>NC_143588.1:91502993-92154656 GCF_048544385.1 Mastigoproctus giganteus | reverse complement strand
TAAAGTTTTAGATATTAACTCGGTGGCCATGAAAGCACTTCAAGTTTGGGCATTCAGCCCACTACAAAAGGAGCAAGTTTGGACGTATTTTTACTAATCGATTAGGTTTTCTGTTTTTGAAATGCAGCAGCTTTAGTTCACCCTGAAGTTAGGGCAGCAAGATAAATGGGATCATTAAACTCAGGGGCTCACATCTGGTGAGTATGGGCTTGGCACACCCAGGATCCTGAGCTGGATATCATCATTCTTCGCTTTCTTGGTGATTCCCTTCTACTTCTGACCCAGGTGGGCAGGAAGCAGCAGTGCGTAGCACACGCTTCTTGATTAGACTGGGGTTCGAGCCCGTGACCACCAAATACGGAAGATGCGGAAAGGTCAGGGAATGACCACCGCATATCCCCGGAGCAATATGGCCTTAGTTGCTAATGCTCCTAAAAACCAAATAACCAACCAATCTACTTCTGACTCTCTCTCGGGGTAATTCAGAATTTTTTATTTTTAAATTTATTTATTATTATTATTTTATTTTATTTTTTTGGCTGGTGCAGCATAAGCCTCAGGCTTCCTTGCACGCACATAATAATAACTGCATGACAATATCTAAATTGGTCGTCCTGTTAATTTGTTTGTTATTTAGAGTTCCCAGCATAGTTTTTCTTCACTTTCTTATATTTAGTGTGTGTTTGCTGTAGGTGTTTCTTTTCATCTTTCAAGAATTCTCTGCTTCAGTGGACTTGAATTGTACTGTAAATGCCTTTTTACTGTAGCTAGCAATTAACTTCAACGTGTCATTTGTTACGAGTGTAGATATGTCAGTCAAGAAAGCCATTATTTCTTTTTGTGATCTCTGGACTATAACACATTATGGCCGGTCTAGAAAGCAGATAACTAATTGGTGTATGAGCAATCAACCCTTAATTTATTTACTTCAATAAAGGCATCTTTGGGTTACGGTTTGCTTGTCGTCATTGAAAGCGGAAGTTCGCCCTATTTCGAGAACCCCCTATGATTTAGTAATTAGCTTGTGCCTAATGCTGAAAGAAATTAATGACCATTGCTTGATGGACATATTCGGCCACGCTATTGTTTTAATGCGTCCAGATAGTATCAGCCGTGAAATAGCAACAATTCTCTAATGTGAACCATTTTAAACAAAATCCTTCAATCTCCTAAACTCTGGTTATGAAGTGTATTTACGGAATGCCTTTGCTATGGGGGGGGGGCAAGAAGAGTGATGAGTAAGACCCACTTGCACCTTCCTTATGTTACCCAGTGCCCTGATGCACTTGAACTGATCACTTAAGACGTAAGATAACTTGATATCTTACCAAGATGACTAAACTATGTCAGATTAAATTGGGAACAGTGTCCGGAAAAATGAGTATTTTAAACTGCTATTGTAGTCAAGGTTTCTCAAAGAGTTGGCAGCTACTTCCGGTTTTTTTTTCTTCTTTTCGTCGTTATTTTGTACCACGGTTACGCCTGTTTTTTTTTTTTTTTTTGTCCATGTTTATCTTCCCTTCTCATCTGAGTATTACGGCCCGACTTACAGAATATGTGCACTCGTGGCAACAGCCCACACTTAATTTTACTCTACATATGGGTTCCTGTTTTTGTACAATTCTTGTGACTGTTTTTAACACGACTTACTAGTTGCTCTGCAACTGTTAAGTTCTTTGTCTGTGTCCAGTGTTCCAAGTTAAATAGGGTTACTGACTCATAACAAACAATGGGTTTTTCTTTCTTAAGAGCATTTTGGGTGTAATTTTTAAAATGAGCAGTAGCTGACATTACCACCCGTATTCTTGTATCCATTTCATAATTACTTTTTTCTTTCTCACTGAATTGTCTAAAGTTAATTATGGACTTTCAAATTGGATTTTGAATAGAAATGCGTGAATCAGTAAAAGAAAGGAAAGGATTGAGCGATTCTTAACTCTATTATTTATTACTGAATGTTAAGATAATTATACCTTTTTATACAATTAAAAAATAAAATAAATTTCTCCAGGACCACAGCCATTCCAGTTTTCAGTAATCTGTCTGAACTGCAACACACAATTTTATTAAGAACAAATACAAAAACAAATTAACTTAAAATGTACTGGAAATGGTCGTGTGAAGCATACATACGTTCACTCTTCTTTGCATGTTCAATGCAACTCTGTGAAGAATGTGTTAAACAGTGGTACTAATGCAAGTTTACAATGTTTTGCTTCAGCCTTATTTGGTACACACCTGTTTAGATATTTGTTTTTGAATGTCTCTTGGCATTGCAAAATGGATTTAGATGAGTGAGATGTAGTCCTACATTGATATATATATATATATAATACAATGTACTTTCATGATTAATATGAATAATTCACACAGTATAAATTGAAATTTTAGTATTGTACAATTGGTGACGGTCAGGAGAGAGATTTAATGGTTTAACAATGAAACGTTTATTCTGCCGCTTGGCATTGTTCTTGGGAAAGTTGGTGTAATGTAAGAAGTTAGAAAGTTTAACGCGCGCACTTAGGAACAACCTTTCCTTCATTCTCGCCAAATTCAGAAGAGTGCCTTGAAGCAACGGTGTAACCAATGCTCTGCTATCCACGTTAATGGAACCAAATCCATGGTGTTTCTGGTAGGGCTGTTGTCACATGGGGCTGGGCAGTAATGGGCTTTGGTTACTGAGTTGGAAGTAGAATTCAGTGAGTAAAGGATCTTGGAATTAGGATGGGGGGGGGGAGAATTCGTAGTGTCTACTTCGACCCTGGTAAAATGACAATTGAAGGATGCAAAATCCATAGGATGACACACTGCTTATAGTGATGCAGCATTCTTTTCGTGAGACTTCTAAGAAGGTCAAGTCGCAGCGATGCTCATTGGTCCACGAGAGTACTTCTAAGCTCCTGGTAAACTTGGAAGCGGGTTTCAAAAGATGGAGGGCAGCAATAACTTTTTCCCCGAGAGCATCCCAAGCAGGCTGTATACAGGATTGAGTTCAGTAGATCGTGCTGGCCACTCCAAGCAGAAAATTGTGTTTATTCCAGATGAAAGTCAACCAGTCTAGTGGATATGGTTGTGCATTACCGTCATGTATTAAGAAATGCTTTATTTTCTTCCACACATAGGGGGAGAGGATGCAATCTCTGCACAGGTATTATTTTTTTCCCTCGAGCACATACTTGTTGGCACATGTTTTTCCTCATCCCACGTCACAGAAAAGAGAGCAAAACACCATCTTGCATAGAAGCTGTGTTCATGCATCAATAAGAAGTCTTTCTTCGTTCAACGTTGTTGCCATAAGTCTTCTGTTATCAACCCCTTACTTTTTCTTTCCAAGGTTTCTGGAGAAGATTCCAAAGTCAACACTGAACTATTTAATATCTATTTGAGACTGAACAGCCTGAAGCCTTCCAGTGGCTGTCCAGCAACATTTAGCCAGTTGCCTTTGATGGCAAAGAGCTTAAAAAACGTAGACTTTTTTTTTGTACTGTACTTAGAAAAGAGGACTTCAAAGGTTTTGAATGCTAAGAGCCTGCTATCGAATAACGGTAGTCTTGAACACTTCATTTGTTTTATGGATGCATTTTGATATTTTACCTGAACTATTCGCGAAAACCAGAATGCAATTCACCACATTCTAATTTTCGGACAAATACTATAAAAAGATGCGTTGGTCGAGAAGACGAAATAAGGTACTTATTTGGTTGATATTAGACTTGAATTTTCTGTAGACTAATTTTCAGGAAAGAAATGTGAAGGTTCTTCCAGTGAACAAAAGTAGAAGCGATAAATGAGGAAGAAGAAAAGTTGGTTCTCTGAGTTAAATTTGGACAGTAAATGGATGTTGATTGGTTGTGGCACGTGTTCGGACTAGTTTGAACGAGAAAGGGGTGGGATTATAGAAGCCAATTCAGAAGAACAGTGACCATGGAAGTATCTGCAGAAAAATTATGCAGTGGAAATATAACGTCGATAATAGAACGGTCTTTAACTAACCTGATTGCTTTCTTTTAGAGTCTAGAATCCTGAGAGAGGTTTTGAGGGGGGAACTTCACCACAGATGTGAGAACAATATTCTGTGGTAGAGTGGATTTGAGATTTGTACAGAGTGAGTGGTTGTTTAGAAGAAAGGTAACGCCAAGAGTGAAAGAGAACAGCTTTTTGAACGCAGAGGCACAATATTTGTGATATCTTATGCCAAGAGAGATTAGAAGTCAAGATAATCCCTAATAGAGATGTGATCTTGCCTAGAAATCTGAGTGTCATCGAAGATAAGAACAGGAATCCCGACTCCTGTTTTTTTAATATATAAAACAGGACTGAGTTTTAGAAAGGTTGAAATTAACTAAGTTATCTTTGCATCATTTGAGAATTACCTGGAAGTCAACATTTAAGGAATTGGCGGTGGCCATTATAGAAGTTGAAGCTATTTGGTAAGGTTTCTTAAAGTGGAAGGTGGAATGCAATGGGCTCTCATCAGTAAAACTGCGATCCCATGCGTAGCACAGTTGGTAGAATCACCGTTCTCCCCATACCGGGTGGAAAAGGATCGAGTTCTAGTCGCGTCGATGACGTGAGAAATTTTTATGGGCCTTTCTCACAACATAGCTGAGTTAATCGGTCTCAGGCGAAGGTAGCATGATTCCCCCCCCCCCCGGAAACTCGGCTTTTTTCGTCCAGCAAACAGAAAATCGATTGCAGAACACACTCAATTTACAGACAGTATATACGGAGCAATATGGTCTGAGTCGCTGATTCTTCTAAAGCCATACTACAACAACAGTCAAACTACGGATAGGATTTTTGGGCAATGGAAGGTCATTAATATACAAAAGGAAAAGAGTGGGAGAAAGAACTGAACCTTGAAACACCAGCATTAGCAGAGAAGTCAAAAGACGACCTTCATCCACAGTAAACTGTCAAAGAGAAGTGGATACCCAATTACAAAAAAACGGACAATCCATAAGATGGAAGCTTATTTAAAAGACCTTTATGCTAAACACGATCAAATGGCTTTGAAACTTTTCCATTGAATTTGTTCATAAATGGGCAACATAAGCCATTATCACCAGTGGATCAACGCTGACGGAAACCATATTGGCGGTCATTGATTAGATGGAAGTTTCAAGAAAGCTTAAGAGTTTGCGGTTAAGGGATTTCTCCATTACTTTAGAAAGCGTAGTAAAATGAGACGATAATTGGATGGGAGGGAGTTGCAACCCTTTTTAGGAATTGGCTTGGTATAAGCAAATTCCCAAGCAGGAGGAAAAAAATACTAGTGGAATAAGAAAGTAAAAAGGCGACACAGAACAGTAGTAAACTCAGGAGCATAGTGTTTGAGAACAAGTGGAGAAATACCATAGGAACCTAGAGCTTTATTGGCATTAAGATTGTTACAAAGCTGTTCGTAAAAGATCTGGTATCGAGGAGCCTGTAGAGTTTTCCATTTGTAATTTCATTCCTCAAAACAACTAAACTGACCTTTATGAAGAAATGCAGTTCACCGAGAAAATAAACCTGTTCCTAGTTGTCCGAATTGCGTTGGTTCAAAACTCAACCCAGTCCAGTTTGGACGTTGATGGTAGTACGTTAATTTTTCTACCTTTAACTGCTGAACCTTGCACTGCTTCAAGAGGTATGAGGTATATTGAGGGTCTAGCGGCTCCTGGGATTTCTCCCATCTCCGCGAATGTTCTATGTATCGGTGACAGTACCCTGTCAAAGCCAGAGATTTAGAAGTGTGTGGGTCATGAGTAGTGTTATATGTTGTGCCCATTGTTTATCCGGCTTATTGGCCGCCAGGCCCCTAATGGGACCAGACGTTGCCCATACCTCGCCACGTGGAGGCTAGCCGGATATTACCATTGAGTCAATTGTACTCTGGCAGGTCCTGCCACTTACTTTCCTGGGATTTTAGTGGCTAGGACCTAAAATAAAATTGGAACGACCGCGGTTGATTTTAAATCACTTACATTAAAGCACTAATATGGGGTTTGACGCTGAAAGCCTGTTTCTGAAGTGCCTAAAAAGGTTGGGCGAAATTTTTTGGTGTATTTTAAATTTGGACGTGTAGGGCTATACGCTGTGCAAGAAAAAGTGCTGGGAGGGGAGAATGAAGGCTGGGGGGTGAAATAGGAAGAAGAGGGTCGATAGGGTAGATGACCCCCAATTTTTCAGTGAGGCATGCCCATGCCCCACCAGAGGGAAGAAATGGTGTGGCAGGGAAGAGAGGCGACAGCAAGCCGTCACCTCCCTCCCCTGCCAGGTGTGGGAGTAAAAGAATTGCACTGCACAAGAGAGTGCAGAGCATAGAGCCAATATGGCTCCGTTGAGGCAGCAACTTGGAGTTTCTCTATCTTCGTTGGTCTTCTCTGTCATTGGTAGCCATATTTTTCCTCAGCTATGAACACTGGTCAGGTCCATTGTTGGTCTGTTAGCTATGGCTGTGGTTCTCTTCATCATGGGAAGATCCGTAGCTCCATGGGGTTATTCTTGCGATTGCTGGTTTTAGATGATTAGTAGTAAGCAGGTTCCTGGGCGAGGTTCTCCTTGAGTCCTCTCCACGCGTGTTCTGTGTTTTTTTTTGTTTTTTTTTTTATCTTCTTCTGTAGATGGCTATCAGTGTTTTATGCCTACCAAATAGTTTTTGGGCATATTCCTTTAGCTCCCTGTATTCCTCAAGTGAGTCCAACAGATGTGATTCCAAGTTCTTGGGGAGGTAGTGTATTGCAGTGATCAGTCTGCACCTGAGGTCCTCATAATGGGTGCAATCATACATAATGTGCTCCCAGCACTCAAGCTCCCCACAGGCACATCTCGGATCCACCTCAATCCCCAGCGCTGCCAGCTTGGCTTTAAAGGCCCCGTGACCAGTCAATAAATAGGTGGTATATAAGCCAGGTTGAAACCAAGTTGGGGGACTGGGGTACATCCTGTCGATGTTCGGAATGAATTTCCTGGTGATATTTCCCTTATTTGAGTTGGCCCAGCGCTCCTGCCAAACTTGCATCAGGTGTTTTTGCAGCCTTGTCTTTTCATTTTTTTGTGGTGCATTAACGTCCACAGTATAGCCATGGTATGTACAAGGTATTCCTTTCTCTATGTGGTAGTTCATTCCCCTACGCATGATCTCTAAGTCAAGGGGAAGAGCTCCGGCCAAGACCTGCAGCACGTGGGTACTGGTTGTCCTACAAGCACGTGTAACTGTCAGTAGGATTGTTCTTTGCGTTGCATCAAGGATGCGTCGGTTTACTACAGTTCCTGTTTTGGAAAACCATATTGCTGAGGCGTAAGTGATGATCGGTAGGAAGGTTGTTTTATAAAACAATGACAGGGTGCGTTGGTTTAACCCCCAGTCCCGCCTGACGATCCTAGCCACCAATCCAGAGTATCTTTTGATTTTGGCTCTGATATAAGTTAGATGGTGTTTAAAGGTAAGATTACCATCCAGTATAACTCCTAAATATTTTAACTGGGTCACTAATTTTATTGTGGTAGGTCCCACCTTTATTTGTGGCGGTCTACGTATATCAAGCTTGCCTTTTAGCAGGACGGAGGACGTCTTTGTTGTTGATATCGTCAGGCAGTGGGTTCTGATCCAGTTTTGCAATATCAGCATTGCCTGATTGGCCTTTTCCTCTAGCTGGGCCCGGCTATCTGCAGCAATGGTGAGGACCAAATCATCAGCAAAGGCCTGGGAGCGCACATCACCAAGGTGCAAAGCCAAGAACCCATCCAAAACCATATTCCACAGGAGCGGCCCCAGAACAGAACCCTGGGGACAGCCCCTGTGGACATCACGATTCACTCTACCATAATCTATCATCGTGGAAGGTGCTTCCACGATGATGCGTCTCTCGGAGAGATAAGACCTAATTATGGAATATAAGTTGATCGGCACTTGTGCCAGCCTTAGTCTTGCCAGTACGCTCGGCCACCAAATGGTGTCGAACGCCCCAGCGAAGTCAACGGAGATGGCTAGAAGATATTTATTATTGCAGTTTGCTGCTGATTCCGATAGGCTACGCAAGGCTTCCACAGTAGACGAACCCTTCTTGAATCCGTATTGCGATGTCTCTGAGTTTCGCTGCCTGGTAATGCTGATTTATCCTTGTGCAGAGTAGTCTTTCAAGCAGTTTGCTTGCAACCGGCAGTAGGGCTATTGGCCGATAGGAGTTTGGCAGGCGGGGTGGTTTGTTCGAAATTTTGGCGATTAATTTTACCTTTGCTGTCTTCCATTTTTTGGGGAAGATGCCCTTAGCCAAGCAGCTGTTATATAGGTGTAAGAGGAGGTCTGGAACGATCTCCACGGTCTTCTTAATAATTTCAGGTTCTAAGTAGTCCAGGCCTGGACATTTATTATTTCTTATCAAGGTTGCCATTTGTTGTAGTTCATCCCGTGTGAAGGGTGGCTCCTGAGTGTCTGTTGAGTAAACTTCATTATCTTGACAGATGATAAGTTGCTCTGGCAGTGATGACTCTATTGGTTTCGGGAAGATGGCATCCAATATATTGCTTATAGATTGTTGCCACGTGGTGGTATAATCACCTTGTGGTGTCTGGGTGGTTGAAATGACTCCCCCCCCCTGGGAAGTTTATTCGTCACTATCTTGTATACCACACCCCAGGGTTCGGTGTTCCCTGTTGTGCTTACAAAGGTCTCCCAGGCCTTGCGTTTACTCTTGACGATCGCATTTGTGTAGCTGTTTCTGGCTTCTCTATATCTTTCCCTTAAAGCTTCAACCTCATGGGCCGGCCATGTGCGCCTTGCCCGTTGGAATTGTTTTCTTCTTGTAATTGCTTCCCGTCTGAGCTGTTGAATTTCCAGGGTCCACCACGGGACAGCCCCCCGGATCGGGCTTCTTCTTTTTATTGCTGCATTGCTAGCTTCTGTTATTATCTTGGTTACTTTAGTTTGGGTTTTATTGGGTTCCTCGAGCTGATTTGTTTCAGTTAGATGTTGGGCCGTTGCTGGTATTAGGACTTCTGACTGCTTCAAGAGTCAGAAGTTCTAAAATACACTCAGGGCCGCCGCAAGTACATAAGCGAGGTAACTGTCGCTTACGAGCTGCAGTTCAAGAGCCCGCCGAAATTTTTTTTCGTTTTTGTTTTTTGATTGGTTAACGCTTATCAGTATTCAACATTTATGGCTGAAAATTATTTTGATTAATGGCGGCACATAGGAACGCAGCGCTACTGAATATACTTCATCTTCCAATGCACGTCAGATTTCTCTTTTGTAGTTTATTCTGCATTCAGAAAACTAAGTTTTCCAGGTTGTTCAAGCATTTTTCTTCTGAATAGTTATAAAGCTTGTTGATATCAGGGCAAGCTATAGTATTATTAGCAGTTTTATTGTTACGGCAGCCACAGATCATTTAATAAAAGGCCTAGCATTCTTCCTTATGCACAGGACTGAACTCTGGGCTCCCATGCTTACCTACAAGCACGTTACCACACGATCGCAACCTATCGTTTGGGTTTTAAATTTCCAGCGCAACAGAATAAAGTACGCTGCTTGCATTTAGATGCAGTACATTTGTGTGCTCTTGGAAATCCTTCTTTGTTTTTAAGAGACTAATTAGGTTAACCTCGCCTCTTCCCCTTTCTCTTACCTTCTCACGAAGGCTTAGTTAGATTTTATTTACAGTATTTATAATTTTTTTTTTAACTGGCCACCATCTTTGTATTCATAGTGTACTTCGTTATCATCAAACCAAATTTTCTTCTTATTGAATCTTAAAGAAGACACGATACTTAAATATGGACTGCCTTAAAGGTCACCCATCTTTAATTAAAGATCTGAGTATTTTTCTGCATATCTCGAGGAATTGTTCCATAATTATTATAGAGAAACGCAGAGCTTGATTGATGCTGATGCCAATGAAGCGAGACCGCACCGGGTTTGGCGATTTTCCAAGCCGATTCTAGTTAGTGCAGCGTTCGGCAACCTTTCTGGAGTGATGTGCCAGTATTTTTCTGATTTATGAGTGAATTTTTGAAATCAGGAAGTCTATAGGGAAACTCCCTGCAGTTAAAATGCAAAAATAAGTGCACACGAGTGAGTGGGAGTTTCTGAAATTCGTTTTGGACTTCACATTGGAACATATACACACTTTTTTTTTTTTTTTTTTAGTTTAGTTTAGCAAATGCCCCATCATCAATTGACATTTGGCTGTGTTTGTATCGCAGGTTGGTGAGTTACCCCTGTGCTAGACTGTCAGTAGACAGACATTGAACTTTATAACGTACACCCGCTTCCCCCACCCCCCATCAACGTGAATCACCTGTAACATTACTCTTTTGTTTGAAATGAAATGCATTACATTTCGGGTGCGTTTGATATTTTTTAAAATTAATTGAATGCTTTTCTTTTTCTCTGATTAATAGAAGTGAAAATGAAATAACTGATTATACCAATTAATTACTAATTAACTAATGTATAAAAGTACTTGTTTTCGCTTCATTCCAGAAATAAGCGTAAAGCACCTCAAAACAGTTATATAAAAGGATTGTTATGTGCACTTTTCGGATTCGTGATTCCCCCCCCCCTTTTTACCCCAGGGGCTCACATCTGGTAAGTATGGGCTTGGCACACCCAGGGTCTCCTAATCTGGATATCATCATTCTCTCTTTTGGTGATTCTCCCTCTCAGGGTACTCAATTTCGTTTTGGCTGGTGCAGCTTCAGTCTTCCTTGCAGCATATGGCTAATAATAATAATAAATATTTACTGTCCACGTGGTGGGTTTCAGGCCTTTGTGGGGGATATTTCTGTTTTAGTCTGCCATCAAGACCGGATTTAACCGCATTTATCCAACCTAAATCTGGGTCATAAAAAAAGTAGACGGCACTCAAACTGCATTTTTAAATAGGTAGGGTTTACAACTGGTTTACAATAGGTAGGGTTTACAAGTGATAGAAGTTTACAACTGGCTATTTAACAATATCATTAGCCATATTTAGTGGTTACGTGACTTGAACTAGATCAACTCAAACGCGTTTACTACTGTAGTCCCTAGTTGACCAGGCTTCCTCCGTAGCCAGGTCAGGAGCACACGCTTCTTGATTAGACCGGGGTTCGAGCCAGTGACCACCAAATACGGAGGATGCGGAAAGGTCAGGGAATGACCACCGCATATCCCCGGAGAATATGGCCTTAGTTGCTAATGCTCCTAAAAACTAAATAACAACCTAGTTGACCACTCTTAAGGCAAAATGGTCAGCATTCAAATTACCCCTATTTGCAGCTCGTGGATTTTCAGTCCCATTGCGATCCTCTATCTTGAAACAAGCTCCGTTACTCAGTTTTTTTAAACTTCTTGAGTCACGGAGTAATTCGTTATGGACTTCACATAATAATAAATAAAAATTTTGAATGATTCTCAAATCAACATTATATTATATAATGTTTATTTGAGAATCATGCTGAAAAATTTCTTCTGAACGTTAAACTTCGGTGATCGTTCTGTTTTTGTTTTTTTTTCTTCTTCTGGTGCTGTCAGTATTTATTGCGTAGTCATTACATAGAAATACAGTACAAGAAAGATGATATCGGGAGATTCTTTTCCAGATTCATCCGTGAAACAGCAGATAGAGTCGCTGATAAACATATTTTTGATTATTAAAAGATAAGAATTGTGTTTTAACTAGTTCGCCAGCTATGTTATGCATACGCGCAGCTGGAGTTGTTTACGGAAATGATAAGGTTCAGAAACTTTTCAGATGGTTCATCGGAAGTATCTGAAGCCGGCTAGCGAACTAGTTCTTCCTGTAAATTTTTATTTTGTTCGGCTTACAGGAAGTGGAACCGGAATTTTCTTTCCAGTTATGTTGGTGTCTTAAATCCCACGATGAACATTCGTTCTAAACAAAAAAGTATTTTAATTTTCAATGTAGGATTTCGTTTCCTTTAGCAGAATTTCTCAAACTGTAGAGCGGTGACAATGGGTAATTATTTATTGAATTGCTAGAAAACATTGGATGAATAAAAAGTTTATTACGAACTTTTAAGTAAAACGCAAACAAATATACGTTTGTAGCCATTTAACAAAGGGAAAAGAAATGTAACCAAGACCTTTGTCACGATTCGTGTATTCGATCTCTTTCTTACAGCCATCCAATGAAGGTGAACTATCTTTATTTCAAGAAGCTAGTGTTTCATGAAACCTTTACAAACTTTCTGAAGGGAGGGAAGGAGCGAGAAGAGGTAAATCAAAACAGAAATTTCTGAGTACCGAAGTTCACATTTTTCTTAAGCTGTATCAAATTTACCATTTGCAAGTGGCTGACTACACTTTTTTTTTTTAAAAAGAATCCACAAAAAGTGCCTTCGAGGAAAGACGATAGTAGTTGTACATAACTGCATAAATTTTGAATTTGGGCATAATGTTACTTCCCTTTTCACTGTACTGTATTTACAGTGATTTAATTAATATCCCAAAATGAAACGTAAAGTTGAAGAAAATCAAACAAAAATAAGTTTAATTATTTTTAGTCCTGAAATTTATTGAAAAATTAAAAATTACCAAGTACTCACTATTTTTAAAACAAATCTTTTATACATATAATGGAAAGAATGTTGCTTAAATTGATCTAGTATTAATTATCTTAATTAACACTACATTCAAAGAAGGTTTTGTTGTTGCAAGGGTCTCAGCCCTGTTTAACACCATATGAATACTTTAAATGGGAACGTTCAAGCATAAAATGTACAGAAATTTTACGTTTGGCATTTAGCTGTAATTACAGCGACTGTTCCGCCCTTCCGCATGCACTGTGGACAAAATGTCCCGTCTGCAGTCCAACCATTTCCTGTGATAATCCACTGTCTTGTTGCGCAATGGGCAATATGATACTACACAATGGAATTCTTGTGCTGTGGCACCAGACACTGAGCCTAATTTCTAGCGGTTACCTTGAGGTAACTTTTTGTCAATTTTGCTGTTAAAATTTTATCATAGGGGGTAAGTAAAGTTTTGTTTTGAAGACGGCCTGTCAGTGTTTTGTAGTGTTTGCAACTTTTCTCTGTTATTTTTTTTACATTTTTTTTTTTTTTTTTTTTTTTTTTTTTCGTGATTGACGTATTGCTCAGACAAAAATACGCCACCATTCGGCGCATTTCTTGCTTGTCAGCAACTTTTTTTCAAATTTATTTTTCGAAGCATTGCTTATTTTTGTTCGTGATTCCAATGTGGTGCAGGACCGCTTCTCTCGGTGAAGCGATATTTGTTATTCTTGTAATTATTTCGCCGTCTAATACGTTTAACCATGTTTACTTAACTTCAATGAGTTGTGCAAAGCTGTCAAAAATAACGGAGCAATCAAAGTCAAGCCATTGACTCAAGAGAATGGGACCAGCGAGCTTTGCCAAGGTCGCATGCTTATTTTTTTCAAGTACCTTTTTATCGTGGTAGGCTCTAGCACGTGCGACAGGAACTCTGTCTCATTGGGTTGTTGAACTTGGTACTAGATAACTGCACTATCAGCAGCAAAGTGATAGTGACCTCAAACACGGAAAGTAAAACTCATTTTTAGAACTCTCCCAATGAAACATCGGAAGGAATGCGTCATGCATTCCCTTGATTAAAAAAAAAAAAAAAAAAAAAAAAAAAGGTTCCTAACGAACCCACAACAGGCTAAATAATTGATAAATTTATGCTTCGATTATATTGGTTAAACCGGGGGGGGGGGGATTGTTCCACACGGCCGGTGTGAATTGGAACAAATAACTGTGTTATAAGTTGTGTACTAACTACTTGTGTTCTCTGTATATTATATAATGTTGATTAACACCGAATTGAAGCATAATTTTCAGTTATTGTCATTAGCCCATATTATAGCACCCTTTCAGGGCCGGTTGTCGTCCAATGGTAATGTGCTTGGATGCAAATTCGCACATTGCCAAATCGGGCCCATACGCTATCACAACAGATGGAAAAATATACAGCAAAAGTAATTGTGATAGAAACTCAAAAATCGTTCCTTTTTTTGAATAAGGGTAATTGGGTAACTGACTCTAAGCACTGTAGGTGCTGGATTTATTATTATTATTATTAATGGCCATATGGTACAAGGAAGCCTGAGGCTTATGCTGCACCAGCCAAAAAAAAAAAAAAAAATTCCCAAGTTACCCCCTGAGAGAGAGAGAGAGAGAGAGAGAGAGAGAGAGAGAGAGAAAGGAATCACCAAGAAAGAGAAGAATGATGATATCCAGCTCAGGACCCTGGGTTTGCCAAGCCCATACTCACTAGATGTGAGCCCCCGGGGTTGATTTATGCATTATGCTCCAGTAATAATTTCAAAACACCAATTTATTTCGGTTTTACATATTTCCTATATTGTATGTCATTGTTACTATGTATTTGTAATTTAAGAATGCAAGTCTAATATCATTCCATAGAGATCATAGGGATCAATGCTGTATCATCTAATCAAAATAACAAATTACTTCTGAAACAGTATAATCAAAATAAGTTAATCAGCAGTATATGAATAAGCACCTTTTAAAAAGCTGAAAATTTTCAGAAGTATGGCATGTGCTGGTCATGGGCAAGCTGGATTTACTGTATAAGGTTCCATTGGTATTGCATTGTATGGCACTGGCTTTTCAGTACTTTTTTTTTTCCTCTCCCCAACCCAAAAATATAAATGCATTTAAAAAAAACAACTAATTTTACCCTTTGTTTAACCTTATGACAATAAATAGCATTCTCTTTGTAGCTTTTAAATAACTAACAAGAGAACTAATGTGAGTGATGTTAAACATCACATAGCAGTTTTTGTTAGGAGAGAAGGTGATTTTATCCTTATCTACATTTTGCTTTTGTTTGAACAAAATCAAAGATGAAAAACTAGTTTCACACTTATGCCATAACTTACCATGTTTATGACTTTTGCACTAATAATAGGATCATTGAAGTATTTGTATATTTTCTAAGTACCTTTTTTTGTCTTGAGGACTGTTACTGAGCCACACTTTGGGAAATTTTTTTTTTTTTTATGAAAACCCCAAACACAAGAGGCCTATAGTACTTAGTACCGTGCTTGGGTTGGAGGTTGAGAAGACGAAAGAAGATATTTGTTGACATTGGACTTGAACTTCTGTAGACTAATTTTCAGGAAATACGTATGAAGGAAGGTTGTTCCAGAAACCAGCAGTTGAATGAATAAACAAGGAAGATGAAAAGTTGATTCTATGAGTTTGAAGTTGGACAGTAAATGGATGTTGGCTGGTGGCAGCACGTGTTCAGACTGTTTTGAAAGAGAGAGCAGGAATTATAGAAGCCAGTTCAGAAGAACAGTGCCCATGGAAGTATCTGTAGAAGAGGCATGCAGTAGAAACAGTACATCTATGAGACAGTGAGTGGAGAGACTCTGTTAGAGAGGAATCATTAATTAACCTAACTACCCTCTTCTGAATGGAATCTAAAAGCCTGAGAGAGGTTTTGGGGGCCCCGCCCCAGATGTGGGAACAATATTCCATGGTAGGGTGGATTTGCGATTTGTACAAAGTGAACAGATGTTTGGAAGAAAAGTAATGCCAAGAGTGAAAGAAAAAACCAAGTTTTTTAGATGCAGAGGAAGCAATATTTGTAATGTGCTTGTGCCAAGAGAGATTAAGGTCAGGGTAATCCCCAAAAGAGATATATTATTTTGCCTAGAAATCGAAGTGTCACCAAAGATAAGCATAGGAGCAGAAGAATTCTTTTTGTGAGATATAAGACAGGATTGAAATCAACTAAGTTGATTTTGCCCCACTGGAGAATTACCTGGAGATTGGATTTAAGGAATTGGTAGTGGATATAATATGCTAGTGTAGGTGAAGGGGAAACTCCTACTCACCTCATTTTTACTTGTGTTCTTTAGGATGGGGAAGTGACATAATGTGCATTCTGCGTAGTTTGGAATCCATTACCCACTCACTCACTATACAGGGAAACGCATTTTAAATTTTGAACACAGTAGGGGAAAAAAAAAAAAAAAAAAAGTAAGAAAGAAAGAAATCGGAATTATAAACATTTCATTTTGTTGCATCATTATTATTTCTGTGTTTGTTATATGCATGTGAAGCTTCAATCATGTCTTCATGGAATTACAGTAGTAGCCCCATTGGAGGAATGATTGGCAGTGGGGAAATAATGAGTAGGTTTGGATTTACTTTTTTTTCTGGCTGATCCAGAAAAGTCTGCTCCTGTGAATTATTTAGCTATACTAATACTAGAAAGCTGTAATTTCTGTGCCTCTAATAGGACCATTTATAGTACAAGCAAAATTTGAATAATAGTGGATCAACCTGCTGTTCCCTTGTTCTTGGCCAGCTAGATCTTTGACACCTGTTTAAAGTGTCAACTGTTATTTGTCTTGGCAGCTTGTGTATACAGATGTACATCAGATACTGTGTTCATCATGGTGTGTTTTTTTTTTTTTTTTTTTTAACTCTTTTTCTTGTAAGCAGACCAACTAGCCTTGGATCAATTTCCATTTTGCTAACTTAAATTGCACATTCTTATATATCAGAGGTTCCCAAACTTATACCTTCAGTCCCCTTAAAATTTTTCATAAATTTAATGCACCCCACCACCAAATTTCAGAACAAGGGCAAATAAAGAGATTTGTCAATTTAGCTGTGAAGGTACTCTTATAAATTAATATATACTTCAATACATTGAATCTTAAAAGAAATTGAATATGAATAATAGAAATAAATAAGGCTTTGTACTTTATTTAGTGGAATGGTTTCCCATATTTTGGTAAATTGTGTAGATGAAATATGTGTAGCATGTACAAATGGAGAGAGATAAACAGCGTTAAATTTATTTTTAATCTGAAAAACCTTAGGATCATAGGGTCTAAAATAAATGTGTGAGCTCTTGCAGATAGGATTCATTTTGCTGGAATAAATTAGACATACTGAAATACAAATTCAGTAACTAGTTATCTTGGTTTTCCTGATATGCATCATAGTAATTTCATTAGACCTTATTTCAAGAAAAAAAAATAGGGCAGATTTTTATATTTTTTCAGTGTTTTTTTTTTTTTTATGTTAAAATACCTTCTGAAAACAAAGCAAAGTTATACAATGCATGTGTGATCTCCTAATTATTTTTCTTTTTAGTTATGGTAAAAATAAATTTACGGTCCAAGTGAGTTGTTTGGATATCTTGATGGATGTGGTGTTTTTTATTTTTCTCTGCCATCTTAAAAGAAAAAAAAAATTAAATAAGTGCCATTGTTTTATTTGTAACTTGATTCATGTATACACATAAAATATTAAAGCAGTATAATAACATTTTAAGAATGTAAATTTTCTGTCATGAGCATTAAATGTTTTCTATGAGTATTGAATTATTATCTGTTTATTTCTCTTTCGAAACACCCATTAACAGCATGTGGCTAGGATGTGGTTACATTTCAATATTTACAAGCATATTTACATAAACTTATTTACAATATTTGAAAATCACAAAACAGGGCATGTGATTTTTAAATTAAGTAATTAATAATTGATTATTAAAATTGATAAAAGTAAATATTATTATATTAATTATTAACTTAGTATTCTAATTATATTTGTACTTGCCGGTACCAAAGATTTCTGTTCTGTACATTTTATCGGTACATAGTTTCTCTGGATCTATGTTTAATTCTGATGTCTGATGTTGATTTTTGTCTATTTTTTGTATATCAATTTTAATAAATTAAATTACAGATGGCAATGCTTTTGTGATCAAGGAGGTTCTAGAGTTTTAAATGACAATGCATCTAGTGCTGCAATTGGTGAGGGACCAAGTGATGCTTCTCTTAAGGAACAGGTAAAGCAGTGAAATTATTTTATATTCTTGTTGCTATAAATAGAAAAAAATAAATATAGCCTCCTTAATGTTTGGCTATAAATGTTAGCCCACACATGACCACTTAAGGTACAAATAAAAAAATTTAAAAAAAAGCATAAATGTATTCCATTTCTATGGTGTTTATATAGTATTGATGAGGGAATCACATTAATTAAAGATATCTATACTTGGCTATGTTTAAAAATTTCTAAACATTGAGGTGAAAAAAAAAAAACTATTACATGAAGTTACTACATGCATTTACTGGATTGATTTGGAACATTACACACATTTATTAGAACTGAACATTGTAGCTTGTCTCTGAGAGCCTTGATTGGTGACTAAATATTATCTATAGATTAGCATCATGATGTTACTTACTGCAATAATACAGGATTTGTGTGGCAAGATACAAAAAAAACTTTGTTTTTTCCCCCAGTGATAATGTTTGTAAAATATTATGTAGATGCTGATGAAGGCTCTCAGAGAAGAGCTGCAACAGTTGGTTCTAATTAAATTTAAATAGATTACTTAGTGTTGAAAAGTTTTCAAGTAATTTATATTTTGTATACAGGATGTTTCAATTAAAAGGATGTCTGTTTTGGTTATTTTTAAATTTAGGCTACTTGTCATCTGTATCATTTCATTGTATTTGGGCTGAAAATTTTGAATTCAGTGTTGAAATTGGGCTATGTATTATCACTTAGATTTTACAATTTGTAAATTAAAATTTTGCCTAATCAACTTTTTTTTTTACTTAGTAGGATTTCTCCCTATCCTCAATTTAGTCTAAAAACATCATCAGTATTCTTCTGAAATGAACACAAACCAACTTTATTTGAATCCAAAAACAAAACAGTCACACCCAGACAAACAAAACTTTCATGATGTGTAAAATATAACTCCTGTTACTGGACTGCATGGCTCAATACAGAAATTTAGTAAAGAAGTTTTCTTCTGCACACTGCTTGGCTGCCTGCTTAGATTTTATATATTTATTGAACACTCAGTGTGAGATTTCTTGTTGATGCTACCTTTTGTCTGATGATGGAGCACCAGGAGTGTGTAAAGATATAACTGGGAGCTAAATGATTTGGTATAACTGAGAAGAAAGTGGAAGAAAAATTGTTAAAACCAAAAGGAAATAAAAAATCTGGGGTGATGGGATCTATCTAGTTATATTAAAAGATGTAAGCAAACCCTTGACTATAACTATTATGAGAGCAGCCTTTGATTTGGGGGGACAGTTCCTATAGATTGGAAGTGTGCAAATGATTCATATTCACAAAAGGGTGTAAAAAGGTAACATGAGCAATTATAGACCTGTAAGCTTGAATTCTGTTCCAGGGAAAAATAATAGTCGGTAGTTAAAGTACTGCAGGATCATCTTAACAGGAATGGAATTATACAGGAATCACAGCATGGGTTTGCCAAAGGGGTGGATCCTGTGTGATCAATCTAATTAGCTACTATGATGTAGTAACAAAGGAACTGGATGCAAATAATTTTGACATCATATATTTATATTTCACTAAAGCTTTTGACACTGTCTCACATGAAAGACTGCAGTACAAATTGGAGTAGTATGACATTAGGGGCAAGTTACTGCTGAGGATAGAGTATTGAGTTGAAGAAGACAGAGGGTCATTATAAATGGATACTCCTCTTCTACGTTAGTGTTATGTGGGGTCCCTCAGGGTTCAGTGCTGGTTCCCTTATTATTTACAATATTTATTAACAGTATTGATGAGGATATATCAAGCTTATTGTCTAAGTTTACAGATGATACAAAGATTGGCAGGGTAGTTAATGACAGGAATCAAGCTATATCTACTGCAGAAAGACCTAGAAAAATTGGGTAGATGGCAGGGAAGTGGCAATTGAGGTTGAACATTGAGTAATGCATATAGGCAGCAGTAATCCCAGAATAACATACCAATTAGTTGAGCCAAATTAAAAATGGCTTCATACTACCCAGTATGAAGTTTTTTGAGCAGTGGAGGCAGCCTGCCAGAACAGCTCATGAGGTTCTTCTGTCAATGATATACAGGAACTTTACCACCTGGGACAAGGTGATTATCCCATTGTATAAGGCAGTTGTTGAGCCACATATTTAGTACTTCATACAGGTTTGGAAGCCTCGTTTTAAGAAAGAGGATTTCTTGGAATGGGTGCAGAGGAGAGCAATCAGATTAGCCAAGAACACAAAGGTTACTCTTACCACAAAAGACTTCAATTCTTCAAAGTGCAGTACTTGAAAATTAGGCACTTGTGAAGAGACCTGATTGAAGTGTTTAAGGCTTTAAATGGATTGAGTAAACTTAATGATAATGGTGTTGTAACTTTTTTTTCAGACAACGCACACAAGTTGGAATAAACTTAAATTGAAAAAGGATGTTTACAGGATAGGTGTGAAAAAATTTACTTGTATAAGTACTGGATGTATAAGCCAGTACTACTACTACTAATAATAATAATAATAAAATAGTTCTGAAACTGGCCCCAGTAGTGATGTGTTTGATGCTATTTGATTTAAAATTATGTTAGTTAGTTTAGGTCAACTTGTGGATAAACGTAGTAATTTTGGAAGAGCATAAGACCAAGGTTTGTTGCTGTCACAGGAGGAACAGTAGTGTCCCCAGACGTAGAAGCATAATGCAGTGTACTGTAATTTTTTCAGACTTTTATTACCTCCATTGAAATACCCTACTTCTTTACTAAATTGATGAATATTTTTTATTATTGTTGAAATACAAGGTTCTTTATAATTATCTATAATTATATGGCTTCTATGTACAGTACATTTTGAATAGCAGCCGGTACAATTATAAAATAAAAAACAAGTGGCATAAACATGAAGTGTGGCTGCTAAATGCTAGGAATAAAGTTATAGAGTTATACACACTGACACAGATCCTCAGTTAAGTGAAAATGGCTACTGCAGCTCATGATTTGTTTGTTTTACGTATTCTCTTACAATTGATGTTTTGAAGTCTGCACAAAGAAAAGATACGAGGCTGAAATGGATGAAGATGCGCTGGTCCCCTTATTATTTACAGTATTTATTAACAGTATTGATGAGGATGTATCAAGCTTATTGTCTAAGTTTACAGATGATACAAAGATTGGCAGGGTGGTTAATGACAGGAGGAACAGTAGTGTTGCTTTAATATTAAATTAACTAATGCAATGTAAGATATACTTGAAAGTGTGCTGCTTTCTTGTAGCTTTATTTGTTTGGTGCCCAAGTAGTGTTCCAGTTGTAACCAGTTATCTGGTTGTTATTGCCTTTATTTTGTACATTTGCAATAATTTTTGTTTGTACCTCTAATAAACTTAATATTTATTAAGGAAGTATCAATTATTAATAATAAATATACAATAGAAGAGTGTTTTGTTTTGATATAGTTAATGTGAAAAGGCGACTGAGAGTATCATAGATAAGTGACAAAGCCTTTCTTAATAATAGGAATTAAATAAGGCTGTTATATCCTAGTATGTTTAAATACTGGGATATACCATTAAATAAGGGTATATCTGTGTGATTCAGAGACCGGGACATTTGGAATGATAAAAATTCCCTTACTTCCCACAGGACTAAGAAATGAAAATCAGAATTATTTGTGCAGGAGGTCATGGCAGTTGTCATCTGAAACAAACAGGGGAGTCAGTGTTTTTGTACTGTGACCAAACACATATATAATATATTAATATAATAAAATAATATAATATAATAATTATATTTATTTAGAACTAATTTCTACTCAATTCCAGTATTATTTATTCTTTGTCTTTTTCACAACTGTTACCAAAATGAGCTGAGTAGTTATGTTCATTTGTCTTGCAAGCACTTCTTTGCTTATTAAAATAATTTCTTACTAGTGTTAAAACACTGATTAAAGCAACAGCATAGCAAAATGAGGATATAATGAAACTTGCCAAAGTGAGTATCATTACAAAAAAAAAGGTAGATATGGATGGACAACATTTGGATTACTTGTACTGTATTTGATTGTGGCACTAAAGGTTTATAGACCACTGTTTCCCGGACTTCAGTAGAACATGGAACACAATAGAGTGTTTTTCTAATTTAGGCAGGAACCAGAACAAACATAGGGTGATTCAGGAGGAATAGTAAATATTTTGGGAGGTTATCGTATTGATTATTCTGAGTAAGAAAGTTCATAAACATATGTCCAGTTCTCAATGGATATGGAGATACAGCTGTTTGAAACTGGCGTGCACAAAGCCGTTATGAGAGGTATTAAAGAATGATACATGACTTATTGTTTGTATTTATTGACTTTTTGAATGATACAAAACACAATTTTTTTACAGTTCACAATAAATGTTCAAAAGTCCCACTGCCAACCTCAATGCACTTTGCAACTCTTGTGGTAATATGACATGTTCTTCTGAGGTCATTTTGGCATTCCTTTATGAGGACAGCAGTATCCAAAATGTGAGCAAGAAATTCATCTCTTGTGTTCACCTTTTCTTTGTATAGCTTTTCATCCATCCCCACAAACAAAACTAACAGAATGAGGTCTGGAGACCTTGGTGGCCAATGAATAGGACCACAGTGGCTGATCCATCATTCAGGGAAAGTTCGATTTAGATATTGTATCACCAGATGGGTATAATGTGAAGGAGCTCCGTCATGCTGAAAGTACATACCAATCCTTGTAGCCAAGGGAACATCTGCCAATAGTAGTTGTAGGCTTTTGTTTGTTCTTGGCTAAAGTCAATTGCTAAAAATTTCTAACTAAAGCCAATACTTTAATTTAAAGTTTTGGCCTCTGACTGCTATAGAAGTTCCAAATTCTTTAGAGAACCTGAGTAGGGTGACACAAACTCACTCCAGACACTAGTTGCTATCAAGGAAGTTTAGTAAAAATAATCTATACATCAACTACACATACCTTCTCTTATAACTTTAAACAACATTCATTCTACCAGAAACACTTAAATTTCCATTATAGTTGCTCCTTATTTCCACACACCCATAATTGGTTATTCCTGTATATATACAAGTTCATTCTATAATTACACCTAGGGTTTTTACAATAATTACAGCAGTAAAATACCTTTCCTAAATATATGGGTCATTCTAAATTTACACATGCCACAATTCACAATAAATCCAATCTCATGCTATCACACAGCAAAAATTTCTATTCCTATATAGTCTAGGGACAGTTCTTAGGATCACCATATACATACATTCCTTTCTAGAATTCAGACCAATTCCACTAGAGTTACTATTACAAAGTCGAGGATTCCTAGGAATACTGATTGCCTCTAAAGGTGTTCTTTTTAGCAATTAATTATTGCTCCTCTGGACAGTATTTTAGAGAAATGTTAGTAAGGAAATTTTTACTTAGTTTCTTTTCTTTGTTTGTCAGGATGGGACAGCCTGTTAGACATGAGGTATCTTCCATTTTAAATTGTTGTGGACCTTGTGTGCCTTTCCCTTCTTATCTCTGACCCTTTCTCTGATTCCTTAGACCTTTTCTCATAACCTTATTAGGTTCCTTGGACCTGATGGTTTCACCCACATTCCAAAATTATTCTGCCTTTCCTCTCATTTAACTACAGTCCAAGCCACTAGCCAGACCGTGGCTCTAAAAACTCTCCGTGGCTGCTCCTACATGCAACTACACTTCTACATACCTCGCACAACTCCACAGCACCTAAAAAACCACTCCATATTTACCAAGGACTCTCATTTTCCCACCTCTCAGTTCCTTATATATCAGATTTATTCTCCCATTTCCCCTCCCCTTATTTTTGCTTAATCCTCTTTAATCTGGTCTGCCCTTGACCATCGTAAGAGTTTTACTAATTTTTGCTTTCTACAATAGACAAAACAATAGAAATACATGTTTGCCCCTTCCACCGCCTTTATCCATTTGACCTTTCCCAGAGAGAGAGAGAGAAACTAATACTGCTCTGCTTCTCAGAATTTTTTTCCTCTCGTATTTCCATTGAAGTAGGTTCCCCGTACAACTTCACTTGCCATGCTAGCATAGTAAGCGAGAGCTTACATAGTGCAAGTTTGTTTTGCAGAAATTCTAGGTAAATGGGTCTTGTAAGATGATTTTGTAACACAACAATCCCAATCAACTGATTGTTGATGATACTGCACCACATGTTTACAGAGAAGCTATGTTTAAAATTGTTTCTACAGTGGCATGTGGATTTTTGTCTGACCACCTATAAGAGTTAGGGTGTTGTTGATACCAGCACTGGTGAAAGTAGCTTCATTGCTGAACAGTATTAATGGAATTAATCGGCAATTAGCATTTACCCACTGACAAAGTTCCAATTGCTGGGTGTCATCTCCTGGTTGAAGATATTGCACCTTCTGTATGTGAAATGGATACAAGCTATGCTCACAATGTTCTCCATACTCTTGTCTGTGGAACATCGATACACATAGAAATTCTTTGTGTGCTAATAGTAGGACTAGTTCTACTGACTGAAGAATTTCTCTTTCATCCACATTTTGTTCATTTTCATGTTCAGAAGAAATATGAGTGCTGGGAACTGTACCAGTCTCAAGCAGTTTGGTGTAAACACTAGTAAACACTCTTGAATTCGATATTCTGCAGTTAGGAAACCATTGATGGTATTCTCTACAAGCAGCAGTAGCACTTCCCCTACTGCCGTAGACAAACACCATATTCAGCATGTGTGCGACATTATTAACAACACTTCTAACACCAAACAGCGTCAAGTTATAAATGCTTCTTGGTCACTTCTGATTCAGGGAGCTATGCATGCCAGTTTCAAACAGCTGTATCTCCGTATCTATTGAGAATTGGACACATGTTTATATGAACTTTTTTTAACTCAGAATAATTGATACTATAACCTCCCAAAATATTTACTATTCCTCCTGAATCACCCTGTATACAGTAAATCCTTGATTTTACAAACCAATTGGGGGGTATCCATTAAATTAAACAATTACTCTGTATATGTGTGTATCAGAAATACTAAAAGTTAAACAATAAAAAATAAGCTTTTATTTACCTTGACTTTATTTGGTGATACATGAAGAATAATTTACTGTAATTTGTTAACCCATTCTGAATATAGTTTTTCTGGTCAGTGTGTGGAAAAACTTATTACTGAGGTAGATAACTTTTTGAGTGGGTCTCATAGTACAGGTATGAAGGATCAGTATTACTCTGGATTTAATTCAGGTTTTATATTTATTAGTGTAGGTCGTATTTTTATTTTTGAAATCATTTTTGTTGTACTGTTTGTATTATAATTAAAGAGATATTTAGTTTTCTGAATTAGTGCCTTTCAGTTCTCATTTGCTTTTCTTTATGATGCAAAAAAAAAATGTAAGTAATCTCAAGTAATTTAGGGAAAGCTTCATGCTGCAGGAGCTAACAAAATGTATAATTAAGACATAGCCTCATTGTATACAGCAGTAAGCAAGCTAGTTTTGCTGCTTATTGTATCAATCTCATATTCTGAAGCACTTCACCATGAGTTACCATGGTGTTGCACTATTCTTAATAAAAACAACTTTTATGGAGAAATATGTTGCTATTTATTTAAAGCCAATGCCACTCTTTTGACCCTGCTTGGTAGGTAGGCAGGCACTGTGAAGACCTGAATGGAAATATGGACCTAATGGCAAGTGAAGTACTTTTTAGGCAAAGTTTCTTTAATATGAGATTGATGCTCTTAAATAGCTCATTGTTGCGTACACAATGAGGCCGTACACTAGTTTTACAATAATGCAAAACGAAGTACTTGAATTAAATATTTTTTTAATATATATTAGTCTCAACTTTTCTTCTCCATCCCTGTTGATTAATTATTGTTTAATTTTTCGCTGAACATTTTGCCATGCTACTGGCATTAATTTTGATTTAATATCAGTTATACATTGGAGATCATTTGGAGGAATGTGCATTTTGCTGCCTCTAATGATGGCTTTATATATATATATATATATATATATATATAAAATTATACAAATATTTAAATGTTGAAATAGTTGGAAACGGAATATATCATAAAATAAAAAGGAGGGTACAGCGTACATCAGAGGCAGCAAAAAGCATATTCCTCCACATGATGCTTGAAATATAACTATATGAATTAGGATTAAAATAAAAATAAAATAATGCCAGCAGTACAGCAAGACCAGAGCAAAAAAGGAAATTAAACCTAAATTAATCCCAATCAAGCAGGGAGGGAAGAGAGGGGTAACAAGAGTAAAAATATTGCAGAAGAAACTCTAAATTAATTCAGAAAATCTAAATGTACGAATAATAATTCTTTGAAATTTAAAAGCCGATTAAATAGATATTTAACGGTGCCCCCTCTGACGGGCGCCAGGTGCAAATTTATGTGAAATATCACCAAACAGAGATATAAACCACTACAATAGAACAAAAGTAAACAAAAATAAAAAAGACTATTTTTTATTTTTGTTTACTTTTGTTCTATTGTAGTGGTTTATATCTCTGTTTGGTGATATTTCACATAAATTTGCACCTGGCGCCCGTCAGAGGGGGCACCGTTAAATATCTATTTAATCGGCTTTTAAATTTCAAAGAATTATTATTCGTACATTTAGATTTTCTGAATTAATTTAGAGTTTCTTCTGCAATATTTTTACTCTTGTTACCCCTCTCTTCCCTCCCTGCTTGATTGGGATTAATTTAGGTTTAATTTCCTTTTTTGCTCTGGTCTTGCTGTACTGCTGGCATTATTTTATTTTTATTTTAATCCTTATTCTAATTTATATATATATATATATATATATATAATTAGTGATAAAAAAGGAAAGAAAGTTGCAATCATGCAATACACCCATAATGTCTATAGAATATTAAGGATAATAGAAAATTGTTAGAAAAAGTAAATCAGTCCAATAATAATACCATCAGGGACCTAAGAAAACGCAAAAAAAAAAAAATAAAATAATTATTATTGCTTTTTACCGACAATCTAGATGACTTCAACTGGGGCCAACTACCCAGACTGAAGGCAAAAAACGACAGGAGGTTCTCTGTTTCTGTGATGATCAATATATGCTAAGTAATTTAAATCTAAACCAAATATAAATCAAATGTAAGAAATATAAATAAAATATAAATGTAAGCATATATTAATCATCGTTGACCCGACAGAGAATGTAATTTAATGATTAAAAATAAGATTAAATATATAATACATACTACATATTTATCGTATCTAGGACATAATGTAATAGTCATCAAAATAATATGTGGTGCTCCCCATGTGATGGATACGGTAAAAATAATAAATAATTAAATTTAAGTTAACGCAAAGAGAAACATGCAGATAGTAAGAAGAAAAACTAAAGGAGTAGGAATGATAGAACCTGAACTCCACAAAGGCGAAAAATAGTGGTATAGATAAGAAATAGTTTCTCCTATGTCCTCGGATTGCCCTAATAATTTCGGAGAAATAAAAATAGAGTGTGGGACAGTTTAAAGACATTTCAAGATATAAGTTTGTGGCTCAGGTATGCCCAGGATCGCAAACCCGTTCCTATAGTAGGACCCTGAGCTGAATTTGCATGTTACCTCAGTGTGAACTTAAGTAAATTTAAATGAATTTTAACTATATATATATATATAAAAAAAATGATACACTGTAATTTGCAAGCCGGTGGGTACAAGTTTTCTATGCCGTAAGACACCAAGAATGCAAAGTGTATCCTATGTACATATATACATGGCACTAAATATGACAATTATATTGAAACAATAGGTTCAGAAAACATTTTTGAAATTAATTATGCTTATCGCTTTCCTGAAGTGATATTTCAGGTAAGCGATAGGGAAATTATTATTAATCAACTTGCCGTACAATGTTGTTAAGCCCGCTGAACAGTTTTTATTACTATTGCAAATATAAGCAATCCTTAGACATTGTGATAAAATTATATTAGCATGCACTGATTTTGATATATTAGATCTCCAGTTTTTAAGGCTGACTACATTAAAATTAAATGCGTCTCTTTTATTATATACGTTTACGTCTATATTATTATTATGGAATATTTCTATATGAAGATCCAAGTAATTTGCTATAGTATCGGAACTATTAGTTTTTTCTAATACAAGTTCTACTCGATATACTTTACTGTAATCCTGGACAAAATGTGGACAATTAAAAACACATTATCTACGTATCTGTATATAAGTAGGTTATCTTGGAATGCTCTTTCTGTATAATATAGATAAAGGTTTGCGATTATGCTTGATGCTGGACTTCCCATAGGGGTGCCAGTCACTTGCAAGTATAATGATGTTCCGTCATATACATAATTATTAAAGATGCATAAATTTATTAGAGTATCCCAATAGGTTAAATCAACCTTTATAGCATTTTTATTTTCCAAATATAGTTTCTGGAGAACGACTTTTAAATTATCAAGATTAATGTTCGTAAATAGACTGTTAAAGTCAAATGTTTGTATTTGTTGAATATTGTTATTTTTTATAGCATTTATAATCAGTAAGTTATTATAATAGTTTTATTTAAGTTATTTAATATAATTTTAAGTAACTTTTCTAACGTTTTACCGGGAAATTTAGCATAACTATCTCTACATGATGTTATGAATCTAAAAGCAATAGGTGATTTATGGAATTTGGGTATGCCATATATTTTAGGTTATTATACTTTAATTTTAGGTTATTATATTTTAATTTTTTATGCAATGCAATTAATTTTTTGATTATTATATTAGAGGAAGATGTTATCTGTTTATATGTATGGCTAGACTGTAGTTCATTTTTTATAATTTCTATATAATATGATTTACATATGATTGCATAATTGCAAGCAGCTTTGTCAATGGGAATAATTACAAAATGCTCATGTATATCTTTGAGCTGCCTGTTTATTAATTTGGTATTATATAGATTATCCTGTATGAATTTCAATTGATTATATTTGTTAGATATGATATTAAGCATTGTAAATAACCACATGTGGTATGCCTCAACCGGTATGTTATATTTGTATGCTGATCTTATGCAGTATTTTAGTAAATCTAGATATAACAATTTTTTAAAGGTAGATTTATTAATAGGTAGATTAGGTCGAAATTTAAAACCCAGTGATAAGTTCGGGATATGGGATTATATCTAAATTGCCGGTTATAATGTAATTATGGTTAGGATCCACATATCTATGAAATGAAGGTTTGTGGCAAACACATGTATCCTGTCCAATGTTAATATTGTGACGGTTTGTAGCTATTATTTTATAGTTACACGCTTTAAGACCAAATGGTTTAGAATATCTAAATCTGATATTAATATGCAAGTTATTAATAGGCAGCAAGTCATTACGTAAATTAATAGTTTTATGTATATCCAAATCATCCATTTTATTTTGAAAGTATAAGACGAGGACAGAGTTTTCCGGCTGCTTGTCAACATTCAAAATATTAATTCTGAATTTAACAATGTCTAATAAAATGTGCATAAGGTGAGAAGATGCAAAGACATAATCATTGGTTTTGCTAATTAGTGCTTTGAGTACGCTAAGTTTAATACTAAAAAGTGTTATGTATTTTACTAATATTTATAGGATCAGTGTGTCCCACATTTTAAATAAATCTATGAAGATGTTCTGCTAGATGTTCTCAGTTGCTTTTATATGTGTTGGATTTACTATATTTCCTATTGCGATTATATTTATGAAGTTTGGCAATTTGAAACATATTATAAACACAAATATCTTTTAAATTATTCGTCATATATTTTTGATTAAATTTATTATTTAGACCGTATGGATATAGTGTTTTATATTGTAACATGCTAATTTCTTCTTGCAATAATCTTTAATTTGTGTTATTAATTACATTAAGTATTGAAATAAAAATATTACCAAAAGTATGTTTTTGGAAATGTCTGAATTCAATATCATGTTCCAGATTGCCGGTTTTCTTACTGGATTTGTTATTATAAGTTTTAATATCGGAACGATGAAGGTTCATTCTAATGTTTAGTTTATTACTAGTTTGACCAATATATTTAATACTGGTTTATATTGGTTTAGATTTAAATTACTTAGCATATATTGATCATCACAGAAACAGAGAACCTCTTGTCTTTTTTTGCCTTCAGTCTGGGTGGTTGGCCACAGTTCAAGTTATCTAGATTGTCGGTAAAAAGCGATAATTTTTTTTTTTTTTCATTTTCTTAGGTCCCTAATGGTTTTATTATTGGATTGATTTACTTTTTCTAATAATTTTCTATTATCCTTAATATTCTATATATATATATATATATATATATTTATTTTATTATTTTTTTTTTTTTTTCAGGGTTCAAAATTTGATAGTACTGAAAAGGATACTGTATCCTCGAGTGATAATGCCGCTCATCTTCCAGAGTCCAAATCGACCAGCCAGAAAGAAAAACTGTAATTATATATATATATATTAAGAAAGAATGATTTATATGAAGTATACTGTTTTCAGCATACTTTCAAAAATATATTTTGGCAGAATGTTTTGGTCTAGTTTGCTTTAATATTAAATGAACTAATGCAATGTAAGATATACTTGAAAGTGTGCTGCTTTCTTGTAGCTGTATTTGTTTGGTGTCCAAGTAGTGTTCCAATTGTAACCAGTTAACTGGTTGTTATTGCCTTTATTTTGTACATTTGCAATAATTTTTGTTTGTACCTCTAATAAACTTGATATTTATTAAGGAAATATCAGTTATTAATAATAAATATACAGTAGAAGAGTGTTTTGTTTTGATATAGTTAATGTGAAAAGGCTACTGAGGGTATCATAGATAAGTGACAAAGCCTTTCTTAATAATAGGAATTAAATAAGGCTGTTATATCCTAGTATTTTTCAGTCAGTCAAAGGCTGTCATTAATCATAAATAGTCATAACAAATCACATTCATCAGTTACTGTACTTAAAAATGATTCTTAAGAAAATTTTGCATATGCCTATAGAATTAATATGTTCATTGTTAATTTTTTAATTCTAACTCAAACACGAAGAGTTGCCTCAAATCCCCCTCAAAGGGATTTGAGGCAACTGAGTCATCAATACAAGCATAGTGAAGATTATTTTGTGCATATTGCAATGGTAATCTTTTTAAAAGACTTATCTATGTATGGCACAGGAATTTTATGCCAACTAGGTATTGTGTAGTGCATGGTAAGAAAATTGGTAGGCCTACTGTGAGAAATTAAACAGTGAAATGAGTGATGCTGACATACCTCCAAAGGCTGGAAAAATTCATGTACCATGCCAGCCACAAACTACAGCTTCTGCAACCAACAATTTGGAAAATAGTAAATTTGTGTTTTTTAATAAAACTCTTCAAATTATAAACTACAAATCAGTTTAGTTAAAAAGAATGAAAAGCATTCTGTATTAGCTAGCATATTGGCAGCTTGAAAATGAACATGATCAATGTTGTTTTTGCTGAGGGGGTGGGGGGTTCCACATTTGTCATAGTCAATCCTCATAATGTTAGATTGTGTGGGCAGTGAGAGCTCTAAGAAGTACCTGCAGTGGATATGCAACATCCTCAAAGTTAATATCTTCTGTGTCTTTAGTTCAAAAAAGTTTTAATAGCCATTTCTTTTTCAGTGGAATGACAGTTACTGGTATCTCATATCTGGCTATGCTCAAACTTTCTGTCAGTAGAAATCAATGATTGATGACCTGGAAGAAAATTATTATTCAACAAGGATGGTGAACTTCTCCATCACATGCTGTAAGTGAGAAGTTTTATAAATCAGCAGTTCCCAGGCCACAGGATTAGTCATGGTTAGACCCTTTAAGTGGTCCTCCCTCATTCACCACACAACCCCATTTCTTTCTTTTTGTGAGGGCAATAGTTAATAATGAACTGTATCCAAGATGCAGTGTATTACTAGATATTTACACAATTCACAAAAACTATATGCTCCATAAAGTGCAGCAGGCAATTATTTTGTTGGGATGTTGAACACCTCACTTCCAGCATCCATATTGAGAATCTGTAAGATTGTATTTTTCTTCATTGTCATGTTGTTTGTTTTCCTTTTGTGAAAACAAATACTCATTATGAATATTGAAGTTATAAAGCTCACGCCACAGCATTAAATGGTTTTAGGATTAAAGAAGCCCTTAGAAACTTGGAATTACTTGACCATCTGTGTTTTTCAATGTTCAGGAATGCATAAGATGAAATGTTTCTCCAGCCTAATTAAATAAAAATATCTTCATCTGAACTGTAAATGATTGCTGAGTAGTTGATGCACATGTTTGAATTGACTTTGAAGAAAGAAGTGGAATTTCAGTGCCAGCTGACTTATGCCTATGGAAATACTTATAGAAAAAGTGTGTACCAAAGACCAAATATCTGTGTGAGAGGGAATGGCATGAGTTTGTGAAAGAAGGATGAGTCATTGATTAATCTTACTTCTCTGTTAGGGAGTTTGAGGTGTTTGTGGCTGCTACCAGGTACAATATTCACTGACAGGGTACATTTGTAAGAGTTAACAGATGCTCAGAATAAAAAACTCTGGGAGTGAAAAAAGAATGTGTGTGGAAGCGATATTTATGATATGCTTATGTCCATAAAGGTTTAAACTGTTGCTGAAAATGACTGACATAGATTATAACCTTTTTTTTTTTTGGGGAGGGTCTTTATTTGAAGTTATATTTCCAATAAAAATTAAATGATTAAAGTTTGCAATTAAAGTAGAATCCTCTTCCTCCAGTAGTTGGAGGATGATTGTCAGATAAATATTTAGGGAATTGGCAGTGGATATTCAATAATTGTGGTTGGTTGTACAGTGCAAGGTTTATTGAACTGTAAATTAGAATGTAGTTTACTCTCATCAAAGTTATGGATATGATTCCAGTTAGTGGAAGAAGGTCATTGATATAAAACAGGTGAAAGAACACAATCTTGAGATATTCCAGTTGTGGTAAACATTGGGGAACATCTGCATATGTAATTGACCATAGAAGAAACTAGCTATCCAATTACAAAAATCAAAAGATGAATCATACGAAGGAAGCTAGCTTTAGAAGGCTTTTATGCCAAACATGATCAGATGCTTTGAAATATCCTAGAGTAGCAACAGCTTGTATGTTCAAACATCTCCATAGAATTCATCCTCCAGTCAGCAGGATGAATTCAATTCAAAGTGTATCAACACTAAGAGCAACTGTAATGGTGAACTGTTATTCAGGTGAAAAATTGTTGATGGTCATGAGCAAATAATGAATTTACAGAATTTTTTTAATAGAATTGATGGATTTCATTATTTTACAGAAAGTTAAAGTAAGGAGATTAGGTAATAATTAAAATTACAAAAATTTGTCCCCCTTCTTGGGGACTGGGCAAATTTCCATAGAAAGAAAAACATCTGGAAAATAAGAGAATATAAAAAGAATACAGATTCTCAGAACTGCTGGAGAAATGCCATGAGATCCTTAAAGACTTGCTGGTATTGAGGATATTGAGAATTTCTCTTTCTGTGAGGGGGGGGAAAGGTATTGAGAGGAATGTATTTGTGGCATAGTTGGAGAAAATCTACCAAAATAATCAGTAGAGGATAGGTAAGATGCTATTAATCAGTTTTAAATTTAGATAATGTGAAGAAGGAGCAGGTAAGAATAAACAAAAGTTGTCCAGTTGCATTTAGAAATGAATCAAAAAGCCTGACTGCTGTCTGACAACAGGCTAGTTTTTTGCTTTTTAAAATCTTCAAAACTCAACTTTTGGATTTTTTAACTTTTTTGCAACTATTATTAGCTTTAGTGTAGGCAGAAAATGAGGCTGGAGATTTTGATATAAGCCAGTTGCAGTATACTTCCTTTTTTTTTTTTTTAATTCTTGATGTTTGCTCTGATGGTATTTATTTATGTCATATACCAATAAAGATTATTTTATTTGAATAATAGGTAAAAGTTTAGGATGAAATAAAGAATTTATATTTCAATCAGAGCAAGCATTAGGATCAGGAGATTGATAAGCTTTATTAGCCTTGACTATATTTAACTCATTGAGGTAAAAGTTGAGGGCAGTGTAGTGTAGTGATAAAATTTTTAGTATGCCATACAAATGTGTGGCCAAAATTTTTTTGACAGTGTGGCATTATTCATGCTACCCAAATTACCACTGCTTGAATACCCTTCTGCTGCAGTTGATAGAGTAGTGGCAACAAGATTATTAAAAATATATATTCTAGTTTGTCCCTGGTGTAACCACTAGTTCAGAGGAGTTTACAGCATATTTGAGAGCACAGAAATGCACATGTTCCAGTGGATTGTGGTTCAGACCTGTGTGACTGATAAATACGGCTATTCCATTCATTGTCAAAATGATTAGTTGTAAACTCCTCTGACATAGTGGTTGTTCTGGAGTATAAACAAGAACATATTTGAAGCATTAGATTTCTGCAGGTGTGGTATCTGGCAGCCACTCACAAAATTGTAACTTTGAAATGTTAGGTTTCACACTGTGGCCATCATAACCTCAAAGATTATGATTCTTACTTGTTGGCAAAGGATGTGGGGTGGGAGCTAGAATATTTCTGTGTGGAGTCCACATGAGATTTTGGCCACTCAGGCCCCATTGAGTAGGTTGATAGAATTAGGGGATGAGAATCACAATCACATACCACTTGGTATTTGCCTATTTTCCAAAGAAGCTCAATTATTCCTCTGTAGAGTAAAGGCATAATCTCAGCACCCATGATTACTAACAGTTTCACCAGTGTTAAAGGTGTAAGCATAAGATTTGGTTGTTACAAAATGACCAGACTTAACTTAAATTCTGCACATGTGGCTTACATGTGAAACCTGAACATCAGCATTTTACACTTGGCATTGCAACATGCCCAAGTTTCCTTAACACCACTGGGAGAATGTCCACTGGTGGCACATTCAGAAAAATTTTTTTTTTGGGGGGGGGGGGGGTGTATATTCGATATTGGTAGGTTTTACAAGTCTCAGCACAATATATAAAATAAAACAAAATGCTGTTGTGTAGGGGGAGGGGCTTATTTTTGTGCACCTATGATATTTATACCATTATCTGCAACCAAATTAGTTTTTTTAGGAACATTAGCAACTAAGGCCATATTGCTCCGGGGATATTCGGTGGTCATTCCCTGACCTTTCTGCATCCAAAGCGTGTGCTACACACTGCTGTTCCTGCCCTCTGGCTACGGAGGTGCCTGCAACCAAATATAAATTCAGTAATAAAAGTCCAGTAATCCAACATTAGATTTTCTAGAAATTCCAATAACAGCAATGTAAAATTATTTCACACACTGCACATGATTTCAAGTGAATTTCTCATTGTTTGATGTCTTGAGACTTGAGATTGTAGCACTATTAGTGGTTCATTGCCTGTTTTAATTGTGGCTTAAGGCAATTTCTCCACCTTGTGAATGTCTTTGAGATAGCAGCTGTTTCACTGAATAAAGCAACCAAGGAACATTCACTGTATCAAATTTTTACAAATCACTAACCCTCCACCAAATGTGCCTATTTACTTCAAGAAGTAATTGTGCATTCAGAAAACGTAATTCCATTTTATAACCTCAAAACTTGACAAGAAATAATTCAGAATCGTTCACTTTTTTGATGCCATATTTATTTTTAGTTTTATGAGCAAAAATCACATTTTTATTTGAAAAATTTCTGTAGAAAATAAATTTTTCTATATTTAAATGTGTATTTTCAGTTAATTATTTTAAATAAGACTCCCTCCAATGCACTCTACATGTGTTTTTTACTGTCTGTTTGGCTGTTATTAGCATTAGTTGGGACATATGATGCAAGAAAACAAGCTTATACAGCATCAGCCCAAAAAAACCCTTCCTCTTTCACCCATCCGGTCACTCCAAATTTTTCTTTCACAACAACAACAGATGAAAGTCTGTTCTAGCAATCACCTACCCTCTGGCCAAAGGCAAACTTCTGCATATCTATTCTATAACTGTCTTTCCTTAATTTGAATCTGTGGCCCCCCTCAGGTTCTTAATCTGAGCAAGCGGAAGTATCCCATCAGCATTGAGCCTGCTCAAACCATTCAATGCCTTATACACCTCGCAGGTGCCTAGTCTCCAGCTGCTGCAACTTGCAGACCTTAAGCCTTTCTTCATAAGCACACCCCTTTGTTCTTCTCACCAATCTTGTTGCCCTTCTCTGTACTCATTCTGGCAACTCTACATCGTTCCTAAAATGAGGCCTCCAGACCTGTATACAGTACTCAAGGTGTGGCCTGATCATTGCCTTATACAAAGGGATAATCACCTCCTTGTCTCTGCTAGCAAAATTCCTATATATCAGGAGTGGGCAACCTTTTTTGAATAAAAGGCCACATTCTTTTCGGATATAGTGGAAAGGCCGCACCGATCCTTCGAACCACTACTTACGAAGTAAAACATACTTAATTATCAGTGTTAAATTTTATTACATATAACTATAGAAAAGGCATAAATTTCAATAAAACATACATATTTACAATATTCTCATCATAATACATCCACCTACATTTTATATGAACACAAAATTTAAAAAAATGTAATTATAAAGATAAATTATTTTCTAAATTGTTATTCAAATGAAAATTTATAGCAATTTTTTAACATTCTCTCTGTGTATTATACAAGAATAATTAGAAAAAACTGTACTATTGTAAAAAATAATTTAATGAGTTAACTAATGAGTTGAAGATTTGATGCTTTGGTGGTTGAGTTGTTTACCAAAAAAGATGTCTCGACTGAAACCACTTCGATTGCACATTTTTAATGAGCTAAACTCATCAGAATGCATTGGTTTCAGCCGAAACATCTTTTTTGATAATTAACTAATAAGATTTTTGGGTTTGTTTTTTTATTAGATAACAACTGGATATTAGGCTCCATCTTAGTTGTACGCAACTTGAGTTGGTCTTCTAAATGAATATCAGATATCTGAGTCCTTAAATGACTTAATTTGTGTAAGGTATGAAAAAGTTTATTCGCAACAATACGTAGTTGCAAAGCAAGACAACAGTCGACGAGCATGTTGACGTAAACATGGGTATTCAACTGCATTTTTCCATATTTCGATAGGATCTTTTTTTGTATCAAAAAAAGTCTATCATATTATGTTCTCCTAATTCAATTAATTCCATCTGTAGTTCCGTGGGTGCCGTCAGGATATCAACTAAATGTGGCTCATACGTCAATTTCATTTCTAAAGTATGTTCTTCGAAATCAGAAAATCTGTCATTGTATTCTTCAATTAGCATGTCCAATATGGTTATATATAGTCTTTGAAAGTGTCACATACAACATATTTCTGCTCCTTTAAAATATTTTTTAAATGAGGGAAATGTTCCCCAAATATTTCTGATTTAGAGAAAAGAGTTTTGTAAAAAATAAATTTTTTTCGAAATACCTGAATTTTTTGCCACATGTCATATATGTCTTGTTTTTCCCTGCAAATAAACATTTAATTCATTTTGCTTTTCCATAATATCCCACAAAAACACAGCATTTCTACAAAATTCTTCATCTAATAAATCACATTCTTGTTGTCGTTCCTTGTAAAATTTTTTAAGTTGTTCTCGCAAAGCCAAAACTTTTACTAAAATTTGTCCTTTTGATAACCAGCGCACTTTACAATAATATGGCAAGCCGACATTGTCTCATCATCCAATATAAGCATGCTTCGAAATTGGCGATGTCTTAAAGCATTTACTCAAATAAAGTTAACAATTGCAATAATTTTGTCCAAAGTATTGCTCAATGTGGAGGATTTAGCGCAAAGGTTTTGTTGGTGTAATATACAGTGGAACAAAATTAACTTTTCTAAATTGGGCTTTTCTTTTTTTAACAATGAAACGAATCCTTCTCGCTTTCCTCTCATAGAAGGTGCACCGTCTGTGCATTCACTCACCAGGTTACCAAGGTTTAGTCCTCTCTCAAGACATTTCTTTAAAGTTGTTAAAAATATCAGTTCCACAAGTCCTTCCAGTGAGCGTACCCAAAGCCAGTAGTTCCTCATAACAGTGAAAATCTTCAGTTATAGCACAAATAAAATATAATATTTGAGCAGAGTCATTTCTATCAGTGGTTTCATCTAACGCTATTGAAAAAATACATCTTTAGAGTGAAATATTACCTGAAGTTGTTCTACGTTCTGAGCTAATTCATGTTGTCTATTAGTTAGTTTTTCTTGAAAGAGGTAATTGTTTGTATTTATCAACTTTTTCCGGATCCAAACATCCTACTGCTTCGACAATACATTATTTTATCATTTCGATGTCACTAAATGGTTTGCCTTTTTTTCCAAGTACATGCGCTATTTTGTATGTAACATCGGTTGCAGAAGTTCCTTGCTTAATAGAAACACCAAAAGCCTTTTCCTGGTGCTGTTTTTTTTTCTTCGTTTTTTGAAGTGCAGATATACGAGCTTCTTCTAATTTTACATATTTATGGTCCTTGTGAGATAGATAATGTTGATTTGCATTGTATGTTTTTTAATGTTGTTAGTGCTGTATTACATATCAAACAAACCATTTTGTCTTTCACAGAAATAAGAAAATACTGCATCTCCCAATCCTCTTTAAATGTTCTGTTTTCTTCATTCAACTTCCTTTTAACTTTTTTGGACATGATGGGCAATCTAAAAATTAAGCAATTGTGAAATCAAATGAGAAATTACAGGATTACAAAATTCAAGACACGAATAAATATGGTTGTCAAAATATTCATAGTTACAAATATGCATATAAAAGCAACAGATAAAAAATCACGATGTTACAATTTAAATTTTAAAATAAAAAACTATTTTCGTCAAATTATTAACTCTTAATTTTTTTTAAGAAATATTGTTTTGTTAAAAAAAAATTTTTAATTTTAACAAACTTAACAGAGGATTAGCTTTCGTTTTTTATCATTTGTGGTATATAAAAATGATTTTTAAATAAATAGAAAAAGTTAAACATGATATATTTTACTTTTTAGATCAAAAAATTGTATTTTCCTTTTTTAATTATTTGAATGTTTTTATATTGTGAAAAAAATATATACTTTTTATTATTAAAACGTTTTGAATACAGTAATACCCCGACTTACGCTACCCCGACTTACGCGAACTCGGAGTTACGCGGTTCTTGATTTTTTCGTTTGGCAACGCTGCCGCCCACTATCTTCAAGGTCGTTTTTCATATGTTATCGATATACGGTGCAACGGCGGAGAATGAGAGCGAAAGATGAACAAAATTCAACTTTGCTGCTTTTATGTTTTTTTTTTCAGTGAAGGGGAAACACATTTCACCATAATAACGTAAAAACCAACACAATTCCAGCTATCGGTATAATCGCAAATGCAATTAGATCGAGTTTACTACCAGTTTATAACAGATTTCACTAGCAGAAACGCAACTGGATTTTTATTGTTTTATGGTAGTAACCCCTAGAAATGTGAGGTGTTAATAGTGTATCTCTGCCTTTATGGTGTTGTTTATTCAGTTGCTACATGCGCGCAGCTTTGTTTATGCGTATCAAGCGTGCCTCCTCGTTTTGAAATTGTGCTTTATTCCCTAAAAATGAGTAAAATACTTAATTAAAAGGTGTGAAAAGGAAGCGTCCTGGTGAAGACACTGCAGATTCAGAGAGAAAAAGAAAAGCAATTATCGATAAACAGAGGCGGACTGGGTCAAAAATTCTTACCCGGGAAAATTTATAGTGGCCTCATACTATGGTTTATGGCCAAAATCACACTGGCCCACCGAGGTTTCCCCGGTAAGGCTTATGGCCAGTCCGCCTCTGTCGATAGAGAAAAAATATGAAATTGTGAAACGCTTTGAGCGAAATGAAAGACCATGTGATATTGCACGTGCTACAGGCCTAAATGAAGCAACGGCGAAAAGCACATGACAATTGCAAACTTGAGAGGTTGAAAACTGAAAAGGGCTCAATTGTAAAGGGCTTAAAAATTTTAGAAAACATAGACTCCAACGAAGAACGCGTTATAGCTACAAAGCAAGGAATAAAAAAATTATTAGCTTGCTACGAAGAAATTCTGCGTGAAAAAAAGAACGCGCTGTGTCGTCAGACGAATTTGTTAGATTTTATGAAGCCATCGACATCGAAATAACTTTTTAACGTAAGTCATTTGTTTTTTTAATACATATTTTGTATTAATATGTATAAAGAACTGCAATTTTATTAAATATTTTTCTTCTAAACTAGTGTTTTTGTTAGTCCTTGGTCCCAATTAAGCAAAATTTATATGTGTTTATATGCAAAGTTGTACCCCGACTTACGCGAATTCGACTTACGCGATTTTCGTCGGACCCACCTATCGCGTAACTTCGGGGTATTACTGTATTTAATTTTAAAAAATATTAGTTTAAAAGTAGTAGGATTATTTAATGATTTTATTTCATCTTTGTGTGACAAAGGCCGCACATAAGATCTTAGAAGGCTGCATGCGGCCTTAAGGCCGTGGGGTTGCCCACCCTTGCTATATATCATTGACAAAACTCCATGACCTGCTCTGTCAGCCCATCTACACTGCTCAGAGAACTTCATATCTGACTGCACAATTACCCCCAGGTCTTTTTCATTCTCCACTTCTCTGAGTGTAGTACCACAGAGTTGGTACGTTTCTCTTGGGTTACTGCTACCCATATGGAGTACTTTGCATTTGTCAATGTTAAACTTCAGTTGCCACTTCTCTGCCCATCTGCCCAACTTTTCTAGATCCTGTTGCAGTAGCATACTTTCTTTACTGTCATTAACAACCCTGCCAACCTTTGTATCATCTGCAGACTTGGACATTAGGCTTGATATACCTTCATCAATATCATTAATAAATACACAAAAGAACAATGGACCCAGCACCGAACCCTGGGGGACTCCATTAATCACGTTAGTCCGTGTAGAGCAGTGTCCATTTATTACCACTCTGCCGTCTCCCTCTCAACCATTCCTTTATCCATTGCAGTAACTTTCCCTTAATGCCATACTGCTCCAATTTGTACAGCAGTTGCATTGGTTGTAGCGTATGATGCAAGAAAGCAAGCTTATAAAGCATCATGTCGGCCTTTGATCCTCCTTTGTGAATTGGGGTCACATTTGCACATCTCCAGTCTATGGGTACCTCCCCTGAGTCCAAAGAAGCTCTCATAATTATGACTAAGGGTTTGCTTACTTCCTTTGCAGCATCCTTTAATATAACTGGATAGATCCCATCCACCCCGGGTACCTTTTTTATGTTTATCCTCGACAATTTCTTCTCCACTTTCCTCTCAGTTATTACAAAATCATCTAGCTCACTGCCAGAGTTTACTGCACCTCTGGCATTCCCCTTCCTGAATAACTCCTCATGTGTGAATGTAGATGTAAAATACTCATTTAGTTTGTTAGCTACCTGAGCAGGATCATCAACAGTTCAACCATCAATATCCAGTGGAACAATCTGATTTATCCCTTTCCTTCTAGAGTTTACATAGGTAAAGAACTCTTTTCTGTTTTTATTTGCATCCTTGGCCAAGGATTTCTTATAATCTGCCTTTGCCTGCCTAATCTCCTTTGTGACTTTGTCACAGACCAGCTTATATCTATCATAGGCTTCCATGTCACCCATTAATTTATATGTATCCCATGCATTTTTCTTCTCTGCCACATGTCTCATTAGTTCATCTGACATCCATTTATGCCTAAACCTTGAACAATATTTCTTAGTTGGTATGTAAAGCCTAGTAGCTTCCTGAATGCTTCCCATTTTGAATTTGCTGTTGGTAACATCATCAGTTGGTCCCACTGTATAGAATTTAAATACCGTCTCAGACCATCATAGTCGCCTTTACGAGAGCAAAAACCCTTCCCTTTACCCCTGATTGTAGTTACCGCTTTGAGTAAATCCCACTTCAGCACACTGTGATCACTGCCACCTAGTGGTTCCTTTATCTGCAGATTCTTAATGCATGAAGAATCACTACTGATAATCAAATCAAGTATATTACTCCCTCAATTGCCTCCCAAACATGCTGATGTAGAAAACAATCATCCAATAAATCCACAAAAGCCTTGCTAGTGTGTGAGTGACCAACCCAAAAATTCCAGTCAATATCTGTGAAATTAAAATCCCTCATTATAAGACTCTGATTTACTGGCCCACTATTTCCCTGTACAGTTTCTTATTATACTCATCAGAGTCATTAGACCTATAGCACACTCCTACTCTCAATTTTGATCTCCCAATGCTTATGTCACACCAAACTGACTCGACACTGCATTGTCCAGCAATGTTGACTGGCTTCACTTCCTTGGATTTTGTGTTTCTTAACTAATAGCATAACCCCTCCTCCTTTCCTATCCTGTCTATCCTTTCTGTACACATTTGTTTATATGTATCCCATATACTCCCCAAATTCCAATTCTGCATTCCTTATATCTGTGTGACACCACGTCTCTGATATCCCAACAATATCTGCCTTTGATGTTTTGAGCAATACCTCAAATTCATCAAATTTATTTACCAAACTCCTAGCATTGGTGTACACCCAAGTATACATGCACCTGTTCCTATTCTTAGCTACCCTAACACAACCCATGTGTTTACTCGTACCGCAATGACTCCCAGCAGTCTCTGAAATACCCTGCTTTTCCAGGCTGCTGCTCATTCCAATAGAAGCAGTGCAAGAATCGCTTTCGCCTCTGCCAGTGGCTACTGTTAATCTATTAGTCCTTGTATCCCCCCCCCCCCCAAGCTAGCAGTTTTCCGACCTATCTAACACTGCCTCGATTTGGTTGGCAACACTGAGTGCTCTCCATCCAGCTGATAAGAAAATGGCAACATACAGACAGCATTGAATAAAAGTTTTTTTATTGTTAAAGAATACTACAGAAGTGAGAATTTGAGTCTTTCTGCTCAAATAAGATACATCAGATTTTCTAGAAATTCCAATAACAGCAATGTAAAATGATTTCATACACTGCTCATATTTCATGTGAATTTTTCATTGTGTGATGTCTTGCAACTTGAGGTGGTAGCATTATTAGTGATCCATTGCCTGTTTTAATTGTAGCTTAAGGTCATTTCTCCACCTTGTGAATGTCTTTGAGATAGCAGCTGTTTCACATTATTAAGAAAGCAACTGAGGAACATTCACTGCAGATTTTTACATCATGGCTTGTGGATTAATTTGATGGAACAGGCAGTGTTTTAGATGAAAGATAAGATCATACAGCCAAGACCTTCCTTGGAAGATCATTAAGAACATTATAAAAAATTAATGAAACTAGGAAATCTCACTGCAAAGCCCAAGGAAGAGTTTGCATGAACTTTCACAACAGATGAGGTCTTATAGCACAGCAAGGAAGATTTATCAAAGTTACTTGTCTGCATATCCTTATAGAATTAAACTCAGCCAACCACTAACAACAAATGTAAAAGAACAGCTTGTTCAATTTGCCATTGAACTTAATGTACTGTTAGAGAGTAAGAACTAGATATAAACAAAGTTTTGAGTTTCTGATAAAGTGCATTTTCATTTGTATGGGTATATGAAAAAACAAAATGCAAGATTTTTGGCTCCAGAGAATCTGAGCCACATTATTGTTGATAATCCATTACATGCACAAAGAGTCACTATGTGTTGTGTGTGTTCTGCATTTGGCATTTTTGGGCCAGTGTTTGTTTGTTAATGGAAACATCACAAGTGATGTCTACCTCAGTGTCATTAGACAATTTTGTGCCTTTTTATATACGGCTGTAGCACTGACATGAATGACAAAAGCATGGTGCCCCATACTGGAGGAGTGGTCCTGGAGTTCCTGGATGAAAATTTTGACAGCAGGATGGTTTCTAACTGCCACCCTAAGGTGTATGGCAACATCACTTTATTTGAACCGATGTGATTTTTATCTCTGGGGTGTTCTTTCAAAGATCGTGTCTCAGAATGAACCTCACGAACCATTCTGCACTGAAGAAAGTGATTGAAGATAATTCTTTCCGTGTCAGAGGAAATGTTAGAGCATGTTCTTTGCAACTTTTTACTCTGTCTGCAACATATCAATAAACACGTGGATGCATTGAACGTGCTGTGGCATAATATAATGTTTAAATAACATGTTGTTGAGTTATCCTGATCAAATCACTTGAAACAAAAGCACTTCACCTGTAATAGGTTTTAGAATCTATTTATTACTAAGAAAGCTTGACAGTTGTTAGTTTTGCAGATTTTTTCTTCTCTGCTTCTTCAGTGACTACAAAATTAAAAATAAGATGATTTACTTGTTTTCTTAAATTATTAATTTTTGGTTTTTAGTTACCTTAATTTGATCAAGCAGTACAGAACACCTAATTCAAACTCATTGTGGCTAGTACACTTGACAATGTAATTACAATTTGGCCACATGAGAATTCTAATTTTCACATGTTCATAAAAAGCCCTGAAATCTCTTTCTAAATTGAATAGGATAAAATTAAACTTAAATAAAATATAAATAAATTAAACTTAAAATCAATAAAGGCCTTGCCTTTTTAGATTTAAGTTTAATGATACAAGAAGGGCTACTCTTTACCAAAATATACAGAAAACCAACAGACACAGGGAGGATTCTGTACTACAACTCCGGTTACCCTTTAGGAAACAAAATATGCATTTTAAAAGTTTCATTTTGATAACCTGTTGCCACTGGCCCTGCAGGGTGAAATAAAATATTTATCAAACCTTCAGCGACAATGTGTAGTCTAACACTTCATAAACAGGACCATCAAAAAGACAAGAAAAATTCAACAACCCAAATATCCCCAAGGATAGGAAAAACACCCAATTTATGTATATTCCATATGCATCCTTAGTAAGTGAACAAATAGCAAAAATTACCATAAAGTACAATGTAATAATAAGATTTTAGGAACCAAAATACTTAAAAACATCTTATAAACCCCTGTTGCAGTTTTATATAATCCAGTAGCAGTTTGATGCAAAATACAATTAAATTTTTTGGATGCATTGTATAAATTATTTATTCATTTATTTTATTTTTTTATTTTTTTGAAAAGTAAATCGCGCTTGCATCAGAAGATGGCAAATACTTTTGAATATCAGCTTTTTGGCAGTAATTAATAAAATTATTAGTTATCTTTATATACAAGGATATAGGTAAGCAGCAGCCATTATCAATCTACTGCAGAATGGAAGCCTCCTCAACAATTCATGTTGAGGGAAATGGAGCATAATCTGCCATGCTGGTCCAGTGCGTGTTGGCAGATCGACCGTATTTAGCAGTTGGGCTTGAACCCTCGGTCGCTGACCAGGCTAGTTGGGTGGGTAAAGTGCCTTCCTGGCAACCCAAAGGTCGCGGGTTCGAATCCCGCCTCGGGCTTGGATCAAAGTACTGCAAAAACCTTGGGAGGTGCATTATGGCCACAGAAGCCAATGCATCAACAACTACAAAAAAAAAAAAAAAAAAAAAAAGAACCCTCGGTCTACTCAAAGAGCGTTTGCTGCTGCACTCTTGCCTCTGATCACTTGGCTGCAGATGCTGGTATACAAGGATATACTTGTATATAAACAAATAATTAATCATTATTATAATATTTAACAAGTAACATGATGGTAAATTCTGAAATCATTTTATAATCATGAAGCAGTTATGTTTCTTAAGGAAGTAAAGTAGGAAACTTTGTTAAAAGTTAAATCAATTTGTAAGCAGAAGTTGTAAAAGAGAATTGGATCTACCTCATCCAAATTTCATGATGTAGTCTTATGAAAATTTAAACTAGCAAAATTAATCAGACAGTGATATCAATGTTCAAGTTAACTTGCAAACATTGAGATCACTTGATCAGAGATCATTTTATTCCTCCTTATGATGTAGGGTAACCAAATTACTCTACATCATAGGGAGGAATAAAAGAAAATATTATTCTTGCATAAGAAGTAGTATATTATTCTTGGTTACACTACTATGTTACTACATTGTAGTGTAGCCAAGAATTAGAATTTTAATATTAATTAAAATTATAAAAAATAAAATTAACCCTTTTATATTTTTGAGCTGTGAGCATTTAAAGTTGTAATGTTTTGATATGATGTATTCAAGGTCAGATTTCAGTCAATGCTCCACTTACATGATTTTCTATTTTAAAACTAGATTTTCATCTAGTTTTAAAATAGTAACATTTTCTTTATAATATCTAAAACATTAGGGAATCTATTGAAACTTCTTAACTTGTGAACCTAACTAAATTAATCAAATTTCAGTCTCGCATCCCAAGAAATTTGGGATTTTTAAATTTTATGAATGCTTCAGTGATTATAGTATCATATTTGCAAATATACAGTTAATTTTTATAAACTAATACTACTAAACTATTTGATTATGTGCATTTAGATTGTGTACTTTTTTTTTTTTTTTTTTGGCTAGTATCTTGTCTTAGTTGTCACTGTGCCACTGCTTGTTTGACATGTTATTGACTCAGAAGGTCATGTACTTAGGGTATTAATAGTTTACTCAGAAGTAGCTGACACTTGCATCTGATAATCTTCTTACTCTTATGTACAGGAAAGGAAGAATATAGGAATGTAGTCAGTTTGTTTGTCTTGTTTCTTTCTTTTTTTTTTTTTTTTTTTTTTTGTGTAGTTATTTTATATAATTAATATAAATGAAAAAAAGTAAGAAAAGTACTAGAATTTGTTAAATTTGAAACTTTTAAATTTGATTAAATTTATTAAGTTTGAATATTTTATTTTATATCTGAAGAAATTTAGGTTACTTAGATCATGTTAATTATAACAGAAATAACTATAATTTAATGTGTATGGGGAAAAAAAAAAAAAAGCTCCTGAAAGTCAGTAGTATGATATATAATAAATTTTTGAAACTGATTTAGCACTTACTAAGCAAAAATTTTAGAAAGAGCTTAAACAGAAAGAGTAAAATTATAAAACTATGTACAAATGAAACTAGCTAAGGGGGTGTGTGCACGCATGCACATTAGATAATGTAATTATTATTTTTTTTTTAATGAAAACCCCAAACACGAAAGGTATCAAAACCTATAGTACTTAGTACCGTGCATGGATTGAAGGAGAAGTATGGGGGGAGGGGAATGCCGGAAACTTTGCTCTAGAGACTAAACATGGGTTTCACCATGTTTCGACTCTGCCATTACCATTATTAAACTCAAATCCAATTATAGAATTCGTCAATATGAAGCACTCGTGATTGAATGGTGTCGACATCATTCTAATCTTAAAATTATTAATGCCAAACTCCCCTTCAACCTTTCACCAGCTTGGAACCTTTCACGGTTAAATTTCCCACGTGTAAAAAAGTCCATCACGAGAGTATAAACTTAAACTTTTAAAACAACACGCATTCTCTGCCCACTCAATTGCCAACTGAAGATGTTATTATTTAATGAAAGTCCTTTGTAATGACTATTGGCCTCATTGTATTATTTTATTCAGGCTTTTAAATTACTTCTTCCCTCTTTAATGACAACCAAGGATCGGATGTGTACACTTCTACCTCCTTGCGCTTATGTTAAATTTTGTTTTTTATCTTCATTTTTCCCCCCTTAGTTTCTTAGCTAACAATTCAACCTAAACACTAACCACCTCTTCTTAATACACCACTGCAGATTTATTCAAGGTGAGTACCGTTTTTTTTTTTTAAGCAATTGCTATTCTATTATTAAAACTGTATAATATTTAGTACTTCTCTCCTGTGCATTTTTTCTCCCCCCCTCCCCCCCACACACACCTAAAAGTTTGGAATCAGTGTATAACAGCAGTTTTTGTTACTCTGACAATGTAAGATTTAAAATAAAAAAAAACACTACAAAGTATTTTAAATTTTTTTTTTATTATGCATTGAAATATTTACAGCAAAAAAAAATATTGAAATGATTAATATTTACAATTATACTGATTTTTCATCAAAATATCCTCCACAAGATTTTATCACTGCCTTACACAGATGTGGTATTCTGGTAATAAATTTTATAGTAGCATAACATTGCAAGCAATCTATAAGGTTTCCCATAAATTTTGCAAAGATGGGCAGAGTGTATGGACTTGATGATCTAGATCAGCATTTCTCAACTGGTGGTACTTGGAAAAAGATTTGGTAAGTGAATAATGAACGGTTGAATGTTTTTAAATTTATGAAATTATGAAAAATAAAACATTAAAAATTTCCCTTCTAAAGGTAAATAATTGTCTTGCCTATCTTTTTTCAATCTAACAGTTCACAAATCATGCTGATTTTCAAATATTTTGTTTGCTCAACCTCCGAGCGGATAGCTATATGTTTCTTGGAAAGCTTAAAATTGTGACAGTCTTATCTCGTGTTTTATATTCCTTCCTGGAAAACTCTCTTACGTGGCAGTGTTGCTGTCAGTATGCATTGTTGCTTTAATAAGTTACTGTGCAGCATTTGAGGACTTAGTAAAGGTCTACGTACAGATTTAGTAAAACAACTGCAAATGAAATATTTAAAAAATTGGACAATTTTATGAAGGAACACAATATTTTTTGGAAGAATTGCATTGGCATGGGAGTGCAGGCTTTAACAGGAAAGCATAGTGGTGTTGTAGCTACAATAAAGAAAGTCACTCCTGAAGCTAAGTTCACTCACTGCAGTATTTGCTGTGCAGCCTTGGTTGTAAAAGCAATACCTGAAGAACTGAAACCAGTTTTTTAGTAGCAACCAGTTAACATTCCATGTCACGATTTTGCAGTGGAGCAATAAATGAATATCAAATTTTGCTTTAAACTGGGAAAACCTGCAACAGAAATGTATGAAATTTAAAAAACTGTTTATGGTGATGAATTTTTAAGTTGTATCATAAGTTGTTTTTTAAGTTATGTGTTTGAATGGTATAAGTAGTTCAGAGAGGTAAGTGAGAATGTGCATGATGACCTAAGAAGCGGGCATTCGTCAACTTCTCGAAAGGAGGACAGAATTGCAAAAGTTCATATTCAACAAAGTATAGATAATATTGGTTCTTTGTGAATTTTCATTACATTTTTTGAAAGTTATAGATTTCTTCACTACAGTAATTCTGTATTTACCATTTAAGTTTCAAAATATTCTTAGTTAAAAAAAGTTTATATAATTTTTCATATTTTAGTATTGGAAATCAAGAGATAGAGAAGAAAGAAAAATTGAAGGCTAAATTAGATCTCACATCTACAAAGCCCATTGATACTAGTCATAAGAAACAGGATAGTCAAATTAAGGACACTAAAAGTATGGAATCTTTGGTAACAGATAGTCACCCTACTAGGCTGCAACAAAAAATTCCTGGAGAAAGGTAAACAGAGGGTTTTTTTTTTTTTAGGAGTTTACTTTTACTTAATTAAAATATGTATCTTAAAAATTCAGTCATATTTATATTTTAAGGGCCTTTTTATTCCCCCTTTTAGGTTTACATCTATATATTTAAGCTTATTTAGGAAAGTTGCAGAAAAGTTGTTTGGCTGAATGAATTTTTATCCATTATATAATTTCTTGTGTGTCATGTATTTTTTTTTGAATTTCATCTGGAAAACAAAATAAGATTCGAGGGTGGCTAGAAAATTGGCAGATGTTGTTTTAATGCTGAAGAATACATGGTCTTACATCTAGTGAATAACAACCCGAAAGTAACGTATACTTAGAGGGCTTGAATTAAAAATGTTTGAGGAAGAAAGTGATTTGGAGGTTGTGATACAGGCAGGTTTTGAAGATCTTCCATGCAGTGAAGACAGGCACCAAGGAGAAACCCATGGTGTTGTGATTTATCAATCATTTTCTTGTAGGGATAGAGAGGTTGTATTCTCACCATATAAGGTAGTTGCAAGACCTCACTTGAAATACTTGTCCCGGTGTTGGAGATCGAGCACCTACAAAGACAGCGAACTTCTTGAAAAGGTTCAGGGATGGGCAAGCATACCTTTTTTAGATTGGCTAAAGGGTGCCTGTATGAGAAGAGGCTGAGTGAATTTTTATCCATTATATAATTTGTGTGCCATTTTTTTTGAATTTCATCTGGAAAACAAATAGTGCCAAGTAATACTTCTTCAAGATGATTTGGATAAGATTCAAGGGTGGCTAGAAAATTCTACAGTTTGCCCAGTTTCCCATGGTTCTCGTGTTGGTTTTCTTTACCCTAGCCTCTGTATGTGGAATATAGAGCTTGGTAACTAGGCATACCTTAGAGGGGATGTAATTGAGGTTTATAGGGCAATTGAGCAATGATAGTAAAATGAATGAAGTTGTGATTTTTCACTATTTTAAATGGTACTAGAGCCTGGAAGCATATATTCAAATTAACCCTCTATCAGTGGATGTGTTTACATACTGTGAACTAGTAAAATTTTTTGGGATAAATAGCAAGAAATAGATGAAAATGGGAAAGTTTTTTAAGAATTTATTCTTAATTGTGATATTATATTTGACAATATAATCAAAAAATTATTTCCCTGAGTTCTAGTGCCATTTTCAGTGGAGATGTGAATAAAATGAAATTCTGTGGAAAATTAACAGTGGGCAATCTTTACTTCAAATGGAATCTTAAAGAATTTTTTATGACTATACTTCTCCAATTAAAAAATAATTATGATGCAGTTGGGGCACAAAGAAACTCATTATTGGAGTTCACGAGTAATGCCTTCACAGCTGAAATTTACTTACGGGTACATCCTTCAGACTGCCTCAGTCTTAGGGTGTTCATTCCCCCCTTCCCATGTTTTAAAATAGGAAAACAACTTCTACAGATGGTGAATGTTATTAGTAGTGTCAGTAGAAGTTGTTTTCCTATCAGGTTAAAACAGTGGGAAGGGGGGATAAACACCCTAAGACTGAGGCAGCCTGTAGGGTGTACCCATTAGTAAATTTCAGCCCATTCATGAACACCAATAATCTGCTTTTAATAATGATAAAAAACTTATCAATACATCGTTCTCGACTTCTACTGCCACTACCAATAACACACACCATCTGTTTACAGAGAGTGCAGGGAGAAACTGCGGTAGCGGGAAACGAGTGTGCCCAGTAAGTCTACCGAAGTTTCCCTTGGTTCTCATGTTGGTTTTCTTTACCCTAGCCTACAATTTGATTGTAGGAAGTTTTCTTGTGATTTCAAGTTGTTAATCAATGACATACAGATAGTTAGGGCACCATTTTTTTTTTTACAGGCTATGTAAAAGCAAACAAAAGCTTTCACAAAGTGCATCATTATGCAACCTCTGATATTTTATAAGATGGCCTTAATGATAAAGAAAGATCCATAAGATGGTTTTCTTTGTCATTAGTTTATATTGTTTATTCTAACATATTAATGAATTATTCTATAGACAGTGGATACTGCTTATTTTTATCACTTTGGGGTATAACTTAATTGATGCAACATGAATGTAGTTCAGAGTTGTTTATTGATGTAGAGCAGAAACATGTACATAAAGGTGGAAGTGGATAGAAAGAAAAAGTTTAAAATTGAGCATTACAAAATATTTTAGTTTGACTGTCCACTGTTTCTTTGACAAAGTCATTAATAAAAATGAAATAGTCATAAAACATATTTCTGGAAATCCCTACAAATCATTAAATAAAGAAAATATTAAAGTCGTCATCATCATCAGCCATTTTCAGTCCACTGCAGGATGAAGGCCTCTCCAGCAACTTTCCAGTTCCTTCTGTTTTCTGCAATGGCCATCCATTTACTACCCACACTCTCATGAATTTCATCTATCCATCTCCACCGTTGTCTTCCAGGTTTTCTTCTAGCTCCTCTTGGGTACCATTCTGTTATTTTCTTAGTCCATCTGTCATCATGTCTTCGAGCTATGTGTCCTGCCCAAGACCATTTTAGTTCTTTAGTTTTGATAAGAATGTCCTTTACTTGAGTTTGCTGCCTAATCCATGTGTTTCTCTTCTTATCTAACAGTCTGATTCCCAATATAATTCGTTCCATTCTTTGCTGTGTAGTTCTTAGCTTCTCTTCCATTCTTTTGGTGAGTGCCCAAGTTTCACTTCCATAAGTCATGGTGGGGAGTATACATTGATTCATTATTTTACGTTTCAGACAAACTGGGATATTGCTCTTCAGTATGTGACTATATTTCCTGAATGCTATCCATCCAAAATTTATTCTTCTCTTGACTTCCAGCCATTTATCATTATTACAGCTAATAACTCCCAGATAAGTATATGACTTCACCTTTTCAATTACTGCTCCTTCGATCATTATGTCCCTTTCTGTGGCATACTTGTTCATCATTACTTTTGTTTTAGCCATATTCATCTTTAGTCCAAAATCTTTACTAACTGTGCATAACTGATTTAAGATTTTCCTGTAATTCTTTGGGATCGTGGCTTATGACCACAATGTCATCTGCAAATCGTAAATGGTTTAGGTACTTTAGTACTTTAGGTACTCTCCATTCACATTGACTCCTTTCTGCAACCAGTCTAATCTTCTGAAAGCTTCCTCAAGGGTAGCAGTAAACAGCTTCGGAGATAGTGTCTCCTTGTCGAATTCCTTTCTCGATTTTAAATTTGATACTGCCTCTGTCTAGTCTAATAAAGGAGGTAGCGTTCTCATATATTTTCTTCAAAATCATAATATATGGGGTATCTGTGCCTTGTCTTTCCAGTGCCCGAAACATTGCCTTATGCTGTACAGTCAAATGCTTTTTCATAATCCACAAATGCCAGGCATAATGGTGTTTTATATTTATTTGCTTTCTCCATTAGCTGTGATATTACGTGAAGGTGATCCATAGTTGAGAATCCTATCCTAAAGCCAGCTTGCTCTTTTGGTTGGTTTTCATCAAGTATTCTTTCTAATCTGTTAGTAATGACCCTTGTAAACAACTTGTAGATGTGGGATAACAAGCTAATTGGCCTATAATTTACAATTTCTGATTTATCTCCTTTCTTATGCAGCAAAACTATGATTGCATTATTCCACTACTTAGGGGTCACACCTTTTCTAATGCATTTTGTGAAGAGCCTTGCCAGTTTGTGTTATGTCTCTTCCTCCCTTTAACAACTCTACAGTAACTTCATCTTCCCCAGGGACTTTCTGATTCTTCATTTTCTTCAACGCATGTTCTACCTCATCAGGAAGAATATCGGATATGTCGTATGTGTTGCTGATTTGCGATCCATCTTCCCCACTGCTGGCATCATTCCCTCACTCCTTGTATAATACTCTGTAGTAGTCTTCTGCTATTTGAATTATGCCTTCTCTGCTATTCATAAGTACACCATTGCTATTCTTCAGTTTCAGTATCATTTGTCTTTCTGTATTACTGCTCATGGCTACTGATTTAAGTCATTTGTTTTCCCTTAATGCTTGTTCTACTTTTCTTGTGTTAAATCTTCTTATGTCCTCTCTGAGTCTCTTTCTAATGGCTTTGCATAACTCAGTAGGTGCCTCTGTAGCCAGGTGGGCAGGAGCAGCAGTACGTAACACACGCTTCATGATTAGACCGGAGTTTGAGCCTGTGACCACCAAATACGGAGGATGCAGAAAGGTCAGGGAATGACCATTGCATATCCCTGGAGCAATATGGCCTTAGTTGCTACTGCCCCTAAAAAAAACGAAATAACAATAACAGCATAACTCAGTATATTCAATTTTCTCCTTGTCAGTGTTTATCTTGCTCTTCATTTGTCACCTTTGGTTCATCATAACAAGTGTTTCTTGACTAATTTTTTCTTCTTTGAATTTCTTTTTCCCTATAGGTTTCTTGGGCTTTATCACTTTCAGAAAGTTGTAGTATTCCTCGTCGATGGTCGATAAAAATGTCATTTTTAAGGTCACACTCGTGACCTTAAAAATGACATTTTAGAGAGATAAATAGCTTAGTTATACAGTGAAAATTTCAACTTTCGAGATTTTGAAACAAATTACCAAAAAACGTGTTATTCGGTTCACATTACAATATTTTAACGAAACGATGGCGTCTCTGGAACTGATTAATATCGTAAAGCGGGGTACGTTGTATTCTATAGCTATGCACATGGTTTGGAATGCAGTATTTATGAAAGTTTAACATTCATTTTTTGCAATTAATGTTCATATTTTTGATTTTGTTGATACTTGGGAAAAAAACTTGTGAACCCGGGAACTCAAAGTGAGAACTGCCTGTACACAAAACAACAATGGGCTGAGCACCGAACCCTGGTGGACTCCAGTAATAACATTAGTCCACATAGAGCAGTTTCCATTTATTACCACTCTCTGCCGTCTCTCACTCAACCATCCCTTTATCCATTGCAGTAACTTGCCCTTAATGCCATACCACTCCAATTTGTACAGCAGTCTTCCATGTGCAACAGTATCAAAAGCTTCCTGAAATCCAAATATATGATATCAAAATTATTTTTGGCATCTAGTTCCTTTGTGACCACATCGTGGTATCCATAAAATTGGTTAGACAAGACTTCCCCTTAACAAACCCATACTGTGTCTGAACTATTGCTGCTGTCTTTTCTAGGTGATCCTGAATCACCTATTTAACCTGTGACTTCATTATTTTCCCCAGAACAGAAGTTAAACTAACAGGTCTATAATTACTTGTCACCCTTTGATCATCCTTTGTGAATTTCATAATTAGATAAATGAGAGCTTACACATGCTCAATTTTTCCTACATTCTATTAATATTTTGGAACAAAAACAAGGAGTTACCTGTTATTCCGTACGTAGGATTTCTTCTTTCCCAAATCTCCTTATACGAATAAATTACGAAATGTTACTTAAAACAAATTTACATAATTAAAATAGCTTAAAACTCAATGTATTCCTCACTATTGACACATGGACAGTCCAACACCCCAGGATCACAGCGGAGAACCCCACCCCAACCCCAGAAATATTAAACCCCCCATGCAACCTTTGGTGAAGGAAGACATTTTGTCATAAATGCAAAATTACAATACGAATAAAATGCTATTAAAATAAGATGAAAGTACCATAAAACCATGCAATTCAAAATTGCATGGTTTTGTGGTACTTTCATCTGATTTATCACTTTCAGATAAAATTGGGAGGTGGCTGTTGGAAAAAGATTTAAATTATAATTTCCCCCCACGCACTCTACCAAAGAAACAGTTAGTAGTAGACCTTGAATTTAGTCTTAGAGACATCCCCCAAAAAGATGTTTTAATCCAACAGGTCAATCAGATCATAAACAATCCCAGAAAGTCAGGTACACTGAGATTAAATAGAAATGAAGTTATTGCTTTATGGGAATTAAGGGAAAATAAGGACATTGTAATTCACAAGGCTGATAAGGGGGATACTGTAGTCATTTTAAATAAAGTGGATTATAATAAAACATTACAGGCAATCATATCGGATAGGTTCACATACCAAGAGGTAGACTCTGCCCTGCTTGATAATGAGGTTAATCAATACAACAAATTACTTACTTCATACTGTAAAAAGGATTACATTTCAATGGCGCAACTAAAAGCCAGAACAATAATGCACCTATTCTCTTTGGACAAGTAAAACTACACAAACCCAGACACCCTATTAGGCTTATAGTATCATACAAAAATTCTGCTTTTTCTGCTTTGGCGACATATTTATACTGGATTATAAAACCTTTTCAGGGGGTATTAAAATATAGTGTAAAGAATTACGACATCTTATATACAAATTTAAAAGACTGTAAAATTGGGGGAGGTGCTAAATTATTTTCACTTGACGTAGTTTTTTTATACACTAATGTTAATGTAATATATGCGCTGGATGTTATTTGGGATTTATTAAATAATAACACTATTAGTATTAACAGTAAGAAGTTGCCTAAAAAAATAGATATTTGAGCTAATTAAGTTACTGATTGAGGCTAATTATATTTTATTTGAAAATAAGACTTACAGACAGATTTTCGGTTTACCTATGGGTTTAAATTTGAGTGGCCTTAATATCAAAGCTCTACAGTCAGTCCTCGTATAACACGTGTTTACATTACACGAATTCGATCATACATGATTTATAAATAGGGGAACGATATCTTATATAACACGAATCGAATTCGCTTATGCACGATTCGCCTTTGTGTTTACAAGAAATGGCAGTCGACCGCAGAATCACCCCAACCGAACGCAACACGATAGGAATGAAGAGAAGATTCTGAAAATGTATTTACGTTTTTTATATCAGTGAAGGGGAAACACATTTCAACATAATAACGTAAAAACCCACACAATTCCAGCTATCGGTATTATCGCAAATGCAATTAGATCGAGTTTACTACCAGTTTATAACAGATTCCACTAGCAGAAACGCAACTGGAAATTGTTTTTATTGTTTTATGGTAGTAACCCCTAGAAATGTGCTTTAGTAAAATGTGAGGTGTTAATAGTGTGTCTCTGCCTTTGTTGTTGTTTATTCAGTTGCTAAGCGTGCAGCTTTGTTTATGTGTATCAAGCGTGCCTCCTCGTTTTGTAATTTTGCTTTATTCCCTAAAAATGAGTAAAATACTTAAAAGGTGTGAAAAGGAAGCGTCCTGGTGAAGACACTACAGATTCAGAGAGAAAAAGAAAAGCAATATCGATAAACAGAGACGGACTGGGTCAAAAATTCTTACCCGGGAAAATTTATAGTGGCCTCATACTAGCGTTTATGGCCAGAATCACAGCGGCCTCCGGCCCACCAGGGTTTCCCCGGTAAGGCTTATGGCTAGTCCGCCTCTGTCGATAGAGAAAAATATGAAATTGTGAAACGCTTTGAGCGAAATGAAAGACCATGTGATATTGCACGTGCTACAGACCTAAATGAGGCAACGCGGAGAATTACAAAGAATGCAGAGAAAATAAAAACAACTTTCATAGCAGGAACAACTCAAAGTGTAATTAAAATCCATTAGATTAAGACACAAGAATTGGAAGAGATGGAACGGCTGTCATCTGTTTGGATAGAAAACCAAACAAAAAACAAGTTTGCTTACGATAGAAGCAAAAGAATTAGCAATATTTTATTACGTAATAGTCGTATTAAAATACGTAAGTATTTTATTACGATTATTTATTGTATTTGGTAATGTTTTGGTTACAAATGTGTGTTCAATCTTGGGTGGTCGGCACCTAACCCCATTTTTTCCATAGGGCTTGTTGTTTATATTGCACGATTTTGCATTGCACGAGGATTTCTAGGAACGCAACTATCGTGCTATACGAGGACTGACTGTATTTAGATAGATTGGAATATATATATCTAATACAGTTTTTACCCAAAATCACATTTTATGATAGATACCTCGACGACATCCTTATTATTACGGATAATGACACTATTAATGAAGTTTTACAAACTTTTAATAATATGCACATTAGGTTAAACTTTACTCTGGAAACAGAACAAGAAGAAACAGTCTATAAATTTTCTAAACTTTACACTTAAGAGGGAGGCAGAAATATTAATTTCAGTATTTATCGTAAGCCCACAAATACGGGGATGTTCTTACACTATAGTAGCTATCACCCATACTCATATAAAAGGTCAATCATTCTAAACCAGTTCTTAAATACGTTCAGATATTCTTCCACACAACATGCCCTACAGATAGAAATAAATGAACTGATGAATAGGTTCTTAAATAGAGGATACCCAATTACCTCTGTCAACAGCATTAAATTAGAAGCGGAAGACAAAATAATCAATAACAGACATAATGACAGGATTAGTAAAAAATATTTTATTTCAATGCCGTATGTTGAACACTGGTATAGACAAATTATCAACCTCTTCAGAGGTACTGAAATGCAAATACAGTAAACCCCTGCTATTCGCAGTATCTGTATTCGTGGTTGCTGATTTAATATAAAATGAAACCTAAAAATTTGAATGCGCCGTGAACATTTTCCGCCATAAAAAAACATGGGCGTGGCTAAAATTATCTTTCCCGGTCAAAACAGCACTCGGTGGGTGGGGGGGAGAGGGGTGACAAAATCGCGAGCGTGGTTGTTTCTCGCTAATCTTTGTTCAGTATGTGTTATGCGCTTGTCATGGAAGGTTTTGTCGTTTGCTTTTAATTTATATGCTTATAAATTGAATAAATTTATCTTTTTGTAAATTGATATGCTTACAAAAGTGATAAATCTACCGTTTTGCAGTGTAAAACAGACTTTTTCTAGTGTGTTAATGGAAGAAAGTGACTTTATTGTGGACAAGTTCTTTCTAACCCGTACAAAAATATGGCTACGAATAACAAGGGAAATGTGAAAAGATCAAAGAAGGTGATGACATTAGCGAATAAAATTGAGTTATTAGACAAAATTTCTAATGGTGAAAGTGTCTCCTCAGTGGCAAAACATTATAAAATCAACGAGTCAATGGTATGAACAATCAAAAAATCGGAAGAAAAAATCCGCCTAGTGTCCGTGAAAATGCGCTAATTGCTTCAAAAATTTGCTCTGTAACTCGTGATGTTAAATTAGAAAAAATGGAAAGAGCTTTAAATCTGTGGATAGAAGACCGAACTCATAATAAAATTCCGTTAAGTTCACTCATCATTCGTGAAAAGGCAAAACTCCTTTATCAACACTTTAGCGAAACTGGTGATAGCACTGGCAGGATAAGTTGTTTAGCTAGCAAAGGCGCTGGTTTGAAAGATTTGTTTGAAATTTCTAATAAATATTACATTTAATATTAAATTGTTTTTCTTATTTTCATTTCGATGCCATATGCTTGCATTTCACTATGTACTGTATGTACATAGTCATATTACGAAGGTACATGTAATACATACATAGACAAAATTTTAGACTAGTTTTTCTTATATATTTCATACTTTGGAACGGAACCCCTTTATTACTATGGGAGCCATAGTAATAAAGAGAAATTGGCACACAAACCTGGTTTAAAAAGTGTTTATATCTTTTATAAAGGAAAAAGTTTCAATTTGTTGACCAGTGTAATCAGGAAAAAGAAGAATATGCTTAGATTTAACAGAACCTTTAAGTGAATCTAGTCAAAGACACACAAGATGTCCTTTTCCTAAAGTGCATCACACTGCAAGACTGCCACCAGTTTGCAAACAAGGAAAGCAATTGAAAAGCTTCACTTGACTGTGTAGCTTTCCATCAGTGAATTAACCTTGCTTCTGAACAATATTTGTAAATGAAAGTTTAAAATGACAAAAATTATTGCTGAAGTGAAAAGTATACAAAAAATATATATACATTTATTACAGATGAAGATGTATCACTGATGACCACTTGTCATGTTGAAAGTCACAAACTATATCTAATTTTGATAACACTCTGCTCTGCAGATTAACTTACTTTTTGGTATGAAACAAGCTATGATTTACAAATATTAAGGTATCCGGCACCCATCTTTTCTCAAAATAAAAAAGTTCATACCTAGAATTTTTTTTAACAACATGGGGGGAAAAACTGTGTACAGGCAGTTCACTAAGAAAAGGATTTAGAAAAGAAACTATGTTAACAAACAGGTTCAAAACTGCTCCCCCCCCCCCTCCAACTGAAGTCCTCAGCAGAGAGTATGGGCCGAAAATTATTTTTCCTTAGTTTGGATTGACCAAGCATGAACACAGGCCAAAAACTTTGTTTTTGTCATATGTTGATTGTATGACAATATAAACAGGGGGAAAAAAAAACACACACACACAATGTTATATGTAATGAAAATGATATAGTTATAATTCTGAAAAGAGTTTCTGCTTACAAGGAATACTGGACTTTTGTTGCCAAGGTGGCATAAAGTTATTGAAGCAGATGGAGATTATATAGAGAAATGTCAAGAGAAGTTTATGTAAACAGATATGTAAAAATATTTTGCCACTTTTTAGCTTTATTTATAAATTTTTGCTATTTATTATGTATTATTTTCTTTTGCAAGTTTGATTTGCTGCAAAAAATTTTGAAAGGGTTTTTTTTATATCTCTAAACACTGACATGTGTGGCAATATAAAATCACTGAAATTTTGCTCTAGTAGGCAGTTGCATGCAGTTAGAGTAATTTCCATAATTATCTTAACTGTATTCCAGTCAACACAAGAAACCATATAATTGGTACAATATGACGAAAGTAGTTAATCATTTTTTTTTTTTTTTTTATGAAAACCCGAGAGGTATTAGAACCTATAGTACTTAGTACCGTGCTTGGGTTGGAGGTTGAGAAGATGAAAGAAAGTTAGTCATATTGCATCAACTAACTGATCATGTATTGTTATTCATGGATCTAGGAATAGTCTGAATGGGAGAGAAGTAGCTTATAATAAGGTATAGCATTGTATAAGAATTAGTATTGAATTTAACTCTGTAGTGGAAAAGGGAAAAAAAAGAAATCCAGTGGGCGTGTGGTGTGTCATATAGCTTTTTTAGGATAAAAGAGGAGAAATAGTTAAAAATGGGGTGCTAAGTTGGATAAAGGACAAAGAAAATAATATATAATTTCTGACTACTGCACCTCCAGTGCTCAGCAGAACAGAGGAGCAAGCATGTGGCACATTATACACAAACAAAGAACTGCTTTTCATGGCTGTACTTCTGTTAAATTATTTAAAGTGAATACCACACTTAAATACTAAAATTCACATTGATATAATTCTAACAGATATTTAGATTATTTTTCTGTTTTTGATGCACAAAGTACATCAAGCAGCTGCCCACTAGTATTTAAATTTATATTTCAGCTTCTTGCAAGTGGAGGGAGGGACAGATTCATGTTTGGTGAGGGCTTTCATCTCTAGTTCTCTCCCCAATAAATTTTACTTAATTTTTTGTTGGTGCTACGTCTAAGGTATTCTTTTGAAAGGAAGAAATTCCTACATGAATTGAAGCTTTGTCACATGCCTATTTTTAAATCTTCTAATGTATTTTTGATTAATATTGTAATAACCTGTTTCTTTTGTTTTTTTCTTGTTAAATCTTTTCTGTATCATAAAAAAAAAAGATAAGTACTGAGGTTTTGCCTACATTCATAATTCAGAAAATTTATTGTAAAAGAATGTGCTAACCATTGCAGTTTATTTGGACCTAGTGGAAAATATATCCAGTTCAGAAATGCTACTGAGAAATGAAACAATAGGCTATAACTTATTAAAAAGAAAAGGAAATCTGATTTTTGTAGCCAGTGATTTATGGTGCAATTTTGAGTAATTTTTTTCCCTTCCTCACCTTTAGAAAGGAACAACAGCCTAAGTCCTCTGATAGTCAGGAAGAAAGTGATCAGACAAGTAAATTAAATGCTGCGAGTAACATTCCCTCAATGACCAAAGAAATTAAGATGGATAAAAAGCTTGTGAAGCCTAAGAGTGATGAAAATCTTCAATTACAGACTTCCTCTTTTCATAAAGAAGTTAAACCTGATATTTATCCTCAAGCGCACGATTACTTAGATCAGGGAGGTAGCACCACTGAAGAATTACTTTCTTCACAACAATCTTCTGAGTCTGAAGTAATGCCTTCATTTGATGAATGGAAAAAGATGATGCTTGCTGAGCAGGAAAAAGATGGTAACGTAACATTAATTATATATTCTTTTCACACTATTTTTCAAGTCACTCTGCAGACCCAACCATGAAAACAGAGTGGCTATTTATTAATTGTATTGCATTTGTAAATACAAGCACTCCTCGACTTACGTACTTAATTAGCTTTTTTTTCATGTACGTAAGTCCGTTTTGTATGCAAGTCCAACATGTGTCTTGTAGATACAAAACATATGCGCAGTACAGTACAACGTATCGAGATTATAACCCCCAACAAACTTCATGCACAGCATTTTATGATTTGTAACCAAGTTAAATGAGGCTGAAAAAACATACAATGAATAATAATGTATAGTACAGTATTTATTCAAAGCTAATTTAATCTAAATATGATACGTAATTTAATTTAACCTACGATCAAATCACTTTACGATGGATTCTCCAAAATAAAATACTGTTCGCTATGCAATATGTAGTAAGCGCCGGTCATTATGATCACATTTGCAAAATGAATTTTAATTGTATTAAACAGCTATTCTAATAAGCGAAAATAGGAAAAATATTATCCACAGGCTATAAAAGTAAAGATATAGAGCACAAATTTACACTTTACTTCCTCCAATTAACAAAATTAAATTATGCGTGAAAATCGGAAGAATATTTCCCACAGGTTAGCAAAATAAAAACGTACATAGCTTAATTAATAGTGTAACTAACTGATAAACTATTTCTGATCACTGACTTTTTTTTTTTCTTGGTCATAAAATTTAAAACAGTAAGAAAATAAGCAATCAATAGCAAAGAACATGGAATGCACAAATTGCAACTAACACAATATGTGCAAGTGAGATAAGGAGTAACAACTTTACAAAGCTCAAAAAATAGGAACAAAGAGAGAAGATTCTGAAAATTTATATATATATATATATATATATTTAAAACATAATATATATATATGATTAAAGGTTTCAGTGTAGGGAAAGCACATTTCACCATAACGTAAAATTCCAACGAATTCCAGCTATTGGTATCATCGCAAATGCAATAAGATTGAGTTTACTACCCGTTTATAATTACATTGCACTAACAGAAAAGTCCAATAAACCAGAAATCTGCTTTTTGTTTTATGGTAGTGACCTCCAGAAATCTGCTTTAGAAAAATATCACGGTGTTCAAAATTGATTCTTATAACCGAACATAACAGCAGCTTTGTGCTTTGTATGTACCTGCGAGTTGTATGTAAGTCGTTTGTACGTAAGTAGAGGAGTGCCTGTATACAAGGGTTGCTTGAGGGTTGATCTGACACTCCCCCAAAGGCAGTATGCCCCCACAACAAAATTTCTTCATGACTGATAATGGAAACACTATTTTTTCTGTCCTTCATACTTGCACATTAAAAGCAGTACAAGATGCATCAGACTGTCATTCTAAGTGTGGAACAGCACTCTTTCTTCAAATTTCTATTAAAAGAGAAAGTGAAACCAGCTTAAATACTATAAGAAAGAGACCTTATCATATGGAACTCTGTATGAATGGTGCAACAAATCTTCCAAATGCGTGAAGTTGCTAATCTACCACATGTTCATGTGGAGCCAACAGTTATCACAGATATGATTAATATGAACATTCATAATATCCAGCAGCTAATTTTAGAAAATGGACAATTCACAGTGCATGACATTTCAACACATGTGTATAAGTGTTGAGAATTCAGAAATAATTATTAATGGATACCTTTGAGAAAGTGTCCAAATTGTGAGTCCCCAAGATTCTGCCTTTTGACCAGAAGGCATAGTATGTTGCCATTTCTGCAGGACATCTAACTGGTTGAAGTGTAAGGAAATGTATTTCTGCAATAAACAACGACTTGTGTTGAGACATGAATTAGTATGTTGAGACAGATACCCTAATTCATTCCAGAATCAAAGAGGTCCAGTATGGAATAATACAAATGATACCTACCATCCAAAAAAATTCAAGACATGTGCCTTCAACTGGAAAGATCAGGCAGGTGTCTTTTGGGATTCAGAATGGTTTATTCTTGTTGATTTTCTGCCAATTCATGCAGTGTTTATTGCTGTTCAGTGATTGCATAAAGAATTTCACAAGATGAGGCCTAGGGAACTGTCAAAGGAAATCATTCTGCTGCACAACCATGAATTACATGCAATAAATGAGAACATTGACAGCCTTTGGCTGGGGAGATGCAAATCACTTTCCTTGCAGTTCAGATTTATCCCTTAGTGATTTTATTACTTGTTTGGCCCAATGAAGGAGTACCTGGGAGGAGAGAAATTCAAGTCAGGTAATGAACTCAAGTGCAGTTCCTTGAATTGGCCACACACTCAGTTCTTTCTGCACTGGTGGCATTTATGCCTTGCCACACCAATGGCAAAATTGTGTCAGTGTAGTAGTATATCTTTAAAAACAGGCCCGGCACTTACCACAGGTGCCATCTAAAATAGGCACTGCTAGATGTGCTACTGCATATATATGCATGTTAAGATACAATATGAATTAGACACTGTTGCAAAGTTTTGCCTCAGGTACCACAAACATTAGCCTGCCCTATTGCAAAAGAGTAGTAAGCTTGGTAATTCTGGTATGTGTTTTTTGTTAAAAATTGCATACAAGGTCAACCTTGAACAACCCTCATATATTTAAAGTTAACCTTAAGAATATTAGAAATGGGCACCAAAATAATTGTAATTTACATAATTTTCTGTGTGTAATTTACTCCGCAATTACATTTTTTTCTTATTAACATAGTTATTAACCATTACACTTAGTAATATAGCTGGTCATCTTCTGATGATAGCCTGGTACTTTCTGAAAATGTGTGAGACAGTCTCTTAATCAACACCTCCAATCCTAAATCCAAGTTGTCTGTCTGATCTTGTCAGATCTTAATGTGGCAGTTTTTTCTCAGGTAATTGAAATGCTTCTAAACCAGTGTTATTACTTTCACAATGGTGATATTCTCTGATCTACATTTGGGCAGTTTTCATCAAGATGACATTCTTGCCTTAATAATTTTTTTAATGCATATTGGTATACTGTATCAATCATCTCTTTTGTGAGGTAGTAGAAATTATTAATAATTGAAGTAATATACACATCACCACAAAATAAAGAACTTAAATGTTTCCAATCAGCGTTTACATTAAATATTATTTTTCAGGTATACTTTTCTGAATCTCCACACTCAAGGTTTTGAGTGTGGAGATTCAGAAATTCAGATCTTAGTTATGATCTGGGTCAGTTTCACATTGTTAGGCTTTCATAGTCAATCCAATGCATCCAAGAACATTGCTGCCATAAGGCAGTAGTGTAGCAGATGCAATGGATTGGCTGTGAAAGCCTACAAAGAATTTCCTTAGAATACTATTTAGCCTATTTTTTTCCAAATAATATACTTAGGAAACTGCTCTGATAAACACTGACATTTTCTGGTAGCAGGTTATTTTTTTTCAAAATCAAAGATTAAAACTAATAGTCTTTGTTCCTTGAAATCATTCAAAATGCTAGGCAAAGTCAAAAGGTAAGGTTCTGTATGGTTTTTTTTTTTTTATTTTTTTTTTATTGAAAATATGCAGTAATTACACAGCCAGGCTGCAAGTATTGTAGAACCTGCTGGAAATTGCATTCATTTGTTGTTACAACCTGTCTGTAGTTTGAGGTTTATTCTTGTAAACCTCCTTTTTCTTCATTTTCATAAAAAGAAATTGCATGATGAGACTTCTTATTAGCCATTCAGTTGTACCCCATTGATCAAGCCATCTGCCAGAGACATTTTTATCCAGCTATTATCTCCTATGAAACCAGCTTATTATCCAACCTGAACTTTGTTTCAGCCTGGTAATGTCCATTATTCTGTTGTTGAAGCCACCAACCAGGTTACGTCCAATAAATCAATTTGGATAAGAAAAAAATTGTTTGAACCAAACTGAATAAAAAAAAATCAGTACTTCTCAATATCATTAAAGGTAAAAAAAGACATTTTGCAAATCAGTAATGCCAGTTTATGTCATGCATTTTAATAATTCTTTATAACAATATGCAAGGGTAGCTAAGAATAGGAATATGTGCATGTACACCAAGGCTAGGAGTTTGGTAAATAAATTTGATGAATTTGAGGTATTGCTCAAAACATCAAAGGCAGATATTGTTGGGATATCAGATGTGGTGTCACACAGATACAAGGAATGCAGAACTGGAATTTGGGGAGTGCAATATGTACAGAAAGGATAGACAGGATAAGAAGTGAGGACTGGTTATGCTATTAGTTAAGAAACACATAAAATCCAAGGAAGTGAAGCCAGTCGACATCTCTGGACAGTGCCGTGTCGAGTCAGTTTGGTGTGACCTAAGCATTGGGAGATCAAAATTGAGAGTAGGAGTGTGCTATAGGCCTAATGACTCTGATGAGTATAATAAAAAACTGTACAGGGAAATAGTGGGCCAGTAAATCAGAGAGTCTTATAATGGGGGATTTTAATTTCCCAGATATTGACTGGAATTTGTGGGTTGGTCACTCACACACTAGCCAGACTTTTGTGGAGATATTGGATGATTGTTTTCTACATCAGCATATTCGGGAGGCAACTAGAGGGAGTAATACTCTTGATCTGATTATCAGTAGTGATTCTTCATGCATTAAGAATCTGCAGATAAAGGAACCAGTAGGTGCAATGAGCACAGTGTGCTGAAGTGAGATTTACTCAGAGGTAACTGCCATCAGGGGTAAAGACAAGGGTTTTTGCTTTTGTAAAGGTGACTACTATGGTCTGAGACAGTATTTAAATTCTATACAGTGGGACCAACTGATGATGTTACTAACAACAGATTCAAAATGGGAAGCATTCAAAGAACTTATCTTGGAAGCTACTAGGCTTTACATACCAAATAAGAAATATTGTTCAAGGTTTAAGCCTAAATGGATGTCAGATGAACTAATGAGACATATAGCAGAGAAGAAAAATGCATGGGATACATAAATTAATGGGTGACATGGAAGCCTATGATAGATATAAGCTGATCTGTAACCAAGTCACAAAGGAGATTAGGCAGGCAAAGGCAGATTATGAGAAATCCTTGGCAAAGGATGTAAAGAAAAACAGAAAAGAGTTCTTTACCTATGTAAACTCTAGAAGGAAAGGGATGAATCAGATTGGTCCACTGGATATTGATGGTTCAACAGTTGAGGATCCTGCTCAGGTGGCTAACAAACTAAATGAGTATTTTGCATCTACATTCACACATGAGGAGTTATTCAAGAAGGGGAATGCCAGAGGTGAAGTCAACTCTGGCAGTGAGCTAGATTATTTTGTAATAACTGAGAGGAAAGTGGAGGAGAAATTGTTGAGGATAAACATAAAAAAGGCACCAGGGGTGGATTTCATCTATCCAGTTATCTTAAAGGAGGCAGCAAAGGAAGTAAGCAAACCCTTAGCCATAATTATGAGAGCTTCTTTGGACTCAGGGGAGGTACCCATAGACTGGAGATGTGCAAACGTGACCCCAATTCACAAAGGAGGATCAAAGGCTGACACAAGTAATTATAGACCTGTGCGTTTAACTTCTGTTCCAGGAAAATTAATGGAGGTGCTGGTTAAAGAAGCACTGCAGGATCATCTAGACAAGACTTCAGTTATGGCTCGGACACAGCATGTTTTTGTTAAGGGAAAGTTTTGCCTGACCAATTTGATTGGATACTGTGATGCAGTCACAAAATAACTGGATGCAGGGAATAACTTTGATATTATATATTTCGATCTTAGAAAGGCTTTTGATACTGTTGCACATGGAAGACTGCTGCACAAATTGGAGCAGTGTGGCATTGGAGGTAAATTGCTGCTATGGATAAAGGAGTGGTTGAGGGGGAGAAGACAGAGTGGTAATCAATGGACACTGCTCATCATGGACTAATGTTATTAGTGGAGTCCCTCAGGGTTCAGTGTTGGGTCCATTATTGTTTTCTTTATTTATGAATGATATTGATGATGGTATATCAAGCTTAATGTCCAAGTTTGCAGACGATACAAAGGTTGGCAGGGTTGTTAAGGACACTACTGACGCTATGCTGTTGCTGCAACAGGATCTGGAAAGGTTGAGCAGATTGACTGAGAGGTGGCAAATGAAGTTTAACATTGACAAATGTAAAGTACTACATATGGGAAACAGTAACCCCAGAGCAGTATCAACTCTGTGGTACTACACTGACAGTGGTAGAGAATGAAAAGGACCTGGGGGTAATTGTGCAGGCAGATATGAAGTTCTCTGAGCAGCAAGAGTAGCCCATGGTGTCTTGTCAATGATATACAGGAATTTTTCTAGCAGGGATAAGGAGATGATTATACCCTTGTATAAGGCAATGGTCAGGCCACACCTTCAGTACTGTATACAGGTCTGGAGGTCTCATTTCAAGAAGAATGTAGAGCTGCTGGAACGAATATAGAGAAGGGCAGCAAGATTAGTGAATGGAACAAAGGGTTGCTCTTACGAAGAAAGGCTTAAGTTTTGCAAATTAAAGTGTCTGGAGATTAGGCACTGGCAAGGTATATAAAGCTCTGAATGGTTTGAGCATGCTCAATGCCGATGGGATTCTTCCTCTTGCTCAGAATAATCACCTGAGAGGGCATAAATTCAAATTGAGGAAAGACAGATGTAGGATAGATGTGCGGTAATTTGCCTTTAGCCAGCGGGTAGTTGGTTGGTGGAACAGGCTTTCATCCCTTTTTGTGGAAGTTGATAGCCTAAATAAATTTAAGGCTCAGCTGGACGGGTATTTCGAACGAACGGAGGGGTGAAATGGGAGCGGGTTTTTTTTTTGGCTGATGCTGCATAAGCTTGCTTTTTTGCAACTTATGCTAATTAATCACCCTTTTTTGTGCAGAAATGTATTGAGTCTGCTGCAGGTTCACCAAAATCATTAAGATCGTCTCTAGTCTGGTAATCCCAACATTCTGCAAAGCTGTTAAGGCTAACAACCTTTGGATGACAGCCTAAACTCTTCAAAGGGAGCAATAATAAAATGGGACCTATTAACTGTATCAGAGGATAAATTGTCAGAGTTAAGTTAGTCATGCTAGCAAGGAGAATTATGACTTGAAAAGACTGTAGTTATGTTCTGATAAGGCACAATAATCCTCATTTTCAGCTCTCCCAACTTACCAATATCTGTCAAAGCTAGCTATCTCCATTTACTGACTTGCATCAGGTGCTAAAAGTGCCAAAAATATGGCCACTCCCACACTGCCTGTTGAGGTGAGACAGTATGTCCTAATTGTGGATCAAAGGAGCACAACCAATCTGATTGTAACATTATTACTCTTCGTTGCCAAAATTGTAAAGGTAACCTTCCAGTGTTCTCCAAAACGTGAACTATGGAAGCAAGGGTCCTTGAGGCTGTCACAGACATTTTCTCAGGTATGCTAAGCTGTGTTTGCTCTACATGGAAGTCTAAAACACTGATGGAACTGATATTCGGGTGACACTCAAGCCAAGTGGACCTAATTTCAGCAAAGTCCAGTCTGTCTTTGACAGCCAAATTATCTGCTTGCACCTTCACCATGGTGCGACTGTTAGTAACGCTGGGTGTAAGCCCCATGCGCAAGTCCTGAAATACAGCAGCTAGCATACTGTAGGTGACCACCCAGATGCAAACCATCGTAAGCAGGGGTCAACGTGTGGCACCCACACCACATTGAGGAATGCTGCCTCTCTGTTTTACCAGACAGTACTAGGTGGTAGATGACTCTCATCAACCAGTGCAATACCACCACTTTGCTTATAGGAGGCTTGAAGTGGTGAAACCCATGTTTAGTTTCCAGAGAATCCCCGGCAACCTCCTCCTCCTCTTCCAACGTGCAGTATGATTGGTGTCTTTTGAGGTTATGATGATATCATGGCAAGATTCAATCTTCTTTCCATTTCAAGGATACAGTTCTAAAACGATGTTCACAGACTAGCTGCTAGATCCCCAGACCAAACCAATTGGTAACTTGCTAGGAGACAAGTTACCAATTTCAGCTTAGTCTACCAAACTCCATGTACTTTTTCTGACAGAATTCCAGTTATCGGTTGATTCAACCACTGCTCATCTCAGTTGTCTGAATTATTCACTGTATGATTCCTTTTGCTTCAAAGGTAGTACTTGTGCATATGTCCATTCTGATATTCCCTGTCACAGACTTAATAATTTTCAATCTCCTCTTTTAGATCTTCTCTGGCTTAAAATCTTTCTACCACATTCTGTTAAATTCTTCTGTTGCCTCTATAGTTCTCCCATCTCCATTAATCACTTGGAACTCTTTCACTTCCTCTCTTTGAAACTTTATTTTTTCCAGTCCAACTTTCCTAATAGCGAGGTAATTTTCCTTGGTGATTTCAACATTCACAACTCCGACTGATTGAGATGCTGAGGCTTTTTGCAGAGGGGTGCCTCCGGAGCTAGGTGGGCAGGAGCAGCAGTGTGTAGCACATGCTTCTTGATTAGACCGGGGTTCGAGCCCGTGACTAACAAATACGGAGGATGTGGAAAGGTCAGAGAATGACCACCGCATATCCCTGGAGCAATACGGCCTTAGTTGCTAATGCTCCTAAAAACACAACAGCTTTTTGCAGTTACTAATGACCTCTCACATATTGTTAATTTACCTACCGGAATACTAGACAATCCTAACCACACAGCCAAAATGCTGATCATTTTCTCATAGACAATCCTTGGAAGTACATGGTCAAGGTGAATGGTCCTCTAGGCACCTCAAATCAAAACTTGGTAAAGGTCTCTTCTCCAATGGAGCCTTTCTCTCATGCCCATCCTCAATCTCGGTTGTTTAGCATTACAAAAATGCAAAATGGGACAATCTCTGAGATTTCTTTTATTCTTTTCCTTGGTCAGATTACTGTTTCACATCTTCTGATGTCAATGTTTGCTCAGATCATGGAAGGGAAGTTATCCTTTTAGGGATAATTATTCCACACTCCACCCTAAAATCTCATCCTTTATTGAAACCTTAGTTTTCCAATAAATGCGTTAAGGCTGGCTGTTCAAAAGAATATTGCATATCGTAATTGGCTTGTATCCAAATCTTCATGTTCATTTTCTGTCTACACTAAAGCTTTCATAAATTGTAAAGCAGTTATTAATCAGTCCAAACTAGATTTCAAACAGGCTAAGAGTAGAAAATTTGCTTCTTGACCAAATGGGTAGTCGAGCATTCTGGTCTCTTGCCAAACCTATTTTGGCTGCAACTTTTTCCCATCTCTGTTACAACCTCGGTCAAAACCTGATGGTTCTATTGCAACTTCAGCCAAAGATAAAGCTGACCTGCTAGTATCCTATTTTTCTTCCAACTTGTGTATTGATGATTTTTGTAAACCACCTCCCACCATTTCTAGCACACTCCATTCGATGCCTCCTGTGATCTTCTATAAAAAGGATGTTAGAAGGATTTTGAACAATCTTGATGCTAAGAAGGCTCCAGGTTCTGATGGTATTTCTCCACTTGTTCTCAAAATCTGTTCTCCTGAACTGGCTCTGTTCTTCTGTGTCGCTTTTTTCACTTTCTTATTCCAAAGGCGTTTTCCCTTCTGCTTGTAAATTTGTTCATATCCAGCTAGCTCTTAAAAAGTGTGACAAATCCCTCCCAACCAATTATTGTCTCATTGCAATTACTTTGTCTTTCTAAAGTAATGGAGAAATCAATTAACTGCCAACTCTTAACTGTCTAGAAACCTTTCATTTGATTAACAATATCCAGTATGAATTCTGTCATTGTCAATCCACTAGTGATATCCTGACTTACCTTACTCATCTGTGAACAAATTCAAAAAAACTGTGAACAAAGTTTGAAACTCAAGCAGCTCTTGACATTTCAAAGGCTTTTGATTGTATTTGGCATATAAAACTGTTTTTTGTAATTGGGCATCCGGTTTTCTCTGACTGCTTACTACGGGTGATGGTAGATGGCTGTCTGTCTTCTAACTTCTCCGCTAATGCTGGCTTTCCCCAAAGTTCAGTTCTTTCTTCCACTCTTTTCCTGTTGTATATTAATGACTTTCAATGACTGGAAATCCTATCCAAGTTTTGCTGATGATAGCACATTGCATTCTACCTTCCAGTTTGAGAAACCTTGCCCTGCACAAACGTCTTTAACTTCTTGAATATTCACTACCAATTCCTTAAATACTGCTGTACAGGTAATTCTCCATTGGGGCAAAGATAACTTAGTTTATTTCAATACTTCTAAAACTCAGTCCTGTATTATACCTTGCAATAAATTCTGCTCATACTTTTATCTTCGATGACACTCTGATTTCTAGGCAAGATCATATCTCTCTATTGGGGATTACCTTGACTTTTGATCTTTCTTGACATAAATGTATTACAAATATTGCTTCCTCTGCATCTAAAAAACTAGGTTTTCTCTTTCACTCATGGCATTACTTTTCTTCCAAATAGCTGTTCATTCTGTACAAATCTCAAATCTCCCTACCATAGAATATTGTTCCCACATCTGGGGCGGTGCCCTCACAACCTCTCTCTCAGGCTTCTAAATTCGTTCAAAGGAGGTCATTTAGGTTAATTAATTACTCCCATCTCGTAGACATTCTGCTTCTGCTGCATGCCTTTTCTATAGATACTTCCATACATACCCTTCTTCTGAATTGGCTTCTATGATTCCTGCTCTCTCTTCCGAGGCATTGCCGCAACCAGTCGACATCCTTTTATACTGTCCAACTTCAAACTCACAGAACCAACTTTTCTTCTTCCTCATTTATTTATTCAGCTTCCATTTTTTGGAACCATCTTCCTTCATAAGTGCTTCCTGAAAATTACGATCTACAGAAGTTCGAGTTCTAATATCAACAAGTATCTTCTTTCATCTTCTCAGCCTTCAACCCATGCATGGTACTAAGTACTACAGGTTCTAATACCTCATTTTTTTTTTTTTTTATAGCCAGTAGCCTGAACAATAGCCAGATGGAAGTTGGGGTATTACTGGACAAGCCAGTAATACCCCAATTGTTATCTGGCTATCGTTCATCCAATAGCAAAATCAAAAATGACAGCAAACCATCAAACTGCAACCATCCTTCTCCACCAGAATAGATATTGATGAACATCATTCATGTAGAATTTTAGAACTCCACACAAATGATGAGATGGACATAACATGCCCCTTCTTTCCTAAGAAAGACAACTTTTTATCAGCATTGACTGCATTTGTAGGTAGAAGAATCTATTTAGAAAAATTGTATTCATTTGAACAAAGGTAGTGCAAGGACTTTTGCCAGTATCATTGAGGATACCCTAAGGATTCAGGGGAACTGTTAGTTAAGGGGGAAGAAAAGTAATTTAGATCTGTGTTTATCTGATGATATGGGTCAAAGTAATGCTTGCACTCACCTCATGAATTCTTGTTTGTCGCCACAACAGTTGATGTTGATAAGATGTTCTGAGGGTAGCAATGTTTCAAATGAGGGGGAAGATAAAGCTTGGAATACAAACATAAATAACTTCAAGGGGGGTGTAAGGGTGTAAACTATAGAAGGTTACTTAAGTCTCAACTCTGTCTACAGCAATGTCAGGAGTGTTGTCAATTTAATGGCTCAATTTGAACTCCTGGTTAGGACAACTAATGCTGATATAATAGGACTAACAGAAATGTGGTGCCACCCAGAAATTGGCAGTGACAAGTTCTGCTACGGTATGTATAATGTATTAAAGGAAGATAGAAGGGATGGAGGGGTCATGGTTCTTGTCAAAAGCATCCTGAGCTCAAAAAGAGCTTTTGCTGAGTCCGAAGTTATGTCTGCCAGCATATAATCTGTGTGGTGAGTTAGTTGGAAGCGAAGGAACAGTGAGAGTAGGAGTAATCTACAGACCAGAAGATTGTGAAGAATATGACTAGTCTTTACATACAGATGGAATGGGCAAGCAAGTGTGACTGTTTTTTTATGCGAATTTAATCTGTCTCAGATTGATTGGAATAAGTGGGAGGGAAACTCACCATGGGGGAAAAACTTTTTTAAATAAACTAAATGATTATTATTTGTACCAGTATGTTAGAGAAAGTACTAGGGACGAGAATATTCTTGACCTGATCATTACTAACAAATCAATGACATCATAGCTCAAAATATTTATCTGATAATATTGGTCAATGTAACTCTTGCACATATCTTAAGAGTTCTTATCTGTTACCCCAACTGGACGTATTATCTAGATGTTCTGGGGGCAAAGACGTTTCACGTGAGCAGGTAGCTAATATCAGGGAAGAGAGCCTAAAAAACTTCAAGGGTTGTGTTAGGGTTGTTAAATATACAAGAACAGTAAATCTTAATTGTTTATACAGTAACGTTAGAAGTGTCGTCAATAAAATGAGCGAATTCGAACTGCTGGTTAAAACAAGTAACGCGGACATAATAGGGCTTACGGAGACGTGGTGCCACCCGGAAATTGGGGATGATGAGTTTCAGTACGGCTTGTATAATGTATTTAGGAAGGATAGAGTAGATAGAAGGGGTGGTGGGGTAATGCTTCTTATCAGAAGCAGCCTGAGTGCGACGATAGCTTTCCCAGATTCAGACATTTCACATGCTAGTATAGAGTCTGTATGGTGTGAGATAGTTGGAAACAAAGGTACAATGCGAGTAGGCGTAATCTACAGACCAGGTGATTGTGAAGACTATGACAAAAGCCTCTACATGCAAATGGAATGGGCAAGTAAGCGTCAATGCCTTATTATGGGTGATTTCAATTTGCCTCTAATTGATTGGAGTAAATGGGAAGGAAACTCGACATGGGGAACAAAATTTTTAAATCAACTAGATGACTGTTATTTGTATCAACATGTCAGGGAAAGTACTAGAGAAAAGAATATCCTAGACCTCATCATCACACACGAATCAGATGACATAACAGGGCTGACAGTAGAGGAACCAGTAGCAGGAAGTGATCACGGAGTTCTACGGTGGATGATGACGAGAGAGGTAGCAGAAGTAAAAGGCAAAGGAATGGGTTTTAATTTCAGAAAAGGAAATTACGATGCCTTAAGGTACTACATGGCCTCTATTAACTGGGTAGATATCGCGCAGAGAATGAATACAATTGAACTGTGGTACGCTTTTAAAACATTAATCACAGATGCCTTGAATGCGTATATACCATTAAAAAAATACTCCACGAGAAGGGTTCCAAGTTGGATGAATAGTGAAGTTGCCACATTACTTGAGCAGAAAAAGGTGGCATGGAAACGTTACAGAGCAATAAAAAGTACTGAAGCCTATAACAGCTACAAGGTGATGTGTAATAGAGCCACAGAAAAGGTTCGACAGGCAAAGGCAGTTTATGAGAAATCACTAGCAAACAGAGCAAAGAGGGGGGATAAAGAATTCTTCACATATATAAATGCCAAGAAGAGCAGGACAAACCAGATCGGACCTTTACGCAAGGGAAAGGGGATAGTAATAAATACACCAGCTGCCGTTGCAGATGAACTCAACAGTTATTTTGCATCGATATTTACAAATGAAAAGCCTTTTGTGGCAATGGGAAATTGTGGGAGCGAAGTTAAAAAATATGTAATTAATGATATTGAAATTTCGCAAGATTATTTAATGAAAAAACTTTCAAGTCTACAGACTAGTAAGGCTCCTGGAGTTGATGGAATATACCCTATAATCTTGAGAGAGGCGGCAAGCGAGTGCATTGAACCACTGAGGCTGGTTATGCGAGCATCACTAGACTCTAGGGAGATTCCCTTGGATTGGAAAAGTGCAAATGTATCTCCCATACATAAGGGTGGTTCTAAAAGTGAAGTGGGAAATTATCGACCTGTCAGTCTGACTTCAGTAGTAGGGAAAATCATGGAGGCATTGATCAAGGGTGGAATTCAGGATCATTTGGATAGAATTGAAATTCTCAAGGATACTCAGCATGGTTTTGTAAAGGGAAAATCATGTTTAACAAATCTGGTTCGCTATTTCGAAAGGGTCACTCACGAGCTGGATTTAGGAAATAATTTCGACATTGTTTATTTAGATTTCAGCAAAGCTTTTGACTCAGTCCCACATGAGCGGTTGCTTTATAAGCTGGAACAGGTTGGAATCACTGGGAAAATCCTTAGATGGATAGAAGGATGGCTTCAGGGCAGGAGGCAGAGGGTTGTGATAAATGGCTATTCCTCAGATTGGGTTGATGTAAGAAGTGGGGTTCCCCAAGGATCAGTATTAGGACCACTGTTGTTTTTAATTTTCATAAACGACATTGATGAAGGGATAGAGGGCGTGATGTCTAAATTTGCAGATGATGTTAAAATTGGTAGAGTAGTTAATGATCACTGTCAAGCTGAGCTTCTTCAGAGAGACCTAGATAGACTTCAAGAATGGTCAGAAAAATGGCAGCTGTGCTTTAATCCAACAAAGTGTAAGGTATTACACCTGGGAAACAGTAATCCCAAAATAACTTATTCACTTGGTGGAGTTCAACTAAACCCAGTACTGGAGGAAAGGGACTTGGGTGTTACGATACGGTCAGACATGAAATTCTCTGAGCATTGTAAACAGGTTGCAAGGAAGGCCCATGGTGTCCTATCGATGATCTATCGAACTTTTGCAAGTAGAGATAGGGACGTGATAATCCCATTATATAAGGCCTATGTTAGACCACACTTGGAATACTGTGTTCAAGTATGGAGACCGCACCTAAAGAAAGACATCGAGCTTCTTGAAAGGGTGTAAAGAAGGGTAACTCGCCTGGTGAGATCGGCAAAAGGGCGTCCTTATGAAGAAAGACTTCAAATATGTGGGTTGCAGAGTTTGGAAACTAGACACCTTAGAGGAGATTTGATTGAGGTGTTTAAGGCTCTGAGAGGCATCAGTAAAATGAATGAGGACAAAATTTTCAAGATTATAAATGATGCTAGAACTAGGGGACATAAATTCAAGTTACGCGGGGAAATGTTTAGATTGGACTGCAGGAAGTTTTATTTTAGCCAGCGAGTTATAAATTACTGGAATAAGTTGCCTTCATGGGTGGTGGAGGCCGACAGTTTGGGGAAATTCAAAGGTCATCTGGATAGTACTTTCGGGTAAGGGAAGCGCATAGGATGATAGGATTAATTTCCTTTTTATTTAATTTTTAATTTCATTTTATTATTTTTATTTATTTATTAATTATTATTATTTATTTATTTAATTTTTGTTTTTATCATTTTGTTCGGATTTTTTTTTTTTTTTTTGGCTGGTGCAGCATAAGCCATAGGCTTTCTTGCACCATACGGCCGTTACTAATACTAATACTAATATAGGAACCATTGTCAAGAAGTGATCGTGCAATTGTCAGTTGGAAGATGAAGAAAGATGTTGCAGTAGTTAAAGGTAAAGGTATGGGACTTTGACAGTTTAAGGTGCTATATGGCATTTGTGAATTGGGCAGATTGCTGAGGGATAGTGAATACATTTGAATTATGGAATACTTTTAAAGCAAAAATCACAGAAGCCATGAACGCATATATACCTATAAGAAAATATTGCAGTAGGAAGATACCGAAAAGGATGACAGTGGAGCTGGTTGGTCAAATAGAGCAGAAAAAGATAGCACAGGACAGTTACAGAGTGATAGTGCCGAAGCCTATAACAGTACTAGTTGATCCATAATAGTACCACAAATAAGGTCAGAGAGGCCAAGGCTGCATATGAGAAAACATTGGCTAAGAGAGCCAAGAATGGGGACAAGGAATTTTTCATGTATGTGATTACAACAAAGAAGAAAGCTGATCAGATCAGACCCTTGTGCACTAGGTATGAGAAAGTCTTAGATAACCCAGCTGATGTTGCATGGGTACTTTGCATTGGTTTTTAATGATGAAAAACCTTTCATGCGGAGAAGAGGCTGTGCAAGTGAAATTATTAATATGAAATTGGTAATGTCGTAATTACAAACGATCGTTTATTAGAAAAACTTTTGAGCATAAAGGCAAGTAAGGCTCCCGGAGTTGATGGCATATACCCTGTAGTTTTCAGGGAGAGCACGAGGGAGTGTTTTGAACCATTGAAGTTAATTATGAGGGCATCTTTGGATTCAGGGGAGATTCCTTTGGATTGGAGAAGTGCCAGCGTATTGCCAATACATAATGGTGGTTCTAAAAGTGAATTTGGTAACTACAGACCGTTTAGTCTTACTTCAAAAAATTTTAGAGGCAATGATTAAGAATGTAATCCAGGGACATCTAGATAGATATGGCATTCTGAAGGACACACAACATGGCTTTGTTAAGGGTAAGTCATGCTTAACTAACTTAGTAGGCTATTTTGACATAGTTACTCACGAGCTGGATTTAGGGAACAATTTTGACATAGTTTATTTGGATTTTAGCAAAGCATTTGACTCTATCCCTCATAAGCTTGTATAAGCTTGAACTGTATAAGCTTGAACAGGTTGAGATTACTGGTAAGATTCTAAAATGGGTGGCTGCAGGGCAGAAGGTCGTGATTAATGGATATTCTTCAGGTTGCTGTAATGTCTGGAGTGGGGTCCCTCAAGGCAGCATCTCCCAAACTGTGTTCCGTGAAAAATCATAATTAATAATTAAAAAAATAAAATAAATAAATTTTACATGTTTGTAGCGTACACCACTTTTGTATCATTATAATATTTAACTTTTTTTTTTTTTTTCGGTTATTAATATACTGGGATCGACTAATAATAATTATTAGTCTATCCCAGAATGAAGTGTTCCGCGGTCTATTTGATTATAATCAAATAGACTGTGAAACACTTCATTTTGGTGGGCTTTGCATAGAGAAGTATGCGTGGAGGTAATGACACCTACGTAAAAGTAGTATGTGGTGATCTAATATGCCAATTCGTATGCAATTTAGCCTGGAGTACATGGATTGAAGGAGAGGAGGAAACGAACTGATATCATAACTGAACTTGCTCCTTGTATAAATTTTTTTGGTAATTATTAGTATTTCGAAATATTATTATTAAAACATGTGACCATGGATTTGTGGTTGAAAAAAGGAACTTTAAACAAGAAGCAAAGTACTTCTAGTAGTGCAACTGTGGTCAATGAAGACGAACACAATATCGTCACACTTCAAAGTGAGAATGAACAGTCGCAGCCTTTTGTTCCCCAAAAATCCGAAGTGGAAAAACAGGAATCAACTAATAAAAGACAAAAACAGAAGTATAATGACAGTTATTTGAATTTCAGCTTTACATGTGTTGAAAATAGATGTTCCTGATGCACAGTGCATCATATGTAATAAAATATTAGCAAACAGTTCTTTGGCTCCCACTAAACTTGTTTCGTAAGTGTTCCGTGACTAAAAAAGTTTGGGAAACACTGCCTCAAGGTTTTTGGACCACTGTTGTTTGTCATTTTCATAAATGACATTGACATTTATGAAAATGAGAGCTTTTCGTCCAGTTCTTTGGTGACAGATGAAGACTTTGATTTGGATACATGATTCATTATCTGAGTTGCTCAATGTCTTCTTTATTAACAAAAAAAGCATGAAATTTGTATGCATTTCTTGTTACAATGTATTACTTATATTTCTGTTTAAGTTTTTTTTTCTTATAATAAAAGTACAGTAATTGATATCAAATTTAATAAAAGATCCAGCAAATTCTAAATAATTCCTGAAAGTTTGATAACGATTGCAGCTGCTAGTCCAGGTTAATAACAATGTTTCTGTAGCGGAATTTTTATTAATTCAGGATTGGGACTAGCAGCTATACATTGGTACCAATCTGACTTTATACTGGAATAAAAGTCAGATTGGTATAAAAGGCATGATGTAAAGATTGGCAGTCATTAATGATCACTGCCAAGCAAGCCTCCTTCAGGATGACTTGAACAGACTTCAAAAATGATCAGAGAAGTGGCAGCAGAAGTGTCTTACACTTGGGGAATAGCAACCCACAAATATATTATACACTTGGTGGGGTTGAATTAAAAACAGTGCATGAGGAAAGGGATCTGGGAGTTACAATATGGGTAGATATGAAGTTTTCTGAACAGTGTAAGCAGGCAGCTAGGAAAGCCCATGGTGGCCTATTGATGATGTATTGAATGTTCTGTAGAGATAGGGAGCTCATAATCCCACTGTATAAGGCAACTGTAAGACCAAATTTTGAATTTGGTTCAAGTATGGAGACATCTGAAAAAAGACATTAGGCTTCTTGAAATGGTCAAATGATAGGCAGCTTGAATGGTGAGATTGGCAGAAGGATGACTGTATGAGGAAAGACTCTGATCATGTGTACTACTGAGCTTGGCAGCCAGGCACCTCAGAGGTGAGCTGATTGAGGTTTATAAGGCTCCGAGTGGGATTAATTATTAAAATGAATGAAGGCGGAGTCCTCACTGTTATAAAGAATTCCAGAACTAGGGATCATAAATTCAAATTACAGAGGTGAGGTTTAGATTAGATTGTAGAAATTTTCTTTTAGCCAGCAAGTCATTGCTTGCTGAAACAAGGTGTCCTTGCAGTTCCACAGCATGACCTGTGTGAGGAGGGAAGCATATAATTTACATTTTCTTATCTACTTTTTTTTTTTCCAGTGCAGAAAAAGCCTGTGACTTCTTGCACAATATGGTGAATACTATTACTGTTGATTTTGACCACTTTTTAATTGTATCTATCTCCTAATTCATAAATGGAAGTATCCTTCAAAGAAATTGTGGCGGCTTTTGGAATACAAAGGATGATTTACTCCATCTTATCAATCAGTTTGCATTAGTGGGTGTATCCTTACAAGAAACTTATTTAAATTCACAAGTGTATCCTAAATCATGCTATCTTCAGATGAGATAAGCATAATAACTTTCCAATCTTGAGTACTGTATACAGGTCTGGAGGCCTCATTTCAAGAAGGATGTAGAGCTGCTGGAACGGGTACAGAGAAGGGCAACAAGATTAGTAAATGGAACAAAGGGTTGCTCTTACGAAGAAAGGCTTAAGTTTTGCAAATTACAGAGTCTGGAGACTAGGCACCGGCGAGGTGATCTGATAGAGGTGTATAAGGCTTTGAATGGTTTGAGCATGCTCAATGCCAATGGGATTCTTCATCTTTCTCAGAATAATCACCTCAGAGGGCATAAATTCAAATTGAGGAAGGACGGATGTCGGATTGATGTGCGGAAATTTGCCTTTGGCCAGCGAGTGGTTGGTTGGTGGAACCGACTTCCATCACTTGTTGTTGAAGTTGATAGCCTAAACAAATTTAAAGCTCAACTGGACAGGTATTTCGAACGAACGGAGGGGTGAAATGGGAGTGGGTTTTTTTTTTTTTTGGCTGATGCTGAATAAGCTTGCTTTCTTGCATCATATGCCTCTACTAATGCTAATGCTAACTGTGGAGGGGTAGCAGTTCTTAGAAATTTGTTCCATCCAAACATGTTTCTCTTCAGACTCATTTTGAAGTAGTGGCAGTATGCATTGTAATTTATATCACTCTTGAAATAGCTTTATATAACTCTCCTAATTTCTCACTCTCCTCAGATGACCTAGAAAATCTAATAGGTCAGCTGCCATGCCTGTTCTGCTTACTTAGGGATCTCCATGCTCATCTGCTGTGGGGATCTCCAACAATCGACAGGAGAGATATTCTAATAGAATCCCTGCTTGACACTTAACTTCCCTGTTGAAAACTGGTGAACCTACCTATATCCATTTTGCTACAGGACCCATGACTACACTATCCCTTTCAATCTCTTCTAACGTAGTGATCATTGCTGATTCTTTGCAAACAAACTTGAAACACTGGTAATCTCACCTTCTCTGCAGCACCCCCACTTGGAAATTTCATAGGGCACACCGGAATGAATATGCCTCTTATGTTCAGTTTGATGATGATATAATCCAGTCCAAGCCCATAGATAATGTCACTGAATATACAGGGCGATTCACTACCAGTGCGACAAACTTTCAGGAGGTGTAGGGGGCACAAAGACGAATCGGAATCACATAGCATTGCAGGGTCCAAAATGCCTTCGTCATGCGGTAGAGGACATTGAACGGGAGGTCGCGTGAACAGCGATCCCGCTGGAAGTCAGCATTTGCGAACCGGTTCCCGAGGCCGGTAGGATGGACGAGTATTCAAACATTGAACTGGCCGACATGCACCTCGCGTATGGATCTGTGGGCTGTAATGGGCGCGCCGCTCTGCGCTTGTACCAGGAACGTTTCCCGCACAGGCGTGCTCCTCATCATATGATTTTCACACACGTGCACAGAAGGTTATGTGAGACTGGTTGTTTCACGAGAGGTGTCATGAATTGAGAGCGAACAATGAGGACGCCAGACAATGAGGAGAACGTCCTACGTCTTGCAGAAGGCAATCTGAGTATGAGTACTCTAGCGATAGGCCAACGATTGGGTATTTCCCAATCCACTGTATGGAGGATACTGTCAACAAACCAAATGAGTTCATACCATCTGCAATGCGTCCAATCATTGGAGCCTGTGGATTATCCACTCCGGAGGACTTTTGCTACTTGGTTTCTTCAACAGAATCGGTTCGCAAATGCTGACTTCCAGCGGGATCGCTGTTCACGCGACCTCCCGTTCAATGTCCTCTACTGCATGACGAAGGCATTTCAGACCCTGCAATGCTATGTGATTCCAATTCGTCTTTGTGCCCCCTACACCTCCTGCAAATTTTTCGCACTGGTAGTGAATCACCCTGTATACAGCTAACCAGATATTACAAGCTGCTATATCTGTAATACCAAAGTCATTGCCAGGAAAATGCACCCACAGCAGTTACTGGTGGAATCAGGAATGTATGCACACTAAACATGAAAAAAGTGAGCTTGGAATTTGTTGTGCAAATTTCCTACAACTAGTAACCAATTAACTTTAAAAGACTTTAAGCCAGGTTCTGCCAAATAAGAAGAAAAAAAGAAATATGCGTGGATTAGTTTTTCTTCAACTACTAACAAAGACAGACAGCAGACTCATCTGGAAGACAATCCAAACAGTGGCAAATACATGCAGTTCCCAGCCTCAATACTGAACTGGAAAGGGTAGGAATTGTTCTCACAAGCAGAATAGTGAATACCCGAGCTAAATTGTTTTTTTTAGTATATTGGCAGTGTCCACTTACAATCCAGTTTTTCAACAAATTAAGGCATCTGCAGAACAGCATAAATCTACTTCTCTATAGTGGTATCACACTTATACAGCCAGCAATTACATCAACAGAACTTTAGAATCTCTCGGTAAAACATCCAGTATTCCTGTTCGTCCAGCTGGAGTCTACTGCATAATGTTAAACAACAAATCATAAAGCTCATTGTTAAATTTCTACAATTGAATATTTTTATAAAATACTCCTGGCATCACTCAATTGTCCTTAGCTTCCCCAAAGCCAGGAAAGGATCATACATTTCCACATAATTACAGGCTGATTAGCTGTTTAGAGAAGATCTTGGGAAAATTGGTTCACAGGCAGCTAATATGGTTCCTGGAAACTAAAAACTTGCTAAACAGTAATCAGTACAGGTTTTCAGAAAAATTGTTCCACATTAGATTTGATGATCAAAGTAAACATCCACAATATTTTCATAAGGAGACAACTCCTGGTCACAGTTAATTTCTATATTGAGAAAGCCTTCAGTACCACCCGGTGATATGATGTTTTTTAAGATCTTTATTCTTTTGATTTGGGAGGTCAGTTACCCCAGTTTATACAAAACTTTGTATGCCACAGATCATTTCAGGTTAGTTTTCTAAACAATTTGTCCAAATCATTTAAACAGGAGGTGGGTGTACCATAGGGTTCCATTCTCAGTACAACTTTATTCACGGTAAGAATTAAAAATGACATGGTATTCCAAATTCAGTTGAATCATACATGTTTGCTGACAACCTCATCTCTGTCAGTCACAAATTATGGATACTATTGAAAGGCATCTTCAACTTTCCATAGCTGAAATAGAATCACGTGCACTTTGGAATGGGTATTCCCTAGCAGAAAAGAAATACACTGCACTTCATTTCTTTAAAAAAAACACAAACTACATCCAGATCCAGAAAAATATTTAAAAAACTTTTTTAAGTTTTTAAATATTGAAAACTTTTAAATATTTAAAGGGAAAGGGGGTAGTACTAAATACACCAGCTTCTGTTGCAGATGAACGCAACAGTTATTTTGCATCGATATTTACAAATGAAAAACCTTTTGTGGCAATGGGAAATTGTGGGAGCGAAGTTGAAAAATATGTAATTAATGATATTGAAATTTCGCAAGATTATTTAATGAAAAAACTTTCGAGCCTACAGGCCAGTAAGGCTCCTGGAGTTGATGGAATATACTCTATAATCTTAAGGGAGGCAACAAGTGAGTGCATTGAACCATTGAGGCTAATTATGTGAGCAGCACTAGACTGTGAAGAAGTCTAGTGCTGCTTTTGTAAAGGGAAAATCATGTTTAACAAATCTGGTTCGCTATTTTGAAAGGGTCACTCATGAGCTGGATTTAGGGAATAATTTCGACATTGTTTATTTAGATTTCAGCAAAGCTTTTGACTCAGTCCCACGTGAGTGGTTGCTTTATAAGCTGGAACAGGTTGGAATCACTGGGAAAATCCTTAGATGGATAGCAGAATGGCTTCAGGACAGGAGGCAGAGGGTTGTGATAAATGGCTATTCCTCAGATTGGGTTGATATAAGAAGTGGGGTTCTCCAAGGATCAGTATTAGGACCACTGTTGTTTTTAATTTTCATAAACAACATCGATGAAGGGATAGAGAGGGCGTGATGTCTAAATTTGTAGATGATACTAAAATTGGTAGAGTAGTTAATGATCACTGTCAAGCTTCAGAGAGACCTAGATAGACTTCAGGAATGGTCAGAAGAATGGCAGCTATGCTTTAATCCAACAAAGTGTAAGGTATTACACCTGGGAAACAGTAATCCCAAAATAACTTATTCACTTGGTGGAGTTCAACTGAACCCAGTACTGGAGGAAAGGGACTTGGGTGTTACGATATGGTCAGACATGAAATTCTCTGAGCATTGTAAACAGGTTGCAAGGAAGGCCCATGGCGTCCTATTGATGATCTATCGCACTTTTGCAAGTAGAGATAGGGATGTGATAATCCCATTATATTAGGCTTTTGTTAGATACACTTGGAATACTGTGTTCAAGTATGGAGACCACACCTAAAGAAAGACATCGAGCTTCTTGAAAGGGTGCAAAGATGGGTAACTTGCCTGGTGAGATTGGCAAAAGGGTGTCCTTATGAAGAAAGACTTCGAATATGTGGGTTGCAGAGTTTGGAAACTAGACACCTTAGAGATTTGATTGAGGTGTTTAAGGCTCTGAGAGGCATCAGTAAAATGAATGAGGACAAAATTTTCAAGATTATAAATGATGCTAGAACTAGGGGACATAAATTCAAGTTATGGGTGGGAATGTTTAGATTGGACTGCAGGAAGTTTTATTATAGCCAGCGAGTTATAAATTACTGGAATAAGTTGCCTACATGGGTGGTAGAGGCTGATAGTTTGGGGAAATTCAAAGGTCATCTGGATACCTTCATGTCAGGGAAGCGCATAGGATGATAGGTTTAATTTCCTTTTATTTTTATTTATTTATTTTATTTTTTATTTATTATTATTTTTTTTAATCATTGTTTTATTCAGGTTTTTTTTTTTTTTTTGGCTGGTGCAGCATAAGGCATAGGCTTTCTTGCACCATGCGGCCAATACTAATACTAAACCAATCTTATTCCTTCTACTAACAACTTTCGTTTATTAGGCTTATATTTAGATAATTAACAACTTAATTTTGCACACATATTGCTTACCTTCAGACAGCTTGTCTACAGAAATTGAACACCCTAACAGCCATCTCTGCTATGTCCTGGGTGCTGATAAAGGCTCCCTCTTATACCTCTATAGTACTTTAATTTGGTCCTGCTTGGATGATAGATTGCCAGCCTATGATGCTGTAAGGAAACATTTCCCAGTCCATGGCCTGTATATGGAGGCAAATGAACCCTCTCTGCACCTCAGGAGAAAATCCTTATTATGTAACTGTGCTGCAAAAATTAAAAGTATTCCATCTCACTCTAGCTGGAAGTACCTGTTTGAACCCCCCCCCCCCCCCCCCAGTATGCTATGCTATATCACAATAAACCTAATGAAACCTGCCCTGCAGGATTTTGATCGGAAGAACTTGTGCGCAGTTGGGATATGAACATTGCTACTCCTGGACTCCATTCTGACCTCTGTGACAATTTATTTCTACAATGAGGGAAATGTTCCCTATCAAACAACTTTTAGCAGCTACATGAAGTATATACCTTGGTAAACTCAGAGAAATTGCATATCTATACTGATGGTTCCAAAACAGATGCAGCTGTGAGTGCTACAGGAGTTTCTTCCTCCTGATTTGTGTCAGCTGTGTCTCTTCCTACTGAATGCAGTATTTATACATATCGCAGAATTTTACTCAATAAAACTAGCCCTAGATAACATAAAAATCGCCACTTCAAGCAAGCTGTTGTGTGTGTGTGTGTGTGTGTGTGTGTGTGTGTGTGTGTGTGTGTGTGTGTGTGTGTGTGTGTGTGTGTGTGTGTGTGTATATATATATATATATATATATATTTAAATAATGGCTTAAAAGTTTAACACAAAATAAGAAAATAAATAAATATTAAGCTATCATTAGAGGCAGCAAAATGCACATCCTCCACATGAAGCCCAGATATATCCGATAATTCAAAATAAAACAAAATAAAACATAAGCCAGTAGTATGACCAAAAATGTAGAGCGAAAAATTAACACAAAAATAACGTAAAATAAAATAAACCAAACAGAGGGGAAAGTAAAGGTAATAAGACATAAACAGTAGTTGATAGTCCCCTATATAATTTAGCACTTTAAATCCAATTAATAAAACCGATATAAAATTTAAAATAATGCCAATTATAATATGATTTAGCGGTACCCCCCCTCGAAGGTACCAGTTCCGAAAAACATGAAATATCACCAAAAAAGGGGTTAAAAGAACTACTAAAAGAAAAACAAAATATCAAATAATAGACTGACCATTATCGACAGAGGACCACGAGGACCACGAGGCCAATAATGGTCATGGAATCGCTGCATTTCATGTTAAACTTTTAAGCCATTATTTAAATATAAATCAGTGGTAGTAGTGGGTTGATATGCTAAATAAGCAGCGCCTGTGCCGCCATCTATTCCTTTCTTTTCTTTTATATAAGCTGGCTAAGCTTGCATTATGTCAGTGGTGTGGCTCTGATCTAGAGTGCTGTCTGTTCTATAAATTATTTCTCGCTTCATAAGGACCACTGCCGTGCAAACCCTCTGCATTGGTGGATCGATCGGAGGAGGAATGAGTTGTTTGGTTCTTCGATCTTTTCGCCTTTGTGACGATTTGTATAGCGATTGAAATGCAGCGATTCCATGACCATTATTGGCCTAGTGGTCCTCTGGGGCATAATGGTCAGTCTATTATTTTGATATTTTGTTTTTCTTTTAGTAGTTTAACCCCTTTTTTGGTGATATTTCACGTTTTTCGGAACTGGTACCTTCGAGGGGGGTACCGCTAAATCATATTATAATTGGCATTATTTTAAATTTTATATCGGTTTTATTAATTGGATTTAAAGTGCTAAATTATATAGGGGACTATCAACTACTGTTTATGTCTTATTACCTTTACTTTCCCCTCTGTTTGGTTTATTTTATTTTACGTTATTTTTATGTTAATTTTTCGCTCTGCATTTTTTGCCATACTACTGGCTTATGTTTTATTTGGAATTATCGGATACGCGCATGCACGCATGCGCACACACACACACACAGACTCCTTAAGTGCAGTCACAGCCATTCAGTTTACTTTTTCTCCCTCTCATCCCAAACAGATCCAATTTAGATTATATTACTATCAAATGTCTAGTCAGATGGTCACCTTCTGCTGGATCTCTTGTAATGTTGGCATCCCAGGGAATGAATGTGTGGACTGTGTTGCTAAACATCCAGACACTGGATTTTTCTGTCACTTGAAAGTGCCCTACACTGACTAAAAATCCATTATTAAAACAGCACAAGGAATATCATTGGTCTCAACTGTGGCAAACTCAAATCTATAATACACTCCTGAAGATTAAAAAAAAAAAAAACTGCAGCTGTGAACATCTAGTTTCAGGAGAAGCTGACGAGAAGTGATTCTGGCAAGACTCTACATCGGTTATTCTCATCCAACTCTTCTGTATTTGCTTATGAGAGAACCCTCCTCAGTATTCTTTCTGCCAGCCGTAGCTTAGAATCATGCATATCCCCAACAGTCAAATATCCAGAAATCCAGCTTTAGCTCTCTATCCTACTTACAGGAACCATTAACTTTATCACAAATCCTTGGCAATGATGCAGATTTTGAAGAACTGTTTCACTATTTGAGATAGGAGTGCTAACAAGTCGAGAATCTGTGGTCACAATGACCACTTACAAAAACTTGTCAAGAAATGGCTTTTGGGAGTGCATCTGAGTGGGGCTCATTGATGACTTAGGTGTGTATGTAATAAATTTATAATTGTCTCAGATCATCATAACATGAATGATTTAGTTATAAGTAAATCACAAACAGGAGGCCCTTGTGCCAAAAAAACCCTCAAATATGACAACAGAAATCCACGTACAAAAAAAAAATATTACGCCAAGCTAATGTTTAAAAGCATATTGTACTGGTAAATAATCCTATGGCTGTACGTCAATATAAAATGTGTATTTTATCAGTGAAATTTAATTTTTAGTGCAGCTTGGACTTAAAAAAACTTCATTTTTTAGAAAAAAATCTTTTTTGCCTGTTTTCCTCCTACCTACAAATACCTAATCTCCAGCTTTGTAAAGTTGACTACTATCAAATAGTAAATTTCTCATCTGTTTCTGTGAGCAAAGTGACTGAACACAACCAATCTCCAGCTGCTTGAGCCTGTGACCTTTTGTTTGCTCTTGTTCTTTCTTACTCAACAAACAGTAGTCTTATTTTTGTGCTTTTGTTAATAGTTGATATTTTCTTTTCAAGCATTACTGATGAATTGAATGAACAGCATTAAAATTCTCTTTTGGGATTTTAATTATTCTTCCTTCTGTTCTTTTTTATATTTTAATCCTTTCACATAAAATTTTATCTAAATGGAATTATGAGCTGACTTTCCCCATTTGATAAAGATTTTCAGTATCAAGTTTTCTCATTAATTTCTTTAATTAAAAAACTTAAAATACTATATTCAAAAATAAGTTAAACGTGGTGTGATCAATGGATGTCTAAATTAAATCACTCTTAAACCACATAAGAAAAGTACTGCCGAATGCAACAAAAAGAAATACTGATTGGTAGTTTCAAGTGGCTTTAAGTTATATGCTGTAAGTGTGAACTGTTTTGTGAGCTACATAATGGAAAATTTTAAGACTGAGCTGCATTTTGTTGTACACTGTTGTATTCAACGTGGTAGGAGTGCTATAGAGATTGTGAGAGAAATGGCAGAAGTTTACAACAGAGATAAGTGTTTGAAGAAAACTGCAAGTTACAAAGATGCATTAAACAAGATTGAGAATCTGGTCACAATGACCACTTACAAAAACTTGTCAAGAAATGGCTTTTGGGAATGCATCTGTGAGTGGGCTCATTGATTACTTAGGTGTGCCATGTGCCGAAGGAGATTATTCAATAAAAAAAAAAAAAAAGAGAGAGCACCAGCAGAGCTCAGCAACATTGATTAAAATTAAAGTATGCCCATTCCATGAATTAAATGATCAATCTTCATATAAAACTGCAAAATAGAAGGGAACCAAATAAACAAACAAGAGCTTGCAACTCATCTAGGGGAATGAGCAGTAAAAGCATATTAAACAAAAATACATGCATAAATATGGATAATGCTCTGTAACCAAGAGACTAATGGAATATCCAAATATCCGTAGTCACTTTGTTGTAATAGTAGGCCATGACAGAAATGTAAGTGTTGAGAATTTTTACATTAGAAGATATCCTGTGATGAGGTTGTTACTGTAGTCCCTAAAACTTTTTTTTTTTTTTGTTATTTCTCTTAGTGGGTATTTTTTTCACTTTTTGATGATGCAAGGATGGGTTCCAAGTATTACCTTAGGCAGCAGTTGCACCGTCTGCAGTATCTTATTCTATTTTGATTCCATAGTGAATGCAAGACTTTGCTTATTTAGTTTCCCCGTTTATTTTTACTTTTATTGTTTGCTTAATAATTTAGTTTATTTAATTGTTGGTAGCAGGTAACACTTAGCATCTCTTGTTTCATTCTGCATTAGTTTTCACATGTGCTATAAGAGTTTTGATTTAGATGTCATTAAATATGTTAGCTTCTTAGTTTTTTATATTGTTTTTCCCTTGAGTAACTTAGGTACTATAATTCCTTATGTGCGATAGTGCATTTTTATTCTTGAAATTTATAGTGCATTTTTATTCTTGATTCACTTTAAAGGTCATAAAGTTCCTTCTCCTGGTGTTCCTGGTAAAAAGATAGCTAGTCACAAAAGGAGAAGAAATTATGCATCTTATGAATGTGGTGCCAAGATTGTTGCTTCAAATGCAGAAGCAGAAAGTACAGGCAGGATTTTGAATGAATTAGTTGATGAATACATGTTAAATCCATGCAAAGCTAAAATTTGGTTTGTTATTGAACTCTGTGAGACAATTCAAACTACACTGGTAAGTTATTTTTGAAATTTGAAATTGTGCAGTGATATTATATTATTTTAAATATAAATACTACTAGAGACTTACTTCTATTGAATTAAAGTAACCAATCATTGCAAGTTATTGCTCTTTTTTACGTGCTTTCTGGAATAAAGTAGACTGGTGAGATCATTCTCTGCTTGCACGCATATATGTGTACACACCTGCTCATGTACAGACACATGCAAGGATTCTCTTTAATTATAGGGACAGTGGCATGTTTTTTTAAATGACTTTACACATATTACTATGCAAAAAAAAAAGTAAGTTGCTTGTTTATTGAATCAGTTGTATAGGAGCAAAAAAGTTGCAACACTGTTATTGTTAATTTTTTATCATAAAATAAAATATGATATTGAATATTTGTATGATAAGTATAAGCTGAAATGCAGATTATCAATTCAATAACTACCATTCAGATTAAAATATACTCAGAAATGCATATAACAATATTTTTTCAGTGTATAATACATCCAGGTATTGTATTATTACCATGAAAATGCAGATATTTCTGTGCTAACCGTTTTCAAAAATAAAAAAAAAAAAAACCTGTCATAGTATAAATGTGAAGAGTTCTATTATTGGGATGGTATGTGATATTCAAAGAGTGCCTCAAGGTATGTGAAGCACTTGCTTATGGCATGCAGAACTGGTTGCTATGATGGTTCCAATATGCATATTGTGTGAGTATAATATGAATGGCAAATTCTTTATAATTATTTAAAATGATTAGTGATTATATGCAAGTACATTAGTGTTTGACTGTTCATATTCAGCTATTTATTCTTCATATTTCTACAGTTTGATAGCTCTCCCCCCCCCCCATACAATTTATTTCAAAGCATAAGTTAGGACATAATTATTTGAAAGGTTTTATAAGGTGAATCGTATTTTAAAAATATATTTTAGATGAAACAGTGATGAATACCTCGAGGAAATTAGAAAGTGACTAGCCAAAGAATGAAAGAAGCACTGGTTGCAGCGTCCAGGTCCAAAATCTCAGAGATGAATAAGATCTTCAAATGCACAATTAATGGCTTCTGCAAGATTATATTAAAGTCAGACGAACAACCAATAATGCCAGACATAGATCTGAAGTCCAGAATGAGACCTATGCTTTAATCCAACAAAGTGTAAGGTATTACACTTTAATCCAGAGTAAAAAGAGAAGCAAATGCAGCCAGAAATTCTAATCAAATAAGTTAAGTAAATGGAAATTGAGACAAGAAATCCAAAATTGAAATATTGAAAATGCAGTTGTGCTGCAATGACAGTTATTTGTGAATTTTTTTAATGACCTGAAGAAAAAATTTGTTGATTGTTTGATGGAAAGGCAAATTAAAATTGAAATTCAGACAAGCATGTGCAGACTTTCTTCATGTATGTATGTGAAATCAAGTTCATGTTATAAACATTTCAGAGAAAACAACTTACAATAGTGCTATTTCGTTTTGCTTTAGTGGTTACAAAAATTGTTCATATATCTGGCTTAGACCATATTGGTTTAAATTTCATGATCAGGTTAGGTTTATCAGGCTTACTAAATGTTTCATCACCTGACTGATGGCAACTGTTGGAAATTTGTGCAGTTGTATGTGTGCAGATGCTTTTGATGTGCCTTAAGATTGCCAAGTGATCTGTCTGAGGGCAAATTTACACACTTAATTTTTCCCATCATTGTATCATTGGTTATACAATAGTTATGTTATAAATATCATTGTTGGAAAGGCATTTAAATATACATTTTGGTTTTTTGTTTATTATGTGCATGGACATACTCATACATTCTTGTTATTAGCTTCTAATGTCTAGTTTTGCAACAGCTGTTTTACATACATCGCATTTGTTTTGATTTATCTTTTCATGGTGCTTAGTGGTGGTGTTTTTTTTTTTTTTTTTTTGTCACATATGATGGCCTCATTGTAGTTTTGTAAGCTTTAAAATTGGTATTGAATTTATTTCCTATGCCACTTTAATCACACACACACAAATATATAGGAACTCCTTGGGCACCTCCATAGCCAGTTGGGCAGGAGCAGCAGTGCATAGCACACGCTTCTTGATTAGACCGGGGTTCGAGCCCGTGACCACCAAATACGGAGGATGCGGAAAGGTCAGGGAATGACCACCACATATCCCCGGAGCAATATAGCCTTAGTTGCTAATGATCTAAAAACCAAATAACAACAGGAACTCCCCGACTTACATAATACTAGACTTACACAAATTCGACTTTACGTAAGTTTTTACAGCTGGTACAAACCGAAAAAAAAAATATGGAAACATTTTGCATCTGTAGAGATAAATGGAGGTATTGTGAAAATATTGTAATGTGAACCCAATAACATTCTGGCTTTTTTTTTTTTTTTTAATCCATTCCAAGTCATTAAATTCCCGTTATAAGAATCCATATGTTCCTGTTATAAGAATCAGTTTTGAATGCCTTTGTGATAGTTTTCTAAAAAGAAGTCACAACCAAAAAACAATTTGCATTTTCCAGTTTATTGGGCTTTTCTGTTTAGCACAATTTATTATAAATGGGTAGTAAACTCTGTCTTGTTGCATTTGCAATAATATAATATGGGATGTAACTTTGGAGTTTAAGATGCTATTAGTTTGGCATCTTAAACTCCAAACTTACATCCCACTCTAATATAAAAAAACAGCAACTTTTGGACATACACAAACTCAATAAGACTTCTAACGTCATCATGCAAAAGGCTGACAAAGGAGATACACTCGTCATTCTGGACAAAGACTCCTACACAGAAAAAATGGAATCAATTTTAGCCGATCAGGACACATATATAAATGACGGTAACTACAATATCACAAAACTCAAAAACAAACTGGACACAATGCTAAGGAAACTCAGACAGAATAAGGAAATTAATCTTTTTACATTACAACAAATAGGAATTCGCAATAACATCCTTCCTCACACGTTCGGGATTACCAAGTTACATAAACCCGGCTACCCATTAAGACCTATTATTTCTTTCAGCAGATCAGCTTTTGCCAATTTATCCACCTTTCTTGTCAAAATTATATCACCTCTCACCAGATTCTCTACATTCAAAATTAATAACACCAATCAATCTTATCAAAAAATAGATAATACTGTAATATCTGACGGAGACAAATTAGCATCCTTTGACGTCATATCCCTTTATACTAATGTACATATCCCTTTTACTCTGCAAGCTTTACGGGAATTCTTAACTGCAGAGGATACTTTAGCCAAACGCACTTCCCTTTCTGTCGACTGTATTCTTGAACTCACCACACTTTTATTAGATGCCAGGTATTTTAGATTTAACAATAAAATTTTCCAACAAACATTCGGGTTACCATTGGGCCTGGACATTTCTGCCCCCCATCCGAAATTTACCTAGCCACTATCGAGAAACAAATTTTACAACCCTTTCCCTCTGAAATAAAATTATACTTATGCTATGCCAATGACACCCTAATTATAGGCAATAGACCCATCATTAACAATCTCTTTTCAAAATTTAATTCGGTACGACAGGCTAAAACTCACCCTTGAATTTGGAATGAACAACCAGATCAATTTTCTCAATCTCACCCTCTATATAACAGGTACAAAACTATGCACAAAGATCTTCAGAAAAAGCATGCACACTAGCAAGTACTTACATTTCTCTTCACACCACCCCCTCAGCACTAAAAAAGCCGTCTTACACAACCAAATTCACAACGCCTTAAAATTCAGCTCCTCACAAGATGACCTACACAATGAACTTCAATACCTTACCGAAAAATTTCTAGCCAGAGGTTACCCCCCTCAACTCATCCTAAATACAATTTCCACCACCAAAAAATAAAATTATTAATCCAACCGGACACAATAACAAAACCAACACTCGTATAATCCTCCCCTACCATAGTGAACTTGCAGGACAATTCCACCGTATTTTTAATAACACAGATATTTCTCTCGTCTTTTCTGCTTACAATAAACTAGGATCTTTTTTAATTCCTATAAAGATACACACACTTATTCCACCAGCGATCTTAATAATATAATATACCTCATAAAATGTCAGCCAAACTGTGACGCCTGTTACATTGGCAGCACTACCACCAAATTCGGTTCTTCCAAATCCTCCAACACCCACGCATATTACCATTTCAACAGTTTTAGAACAAGTCAAGCCAGTACAGAACTCACAATTCATGCCCACACCCCTCTCATCGACTCTGCTATTTCCGTTATTAAACTCAAATCTAATTATAGAATTCTTCAATATGAAGCACCCGTGATTGAATGGTGTTGACATCATTCTAATCTTAAAATTATTAACGCCAAACTCCCCTTCAACCTTTCACCAGCTTGGAACCTTTCATGGTTAAATTTCCCACATGTCAAAATGCATCACAAGAGTATAAACTTAAACCTTTAAAACAACACGCGTTCTCTGCCCATTCAATTGCCAACTGAAGACATTATTATTTAATGAAAGTCCTTCGTAATGACTATTGGCCTCATCGTATTATTTTATTCAAGCTTTCAAATTACTTCTTCCCTCTTCAATGACAACCAAGGATCGGATGTGTCCTACTCCTTGCGCTTATTTTAAATTCCGTTTTTCTTCATTTCCTCCCTTAGTTTTTTAGCTAACAATTCAACCTAAATACTAACCACCTCTTCTCAATATACCACTGCAGATTTATTCAAGGTGAGTACCGTTTTTTAAGCAATTGTTATTCTATTATTAGTCCACCAATACGGTATTATAAGATTTCTAATCTTTTATATTGTACCATGCTATCTTAAACATTAATAAAGCCTGGGCAGAAATTACTAAAAGTCGTTTAAATGGTGCATGGAAGAAATCCCACAGAATGTAAAAGGCTTCGAAGGGTTTGAAAAAGACGAATCGTATGAAGAGGTTACAGATAAGATTGTAAAGGTTGCAGAGCTACTTCAGTTGGAGGCTGCTGCCAAACACGTGGAGGAGTTAATAGAGGAAGAATAGAAGGAATTATCTAATGAAGTACTTATTGACTTGCAGACAGTGATAGTGAAAGAAGAAAATGCTGACGAAGCTCAAGATTGAACCAATGAGGAGCCGAGACTCTTCATCACCAGAGAGATGGCAATGGCATTTCGTGAAATTGCATCGGCAATGGCGAGTTTTAAGAAGATGGATCCTGACAACGAATGATTCTTAAAAGTTAACAGAGGGGTGAATGATATGCTTGCTTGCTACAAAGAAATCTACAATGAAAAGAAAAAGCCATTGTCCAGTCATCCATTAATGTTCTTTTGTAAGGTTGAGCGGCCGACCCTTTCTAAATCTCTGCAGCGGTGTTCTTATCAGCTGAAGACGTCGATTCTGGCAACAATGCTCGGGAGATAAAAGTTACTGACGTTATGCCTGTCTCCTCCTTTTTTTTGTAATTCTATAATTTTTGAAATTTTTTAAATTGCATGCTTTTATAATTTTTCCTGCATGTGAGATGAAAAAAAAAATTGAATAAATACAATAAATAATTCTATTTACATGTTCGTTGAACATTTCTTTTTTGATTCAATCAATTCAGCGAGCACAGTTGCAAGTTCTGCGAAACGTAACCCTTATTTTAATCGGGGAGTGGCTGTATATATTTATTATTATTATTTTTTTTTTTACTTGTAATAGTTCAGAGGTAAAGATATAAGAAAGTTAAATTTAGTTTGAGAAAATAATGCTACATTGTATTATGTTTTTCTGGCCTATGGATCATATTGCCCCTCTAAGTGTGACAGTGATTATTGTTTGGCTTAAGCTCTTTAGAAACGACTACATTTATTCATGAGTTGACAGCACATTCTGGTTATACACCAGATAAAGTGAAATAACTAATATTATTTAATTTAAAAAATTGAAGGAACTATCAGGACCGATTTCAGATCTGTTTGGTCTGTTATTAGACAACAGGTAGCCTGAATTAGCAACATTGTGTCAAGCGGCGAATAAATATATCAGATATAAATGAGCAGCCAAGCAATATTTGGAAGAAAAAATTCTGATTGAAAAAGTGATTTATGTGTATAATAATAATCCCTGTTTAGTGGAATGTGTTGGGTCCAGTGTATATTTGAATAGTTAGAAAATAATGCTAAACTGCATTATGTTCTTCTGTATTTACTTGTCTAGAGAGTAAGCCTAGGCTTCATTTCTTTAGAAACAGTTACATTTATTTGCTAGTTGATTAGATCAACTAGTGGATAAACATAGGCTACCTGTTATCTTGTGAGTGACCCAAATAGGTTCAAAACTGATCACAGTAGTGCCTTTGAGTTTTTAGTGAATAATGGATTCACCTGCTGGGTGATGTTATTTGATTAAAAATGATATTAGTTACTTTAGGTTGACTTTTGGATAAAGGTAGTAATTTCTAAAGAGCTAAGCCCAAACACTGTTGCTGGAACAATATTATTCCTGAGCATTAAAGGCAGAAAAGCATAACATTAATTCCTCAAACTATTCCAATACCTGCATTAAAATAGCATCCTACTTCTTTACTTGAAAATTAGGTTTGATCACAATAACTATAAACAGGACTGATAATTTGTTTATTCTGCATGAGACTGTTCAGATAAAGCCTAACATTTCTGTTCCAATCACAGTACCTTCACTGTGGAAGATCACTGGCAAAATTGTCTTTTTCTGAATTAGACCAGAAATTTTATGCTTCATTTGCATGAAATTAGTTTTATGTGAAATAATATTGTTAGCATTTTCAGTTATTATGATCAATATTAGTGCTCATGAAGTTGATGGTCCTTTAAAAGCATTTTGTAAATTGCAAAGTGAAGCAGTTCCAGTAACATTTCAAAACTGAATGTAAAAATGTGTTACTAATAATTAATACATTATAAATATATAAAATACTAAATGTAACTAGATTGAAATATTCCTCTAATTTGAATGCAGCTAGTCAAACTGTGTTAATTTCTCCCAGATATATAAAAGTAATCATTTGCTAAAGTTCATCTTTTTCCTGCTTATCCTGCCTCTTATTTTTTTTCTTGTGGATTTAACATTTTCTATATATAAAACAAATTTCCCACTAAAAGTTCATGGTTAATTATTGAAGCTTAACTGTGAAATGTAAGGATGCAAATTTATTTCTGGCAATTACCAAGAATGAGAAAATGTACCAGACTGCAGAACTGATTGATAAAACAAATTATTTAACAGATGATAATAATATGAAATGTAACAATAATATGCATTTTGTAAATAGTGCTAAGTTTCATAATGTAAGTACTTCTATAATACAAAGGAAATGAAACGAAACAAAACAGCGAGTTGGGGGGGTGGTTGAATTTTTTCACTTGAAGTTTTCTCATGTAAACGTTGCATGCTTTTCAATTCTGCAACCAAATTAACGGATTTCTTTTGCAACTTTAATCATATTTGATTGTGTAATTGTAGTAAATTTAGTAAATATCCCCCACCCCTAGTAACAAAAGTTTTTATAATTCATACTTTATAATTTGTTCTTTTGCATATTTTTTGTCAGTTAAATGAAATATAATGATCAAATTTTAGGAATCTCTAATTTTCATTTATAATTATTTTACTGGATTTATTTTTCAGATTGAGTTAGCCAACTTTGAACTTTTCTCCTCCTCACCCAAAGATTTTGCACTGTATTGGAGTGACCGTTTCCCTACTAGAGAGTGGACACCTTTAGGAACTTTCTCAGCTGTTGATCAGCGAACATTACAGACATTTCAAATACAACAACATGGTTTTGGGAAATTCATCAAGGTAAAATGAGAATATTTTGTTTTGTTCAGAACTTTGTAATATATTTTATTTATGACATGAGCTGTAAAGATTTGTAACTTTACAAGACTTCAGCTATTTTCTAATTAAATCAAGAATAATTTTTTTTTTTTTTTTTTTTTTAAATTTTGTATAAAAATAGAAATTCTGAAGTGAAGATTGAATAAAACATTGGAAAATGGTTTAAGTCTAAACTTAGAGTGAGACAGGGATGCACCTTATCACTTCTTTTTGGGATTTTTGTGGACCATTTAATAAAAGAATGTAAGTTACAGACAAAGTTAAGAATGAAGTGTAAAAATTAGATAAGTGTTATATGTGGATCTTATTTGTGCTATTGATAGCTTGCAAGAACTTCAAGTGTCTCTGCATAGATTAGATTAGGTTGTTGGGATTTTACATGAAAATTAGCTACACAAAAACAAAAGTTATGAAAGTTGGGAGAGAAGGAAAGTTTAATGTGTGTAACATTATTATTTTCCTTTTAGCTGTTAGAAGCTAAAGTCTAGGAGGCTATTAGAAGCTATTTGTAGGCCTACAAATAGCCTCTAACAGCCTCCTGGACTCCCTCACTGTCTAGGAGGCCATCAGCTCATAAATGTATATATTCTGTTACCTAGCCATATATTCCCAAATTCAAATAATGTAAGCCACTGTCCTGGATAGCAGTTATTAATTTTTTAGTTATTTCCAACTGGTTTATATTTGTTTTTAGTATTATTATTTGAATTATATTTGTTTATAGCATATACCATCATTTTTCAAACAGTCAGTGAATCCCTGTGATCTGCATATGTCTGAAATTTCTTCATCATCATGAACTTGGTTCAGCTTAGGTCTTTTAAGACCTGTTCCGTTGTATCTCTTGGAGGTGGTCTTAACCTTGCCATCGTTGTCTTGGTCGACCAACATCTATCTTGCCTGTAGGTTTGTAGTTAAAGGCTAATTTTGGGATCCAGTCTGGGTTCATTCTTTCTATGTGGCTGATACTGTTTTATGTAATTTACTATGTTATCTACTTTTAATTTCTCGCGGAATATCTAAATTTCTTTGGTGGTCTAGTCTTCTAAAGCCTAATAATGGTCTTAAAAATCTCATTTGTGCTGCTTCTAGTTTGTGTGCATCTTTCTTATTTATGACCCAAGTCTCACAGCTGTAGAAGAGGGCTGGTTTTGAAGTGATGTTGTGCAGTCGTAATTTTGTTTCAGTTGTCATTTGTTTTCTGAAGTGGCGTTTAATCGTTCCATTCATTTTATTATATTTTTGTAGTTTAAGGGATGTCTTTCCCTTCATTTGATATTAAATTTTCCAAATAGGTGAAGTCAGATATTTGTTCTGTTATTTTATCATCAGTAACAATTTTGACTCTTTGTATGTTTTTTCCACATAATCCCATTGATTTTGTTTTTGATGTCGAGATTTTCATCTCTTACTTTTTACCTATTTTATTCAGGTCATTTGCTGCTATCTGTAGTTCATCTTTGGATTTTGCAATTATAACTTGATCATCATTATATAATATAGTTTGGATTTTATTCCTGTTGTTCAACTGTATTCTGTTGTTAATTGTTTGTTTCCATTCTTTAAGAATTTTATTGATGTAGATATTAAATAAATTTGGTGATAGTCCACATCCTTGTTTGACTCCTTTATTGGTCTTAATTGGGTCTGATAGTTGGGCTTTAGAATATTTTATACAGACTTGAGTTTTTATATAGGCTTTGAAACGCTTTCCGGAGTTGGGTTGGGATATTTTCTTCACATAGAATCTGCCAAAGTTTTTCCTGGTTTACATTGGTTTACATTTTCATAATCAATAAACAGCAGAAATGTTGGTAGATTGAATTCGCTTCTTTTCTCCAAAATTTGTTGTAATGAGAAAATGGCATCTATTGTGCTTCTCCCTTTTCTGAACTCACATTGTTCTTCTTCTAAGAATTGTTCACTGTATTTATTAAGTTTATTCTTTAGTATATTAGAGTATAGCTTTGCAGCAGTTGACAGCAGTGTTATCCCCCTGTAGTTGTTAGGGTTATTTATGGAGCCTTTTTTGTTTAAATTGATTATTCCTGTTTCCCAATCTTTGAGTATCTGTTGCTTATGCCATATGATAAATAATTTTAGTAATGCGTTTTTTAGTAAGGTGCCCCCATATTTAAATAGTTCTACATTCAAATTGTCTATGCCTGGGCTTTCTTGGTTTTTTGATTTTTGTAATATTAACTCTAGTTCTTCCATTGTTATATTTTCTTCATCTTTGGTTACCACAGATTCATCTTCCAATTCCCTAGTGCCTGGGTTATACCATAGTTTGGAATAGTGTTGCTTCCATTCTGCTTGGGAGATGGAGTTGGTTTTTATTTGATCATTTGTGTCTAGTTGTAATTTCTTAAATTTTAAAACCTCTTCTCCATGGGCCCATGATATCATGTTCTAAAGATTTAACAAATTTATCCCAGTCATCTCGTCGGATTCTTCTGGTTAGTTTTCTGACTTCTGCTCTAAGCTTTTTATATTTTATGTGTAGATTTTGTGTCTTTAGTTTGTAGGAACAGTTTATAGGTTTATAGGTCTTTTTTTTCTCATTGATTGTTTGTTTCAATTCTTCATTCCAAGTTCTTAGCCAGTTTTTATTTTTTATAGGTTTATGTCCAAGACTTTCTTTAGCAGCTCCCAGAATTGATTTTTTCATGTTTGACCAGATTTCCTCAACATTATCACTTTCATCTGATTTGAGTTTATCTTTCAATCAACTTTCATACAGGAATTTAGTGCTTTCATCTTCCAACAAATGTATTTTTAATTTCTTAGTAGTTTTTGTTGGTATTTTCTTCTTTTTATTAAGCTAATTTCTTTTTATTTTGAAAATGCTTTCTACTAGGTAGTGATCACTGTCAATTTCACTCCCTCTGAATATTCTAGTGTCTCTAATTTTGTCATTTAAATTTTCATTAATGATAATATAATCTATTATAGACTTTGTTTCTTGCTTCCCATGTGAATTTATGGATATTCTTGTGTCTGAAAAAAGTATTTGTAATTTTAAGTTTATTAAAAATGCAGAAGTCTATGTTGGGCATCTTCCATTATTGTTGACCATGGGTTTGCCTTCTGATCTATTTGTTTTTTTGAACCAGGTTGAAATGAATCAGTTTAACTAAAAAAAAAAAAAAAAAAAAAGGAAATGTTTTCAGTGCCATTGAAAGGTAAAGAAATAGATATTTTGCAGATCACTTCTGTCAGTTTCAATGTGAAATCCTACTGAACACTATTATGAAAGAGAAAGAATTGATATACAATGGTCCTTGGTTGGAGAACAAAAGAAAGAAGTGCAAATATAAATCAAGTTATTTGAAGTAATTCTTGGCATTTTAATAAATGCTCATGGTAATGCTGAGTATTGGAGAAAGATAGTGGGATCTTCCCAGCATAGCTATCCCAGAAGAGAGGAGATGAGATGAAAAGAGGCCAGTCAATAGTTTTACATCTAATTGCAGTTACTTTTCTTCAATAAGCTATGGGAGCTTCAGAATGTTAATATTGTTGGCCATGGCTATGGTCAGGACCTGGAGCAGTAACTTGAGCTTATGGAGTCATTACTCAGAAACAAACACCTCTTTCATGATGGTAACTCTTAGTAAATCTATGGTGAATGAATATGAAGAAATAGAAACACATGAAAATCTACAACCAATTTCTGAAGATGAAGTGATAGAATAGGTTAGAATTGAAATAAAAAAAAATTTAACATAAATAACCATGAATATCTGAAGAGTGATTTTAGTGTGAACAACAATAAATACTCTTTTCCATGCTTTAAAATGAATTTAAAACAGTAAACTGTGGAAACATCAGTTTTCAATAAAGAGTGATGCAGAATTGTCATGATAGAAGATATCTTTTTTGCCACTTAGAACACAGAACATTGACTCTTAGTAAGTCAATGTGAATTGGCATAGTAGAATTTTATACTTGCATTTTTCCAGATTGCTTTATATTTTTTCTTAATAAATTATGGAACCTTCTTGACTTTTCAATAGAAAAATCAAAGAAGGCAATTTTCATTAAAGATATGTCAAATCTTAGGTTCATTAACAGCATAGATGAAGATAAAAGATTTAAATTGTTGGCTCAAAACAACTCTGCACACCTTGCACATTCTAACTAAAATTGCATTTTTAAGCATATTTTTAATTGGGCATGGGTCTTGAATTTGGTGATTGTTTTTCTAACTCTTGTAGCTTCCTCATAATTGCTTTCATTTGTAGCCACTTCTACTTCTAAATATGCCTTAATCCATGAATTAAATGTGAGATAACATGTGAAGGCAGGAATGGGCATTTGATTTCACTTGACAAAGATCCTGTTATAGGAAGTGGTGGATTATTGTTCAAGGTAATTTAAGCATTGGTAAGTCTTGGCCACCCCCCTCACATCAGCTAGAGATTGGTCTCTGCACTTTTTTTTTTTTAATCCAGAGATTCAGATGTGATCCACTTTGTATATTGACTTTTGCCCCAATGTAATATTGTAAATGTTTATTAGAGAAAATATATTTACATAAAAAATAAAAAAAACAAAGGAATTATGTAAAAATTGTCTTTCCAGATGGAACTCTTAGGACACTATGGAACAGAGCACTATTGTCCACTTAGTGTGGTGAGGGTATTTGGTACCTCTATGGTGGATGAATACGAAGAAATGGAAACACCTGAGGTACACCCAGTTTCTGAAGATGAAGATGATAGATTAGGTTAGTGGTATTGAAATGAAAAGTTGAACATTTGTAAATATCTATTTAAATACATGTTATAGAAAATGTAATTCTAAAATAAAATTTAAAAAAAAAAATTATTTTTGTTCAAATTAAATGATACTTTTAATTTTTGAATTGCCAATCAAAAGCTTTAACATTAATTCATTTTTAGTTTTCTAACTCACAGTTATGGTATTGATTCAGTTTCTTAATCGCCTCAGTAATTGGCTGGATCAGCTTTCAAAACTATTAGGATTTTGAAGAACATGGTTTTATTACAAATGTATTAAAGTACCTTTAAAATTTGTCATTAAGCTTTTAATATACTTCTATTCAGTTTATTAACAAATGTATTACTATTTATTTTTGTTATTTCTGTTTGTTTGCTATTTACTATTGCTATTTATCCTTTATTACTACTACTATTACTTATAACACATCCTTGACAATATAATGGTTTTGCTGCTTGTCACTTGTGTGAAGAGGTTTTAGTTCAAATCCTGTTGATTGGAAGAATTCGTAAAGGCCTCTTCAGTCAGGACTGTATAATTATTCTGGGTTTTTCAGTTTTCACAGAATACTGGCCTGTGAACACACAGCAATATAATTGTAGATGGTACTCCACAATATAAATAATAATTATAACAAAATATTTACTATTATCCGAAATTATATAAAATTTAGTGCATTAAATTAGTATATATTTATGTTAACACGTCAACAAATTATCCCAAAAAAAACAATGTAGTGACTGGCATAAATATAAATTTTAAATATTAAGAATGATCAAAAGAATGGACCAGATTGCATTATATTGGTAATTAAAGCAAATTTTGAAAAAATTTTAGCTGGTTCCTGAAACTTTAGTCAGTTTGTTACCACTGTGAAGCAGAGGAGTGAAAGGGACCACATTCAGAATGGTATGGTAAATATGGATGTTCATGCTTGGAATTGCAATTTTTTTTTAATATGTGTATACAGTGTTATAAATATGTTTTGCACTGTTATTATTCTAAAAATTACTAATTAAAGTGAATTTATTTATTGATATTTCCACAAATTAATTTTTATCAGAACAATTAGAAAGAACGTACGCAACACATTTATTTTAATTGTAAGTTTTACCTTCACCTGCTCACAATTTTTATATGGTATTCATATACAGGGTGATTCACTACCAGTGCTACAAACTTGCAGGAGGTGTAGGGGGCACAAAGACGAATCGGAATCAGATAGATTTGCAGGGTCCGAAATGCCTTCGTCATGCGGTAGAGGACGTTGAACAGGAGGTCGCGTGAACAGCGATCCCGCTGGAAGTCAGCATTTGCGAACCGGTTCCTGAGGCAGTAGGATGGACGAGTATTCAAATGTTGAACTGGCTGACATGCACTTCGCGTATGGAGCTGTGGACTGTAACGGGCGTGCCGCTCTGCGCTTGTACCAGGAACGTTTCCCTCACAGGTGTGCTCCTCATCATACGATTTTTGCACGTGTGCACAGAAGGTTACGTGAGACTGGTTGTTTCATGAGAGGTACCATGAATCAAGAGCAAACAACGAGGAGAATGTCCTACGTCTTGCAGAAGGCAATCTGAGTACGAGTATGCGAGCGATAGGCTAACGATTGGGTATTTCCCAGTCCACTGTATGGAGGATACTGTCAACAAACCAAATGAGTTCATACCACCTGCAACGCGTCCAATCATTGGAGCCTGCGGATTATCCACTCCGGAGGACTTTTGCTACTTGGTTTCTTCAACAGAAACGGTTCGCAAATGCTGACTTCCAGCGGGATCGCTGTTCACGCGACCTCCCGTTCAACGTCCTCTACCGCATGACGAAGGCATTTCAGATACTGCAATGCTATGTGATTCCGATTCGTCTTTGTGCCCCCTACACCTGCAAGTTTGTCGCACTGGTAGTGAATCACCCTTTATATTACCAGAGAGCTTATACTCTATTTATTTTTTCCAATTTTGGTCTTCATTCTGTAAAATACAGCTACTCCCTGACTTACGCAAGGGTTGCGTTCCGCAGAACTCTACGTAAGTCAGAATTTCCATAAATGCTTATGCAGCACTCGCAACTTTGATTGAAGCAAAAAATGTTCGACGAACATGTAAATAGAATTATTTATTAAAATTTTTTTATCTGATGCGCAGGAAAAATTATAAAAGTGTACAAAATTTTTAAAAAAATTCAAAATTATAAAATTACAAAAAGAGAGAGGAGACAGGCATAATGTCAGCAAGTTTTACCTTTCGAGCATCATTGCCAGAATTAACTCTCCAGCTGATAACATGCCACTGTGGAGATTTAGATGGGGTTTTTTTCAACACAAAATTTCTTTGCAGCTGCAGAATCTGCACTGATGACTTCACTGCATACTTTAATGTTTTGGAAACCAGCGAGATGCTTGAACCTATCAAACCACTTGTTGCTTGCCATAAACTTGGCTTGGGGCTTGCCGTACTTATCCGTAATATCTTCATAACTTCTTGCTTTTTCTTGAATGGCCATTGGACTCAGGGGTACTCGCTTCTGAATCTGATTTTTCATCCATATTATTAATAGTTTTCCATCTTCGATATAGCACCTGAATGCTGTTTTGTGATAACTGTTGATCTTAAATGCGTTGATCCTTTAATGTGTTCTTTTATACGTGCACTGTCCTTTAAAATAGTATTCACTGTTGAAGCAGCGAGACCTAATTCCCTTGCAATAGATGACAAACTTTATCCTGCTTTGTACCTCTTAATTAATCATCATTTCTAAATCAGTTTTGTTTCGTTTTCTAGCACTGCCAGCACTTGCACTTTCCGTTGGTCCCTTTCCCTTCACCATTGTAATAAGTAAATAGGAATGAAGAGAAGATTCTGCAAATTTGTTTTTTATATGATTGAAGATTTGAGTGAAGGGGAACTCATTTCACCATAATACTATAACGTAAAAACCCACAGAATTCTAGTTATCGATATTATTGCAAATGCAATGAGATCAAGTTTACTACCCGTTTATTATAATGCGCTAACAGAAAAACCCAATAAACCAGAAAGTGCAAATTGTTTTTGTTTTTTTGGTAGTGACCTCCAGAAATGTGTTTTAGAAAAATATCACAAAGGCGTTCAAAATTGATTCTTATAACAGAAAATATAACAATGAAAGTATAGTGCAATTTCCATTATAAAAATTACCTTTTAGAAAGATAAATAGCTTAGTTATATAGTGAAAATTTCAATTTCCAAGGTCTTGGAATGAATTACCAAAAAAAAAAAACAGTGTGTTATTGGGTTCACATTACGGTATTTTCACGATAATACCATTTATTCCTATGGGATGCAAAATGTTTCTACGATTTTAAGTTTGCACCAGCCGGCAAAAACTTACTCAAAGTCGAATTTCCCTAAGTCTAGTATTATGTAAGCTGGGGAGTGGCTGTATAGATAAATTAGTGACTTAAGGTTTTCTTTTTTCTTTCCCTCTCCACATACTCCAGAATTTAATGGGTACATTTCAAAAAATAACTTTTCATATCTGATAAAACTATTTGGGTATAAATCTTCAAGATAGCGAGTTACTGTTTATCTTTTATTGTCCACACTAAGTATATTATTGCAGAAGGTAGTGGCAAGCCACTTGATGAATGATGCTGTGAAAGAATAGTAATGACTGTAATAACCATCTATTGACTTGTCATCAATCCTCATTTATCAAGGTACTTAACAGTAACATTTGTGCTATGGTTATTCTCAGTATGCCATTTGTTTCTTATGGGGTTTATTATCCTTAAACTATAGATAAATCTGAAATTAATTATAGGTAATTTCCTTTAAAACAATTAATACAAATGCTGATATCAAACCACTAATTTCTACAGAAGTTGTATAATTTATATACATAAATGTTTATTGCAATGGCTTAGTAAAATTTAATTGATCAGTGTCTTTTGTTTTTATTTACATTATATAAAAAATATAAATCCAGTTCAGATAAATGAATTTTCCATTTCTTCCACTAGACACAATGCAGTCTGAAGATAAAATATCTTCAAAAAACTTGTTTGGAAGTGCAACAGAAGCAGTCATAAGTATTGTGAAAAAGGCTGCACAGGTCCTTGGCCGTGATAGTATGGAAGGTGAGTTCATTAATATGCCATTTAAAGCAATTCAACTTTTTTTTATATGGGAATTTATCTTAATTTTAGTGTTTGGCACTTGAACCACAGTTTTCTATTTAAAGCACAAAGTTTTAAATTTGTTTAACATTAACATCTTATGTATTGTATATATTATATACAATATACATATTCTTTTTATTGTATTGGGATTATAGTAATAATCTCATGAGAGGGAGGCTCTTCGTGGAGACCAAAAGGAACCATGCTTGCCATCCAAGACCAGATAATCGACACTAAGGACTACAGGAAATACATTGCTAGTTAGAGATGTTAATGATGTCACTTCATCCCAGAAACAGTCTAGCACATCACCATGGGATTGCTGTGTGATCACACACACAGAGTACACTCATAGATATGAACAGGTTGCCAGAATAATACATCAGAAGCTAGTGCAGAAATACCAATTGATCAAAGAAAGTGTACCACATCAAAAGTACAAATTCCAGGCTGTACTAGCGACCCCCATTCACAATAATGGACAAGATGATCCTGCATAATAGACCAGACATACTCTCATCGACAAGAAGGAAATGGCTATCTACCTGATCAACACAGCAGTGCCCAACACCAACAACCTCCAGAAAATCTACCAGGAAAAGATCATGAAGTCAAAGAGATGTGACTTATGGAACAAGTAATGGCCATCCTGATCACCGTATCAACCACCGGCACGATGTCAGTCTCCATAAGAACCCAGCAGTAATAGGCCTCCTGGAGAACACTTACATGGATGGAGAGATGGTATAGAGCAGGGGGTTGGGAAGTGAGCCATATTCAGGTCTGCAGGGGTTGAATATGGCCCACATAACTGATAAGCTAAAAATGCTGCCTGTCTATGAATTTGATATGAAAACAGAGAAACAGGTAACATAAAGAAGAATTAACAGAGTTTATACTTTAACTAAACCGATAATTGATTAAGGGTGAAAAAGGAAAGTTTTTTTTTTTTTTTTTTTTTCTTTTTCTTTTATCTGCTAGTCATGTATCCCATGTTATGAATGTGGAAATTAAACCAACCTGCTAGTGCCAAAACATTACTGATCCCTGGTAGAGGAAAAGATAATGACATTATAGACTTTGCAAACAGTCACAAAATTTATATTATTTCACTTCTCTTTCAAATGTGAAGTTTTCTTTTGCCTTTTTGTTATAATTTTTGCTTATTAACAGTGGATTCTGTAGTTTGATTGTCTCTATGTAGCAATGTTAAATAATGGATTATTTTATTCCTGTTCTTGTGGAATTTCATCTTTTACATTTGCCAGTGCAGATGTCTATTTTAAAATAATTTTTACTGACCATGTATTCATGTGGTTTAATGTTTTGCAATAATTGGTTTTAACATTCTTTTCATTTTGGCATTTATTGGATTTATATCCTTAAGAAATGTATTGCTTTCCATACAGTATAAAACTGACTTCATTTTTATGGAGAAAACAGAGGCTGCAAAACCATTCAGAGCAGGGAGATGTATATAACTTATAGTTTTATATAACTTCCATCTGTGTAACTTCTCGGAGACATCATGTAGGCAGAAGAGTCACTAAATAAAATACTGCAAATAATGTTTTAAATTTATTTATTATATGTGCTTACATTTCAAAGATGATTGGACACCTCCGTCATTGGTGACTGATATAATAGACTTTAATCACATTATCTCTGATTACTACTATGTAAGTATTTCCTCTCTGAAAAAGAAAGCTGAACTTCACAGTCATCATGAAACAACCAGAGTTAAATTATAAATGAAATCAAACAATGGCTATGCAAACAAGAGATAGATTAATTAAGCTATTCATATCGTAGTTTTCTGATTCAATTTGTGTTGTTCTTGGTGTATGCTTCATGTGTTTATATATATGGTAAGCTGTAAGTTGTGGGGGGAGGGACTTGTAATATTTGTAATGACTGCAATATTTTTTCAGTTAGTTTCTTTAATTATTTGTTTTACTGATAACTAATAATAAATCACCTGAAAACGAGTGTTAGATTACTCACTTGTCTCATTTATGTTTGATTTTTGTCAGAGAAAACCCTGGTTTTTATGATGAGATAATCAATTAATTGAAAATTAATGATAGTTAACATTTTATAGATGCAGAAATCTCTACGGATCAACAAAGTCCAGAAAGTGTTCCTCAACATCCATGTGGGAGGTTAGTAATAATGTCACTTAATATTAAAAAAAATTAATTTAGTTACCGTGAAAATTTAAGATGTATTAAAACTAATATTGGAGAATTTTTTTTTTTTTTTTTTTTTTTTATATAAAACCAAGACTTTTCTTAAACAGAATTCTTCATCTATTCTTACCTTATGTTATTTCCTCATTACTTGCATTTTTATATGCATTTGTAAGTTCATAAATTGCCTACTGTGTTCACCATGTCTACCCATCCATATGCATGTGATAACTTTTCTCCCAGTGTTGTAGACTTCAATGAAATTTTATATTTGGTGATTTTAGAAACATTTGAGCCATCCCAAATTTCATTAAAACAGGACCAAGTTTAATTCAGCATTCTCCTTGCCATAAAATTTAGAGTTTTCTGTGCATAAGTAGCACACTTTACATTATTAATGTGTGCATAAGTTGTACTAGACAAGAAAAACATCAGATTGTCACAATTTTCAGCCTGTCCCCTTAGTTCCTGGAAATGTTTTTGGGATCGGTTCATTTTGATAGCCTTTCCCATTGGAATCCAATATTAGTTTTGGATATTCGATCATTATTTGTGAAGGGAAATTTTGATTGACATTGAAAGCTATTAACACTAATTTACAATTCTGTATTCCCCCTCCCCAAACTGCTGGATGTTCAACATTCTGAACATCCAGCAGTCTGGACAAAATATACCATTGGAAATCATATGCACAAATTTTAAATCATAAATATCTTTTTTATAGTAGTATACTATATTATTTTAACTATATGTATAAATTGTATTAGGTTATCGACAGTAAAATTGATAAAAATGTAATTGTAACCAGGCTCACATGTTTTTAATGAAATTGTCTTAATTTACTTGTACTGATATCAGCAGTTTTATTACAAAAGCTATACATGCATAATAAACAGCCAATAATGTAGCACATAAAATTGGTTTTGAAAAATGTTTACATCTTTGATGGGGTGGAGGGGGGGGGTTCAATCTGTTAACCAGTGTAATTTAATGTATCCAAAATAGAGGTCTCTCTGCTTGGAAGCAGTAAGTTTTCTATTTTGCAATTTCATTTTAACATTAACCTTCAGTTTAGTTCTCTGTTATGTCAACAATAATGAGTATGCATGCAATAATGTTAGTTATGTGGTATCCACTTTCCATAACCATAAAATTCAAATTAAAAATTTGGCTTGTTATGTATTGTTAAATATATATTATTTCTTGCATAATGATCATTACAAAAACAGAGGATCCACATATTGCTATCTTTCTTCTTAAAATGTCATTGAGATTGTGGCATATACCAGTATGTTTTATATATAGATATTCATAGCCCAGTCCATAATGCACATGGGGTTGAACAAAATAATGGAAACACCTGATATTGATAGTAATAGTTTTTGTAATGACTTGCAGGTAGTACTATGAAAGAAAGACAATAAAAACTGTTTAGAGGTGATATAAAAAGGTACATGAAGAAAATGACCAACTTCTCTAAATTCCAAAATGGTCAAATCATCAAATTGTTGGTGCATGTTTAGCAGAGGCATCATTGACTAAAACTGTTGATTTATTTAATGTATGCAGAGCAACTGTATCAAAAGTGATGTCTGCATTCACCAAGTGTGGAAAAAAAAAGTCTGATTGGACGAATTATGGCAGAAAATCAAAGCTGACAGAAAGAGACTACTGGACACTAAAAAGGACTGTAGCCCTGAAAACTTAAAATATTGCCTCAGAAATAACTGCAGAACTTCTGTGAGTCTCGGCAATCCAGTTTCCAAAAAACAGGAGCTTCATAAAGCTGAAATTTATTGCAGAGCCACTATTGATAAGCCACTCGTTACTGATGGTAACGTTAGAAAGAGGATGCAGTGATATAAAGAGCACAAAAACTGGACACTTGATGTTAGAAACCTGTCATATTTTGAGATAAACCATCATTCACATTATGTAAATTCTATATTCCTTTTTTCCAACATAGAATTTACATTTGGCGAATACCAAAGTACACCACCCTGACTGTCTTCTGATAACCATCAAACATCGAGGATCAGCAGTGGTTTGGGCAGCAATATCTTGGTATTCTTTAGGTCCTAATATCACCCTAAATGGGGGAATTACTTTTGCTGATTACCTTGATATTCTGAGTGACTAGGTTCATTCCATGGTGGAAACATTTTTTCCCATAAAATATGTCATGTTTCAAGAAGATAATGCTCTAATACACACAGCCAGGTGTGTCCAGCCCTGGTTTGAAGAGCATGAAACTGAGGCTAAGCATTTCCCATGGGCTGCACAATCACCAGACTTACATGTTATTGAGCCACTGTTGGGATATTTGTAAATTAGAGTGAGATTTTTCTACCTTTATCACTCAAGGAGCTTGAAACATTCCTCCAAGAAGAATGGACCAGTATTTCTCTTAATACATAGTAATATCTTCAAATACTAAAATACAGTGGCAGACAAAAAACTGTATCACCTTAAAAAAAGTAACATTTGTAGTGAAATGTATAAGATATTGTTTGATTACAGTCATTTTTTGTCACAAAGCAAGGGTATTGCAAAATTTGAGTGTGGAAATTAAAGCGTGAAACCGGTGATGTGAAAAAAAGGCCTGGATCAGGCTGTAAGAGAGTGATTATGCCTTCGATATTGAAATGGCTACGCCTTCGTAATTGCCATGCTAGTGCTCTTGATTTAAAACTGGGCTTTGAGATGGCCTATGGTGTTGAAACAAGTGCACGAACTATCAAAAAAGACTGCTTGAAAGGAATGTGGTCTGCATGCCTATTGGCCCAAGAAGCCTTTGTTGACCCAACAAATGAGGAAGAAGCAACTTGCTTGGGCTAAAACGCATGTTTCGTGGACAAAGGAGCAATGGGACACCATCTTTTCTGACGAATCAAAATTCAAACTGCATAGCTCGGATGGGAAGCGATATGTCCGAAGACAAAACTCGGAGGCATACCATCCTGACTACATAACACCAACTGTAAAGTTTCCCGCCAGTCAGATAACAAGCAAAGGGGTGGGTCAAATTAAGTTTATTAATGGAACGGTGAATTCAGAAACCTACTCTGCTATCTTGGAGGAGTGCCTGAAACCCATTATTAGGGATCACCATACATGTCCAAAACTGCATTTTTCAACAGGACTCAGCACCTTGCCACACAGCAAAATTGGTAAGTTTTATGCTATTTAGATTTAATGAGTTTGTCTGCTTCACAAGGCTTAAAATGTACTTACACCAATGTTTTCCCTCATTTTTCTCCCTTAAGGTGCAGTCATACCTCAGAAATGCTGGCATTAGTGTTGGACTGGCCCAGATTTGAATCCTATTGAAAATTGCTGGTATAGATATATCATCTAAAATTGCTTGGATGAAGCCAACAAGTAAGATTCAGCTGCAGAAGAGCATTGTACCATGAAATTGGGCAACTGTATATCCAGAAGTTGATTAACTCTATGCCAGATAGTTGCAAGGCTGTAATTGCAGCTCGAGGAGGAACAACAAAATATTGAAGAGTTATTTTGCTGACTTACAGTACACAATACTTTTACGTTAACTTGTTATTTCAGTTTGTACACCTAAATGCAATAATATGTATGTTTGGTTACCATGATTGCCATCTGCATGATTTCTCATATTTTCATTAAGTACGCATTCTACCCTTTGGTAAGATACTTATGGCAGTTAGATATATATCCCATCTAACAAATGCATTTCGAATATTTCTGCAACCCACAATGCAGCACCAAAACACATTATTCGCAAAATTCACAAGTGATGCAATTTTTTTGTCTGCCACTGTATATACTTTTTTAATTATAAAAAATTAGCTAAGTACAGAAAAATTTGAATTAAACTTAAATGAAATTTATTTTAAAAATGAATAAATATTTTATGAAACAATGTATTTATTGTAACTTTATTACGACACTAACCTTTTTGGGACATGACTAATAATGAAGAACCACAGTGTAGTAGTACTAATGGGAATGCAAAAACACACTACAGCTAACCTGTGAAACATGCACTGTTGTATATCATTAGCTGACTCTCTGACCATTCACAGCAACCCGTGCATTATCTCCAGACTTAAGTGTTGACTGCACTGGGTTGTCAACATTGCACATAATATTTTATATTAATATACAAACAAATTTTCTATAAGACTTTTGTTAATTTTCGGGATATTTGGGTTGTTTTTTATGTAGATATAATTTTATTCCTGTGCATGGGGATCAGCCAAAATATGCTTTGTGATTTGACCATTTTCCATCCTCTGATCTTAAAACAGTATTACAATTTTGTAATACCATGCATGAATATTTACATTAAGGTTCAAGTATTAACCTTTAGAATCCAGAATTTAATACTCAATCAAAAATAATTATAATAAATGTATAAGTATAAAAATATAATTGTCTGAAAATAAGACAAGTTTTTAATCTTCCCTTTTGTGAATTCATGTATATAAAATATAAACATTCATGTCAGATCATAGCATCATGCCATATGCTGCCATCTTGTGCTGTATTAATAAAATTTAAGTGAATGAATATAATCTTCTCTGGAGCATCAACAATATGGCTTTCAGTTGCACTTGATTTGTTCATTATCATTCTGTAAATCTGACATAAAAAGAAGTGGTTAAGTAAACCTTTGGGAGAGGGAGTTTTAAAGACATTACAATATTATAAATATTGTTATAAACATCTTTGAGCCGACCGGGCTAGCCGGGTGGGTAAAGTGCCTGCCTGGCAACCCAAAGGTCGCGGGTTCGATTCCCGCCTCAGGCTTGGATCAAAGTACTGCAAAAACCTTGGGAGGTGCATTATGGCCACAAAAGCCTATGCGCCAAAAAAAAAAAAATAAAAAAAATAAAAATAAACATCTTTGAAATGTTACAATATTTAAATAATATTAAAGGTTCTAGCTCTTAATGAAATTTATTATAAAAATACAGAATATACTGTGTATGTGACTCTTAAAATATTGTGATCACAGAAGAATATAAAAAAACTTATAGAATTTGTGGATTTTGCTGAAATACAAAGTGATACCTTTCATTAAATATATCTTGCTCAAATTGTCGTTTAATTTATGTAAAAGAAGCTTAAGTGGTTGAATAGCATTGTGTAAAAACAAATGCTATTGTTAGCCATTTTTTTATTCATCTTGGATTTATTCATATAAGGATATCGTAATTACAAAACTAAATTAAAATTAAAAAAGCATAAGTCAAACCTGTTCTCTAATATATTGCATGATGCATGAATTTAAAATAAGTAATAATAACTTTTACTAATTTTAATTTAATTTTCAGCAACTTTTCTAAGGAACATTGGAACTGCACTCTGAATATGACAAAAGCTGACCAATCAAATCTTTCTTTATCTTCACTAAAAATTGATCTAGATTATTTATCCTTGCAGTTAATGTTAATGCCGTATTTGCAACAATGTGGACAGTGCTCCGCAGTACCCATTGTGGATGATTTTCACTCCCATTCAGAACCTGCTTTAGCTTGTCGCTTTCTTCAAGCAGCTTTAGGTCCAGTGGTATTTGATTCTGTCTGCAAGTTCTACAAAGAATATCATTTGTCTACTTTATCTGTAACAGGACCAGTGGCTACTCAGTTCTCTGATATTTCTCTTGTAACAGAAACTGATGACAAAATTCCTTCTGATCTACTAAAAACTTTGACTGTTCCCTTGGCAACTGATGAAACTTTAATTGATCCATCATTACCAGTTGAAAGTAGCATTCTCTCACCTGTTTCTTCAGTAGTTGTGGTGCCTCCCTCTGAAACTACATCTGAAGTAATGAAAATGGTGGAATGTACTGATGATGGTACTACATGTACAGGTGCATCAATTCAACCTACTAGAACCTTTCAAAAAGAGCAGGAAGTACCATGGGAACTTGGTACCGACAAAAAATGTGAACCTCCACTAAGTTCAGAACACATAACTCAGAGTGTTATTTCTCCCAATGTGATTCTTCCTAGTAAAGTTGACAGTGGTGATACTGGACCTGTTGAAGATCCAAAAAATGAAGAATATTTACAAACATTTCTTGTCTCAGACAAACCTCTATCATCTGTTATAGTCCAACCATCCATTGCCGAGCCAGATCAAGAAACTTTGGAAACACAATACCAGGGAAGTGGATTATTTTCTTTAGATGAATTTGCTGAACAAAATGGAAGACTGGAAGAAACACTAAACATATCTCCTTCTGTAACTCTTTCTACTCAGATATTAGAGGATGAATTTGAAGACATAAGGAGTGAAGATAAAGGACAACTTCCTCCAGGTGAAATTATTAAGGAGAGTAAAAGTGACTCAGCTATAATACCACCAAAAATAGATCCAATGTTAATGGGAGCAGGGTCTACTTCAAGTCAAAAAGAGTCTGTATTCATGAGAATGGGCAATCGTATTAAAGCTTTAGAATTAAATATGTCACTCAGTAGTCAGTATCTTCAGGAATTGAGCCAGCGATACAGAAAACAGATGGAAGAGATGCAAAGGGCATTTAATCGTACTATTGGTACACTTAATGATACTGCCAAAAAGGCTGCTGAAAGGGTATGTATAATGAAGTTATTAACTAATATCTTATTCTTTTAGTAATTATTTAGCATATAAATTACAAAATATAGTGTACTGAATTTTGCACTACATATTCAAGGTAAAGTCAAAGGTTTTCAAACTTCAGCATATATTTATCTTAAATTATAAGTTATTCATGCTGCCTCCTTCAAAGTGTACTCTTACTACCACAGAGTTCTGCATTGGGCACACAATTGCTGAATGCAATATGAGATAGTTTTTCTGGGGGGCTATCAAAAATGAGAACAGTTGGTGGGGGGATAATTGAGAAACTCGATTACACTCTTTTGTGAAATGCCATAATGTATGATGATGAGTATGTCTCACTTGCTGTTGTAAGTGAATCTGCAAATCATTCCACAGTTGCCTGTAATTTGGATGGCAACAGATCTCTGCCACAAACAGTTCATTCTACCTTATCCAGCAGATGCCCAGTTGGGTTGTAATCTGTGACTGAGTAGGCCAATAAAGTTTTTGGTATGGCAGTCAGAATACCAATATCATTCAGATCAGCATAAACGTGTATAAGAACATGCAACAGCTCATTCACCTTTGCATTAAAGAAGGGAGAGCTTAGTTTTGCAAAAACTTTGTGGAGATAATTTTATAATTCTTCATTGGTGTGATACCAAATTTATTTCTCCTCAAGTTTTAACCACCGATTGTTTTTCAGAAATACTGAGAACATTTTCCACATTATATAGCTGATGCAAAAAATGCTTCTAAATTTTTCATAGAAAACCTTAAATAATGCCAAGAAAACAACAATTACTTGAGCCATAAATCAGTTAAAACAGAAATCCTTTTTTTTTTTTTTTTTTTTTTTTTTCTGTTATATCTTTTGATGTTTAACACTTTAATCATTCTTTGTTTGATGATTTTTTTTTATTTTAAAAGAGAAATTTAATATTAGATTGCTCTTGAAGTATTATTAGAGGGACCTATCAGGTCCCCTATACACTTGTCTATAGATTAATAATTTTCTCTAATGGTATGCAGTGAGTACTCCTTTGGCCCTCAGAACATCCTCAAGTCAGTAGGACGTGGATTCTATGAGGTGCCAAAACATTCTAGCCCATACATCATCTATTGCATCCCACAGTTTCCTGTGATTAGTTAGCAACAACTGTCTCCCATGAATAGTTCATTCTAGCTCATCCTACAAATGCTCAGTTGGATTGAAGTCAAACTGAATGGGCCAACAGTAAAGCCACCTTCATCCTACTGGAACCATTCCTGAATGATTGTACTTGTGACTTGGTGTATTAACCTGCTGGAAGTAACAGATACCAGCTGTATATACTGTGAGCATGGAGGGATGCACCTGGTTAGTATTGTTTAGGTAAGCTGTGGCATTCAGGCATTCATTATCTACCAGTATCGGGGGACTGAATGTGTGTCACTAAAACACTCCATCAGTGTAACAGGACCTTGTTCAAAATTCAATTTATTATTTTAATGGCACTGCAGAATGTTTCTCATATCTATATAGTTTTCATCTGTAGAAGTTTAACACTCAGAATAATAACTCACAGGAAAACTCTACAGCATTGATTGAAGAAGAGTAGAAAATTTCTCCAGTCATTAATGGGCATTGAATCCAGACCTCTCCAAACAAGTGGCAACATACTCTGCTAACAAATCTGTTATGGAGGATTGTCACATTGAAGAACTGGAACCTGGATTTGGACCTTTCAGATATATAGTATCAGTTCTGTGCCCACCCTACCACCATGCTTGTTTTTAATTGACGAGTGGAGCCCAGTGAAGTTATCTGTTGCTCTACCCCATTCATGATGGGGTTCAGTGCATTGTGCATTCTGATATATTCCCCTTTTCATCCCACAGTTGTGCTGCACTTTTTGATTGATTGTTGCCTCTCTGTTAGAATGCATGATTCTTTTTATCTTCCATCAGCCTTCCTCATTAACAAGCAGTCTCTAGCTGAGACTGCCATTGACTGGATGTTTTCTGATTGTTGGCCCATTCTAGACACTGTTGTGCATGAATGCTCCAGTAGGTGGCCATGCCTGTGATATACCAAACTATCAACTATAATAATGCACTCAAAGCCACTTAAGTTATGCTGTCTGGCCCATTCTCTTGCTTAATTATGCACACGATGAATGGCACATGCACACACAGACGAGGGGGTATCAAAATGTTTGTACCCTGACCTAGATAAAACCATCAGTAGGAAGATGTCATTTTTAATATAAGTTGTTTGCATTTTCAATAACTATCATGTGAAATTTCATTCCCATAGGTGATCGTACACCAGAGTTGGAGCCCGGAATCTGAGGAAGGATGCTATGGTTGACAAAGTGGAGTATCGAGCAGTGATCAAGTTCCTGCATTTGCAGGGCAAGAAAGCTCAGGAAATTTATGAAGAAGTGAAAGCTGTGTATGTGCAGAATTGTCCATCCTGTGACACTGTAAAAAAGTGGAAATGGAAGTTCTGGTGCGGCCGTACAAGTGTCTTTGATGAGCCAAGAGAAGAAAGGCCATCATCCACAGACAGTGAGATGGTTGTGGTTGAGCAGCTGGTGCTGAGTGACAGACATGTGACAATTCATTTCATTATAAATGCAGTGGGAATTAGTTATGGGTCTGCCCACAGCATTTTACATGACAAAACTATTTTTAGGCCACCTGAATAATTAAATTCATCTGCCATGCATTGTGTATTATGTCCATAAATTGCATGTATTCTCTGGTCAATTTGCCCATTTTTCTGGACAAAAAACTTGAGTTGCCAGTGGGGATACCTTGCTATCTATGCCCGAGACTGACTTAACTCAGCCATGGTGTGAAAAAAACCTATTGAAGTTCCTCACATCATCGACAGGATTCATCCTACCGCCCTGGCCTTTCCGGCAGCCTCCGTAGCTAGGTGGGCAGGAGCAGCAGTGCGTAGCACACACTTCTTGATTAGACTGGGATTCGAGCCCGTGACTACCAAATATGGAGGATGCGGAAAGGTCGGGGAATGACCACCGCATATCCTCGGAACTATATTGCTGATGCTTAGTTACTAATGCTCCTAAAAACCAAGTAAACAATAAACCTGGCCTTTCCCACTCTGGGGAGGACGGTGATAATACCACTGTGCTACCTGCACAGGCATTTTACATGACAATCTGCACATGTCTAAGGTCTCCGCACAATGGGTTCCAAGATTGCTGATGCCTTTACAGAAAAGGCAAAGACCACTCCATGTTTTGGGACAGAAAAGGGGTTATCCTGACAGATTACCTACCTCATGGTTCCACACTTACCGGAGAATATTACAAAAATATTTTGAAAAAGTTGCACAATGCTTTGAAGGTGAAAAGGCATGGAATATTAGCCAAAGGTGTCAGACAGTGCACTGGCTCACACGGCCATTGCCACCACCAACGTTGTTGCCCAGTGTGGTGAACTACTGCGGCACCCACCCTGTTCCCCTGACCTAACCCTGTCAGACTTCTCATTTCAAGAAATGAAGAAACCATTGCATGGACCCTGCTTTGATTTGTCTCAGGAAGTCATCAGTGAAGTGGAATCGTGGTTTCAAGCAAAAAGTGCAGACTTCTATGATCAAGGCATTAAACAACTGATCCATAGATGGGAGAAATGTTACTATATATGGAGCATACATAGAAAAGGATTAAAGTTCACCTTTCTAGGGCTATTATTTCTAGGTAAGGGTACAAACTGTTTGATACCTCCTTGTACATGTAGCCTGGTACAGACATGCTATTATCTCTAACAAAAGTGATTGATTCCTTTGAGGGGTGGGATATGCCTAATAAAGTGGCCCTCTGATTTTTACAGGGTGGATATAGTTTTGATCCTATTTTTAAAGAACAACAGGAAAACTAAAAGGGTATAAACTTTTTTACATAATGATAATTTTATTAAGCCAACAAACAAAATTAACTCCAAATTTGCCTAACAGGAGGTTCAGCAAGTAGTACAAGCTAAAAGACTATGATTTACATTATACTCTGAATAATTTGCTAACTCTGAAAAGCTTCAAAGAATAACCAGATATTTAAAATGTCTGGTCTTTCTGAGAGGCCTAGAAGTAGAAAACAGTTCCAAGACAAAAATAATTTGTCAGCAGAAAAAGTAACATCCATGTGTCAAGTGCCTTCTTGCTACATAGAAAAAAAATGAAATTTCATAGACCACATTAAAAAAAAAGTTGTAAAAATGATTCATTTTCCTCATAAAATTAAACTATGACACCAAATGTTGCCTACTGATTATCAGTTTATGCATAGACCTGTTTTTACTTAATGAAATTTTAGCTTGTAGAAATTGTTACATTTGAAATTTTAAAAATCCTCATGCCTATACTGAAATTCCTCTTCATTCTCCCAAAGTTAAGAGCATTTTACTATTGAACTGTTTTTGTAGAGCTTACTTTCCGGGACTTCCAAATATGGACCATTACAGGAGCACACTACCTTATTTTACTACAAAATGTTGTTTACAGCCAAGTGAAGCATGGAACTGCTCTAGCTGATGTTTACACAGGATCTGGGGAAAAAACCTGTATGGATTCCAATTATTTAATCTTCATGCCTTGAAATTGAAAATACATACATTCTCCTTCAATTAACTTCATACAAAGAAATCTAATTCTATTAAATCTGGAGATTTTGATAGTCAACTTGTTCTCTCCATTATACAAATTTAATCTATCTGAATACCTCACCCAGTGTGTCCATTTTGGCTCTTTCTGTATTACAAGGGGCTACATTTTGTCAAAACCACACCTTCAGTTTTGCAATTACGATATGAGAAAATTTTGGATCATGCAGTGATAGGTACCTTTCACTGTTCTTGTTGTTTTGCTCTGATTATTCTTGTAAAAGTGAATCAGTTATGCAGCTTGCTATAGCTCCACACCCATATGTTACTGTGGTGTAGAGTTATGTGGTCTTCTGCGATGTATGGTATATGGATTTTCTAGGAATCAGAACTGATAATTTGGCTTGTTTATAAAACTATTTAAATAAAAGTGAGTTTTGTTACTTGTTATCAAGTGGGAAATATGGCTTTCACCCCAACTAAATTCCAATAGTTTTCTTGAAAATGGCAAGTGAGCAAATGGATGGATTTTCATGAAATTTTATATTTGGGCCTTTTAAAATGATTTGTTGTGCTACATTAAATTTCATTAAAATTGAACTAATAGAATCCACCAATTATTATTTTGCTGTTCATCCATCTGCATGTAATAACTTGATTCTCAGTGGATGGATTCTCACAATTTATATTTTGCTCAGTTAGAACAATTTGTCAAGCCTTCCCAAATTTCACTAAAATTGGACTAATAGAAATTTGGCAATTACCTTTTTTTTTTTTTCTGTATATCACATAGGCTGTATCGTTATATTTTAGAATATGCTGATTGGAGGAATGAATGGGTAATGTGGTTGATGCACAGAAACAGAATGCTCTTGGTATATGCATAAAAGTTGCTGCTATTCGTTAATGTGCCAGAAATGTAATGCACTGCATACATTAACTAATTTGTTTCAAAATGCTGCAGGGACCTTTTATCAATTTGAAGTTCAATTGAATACCTTTTGGACAATTTTCATAGGTTTTTCAAGTATTATTGTACACATGTTCAATATTTTCTTCTGTTCTTGTCAACCATGGTTTCTGATCATGATCTAGTAAACAATTGTTCTGTCTTCTCAAAGCACATCAGTAGATGACATGTTCAGAAAGAATAATATTAACACCAGATTTTCAGTGGTATGCTTTTTTAGAAAAAAATATTTCCTTAAGAGAACACTACTGAGTTTTCTACCTCTCCAGTTATGAAAGTTTACATACAAACCTTAAAAAAAAAATTTTTCTCATATTTAATGTTATAGTAAAGTGAATGTTTCTTATCTTTCTATAATAAAACAATTTTTTTTTTCCCCTTAACATTTCACAAAATGTATCAAAATAAAATTCCTACTTTTTTTTTTTTTTTTTGTCAGAAGCCATACTCATATTGTGAAATCATTAAAAACCTTTGGTGAGGAGAACATAATTAGTCAATATTTCCCTCAAATTTGGCTTCTCCTACCCTTAATTAAGAATAGTGTCTGCCAGTGATTTGCAACAAATTTGATACATTTAAGCCTTGAGGTTACTGCCATTCCATAAGAAGTGCTTGTATTCTTCTGTATATGCTATTTGTGTAACATTTATTATGTTATAAAAATTGAATGTTTTATTTCAGAATTGTTTATTTTTGTACCTGTTTTGCTAATAAGAAATTTAATTTTCCGGGTGATCAAATTTCAAACTAGATGGTTTTTGTTTGCTTAAAATCTCCCAGGATTTCCTGATTTGCAAATTCAGTAAATAATTAATAACTGCAAATATATAACCCTTTTATTTTCCAGTTAATTTAAATAAAACCTAATAAACTATGCTGTATTCCTAAGACAAAGCATTTGCTTTCTTATCTTCATTATTTTTATTTCCCAGTTACTTGACATTTTAGATCCTCTCTTAAAACTTATGGAAATATAAAATGAGGCGACTTTAGACAAGTGAAAATGTAAATTCATGTAAAGTAATGGCAGCTTCCATTTCATTTTATTATTCTGAGTCTGTGAAAAAGACAGTTGTTATTCATGGCCTTTGTTCTTTCAGAGCTAGTTAGGCATGTTTATATATATATATATATATGAGCATCTCTCTTCATAAAGTATCTGTTGTCTTCACCTTGTTTGTCTGTTCATCCATCCTCATGTAACAACTTAACTCCCTGGAATGGATTTTAATGAAATTTTGTATTTGGGTCTTTCAGAAAGAGTTGTTAAGCCATACCAAAGTTAATTAAAATCAGACAAATAGAAATCCAACAATTATTTCCCCTTCCCTCCATTTATATCACATAGGCTATCTCTATACTGTATAGCTGAAGTGCTGGATATTGTTTGTTGCCAAGTGATTGAAGGAATGAATGGGAAATATGGCATATATGCAGAAAAGAAATGTTCTTGAATTTTTCTTATCAGCTGCTTACTTTTTTGATGGTCTTTTTTCTTTATCAGTTTACTAAATTACAATTATTTGCTTATTATATTAATTGCAGCAGGAATGTGAAATACGTGTTGCATTTCAATTTTTATTAAAAATCCAATTGGAAATGAGTGTTCAAAACATGCAGTGAATATTATGTTGGGGAATGTGCAGCAATTTGGAAACAGTAATTAACTAATAAGATAATTAGTTATTGTCTTTTCACATCTATTACTCATAGAAAAGGAAAAAATGCAGTTCATTTAAGAAATAAAATCAGATGTGCCTAAAATGTAATACACTGCATACATTACCTAACATTAACTTTTTATTGTTGGTGAGTTGCTGTGTATTGAGCTTCATTTAGAGGAACAGCTGACTTGAAGAGAAGTGTTTAGTGGTGCAGCCAGCTTCATCAGAGAAGCTTTAAGAGATATGATGTAGTACTTAACATTTATTTTTGTGGAAGTATAATATGTACATGGGAATGATATGAATTCATGTAGAATAGGAATAGGGAAAATGTTTCATTTTTATATCATAAATCAGTATTAAAAATGAAAAATTATTTTTTTAAGAGTTATTATTTTTTTCTTACTTCTGAAAACTGCTCTTGAAATGCTCTTTATTTGAAAGTTGCCTAATACGTGGAAAATGAATAATTGAAAGCTGGCTACTTATGAGAGAACTGAAATCCTGAGGGATAAACCCTGCTATTTACAGGCTAAGAATAGTAAAAATAAATGGAACAGTTTCTACTTTACACAAAGGTAATCTGTTTGATTACTTGCATCCATGTAGAGGACAGAATCTTTGTCTTTTCTCATTAAACTTGCTAAATACTGGGGAAAGTTGATTGCCATTTATTTTTTTCCCATTGAAAACAAGAAAAAAGCATTCATACAGAAAATTCTGTTTCTGCTTATGCTGTATGTTAACTTAAGTCAGTGTATAAAAAATGAACCATTTAAGTTAAAATTTTTTTTAAGTACTGCCATCCTGAATATTGATATTTTGGTTTGGTAGAATTTTTATAATTATTGACAAGGGCATATTCATTAAAGGGTATATTTTAATATCTAGAAAACTTCACAATGTATCAGCCAGCTTTGCATGATTTTTATATTAAAAAAAAAAAAAAAGCTGGGTAAATCCTCTGGTGTCTTTCTTGAATGTGTATTTGACTGGAATTTAAAAAAAAATAATTATATATATATATATATATATATATATATATATATATTATTTATTATTTTTTTTTTCCATGACCATAAATCAGCCACTAAGATTACAGCAGTTTTGGGAGGGAGAGTTTGGGATTAACTGTTAACATTATAAATATGGTATTTTGGTATTGGTCTTTATATCAGTAAGAAATATAAAAGTCCATACTCACTTGCAGTTTGTTTTTTTCTCTTACTATGCCATCATCCATTGCACAACCATGAATATTATAAAATTTGCACAGCTTAATTACAGTTAATTGAAAATTCAGTTACAATGTGCACTTCTGTTGTGTTGTTTCAATGTTTTGTTTTTGTGTAATTATTTTATAATCTGTGAACAGTAATACAGTGATCATATTAAGTTAGCCAGGTTATGAAATGCTCAGATGCCATGAGCTGCCATCTGGACTATCTGGGTATAGCCTACAAATGAAATTTCATACCACAAGTGAAAGTTTTTGGCAGTGATGGCACCCTGTAGATCCCAAGCCCTGTGATGCCCTCAGGGACCTTGGAAAGCAATTTTATTTTTATGTAGGGATATTTCATAAAATTGCAAATATTTGAAGGCCTTTTAATTAGAAGAAATATCAGTGAATGAAATTGCTTGTATAGTTAAAAGTATACTTTAAAAAAAGTACAACAAAAGCAAAAAAATATAATCTTACCTAGGGGTAAAAAGTAAAATTGTCAGAGTACATAATGCTAAACTGGAGACCAACTTTTAACTCTGAATTTCTAGAAGTTAAATTTTCCTTTCCTGTATGGCCTGCATTTCCCCTTTGAAGATCTCATTGCAATCCACCAATAGTGAAGCTTGCTCTATATCAACTTTGGTTGAGAAGTACTCAGTTAATGCCTAGGTTAGAAAGTCTTCATATGAAGATACATTTCAGAAGAAAAAAATATAAGAAAAAGTTCAAAGTAACTTGAAGGGATATTTTATATCACTTCAAGTTACCTTGAAATGATAATCACATTACGGGCAGTTCCTGTTTTATGAGTTCCCAGGTTTACAAGGTTTTTTTTTTTTTTTTTCCAAGTATCAACAAATTTGAAAATATGAACATTAATTGCAAAAAATGAACGTTAAACATTCATAAATCCTGCATTTCAAACCACATTTGTAGCTATACAATACAGTGCACTCCTTTTTACGATATTAATCTGTTCCAGAGACACCATCGTATCATGAAAATATTGTAACGTGAACCCAATAACACATTATTTTTTGGTTATTCGTTCAAAGATCTTGTAAGTTGAAATTTTTGCTATATAACTAAGCTATTTATCTCTCTAAAAGGTCATTTTTATAATGTAAATTGCACTACACTCTTTATCATAATTATGTTCCATTATGATAATCAATTTTGAATGCCTTCGTGATATTTTTCTAAAACACATTTCTGGAGGTCACTACCATAAAACAATTTGCACTTTCTGGTTTATTGGGCTTTTCTGTTAGTGCCCTTCACTGCAATCTTCAATCATATAAAAAACAAATTTTCAGAATGTTCTCTTCATTCCTTTTTTTTTTTTTTTTTTTCATTCTTAAACTTGCTACTCCGTATGAATTGTGTTAGTTGCAATCTCACTTTTGCATATCTTGTTAGTTGCAATTTGTGCTTGCTGTTAAAAAATGCTTATGCATGCATCGTGAAATTTAAAAAGAAAAGAGAAGAAGACCATGGAAACAAGGTCTCTTGAAGCATTTCTTAAGAAGATTTCTCTTTGTACAACAAACCAATAACCAGTGCCAACCCAACAATGAGTGATCAACAAGTGTGCATTTAGTCGATGATGAAGAATAAACATTCTTTAACGTTTGTAAGTCATAAATAATTTCTTTAAATTATAATTTTCTTGATTTTACTGGCTGTTTTCATTTCTTTGGATAAATCATTGTTTATTGATATAGGATAATTTCATTGTTGAGAATGTAACTCCTGAAAACAGGAGTTACATTCTCAACAATGAAAAAATTTCCCATAGATATTAGAATTATAATGTCTATGGGAAATAAATTCCTGCTTTATGAGCGCGCACTAAGAACGAATTAACTCAGTCGGGAACTACCTGTAATTCATACAGAAGGGAATGTGTAAGCCCGAGATCTATACACTACAAGACAAAAATAGCAGTCATGTTAGATAAACAGTCAAACACACCAGAATAAGTGACTGACACACCTTGAACTTCATGTAAAATTTTATTTAGGTGTAATAAGTTTTTTTTTTGTTTTTTTTTCCATTGACATATCATATACGGTTGTATATGATACGAGTCGTATATGTCATGCTCAACATCATAGTTCAGGATACTTAATGCATAGTACTTTTGTGATATGGATATTTTTTTTTAATTGAAAGGTTGGATATATTTGAATGTGATGCAAGTACCTGCTATAGAGTAAATGCCCTAGTTGTGGCTGTAATATTTTTGAATACATTGATAAAGGAAAAAGTTAGGTATAAATGACAAAACATGCAAACTAAATGTCATTGATAAAATTTGTTATGAAAATATATTGTTACAATGGAACAGTATGGATGTGAATGAGTATCCAGCAAAAGAGACTAGGCTTAATGGGGAAAGTGGGGGGTGCAATTACCCACAGCAGCAAGGAATCATTCACAGTGTTTTCTCTCATACTGTTCTTGAGTATGTGGTATTGTGAAATGCAGTTCATAACAAAATTCTGGGGAGATAGTCTAAAAATTGCTCTTCCCAGAATGTTCCATATATACCCAGTGGAATTCAGGCATGATTCTCTGTGGCCACTCCATTCAGGATTTCACTCTCACTCTGAAGAAAGTCCTTCACTAGTTGCAGTCTATGGGGAAAAGATCATTATTTCCCTAGAAAGAACTGTTAAGGGAGGAATGCTGCTTCCCTAAAAAGTTCAACATTGAATTAATAAATTTTATCCCTATAGTTCACATTATCTTTCAAATGTGTAGCTCTATATGTGCATTATACATTCTGCCTAGACCATCAGACCATCTGCTCTATAGCATTTCCATTCCTTGGTAACTGTAGGTTAGTTTCAGAAATCTGTTATATCTCTTATGAAAATGTTGCTCTTATTTTTAAAAATGGTCATGCTTTAAAAATTAAGAAGGTAAATTTTAGGTAATTTAGATAATTTTTAAAGAATGATATGATGATAGGAGTAGGCTTTGCCATTTATTACGGAGAATTTAATCTTTTAAAAAATAAAACTCCCCAGAACTTTTTTTTTAATAAATTCATTGTCAATAAATTCATGTCAAAATCAATTGTGACAAGACTCTCTGCCATCACTGAAGACTGAGCACTGAGTACCCAGCACCATGGCTTATATTTAGCTTAGAGACAAATATCATTATCCATGGTTCTGCATGAGTTACTAATATCTTTTTAAGAATAGATGAATCTGCCGTACATTTAAAAATCTGAGGCATTGCCATGACTTCTATTTAGAAGTTTACTGGCTTCTCATTTTAAAAATATATTTAAATTTAAAAAAGATTTTAGCTGCTTAGACAGAACCACGAATAACAGTAGTTGAAGGACTGACTATTAATCCTTGATTTTATATCAGTAATTTTAATCAGCAGGCACAACCTTTTTTTTTTTTCTGTTTTGCAGGACCTTCGACAACAGGAAGCTATTGGTCATTTACAGTCACAAGTATCTAACTTAAGCCATGCTGTAGATTTGTTACTTATAGAGAAAAAGACGATGCACAGACAAGTAAGAAATCTTGAATTTGTGTGCTGTGTGAATGAAATATTTTTGCCTAAGTTTTCTTTCGGTAATTCTGCCTTTTAGAATTATATAAAGATAAATATATAACAAGTTATGATTGAAAAACTAAGCGCCAATAACATTTCTTAATGAATACTTATTATATTTGTTTAATTATGTGGTTTTGTTGCTTGTTGTTAAGTTTTAGGCGCATTAGCAACTTAGACCAAATTGCCCCACTGTGTGCTGTGGTTGCAAGTGCATTCACAGGTTGATTTTGCATGTTGTGCGAGCTGAAAAATCTGAAATAACTCGCAGCTTAAAACCTTCTCCCTCTGCCTGAGATTGGTTAACTACAGCCCTAGTTGAAGAGCCCTTAAAAGTTCCTCCATTCTACAATGGAACTTGAACCCAGACCTCTTCAAATGAGTGACATGGTGAAACCACTATGCTGTCATGGAGGAAGTTTCCTTGCTTCTTGAAAGAGCAGGAGCGGCAGTGCATAGCGCACACTTCTTGATTAGACCGGGGTTCGAGCCCATGACCACCAAATACGGAGGATGTGGAAAGGTCAGGGAATGACCACCACATATCCCTGGAGCAATATGGCCTTAGTTGCTAATGCTCCTAAAAACCAAAAATAACAATAATAGCTTCTTGAAAGAACAAGAAATGATACTGATGTATGAAATCATTTAAAATGGTAACTACATTAATTCATAAAACACGATGAGGTATGAAGTGTGTAAATGATGCTTTTCATATAAAGTGTTTCTATATCTTAGAAACAATAAAAGTCCTCAATCTTGTATTGGACCTGAGGAATACCTGCACAGGTGGTTTTTCAATTAGCAAGTTATAATTGCCCTGGGGAGAATGGTTGTAACATATCATAATAAATAATTATCAGAAAGAGACTCAAACAAGTTGAACTAGTTATGTTTAGTCCTAGGGTCATGGAATGGTTGAGGATTTTTGGTCACTTATAAAGGGTTTCCAAAAGCACAATTTGTAAAAACAGTGTCCCCTGCTATAAAAACCATTTCTCACTGAAAAATGGAATACCTTGAGACTTTCAGTTTGTTTCATTGAAAGGCTGAATTTTAATTCCATACTTTTAAGTTCCACCTTTGAAGATAGATACTAAGAAATTCTGCCAAAAAATGCATGAAGTGTCACCAGATTCTAGTACATAGGTAGCCTTTTCTAAAGCATTACCATTAGGTTCAGTCCGATTTACAGATTTATTTTAAAGCTTTATCCTTGAATGTGTGGAATAGTCAGTGCTCGTATAGCACGATAGTTGTGTTCCTAGAAACCCTCGTGCAATGCAAAATCGTGCAATATAAACAACAGGCCCACGGGGAAAAATGAGGTTAGGTGCTGACCACCCAAGATTGAACACACATTTATAATGAAAACATTATCAAACACAATAAATAATCGTAATAAAATACTTACGAATTTTATTACCACTATGACGTAATAAAATATTGCTAATGCTTTTGCTTCTATCGTAAGCAAACTTGTTTTTTGTTTGATTTTCTATCCAAACAGGTGACAGCCGTTCCATCTCTTCCAATTCTTTGTCTTAATCTAATGGATTTTAATTGCACTTTCAGTTGTTCCTGTTATGAAAGTTGTTTTAATTTCTCTGCATTCTTTGTAATTCTCGGCGTTGCCTCATTTAGGCCTGTAGCACGTGCAGTATCACATAGTCTTTCATTTCGCTCAAAGCGTTTCGCAATTTCATATTTTTTCTCTATCGACAGAGGCGGACTGTCCATAAGCCTTACCGGGGGAAACCCCGGTGGGCCGGAGGCCGGTGTGATTTTGGCCATAAACGCTAGTATGAGGCCACTACAAATTTTCCCAGGTAAGAATTTTTGATCCAGTCCGCCTCTGTTTATCGATATTGCTTTTCTTTTTCTCTCCGAATCTGTAGTGTCTTCACAAGGATGCTTCCTTTTCACACCTTTTAAGTATTTTACCCATTTTTAGGAAATAAAGCACAATTACAAAATGAGGAGGCACGCTTGATACACAAACTAAGCTGTGCGCGTGTAGCAGCTGAATAAACAATACCATAAAGGCAGAGATGCACTATTAACACCTCATTAGCTCACATTTTACTAAAGCACATTTCTGGGGGTTACTACCATAAAACAATAAAACAATTTCCAGTTGCATTTCTGCTAGTGGAATCTGTTATAAACTGGTAGTAAACTCGATCTAATTGCATTTGCGATAATACCGCCGATAGCTGGAATTGTGTGGCTTTTTAAGCTATTATGGTGAAATGTGTTTCCCCTTCACTGATATAAAAAACATAAATACATTTTTAGAATCTTCTCTTCATTCCTATCGTGTTGTTCAGTTGGGGTGATTCCTCATTCGACTGCTATTTCTTGTGTAAACAAAGGCGAATCGTGCATAAGCGAATTCGGTTCGTGTTATATACGATATCGTTCCCCTATTTATAAATCGTGTATGATAGAATTTGTGTAGTGTAAACACGTGTTATACAAGGACTGACTGTGTTAGAACTTAATGTTGATGCCTGTCCCAACCTCAAAGATACTCATACCATGTGGCAGGATGGATGGGGAAAGAAAAGTTGAAACTTGGTTCAGGAGACTTCAGGTTCTTAATAAGCATGGTGGTAGTGTTATATCAGCTATTGAGTGAAAATTATCATACCAGAAAGGCCTCTGCCTTTATGGAGTGCAAATGTTACACCTTAACCTTTTATTTTCATTGATTAATACCTGAGTGATCTTTCTTTCATCATACTACATTTATAATTACTTTCATGTTTTTTCTGGTGTGTATATCCAAGATTACTAACAGTCCCACCAGTATGAGCATATAAAAAGAGGATTTGTTTTCTGGATTTGTCCAAAATTCTTCATGCATGCACAGCTCAACAGCTGTGATCTTTAATATTCTATCGTCATGCTATTAAGACCATTTTAAAATTGAACAGTGCTGCTTAACACATGATCCACCTTTTTAAGCTATTGATGGGAGGAACAAGAATGTAAATCATAATATATAAAAAAAAAAAAAAAATAGCTTTAGAAATTAGCATTTCATAATGATGCATGTATACATTTTTTTTGAAAATAAACTGTTGTAAAGTGGGGAAAAAAAGAAAGAAAGAGAGAGAGAGAGAGAGAGAGAGAGAGCAACTATTTCTGCATCATCAACTACCTTGGAATGTCAATTTTACATCAGCTTATATGATCTGAATTTTAGTATGAACTTCGCATTCTTGCATGAGATTTGCATTTTTGTGTGCCCACCTTTTAGGTAGACCATACATTTCTAATAGTGCTAATATATATGGAAGGTAGAAATTATAATAGATGCTGCCATTATAATTCTACTACAAGGGTAGGAAATATGTTTTATTCCTGCTTTGTAAAATATTCATTTGGTTTCCCAGAAGGGAGAGTTTCTCACAACTGCAAGTTATAAATTTTCATGAGAAGAATTTGAGTCAGTTTTGAGAATATGTTAAACTACTTTGAAGTAATCATGATCTTGAAGTAATCTAGATCGTGATAACTTATCATAATCTAGTCTAAACTAGTGGCTTTTTTTTGATGGGGGTCTCCATATTTGGACACAGTATTCCAAATATTTTTAGAGGCCTCTTCAATTGGATCTCAAGCAGGAGGATGGGAGTAAGATTCCCCTGTATTTCAATTTTCTCTGTATGCATAACATATAAATCAGCCTGTGAATGTTCATTTGTACAAGCATAACACACGATAAAAATATGTCTAGTACCATATGAACCAATGAACTATGATCAAAATGATTGATGCCGGGATACCTCCCAAATTCCCGATACCAATCAATTAAAACAATACAATTTATCATTTTTAAATCTTTTTCATAGGATACAATATAAAAGTTTATATAGTTTAAGAATGATTCTTTTGCATCATACACTCAATGAAAACAGCATCAAGAACAGTTAAAAAACATTAAATTTTAAATTTCATTTCAGATGCTGGAGACTCACGTGTGTCTGATGGCAGTAGAGGCAATTGTAATGATTACAATTTTGTCTTTATGTGTACGCCGAATGTCTTCACATTTTCAGTTTATTGAGACTGCTGAAGATATTGCACTTCCCACCAGAACTTTGATCAAACGCCGTAATTCAATAAATGGCTATTCCCAGCCTGAAACCAAAAAAGTAAAGAAACGATCCAATAGTGCAGACCTGTCATCTGGTGAGTTGTATTGGTTGATTATTTTCTAATTCCTAGTCTGGTTTGTTTTTAATCATTTAATAAAGATTAAATTAGGAACATAATTTAAATATGAGTAAGTGATGAATTAAGTTTTATATTTTAATTATTATATGATTTAAACATTGGGAGAAAGGCATTAGGTATATAGAACAATATGAAATTAAAAGATGCTTCATACTAACTACGTAAACATATATTAAAATTTTGTCCATGTGTAATGTGTATTAAATTTTATCATATATTGGTACCAGATATTGTTGGAAATTGAATTCCCTAAGCCAAGTATAATCCAAAACGGTTTTAGTTTAGCTGTCACCCAAGCCAATTGCTTTCCCAATTACTTTGGAACTTGAAACAGTACCCTAGAGTGTACTTGGGAGCATCATCACAACAGTAAGCCTGTATAGGGTTTTGATTATACCCACTGCAGGGCTATTTATTTAATTTCCAATAACATTTGATAATAGTAAACTATGCAAGTTTTTCATACATATATACAGTGTGAAATGGTCTTTAACTTAATATTATAAATGTTTGATCAACTTTTTTTTGTTAATGAAATAATAAACAAGGACTTATTGTCCATTATTCATATGCACACATCCCACAGTGAGTCCTGTATTCCCTTTGTAGTAACTCCCTCTCTGATGGTGTAGTGGTTTTGCCATTCATCTTTGATTCTTATCACTATCCAGAGATTCTTTTTTTGCTTTTCATTCTTGACTGTAGTTAGCATTAATAAAAGTAGATTGATGCATGGAGGCCAGGCTAATTCAGCATTTTTCTCAGAGGAAAAAGAAAAAGCAAATTTACATAAGCTCTCTAGTACTACATAATTAGGTTGTAATTTGTTCCAGAAGTTAATAATAGTAACTCTTTGGCTAAAAGCAAACTTTCTTGTATACAGCTTACAACTACTGTTCCTTTTAAATGCATGTTTGCATAGCCTGCAAAAGAAAATATCTATATAATATTGAAGGCCTAACTAAGACTGTATAATGGAATAATTGCTTAATTTTCCTGATTAGCACAGTTCTTTTACATTGTGGATGACATACTATCAGACTAACTGAATAATTTACTAGGTTTTGTTGGTTACTACATTTGCCATCCCCAACTGCAAGGATGCCACATTTTAAAATCCTTTATGGATTTTAAAATGTACTCATATTTTGTATTATATAATAATTATTTACAAATATTTTGAAAATACAGGAACTCCCCAACTTAAGTAATACTCGACTTACGGAAATTCGACTTTACATTTTTGCCAGCTGGTGGAAACGTATTCTGCATCCCTTAGGAATAAATGGAGGTATCATGAAAATATCGTGATGTGAACCCAATAACACTTCTTTTCTTTTCTTTTTTTCTTTTCTTTTTTCCAAGTCCTTGGAAGTTGAAAATTTTGCTATATTACTAAGCTATTTATCTCTTTATAATGGAAATGGCATTATCCTTTCATCGTTATCATATGTTCCCATTATAAGAATCAATTTTGAACGTCTTTGTGATATTTTTCTAAATCACGTTTCTTGGAGGTCATGACCAAAAAACAATAAAACCAATTTGCACTTTCCGATGTATTGGGCTTTCTGTTAGTGCATCTAATTATAAACGGGTAGTAAACTCGATCTTATTGCATTTGCAATAATACCGATAACTGCAATTGCATGGGTTTTTATGCTATTATGGTGAAATGTGTTCCCCCTTCACAGAAATCTTCAATCATATAAAAAACAAATTTTCAGAAACTTTTCTTCATTCCTATTTATGTATTACAATGATGAAGGGAAAGCAACTAACGAAAAGTGCAAGTGGTGGTAATGCCAGGAAACGAAACAAAATTTGTTTAGAAATGAAGATAAATGATTAAGAAGTATGAAGCAGGACAAAGTTTGTCATCTATTGCAAGGGAATTAAGTCTCTCTGCTTCAATGGTGAATACTATTGTAAAGGCCAGTGCGCATATAAAAGAACATGTCAAATGATTTCAATTCAAACGTAAGAGTCATATTTCTACTGCCAAATAAGACTTCACTCATCCAACCTATGGATTAGGGTGTTATTTCGAATTTAAAAGCATACTATTGACACACAACATTGTCTGCAATAGACAATGAGAAAAATTTTACGTTGAGAGACTTGGACATCTTACAATATTTACCACACTTTCGTAAACATTAATAAGGCCTGGGCGAAAATTACTAAAAGTTGTTTAAATGGCACATGGAAGAAATATGCCCACAGCATGTAAAAGGCTATGAAGGATTTTAAAAAGTTGAATCATAAGAAGAGGTTACAGATCAGATTGTGGAGGTTGCAGAGCTACTTCAGTTGGAAGTTCATGCCAAAGATGTGGAGGAGTTAGAGGAAGAAGAGAAGGAATTATCTAACAAATAACATATTGATTTGCAGGCAGCAATAGGGAAAGAAGAAAATGCTGACGAAGCTCAGGATGAACCAAATGAGCAGCCAAGAAGCTTCATCACGAGATAGAGAGATGGCAATGGCATTTCGTAGTAGTAGTAGTAGTGGCATGTGATGCAAGAAAGCAAGTGTATGAGCTTATGCAGCATCAGCCAAAAAAAAAATCACACAATTCCCTCCAAATGCCTGTCCAGTTCCTCCTTAAATTTATTCAACCTATCAACTTCCACAACGACAGATGGAAGTTTGTTCCAGCAATTAACCACCCGCTGGCTAAAGGCAAATTTCAGCACATCTATTCTACATCTGTCTTTTCTTAATTTGAATTTATGCCCCCTTAGGTTCGTAATCTGAACAAGTGGAAGGATCCCATCAGAATTCAGCGTGCTGAACCCATTCAAGGCCTTATACACCTCAATCAGATTACCGCGCAGGTGCCTAGTCTCCAGCCACTGCAATTTGCAGAACTTAAGCCTCTCTTGATAAGAGGATCCCTTCATTCCCCTCACCAATCTTGTTGCCCTTCTCTGTACACGCTCAAGTAAATCTACATCCTTCCTAAAATGAGGCCTCCGGACCTGTACGCAGTACTCAAGGCGTGGCCTGACCATTGCCTTATACAAAGGGATAATCACCTCCTTTTCCCTGCTAGCAAAATTCCTATATATCATTGACAAAACCCCATGACCTGCCCTGGCAGCCTGTCTGCATTGCTCAGAAAACTTCATATCTGCCTGCACAATTACTCCCAGGTCTTTTTCATTTTTTACCACCTTAAGTATAGTACCACACAGTTATTATGTTTCTCTGGGGTTACTTCTACTCATATGCAGTACTTTGCATTTGTCAAGGTTAAACTTCAGTTGCCACTTCTTAGCCCATCTGCCCAAATTATCTAGATCCTGTTGCAGTAGCACACTGCCATTACTGTCATTAACAACCCTGCCAACCTTTGTATCATCTGCAAACTTCGACACTAAGCCTGATATACCTTCATCAATATCATTGATAAATATACAAAACAACAGTGGACCCAACACCGAACCCTGTGGGACTCCACTAATAACATTAATCCAAGAAGAGCAGCACCCATTGATTACCACCCTCTGTCTTCTCCCACTTAACCATCCTTTTATCCATTGTAGCAACTTACCCTTAATACCATTCTGCTCCAATTTGTACAATAGTCTTCCATGCACAACAGTGTCAAAAGCTTTCCTGAAATCCAAATATATGATATCAAAATTATTTTTTGCATCCAGTTTCTTTGTAACTACATCATAATATTGATGACACAAAGACAGTTATGAAATTGATGCAATTTCATAATCGGGAAATTGCATCGGCAATGGCGAGTTTTGAGGAAATGGATCCTGACAGCGAACGATTCTTAAAAGTTAACTGAGGGATGAATGATATGCTTGCTTGCTACAAATCTATGATGAAAAGAAAAAAAGCCACTGTCCAGTCATCCATTAATATGTTCTTTCATAAGGTTGAGAGGCCGTTGCCGACCTGGCTAGCTGGGTAGGTAAAGTGCCTGCTTGGCAACCCAAAGGTCACAGGTTCGATTCCTGCCTCAGGCTTGGATCAAAGTACTGCAAAAAACTTGGGAGGTGCATTATGGCCTATGCGCCAACAACTACCAAAAAAAAGGAAAAAAAAAAAGAGGGGCCGTCCCCTTCTAAATCTCCACATCCCTGAACTTCCGCACCGTCATGCTTATCAGCTGAAGACGTTGATTCTGGCAATGATGATCGATAGGTAAAACTTACTGATATTATGCCTGTCTCCTCTCTTTTTTTGTAATTTTATAATTTTGAAATTGCATGCTTATAATTTTTCTTGCGCATGAGATAAAAAATTGAATAAATACAATAAATAATTCTATTTACATGTTTGTCGAACATTTCTTTTTCGATTCAATCAATTCAGCGAGCACAGTTGTGAGTGCTGCACAAGCATGGGGGAAATTCCCCGACTTAAACATAGAAAGAAGATTACACTACATGTGCATAAGTGTCAATTGGTAGTCAATATATACTCTAAAAGAAATGGATGAGGATTAACTCTAGAATAAAAACACTCAGAATGTGCCTAATTTAGAGGGGTCTGACAAAATTGCTGTAAATGGTTGTCACTTGGATTTGTTTATTTTGTATTAACTTGGAAAGCCTGATGTGTGGCAACTCTACTCTGTGTTCGTGTCATCAACAAACTTTAACATACAACCTCTTATGCCCTCATTAATTTCATCAACAAATGTCAGAAGCAACAAGGGGATCTAGTAGGGAACCATGTGGAATGCCACTTAAGACCTCAGTCCACCCAAGAACAGTAGGCATTGATAACAACCCTTTGTCTTCTATCATTTAACATCTAATCCACCATAGTACCTTTCTGCTAGTGGCACATTGTTTCCATTTTAACAAAGTCATGCTATGTTTCAAATATAGCATGTGAAAGGCATTACATATGATGAGCTCCCAAAATTCATTAAAAAATTAGGCACCGACTCCACTTTATTTATGCAATTTTAAATGGTTTTGACTTCCCAAAGTGGAAATTAGACAAAATATGTAAACCATTTTCCTGCTAAAAGGTATTGCCAAATATAATTGTTGGGTCCATTGTTGTTTTCTGTATTTATAAATAATATTGATGATGGTATATCAAGCTTAATGTCCAAGTTTGCAGACGATACAAAGGTTGGCAGGGTTGTTAAGGATGCTACTGACGCTATGCTGCTGCAACAGGATCTGGAAAGGTTGAGCAGATGGGCTGAGAGGTGACAAATGTAAAGTACTACATACGGAAACAGCAACCCCAGAGCAACTTATCAACTCTGTGGTACTACACTGACAGTGGTAGAGAATGAAAAGGACCTGGGGGTAATTGTGCAGGCAGATATGAAGTTCTCTGAGCAGTGCAGACGGGCTGCAAGAGTAGCTCGTGTTTTCTTATCAATGATATACAGGAATTTTTCTAGCAGGGATAGGGAAGTGATTATTCCCATGTATAAGGCAATGGTCAGGCCGCACCTTGAGTACTGTATACAGGTCTGGAGGCCTCATTTCAAGAAGGATGTAGAGCTGCTGGAACGAGTACAGAGAAGGGCAACAAGGTTATTGAACGGAACGAAGGGTTGCTCTTACGAAGAAAGGCTTAAGTTTTGCAAATTACAGTGTCTGGAGACTAGGCACCGGCGAGGTGATCTGATAGAGATGTACAAAGTCTTGAATGGTTTGAGCATGCTCAATGCTGATGGGATACTGCCTCTTGCTCAGAATAATCACCTGAGAGGGCATAAATTCAAATTGAGGAAAGATAGATGTGCGGAAATTTGCCTTTAGCCAGCGGGTAGTTGGTTGGTGGAACAGACTTCCATCCCTCGTTGTGGAAGTTGATAGCTTAAATAAATTTAAGGCTCAGCTGGACAGGTATTTCGAACGAACAGAGGGGTGAAGTGGAAGGGTTTTTTTTTTTTTTTTTTTTTTTTTTGGCTGATGCTGCATAAGCTTGCTTTCTTGCATCATATGCCTCTACTAATGCTAATGCTAATAATAAATAATTTTGTATTGTTATCAATTTCAGATCCAACTTTGGGTATCAGTTATCAAGACAGAGTTGATCAATGTAATGAATGGGTCTTGTCTAATTTTTACTTTGGGAATTCAGTAAACCATTTAAAATTGCATAAATAATGTGCAGTTGAACTAATTTTTAATATAATTTGATTATGCTGTGTTTCTTGTGTAATTCCATTCCTGGTCAGAGGACCCTGTAGTTCATTCTTAGTCATGAACTAAATGATTTTTATTACTAATAACAGTAATCAGGGTAAGCTGTGGCAAAATGATCTAGAAAAATTACACAGATGGGTAGAGAAATGGCAGTTGAAGTGTAACATGACAAATGCAGGGTACTGCATATGGGTAGCAGTAATCCCAGATTAATGTATGAACTGTGTGATTCTACACTCAGTGTAGTGGAAAATGAAGACCTGGGGTTAAATGCAATGTGATGTGAATTTCTCTGAGCAATGCAGACAGGCTGCCAGAATAGCTAATGGGGTTTTATTAATGATATACAAGAACTTTGCTAGCATGGATAAGATGATTATCCCATTGTACCAGGCAGTGGCCATACTGCATCTTGAGTTCTGCCTACAGGTCTCGAGGACTCATTTTAGGAAGGATGTAGATCTGCCGGAGCAGGTGCAGGGGAGGACAACAAGATTGGTGAAGGGAACAAAAGGATACACTTACCAAGAAAGCCTTCGGTTCTGCAAATTGCCACATCTGGAGAAGACTAGGAATCTGCTCTGAGATCTGATTGAGTGTTTAAGGCTTTGAGTGGATTGAATAACCTTAACATTGATGGAATTCTTCCTCTTGTGGAGACTAAACATGAGGGAGCATAAATGTAAATTGAAGGAGATTGGTTGTTAGGACTGATGTGCAGAAGTTTCCCTTCAGCAGTGAGTAGTTGATTGTTGAAACACACTTCCACTTGCTGTTGTGGAAGTGTGTGTAGTTTGAAAACAACTAAGAACTAGACAAATTCTTTCTGTGTAATTCAGCAAGAACTGATGTTTGAAATAAACTTATATAAATGTATTGCTCATTAAAGTGCAAGATTCAGCCTTTCATATCTTGTATAATCGAGATATTCCACTTTACATTACATAACATATATGAATTCTCAGATAGCTGTTATTATTATTTTTCATTGATAATAAAGGGAAAAATTTTGGGGGAGGGTAGTGTACATTTACAGTGTAATAAATGTTTGACTGACTTTGCTCTCCTCTCCTCTTGCAAGTCTGCACTGGAGGAGAGCAGAGCAGCACATGGTAAGATTCTGAATATATATCTTTTTATTTTAATAAGATCACTTTGAATTAGTACTTGATTTTCTACTTCAGAATTACAGTTAATTAACAGGCATTGCATACTATGTGTTTAAAGAACTGGCACAAGTGAAATTTTTTTGTATTTTCTGTATATTTATTAGTCAGATGTCTTTAACATAAATTCTCCATAAAAATTCTCAGATTAAAAAGCAAAACAATATTTCTTCATAGTCCTTTTTAATTGAATATCCATATTTTGAAATTATGTACATGTATATAGCCAGGATATTCTAGTCAACACTTGAAATTTATGCCGTCAAAAGAATTGTAAGGGTTTTTCTGTATTTCCAAATATGTTAATAAAAATGCTTTGTTTTGCTATAAAATTAAATACTGAAAACTTGGCTTTGCCTAGGGAAAGTCTCATTATATTGACTCCAATGGAGATGTGCAACTGTTTCTGTATTGTGTCCCCAATTCACAAAGGGGATCGAAGAGTGACATGAGTAATTACAGACCTGTTAGTTTAACTTCTGCTCCAGGGAAAATAAGGGGGTCATTGGTTGAAGCATTGCAGGATCATCTAGACAAGACTGCAGTTATAGTTCAGACACAGCATGGGTTTGTTAAGGGGAAAGTCTTGTCTGACCAATTTGATTGGATACTATGATGTTGTCACAAAGGAATTGAATGCCAAAAATAATTTTTGATATCATATACTTGGATTTCAGGAAAGCTTTTGATACTGTTGCACATAAGACTGCTGTACAAATTGGGGCAGTGTGGCATTAAGGGCAAGTTTCTGCTGTGAATAATGGGATGGTTGAATGGGAGAAGGCAGAGAGTGGTAATCAATGGACACTGCTCTTCATGGCTAATGTTACTTGTGTAGTCTCTTGGGGGTTTGGTGTTGGGCTTATTGTTGTTTTCTGTATTTATCAGTGATAGTAATGAAGGCAAATCAGGCTTAATGTCCAAGTTTGCAGGTGATACAAAGGTTGGCAAAGTGGTTAATGATAGAAATCAAGGTGAGCTACTACAAGATCTAAGAAAACTGGATCAATAGCTGAGAAATGGCAGTAACAAATGCAATGTACTACATATGGATAGCAGTAATCCCCTGAGTAACTTATCAACTATTTGGTACTACACTCATGATAGTGGAAAATGAAAAAGACCTGGGGTAACTGTGTAGTCAAATATGAAATTTTCTGAGCAGTGTAAGCATGCTGTCAGAACAGCTAATGGGGTTTTCTCAATGATATACAGAAACTTTGCAAGCAGGGATAAGGAACATCTTGAGCACTGTATACAGGTCTGATGGCCTCATTTTTGGAAGGATGTGGGACTGCTGGAACAAGTACAGAGAAGGGAACAAAGAGAATCAATTATACAAATTGCAGTGTCTGCAAGCTCAATGCTGATGGGATTCTTCCTCTTGCTGCTTGCACTTCCTACAATGAGGGGGCATAAATTCAAATTGAGGAAGGATGTTTGCAGAATAGATGTGGTTGATCGCTGGAACAAACTTCCATCTGTTTTTGTGAAAATTGATAGGTTAAATAAGGTCAAGGAAGAACAAGATAAACTATTGGAGGGTATGGATGGGTGAAATGGGAAAGGTGTTTTTTTTTTTTTTTTTTTGTGATGCTGTATAAGCTTTCTTTCTTTCATCGTATGCCAATGCTTAATGTAAAAGAAGCAGTGGATTCATTAAGTTTATGCTTGGGTTTGAAGGTTATTGGCACGTACATTTGGACTCTTACTACTGCAAGTCAAACTACCAGTGAAGTGATAGGCCTGCCTTGAATTTTAAATGGAGCAATAAAATTGCCTATCTAATTTCATTTGCCCTCAAAGATGCCATCTGGAAAGTGATGTTATTTCCTAATAGTCTTTATAAAAATGTTTTGAGCAAAGCTGCTTTAAAGAAAGACTCCTAAGCTGATTGAAGGAGATGGGCGATGTCTGTAATTTAACTTTCTTATTCAATCAAATGCATCTACCAACTTTTCCAGTACTCGTATACCTTTTATAGTTGGCGCCTCCATAGCCAGGTGGGCAGGAGCAGTAGTGTGTAGCACACGCTTCTTGATTAGACTGGGGTTCGAACCTGTGACCACCAAATAGGGAGGATGCAGAAAGGTCAGAGAATGACCACGACATATCCCCAGAGCAATATGGCCTTAGTTGCTAATGCTCCTAAAAACCAAACAACAACAACAACCTTTTATAATTGACCAATATGGACTTTAAAGTGCAATATCATTTACCAATATGGACTTTAAAGCTGCAATTAGGCTGCTGTGTCTCCACTCACATTTTGTATGGAGAATATCAATCGTGTTCATCATGCAGTGTGCTTTCAGTTTCTTTGTCTTGAGCAGTGTGACTTGTTTATTTATGAATGAGGAATTTTTTGTAAATTTTGTAATTATTTGCTTTCTAATAGAAATTTCTAAAAATTTCTATTTTTAGAAATGTTCAGCTTGCCTGAAATTGGTTTCTTTTCTGTGAGTACTGTTTTCTTCAAGTGTATTTGATATTGGATGTATTGTGGATAGGAAGGAATCCTTCCATTTTTATAGGTAGAGAAGATATATTATCTTCCATTCAGAACTGTTTTGCTGATTAATTTCTACAATTTTTTTTTTCATTAAATCATACATTACTGGATTAACATTTGTTTTAGTTTTTAAATAATGCTATATAATAATGCCACCCAGAAATTGGGGATGATGAGTTTCAGTACGGCTTGTATAATGTATTTAGGAAGGATAGGTTAGATAGAAGGGGTGGTGGGGTAATGCTTCTTATCAGAAGCAGCCTGAGTGTGACGATAGCTTTCCCGGATTCAGACATTTCACATGCTAGTATAGAGTCTGTATGGTATGAGATAGTTGGAAACAAAGGTATAATGCGAGTAGGAGTAATCTACAGACCAGGTGATTGTGAAGATTATGACAAAAGCCTCTACATGCAAATGGAATGGGCAAGTAAGTGTCAATGTCTTATTATGGGTGATTTCAATTTGCCTCTAATTGATTGGAGTAAATGGGAAGGAAACTCGACATGGGGAACAAAATTTTTAAATCAACTAGATGACTGTTATTTGTATCAACATGTCAGGGAAAGTACTAGAGAAAAGAATATCCTAGACCTCATCATCACACATGAATCAGATGACATAACAGGGCTGACAGTAGAGGAACCAGTAGCAGGAAGTGATCACGGAGTTCTACGGTAGATGATGACGAGAGAGGTAGCAGTAGTTAAAGGCAAAGGAATGGGTTTTAATTTCAGAAAAGGAAATTACGATGCCTTAAGGTACTACGTGGCCTCTATTAACTGGGTAGATATCGCGCAGAGAATGAATACAATTGAACTGTGGTACGCTTTTAAAACATTAATCACAGATGCCTTGAATGCGTATATACCATTAAAAAAAAATACTCCACGAGAAGGGTTCCAAGTTGGATGAATAGTGAAGTTGCCGCATTACTTGAGCAGAAAAAGGTGGCATGGAAAGGTTACAGTACTGAAATAAATAAAAATACTGAATATAAAAATAAAAATAAAAAGTACTGAAGCCTATAACAGCTACAAGGTGATCTGTAATAGAGCCACAGAAAAGGTTAGACAGGCAAAGGCAGTTTATGAGAAATCACTGGCAAACAGAGCAAAGAGGGGGGGGGGATAAAGAATTCTTCACATATATAAATGCCAAGAAGAGCAGGACAAACCAGATCGGACCTTTACGTAAGGGAAATGGGATAGTAATAAATACACCAGCTGCCGTTGCAGATGAACTCAACAGTTATTTTGCATCGATATTTACAAATGAAAAGCCTTGTGGCAATGGGAAATTGTGGGAGCGAAGTTAAAAAATATGTAATTAATGATATTGAAATTTCGCAAGATTATTTAATGAAAAAACTTGAGCCTACAGACCAGTAAGGCTCCTGGAGTTGATGTAATATACCCTATAATCTTAAGAGAGGCGGCAAGCGAGTGCATTGAACCATTGAGGCTAATTATGCGAGCATCACTAGACTGGGGAGATTCCCTTGGATTGGAAAAGTGCAAATGTACCTCCCATACATAAGGGTGGCTCTAAAAGTGAAGTTGGAAATTATCGACCTGTCAGTCTGACTTCAGTAGTAGGGAAAATCATGGAGGCAATGATCAAGGTTGGAATTCAGGATCATTTGGATCGAATTGAAATTCTCAAGGATACTCAGCATGGTTTTGTAAAGGGAAAATCATGTTTAACAAATCTGGTTCGCTATTTCAAAAGGGTCACTCACGAGCTGGATTTAGGAATAATTTCGACATTGTTTATTTAGATTTCAGCAAAGCTTTTGGCTCAGTCCCACATGAGCGGTTGCGTTGTAAGCTGGAACAGATTGGAATCACTGGGAAAATCCTTAGATGGATAGAAGGATGGCTTCAGGGCAGGAGGCAGAGGGTTGTGATAAATGGCTATTCCTCAGATTGGGTTGATGTAAGAAGTGGGGTTCCCCAAGGATCAGTATTACGACCACTGTTGTTTTTAATTTTCATAAATGACATTGATGAAGGGATAGAGGGTGTGATGTCTAAATTTGCAGATGATGTTAAAATTGGTAGAGTAGTTAATGATCACTGTCAAGCTGAGCTTCTTCAGAGAGACCTAGATAGACTTCAGGAATGGTCAGAAAAATGGCAGCTGTGCTTTAATCCATCAAAGTGTAAGGTCTTACACCTGGGGAACAGTAATCCCAAAATAACTTATTCACTTGGTGGAGTTCAACTAAACCCAGTACTGGGGGAAAGGGACTTGGGTGTTAAGATACGGTCAGACATGAAATTCTCTGATCATTGTAAACAGGTTGCAAGGAAGGCCCATGGTCCTATCGAACTTTTGCAAATAGAGATAGGGACGTGATAATCCCATTATATAAGGCTTATGTTAGACCACACTTGGAATACTGTGTTCAAGTATGGAGACCGCACCTAAAGAAAGACATCGAGCTTCTTGAAAGGGTGCAAAGAAGGGTAACTCGCCTGGTGAGATCGGCAAAAGGGCATCCTTATGATGAAAGACTTCGAATATGTTGGTTGCAGAGTTTGGAAACTAGACACCTTAGAGGAGATTTGATTGAGGTGTTTAAGGCTCTGAGAGGCATCAGTAAAATGAATGAGGACAAAATTTTCAAGATTATGAATGATGCTAGAACTAGGGGACATAAATTCAAGTTACTGGGGGAAATGTTTAGATTGGACTGCAGGAAGTTTTATTTTAGCCAGCGAGTTATAAATTACTGGAATAAGTTGCCTTCATGGGTGGTAGAGGCCGACATTTTGGGGAAATTCAAAGGTCATCTGGATAGTACTTTCGGGTCGGGGAAGCGCATAGGATGATAGGTTTAATTTCCTTTTTATTTATTTTTTATTTTATTTTTTTATTTATTGATTATTATTAATTAGTTGTTTATTTTATTTATTTTTTTTTTATTGTTGTTTTGTTCGGTTTTTTTTTTTTTTTTTTTTTTTTTTTGGCTGGTGCAGCATAAGCCATAGGCTTTCTTGCACCATGCGGCCGTTGCTAATACTAATATGATGACAGAAAGTAATAGTATTTCCAAAAGTTTAGACATATACATAGTGGTTTGTTTCCTTGTACCAAGCCAAAAAAAAAAAAAAGAAAATAGGTTTGCAGTTATCATTTGTGCCAGTCTGATGTTAATATATCATGTGGTGGAAAGAATTATATTACTGACCATTTAAAGCAGCAAAATGTGTTCACAATGTAAAATATCAGAAAGACAACTAAAAGATGCAGGAGGAAACTTTGAATTGAATATTATACTAACAGTATCTTTTTACTTCATTTTCAGTAGAACACAATCTTCTTACAACTGCAGATGATTTGGGTCTCTTATTCAAGAAAATGTTTTCTAAATCAAAGGCCACAAAAAAAAAGAAAGAAAAAAACTGTGGTTATGACTACATTTTTAATGAATTGGTGCCTAGCATAACTATTGGAGTTGCACATTGTTTGCAAAATGAACCATTTTCTGTTTTAATTGATGGCAGCAATGATACATACAAAGATTTATCTGATAATTGTAATAATTTTTGATAATAAATTTCAGAAATTTGCCAGAATGCTCTGTTTGCCATACCAGCCTTTGAAAGGTGATTCTACCAGACAGAAAATAGGGGTCTACTGCTTTTAGAATTTGAATGACATAAAATGCTGATTGAACATGATATATTATTCTGTGCAGACATTGCTGTTGTTATGGTAGGCCACAGGAATAGCATTGCAGTAGTGTTAAAAGAAAAGCAGAAGGAGCAAAAAGTTTACTTTGTCAGTTGATTCATTTAGCTTCAGAAAAGCTTGCAGCAAGTTTTCCTGTCAAATTGGATGAAATTTTTGTCGATATATATCTCATATCTTGGAAAGAAGGGTTAATAAAAAGGGTTACAGAGGTTTCAAAATTGTTAGATCAAATAGGACAAAAAAATACTAAAACATGTATACAGAAAATGGCTTTCACATGGTAGAATTTTATCCATGTTGGTTGACTAGTAGGAGCCATTACTTAAAGTTTTAAAGGAGGAAGTGACTATAAGTGTATCACTCTATAAATTTATACCAAATTCCAAAGAGTGAACAGAGTACAAAAAAGAGTTTGTCTGAAAAAGGAAGGCCTTATGAAAATGAAGGGAAGAAATCAGATTCTGTTTAAAGCTTAGTTCCAGCAGCAAAAAAATTGCTATTATATGATCCTATATAGCAGTGTTTCCCAAACTAGAGACCCAATCTGCAGACCCCTCAGGGTTCGTAGACCCGACCCAGGGGTCCACAAAATGGCCCCGCTATAACTGGTCAAATTATTTGTTCTGTGTATAGCAAATTGATGATTATATATTTATTTATGTAAGAATAAAGTTGAGTTGATTTAAACAAAACTTTTTAGAAAACCCAGTGTTCTCTCTCTCTCTCTCTCTCTCTCTCTCTCTCTCTCACACACACACACTGCAAAAAATGAATATTAAACATTCATAAATACTACATTTCAAACTATGCACGTAGCTATACAATATAGTGTACCCCGCTTTATAATCCGTTACCATTGTATCGCGAAAATATAATGTGCAATAACATTGTTTTTTGGTAATTCGTTCCACGACCTTGGAAGTTCAAATTTTCACTATGTACCTTCCTAAAAGGTTGTTTTTATAGTGTAAATTGTATTAGTTACCAATTCAAATCATTAAACGCACTACACTTTCATCGTTATCATACGTTATAAGAACCAATTTTGAACGGCTTTGTGATATTTTTCTAAAGCACATTTCTGGAAATCACTACCATAAAACAATAAAAACAATATGCACTTTCCTGTTTATTGGGCTTTTCTGTTACTGCAAGCAATTATAAATGGGTAGTAAACTCGATGTTATTGCATTTGTGAAAATACCGATAGCTGGAATTGTGTGGTTTTTAAGTTATGGTGAAATATGTTTGCCCTTTACTGAAATCTTCAATCGTATAAAAAACACAATTTTCAGTCTTCTCTTCATTTTTTTTTTTATGCTTCATAAACTTGTTACTCCATCCAACTCGTGTTAGTTACAATTTGTGCATTCCATTAAAAAATGCTTATGCATGCTATTGAAATTTTTAAAGAAAAGAGAAGATTATCTTGGAAACAAACGCCTCTTGAAGCATTTCTAAAGAAGACTCCTTGTGCAACAAATCAACGAGCGCCAAGTCAGTGAGTGATCAATGAGTGTGCATATAGTTGATGATGAAGAATAAGCACTTTAACATTTGTGAGTCGTAAATAATTTCCCTATTATTATAATTTGCTTAATTTTACAAGCTACGTTTTCATTTCTTTGGATAAATCAATCGTTGTTTAAACAAACTAATTTCATTGTTGATAACGTAACCCCTCTTTTTAACATTGTCTACGGGAAATAAATTCCTGCTTTATGAGCGCGCGCAAATTAACTCTTAAAGTCGAGACCTACCTGTATATATATTGTGCATAAATTTTATTTGATTTATGGTTTTTATTTAGTGCAGGAGACATTTCAGTCATTAAGGCCTGACTGTCTGCCTAGCAATTAATGTGCTAGCAGTGATCGGTTAGCCTATTTTAAATTTAAATTGCTAAAAGAATTATTACAAGACAATAAGAGGTTAGTGGAAATAATAATAAGGTAAAGTTAGGAGAAATTAAGGTAATTTAAGGAAAAAGATTAAGGAAAAATTAGGGAACAAAATTACATTCTTTCACATGGTCATCTCTCTGCTACTTTCTCAGTGGTTTTGAGCAGACAGATAGGCAATATTAAAAGAATGTCTCATGCATACCTGTTTCTGTAGTCCCAATAACAGTTTTACTAGATCTTTATCATATTGAGTATACCTGATTATAAGTATATTTTTAATATCTGAAATCCAAATTATTTGGTGAACAGTAAACTGGGATTGGGACCCAAAGCCCAACGGGTATGCATTAATATAAAATATGATATGCATTTACTTGTAACCATATATATATATATGTGTGTATATATATATATATATATATATATATATATATATGTATGGTATTATTGATTTCAAAAATCTGACAAGGGCCAAGTCCCAACAGTGCTGGATTTGAGGTTTTACTGTATATATACATGGGTAACTATGCTAACTACTAGCACTTGATTAATTTGTTACTTAATATTTTTCTCATACGTTGGGATTAGACCAATTATGTGCTTTAATTACTACCTTTATTATATTTTTTTATTTTTGTTCAGTAAAAATTTATTTTGTTCTTATAGACAGTTTGTATTTTAATAAGAATAATAAATAAACTAACTTTCAAGTAATTCTTTATTCTCCCTCCTCATATAGCTATTGACTAATTCCACCTTTATTCACATTCCTTCCTTATTCCTTTCATAAAGGAAATTTTACACTGTTTTTAGTTTTAGCATTGAAAATTTGTGCTTTTAACGTTATATTCAAGAAAGAAGTTTCAGTGCATTTTTGATGTAGATACTACTTTTTTAATTCTAACAGCTTCTTATAAGAGATGTTCTAGCTTAAATTGTTGTGTAGCCAACTTGTAATAATTAAATTGTGTACAAAAACATGTATGTCAGATCTCCATGAGGTGCATTTGTGATATTTTATATATCCTTGTCTTTTTGTTTTCTTTCTAGGTTCGGATGTGGTTATAGTAGAGCCACTTATTCCAGTCATGGTAGACTCAGCCCCCAAGGTAAGAATTCTTTTGAAATTCAACTTTTCTTCTTCATGTAAATATTGAACAAAATTCTTTTTGTTAATTCTTTAAGTAATAATTACAAATAGCTTCAATTAACATAATAATCCTGCATAATTATTACAACTTTTGAATCTGCTTTTGAATTCATTTTCAAGTTTAAGAGAAAAGAAGACATTTTAATCTGCTTGTTAAGTAATACAGAAAACAAAAATAATTTTGATTATACCTGACTAGTTACTAATAAGAATAAAGTACAATATTCCGTATGGGAGGGGGGTTGCTCATCAAGTTCAAGAAACTCCACCCTGTTGCCTACAGGTATATAAGAGAGATTATAGCGATAGGTAATTAGCTATTCTGATCCTGGACCAGGAGCTTGCCTAGAGCTGATGTGGCAAATGAGGTTAAAAATAAAATAAATATATCCCATGTATGCCTTTTACATGAATTAAGAATTCTTTGCTTTATATTTCTCTGATATAACATCAAAGAGAAAATAAGTGATACATTATGCATCTAATCCTATTGTTTACCAGTAAGTTACTGTTATTACTTTACTAAAGTCATTAATTTTATGTAAAGATGAATTAATAAATGTTTTCTTTTAGTGCATTATTTACCTGTTGGTTGTATTAATGTGCTTATATACCAAAGCATGGTTGATGGCCCCTGATGTTCGATATAGGATTTATTCTGATGATGAGTAACTTCAACTTCCTGATAAATGGCTTACGATTTGCACAGTTTTCTTCGAGGTATTATTGTGTTCATTATCTGTATACATTAAGGGTCCATTTTAATGACTGAGAAAATACAAAGAAAACACTTTCACTGGATGTTGTTATACTCAAAGTAATGGTTAGAAAGTGCATAAAATGCTAAATGAAGCACAAGAAATGAAAAAAGAAAATCTGTTTCATATTCTACCTCAGCCTCTCTTCCACTCTTTACAGTAGTCTCCCCAAATTGAATAATAAGTAGCAATGGAGAGGTCAATTCTGCTGATGAATGTGAAGTTTGAATCTATGAATTTTCAACAACAAAAAAAAAAAAATAAATAAATTTAAAAAAATATATATGTGTATATATATATATATAAATAAATGCTTTAAAATATCAATTTATTCTTATTTTGCTTTTTTTGCTTTGAACTGGGTAAATCTGCAACAAGGAAGTATAAAATGTTAAAAACTTTATGGTGATGAAACATTGTTATGCCAGTGTGCTCAAATGGTATAAGCGGTTCAAAGACAGACATGAGGATGTTTGCAATGACCCAAGAAGTGGGTATCTGTCAACCTCTTAAAATGAGGACAGAGTTGCAGATATTCAGGAAATTTTGGCCAGGAGATTGTTGTTTGATCTTCAGATATGAATAAGGAGATGATTTGTCAAATTCTGCATGAAGATTTGGAAAAAAGAAGCTGTGTGCAAAATTTGTGCCGCACAGCCTTGCAGATTAGCAGAAATAAAGTGCCATCATACAAACACTTAATCGAGAATTATCAAGACAATCCTATGAAGCATCAGAGTATGTGGTGGACTTCAAAATCATCACCATGGTCCAAAAAAGTTTTGTTTACGGAAGTTCAGGATCAAGACAATTCTAATCATGTTTTTGGATTTTCGAAAGATAGGATGTGATTCACAAGGAATTCGTACCCTTCCTACTTGTGAAATTAAAGTGATTTCCTGGGTGAGGTCACAATTTTGAAAAAAAGTCAGCTGGTTCTTGTTGCATGACAAAGCCTCTGCCCATTCTGCACTTATTGTGAAGACATTTCTGATGAAAAATGTCATTGTCCAGATCAACCTTCCATCCTACTCTCCCAATCTAGCACCAGCAGACTCCTTCCTCTTTCCAAAGTTGAAAACTGCCCTTAAAGGAAAGAGATTTCAGGATGTTGAGGACATGAAGAAAAATGTAACTGCCAAACTGAATATCATCTTTTTGGAAGCCTTCGTTGACTGTTTTCAGAAACTTTTATAATGGTGTAATAAGTGCACTCAATCAGTGGTGATTACTTTGATTAAAAATAGATCTAAATTTGAGCTCCTTCACTTTGCATTCTTTTTGTTGCACCAGTTCAGGAGCTTTATTGCCACCCTTCATATTTCATATATGGATTTTCTTCAGTGAGTCTATCCATAAAAAATATACATTTGCTTATTGCAAAAGTGTTAATAATATTTATAACAGAATTCCAGATTGTGAAATAGCTTGATGGCATAATTTTCCAAATTGGGCACCTCAATTTTGAATTACTTTTGATCGTCAGCTCTTATACCTCTGATTGCCTACCTGCTGACTGATGAGATGTCGGATAATTTCAGAACAGTGGTGTGGGTGGTGGTGGTACTTGATTGAGAATAAGTAACAGCAGACTTCTGTAATGGGGAAGTGTTACTTCAAAGTATAAGAGGAAGGAAACTCATTGTGAAGGATTTCACATGATGTTATAATGGTGGTGCCTAATGTACAAACTTTAGTTTGTCTTAAAAATTGAACTATGTAGTAATGATGCAGTTGCACTAACAATGTCATAGGTTGCTTTATTTTTTCTTTTTTAAATTCTTTTGTATGAATTTTATGTCAAGAAATTAGCAGCGTTTAAATTCAAGTTTCTCATGTGATGAATTAAGATGCTGTTTAATCCTCTTGCCTTGAAGTTTCATGTTTGTCAGAAGATTAATCTTTATTTTACAGAAAAGATTTATTTCCAGAGTAAATGTTCTGTTTGTGCATGATTCTAATCATAAATCTTTAGGCATGAAAAACTTAATTTTATCAAGTTTAAATAACACTTCGGATATTATCCTAAGGGCTCACATCTGGTAAATATGGGCTTGGCGAGCTGGATATCACCATTCTTCTCTCTTTCTTGGTGATTCCCTTTTACTTTTGACTCTTGTTCTCTCTCTCTCTCTCTCTCTCTCTCTCTCTCTCTCTCTCTCTCTCTCTCTCTCTCTCACACACACACACACACACACACATAGGGTAACTCAAATTTTTTTTGGCTGGTGCAACATAAGCCTCAGGCTTCCTTGCACCATATGCTAATAATAATAATCTGTTTCTGGCCTAATGAAATTTCCACTAAGTTTAATACTATCTTTCAGCTTTAAATTACTCAGGTTGCATCAGATCTCATTTATCGGTTCATGAGCCTTAACTGCATTTGTGGTAATGTATGTCTTTTCTCTGAAATATCTCTAATAGTCACACATGAAGCTCTAACATGGCTTGCATTGCATTGACTTGAGTTTTTGTTTCTGGCTTTGCTTTTAGTTACTACTTGTAACAGACTAAATATATATTTATACATATACATAAGGCAAGTTATGTTAGCGTTTTATTACATATATTGTATAGGTCAACTTCTATTTTTTGCCTTAAATTTTTGCTTAATCATATATTTGCCTTAAGTAAATTCGCTTTTTTGCAGTCATCTTTCACATTTCATATAGTGAAATTTGATTTAATTATTTCTACTCTTTTAAAAGTTTGCATTGTGATAATTTATTACACTGCACCATAAATTGCAAAGAAAGTGCAATTTATTCAGAATTACCTTATGTAAGAGGTCATGAAACTAAAACTTGCATGCTTAGGTGACAACATGTCATTACTGTTATTAATGCTATACATGTTGATGTAATGTCAACTAAAAAAAAAAAAAAAAAAGTTAATTGAAAATTATAAGATAAAACAGAAACAAAGAATTGGTTGATCAAAGAAGGGATTTCATGAGACCATTACAAGCCATTTAACCTAACTCCTTGAGAGGAAAAAGATAAACTACTAAATCCACTATTTGTTGAGAATTAATGGTTAATAGGAAACATTAGGATAGTTTACAAAAAAAAGTTATTTCAAGTGAACTGAAGAATTTGGTGTAATGATTTCAGCTGAATAAAAGTAAAACTATAATGGACAACAGAATTATTGAACAGGTGAACACATTTAATTTTCTAGGCAGCAAGAATGCTTCTCAGAGAAATAGTCAGCTCTCTATTCAGATGCATCGGTGATGCTGTTTATATGGAATTTTTTTAATGTTTGATTTTCAAGTACAAATTTTGAGACTGTACCTTGGTATTTTTTTTTATTTTCCTGCAAATTATCTAAAAAATACCAAATATATATATATTAGTAAATTTAGGCCAGACATTTGCTACACTGTACACATTATCATACAACATTAGAGTAGTTTTAATGTGCGCTTAGTACCTTTACCAGATGATCTGTTCAGCATTTGCTAGTTCAAAATAAGGTAGCAACTTTAGATGCTTCTGGATTTTATTTTGGTCTCACTAATTTCAAAATTACAGTTGTCATAAAAACTGGAAAAAACTTGTTAGTACTTGGACCTTTGGTTATTTAGAACGTGTCTCACTTCTCCTACAGTGAATATTCACCCAGGAAAAGGAATGATAATTGCTGTTCTTTCCTCAGTAAAACTGTCGTAGAAAAGCGAATATATGTATGCATTAAAGAAAGAAAAATGGTTGAGTTACATAAATTATTCCATAATTTCTTCATTTCTTAAATTTAAAAAAAAATTATCTTTTTAATTAATTGCAAAAGGTGTTATCGTTAGTATTGTATCATTTTTTTTTTTTTTTAACTGGATAATCTCTCTGATTTCTCCAATTATTTCCATAGGTGAAGAAGAAACATAGAAACAAAAAACAAAAGAATGTTCATCGGTCAGTGTCCAACCCTTCTCTTGCCCTGTCAAAAAACAGTAATTCTAGTCTTGCCAAACCTTCTGAAAAAGGCCAGTGTGTGTGTAGTGCTGGAGTACTCTTCAGTCATACTCAACCCGAAAAAGATAAGTCACCATCTGATACCAGAGTAGTGACAAGTAAGTGCAGCCATTCGTGTGAAAACTGTATCCAGGACCACTGTAGTAGCGTAATTGGTAATAAATCTGGAGAAAGGGAAAGGAAGACTCAGGCTGTGCCTTTCCAGAATCGTACAAATGGTATAATATATAATGGTGTCATGTCAGATACAGAGGTGGATGCTGCGTTTGGTCAAAAGGAAAAATTTAGTCTTAAGAAGTTCCTCCGGCTGCAAAAGATAGATTCTGTCTAGTCCAATGAACTTTTATTTGTTAAATATTCATTTGTTTCATTTTGTTTCTTCCTTTTATTTTGTTCTCTCAAACTGTATAGGACTGTGCACCAATGCTGTTCTCACTGTTAACTTATTCTCTCCTCATCATGAATAAAACTCCATGTTGCTTGGTTTTAGTTTTGATTATTTTGGCAGACAACTTATATATGAAACATTCATGACATTACCATTTCTAAAAAGTAAATTTTCCATCCTGTATTGAGATTTTCAATTTAAAGAGAAGATATAACATAGAAAACCTTATGTTTGTTTTTTAAACTTGTATTTGATAGTATGAACCAGAGCTATAATGCTCTGGTTCATACTATCAAAGCTTTAAGCTATATATAAGCTTTAAAACTTATAATTATAATAAAGCTTTTGTCCACTTAAAATAGTATTAAATAAAAATTTAAATGCCACCTAATCCTGACTGGTGATAACCACAAGATATCAGTAAACTAATTGTAGTGTGGACTAAATGAAGATAGATATACAAGAAAGTTTACATAGTGTATACTATCTTTTCATATACATTTGTTAATTATGAACATGATTAATAAAAAAGATTACGATTATAATCTTTTTTAATAGATTATGATTATTATCTATTCTAATAAAAGTAAAATTCATTAAGTCTAGTTTAATATAGCTGAATAATACAGAAAACCTGTATTCAGATCACAAGTAGTTTGTCAATATTCCTGCACTTAATAATTACATATTCTTTTATTGGTCTGTGATAGGTTTGACAATGACAATGTATTGATTTGGCAGTATAAACTGCTGTTTTACGAGCATTCACCCAAATGCTCCAAAAATTTACCTATATTTTGATGCACTTTGAAATAAAGTAACCATATTTCATTTATCTGAACTAAAGAAATTCTTTTGATGTAATTTTAATTATTTGTTTCTAGTCATAGACAAAGATTTTTTTCTATTAAAGATGAATGGATAAAATAGTTTTTATAGTGTGTGTGTGTGTGTGTGTGTGTGTTCTATTTACCCATGTCAAAGTGTTCTGTTACTCAAAAAAAGTTAAACACTGATCTAAACTGTGAAGCAGTTTAGAACAGTATTTAGCCCTTTTTTTTACTATGCTCCTTTCTGATTAAAATTAGTTATTTCTTTAATCAGAAAGGGGCTTAGTTTAACAAAGGAAGAAGTACAAATTGTTAGTAGCATTCTTTTTCTGTGAGAGAGCACCAGCTCTTCTTTTGGATTTTTGTGAAGAAATTTTATTATTATTACTAGCGTGGCACCTCGGTAGGCAGGAGTGGCAGTGCGTAACACACGCTTCTTGATTAGACCGGGGTTCGAGCCCGTGACCACCAAATACGGAGGATGCGGAAAGGCCAGGGAATGACCGCTGCATATCCCTGGAGCAATATGGCCTTAGTTGCTAATGCTCCTAAAAAAAAACCCAAACCAACAATTATTACTAGCCATATAGTGCAAGGAAGCATGAAGCTTATGCTGCACCAGCCAAAAAAAAATTTCTGAGTTACCCTGAGAGAGAGAGAGAGAGAGAGAGAGAGAGATAGTCAGAAGTAGACAGGATTCACTAAGAGAAGAATGATGATATCCAGCTCAAGACCCTGGGTATGCCAAGCTCATACTCACCAGATGTGAGCCCCTGGGGTTAATTTTTTTTCCCATTTTCAGTTGGCTGTTTGCTATGAAGAGACCATTTTATTTATTTATTTTTAATGCCAAATAAAAATTTGTTCCAAACTTTGCCAAAATTGCATGGCATAAAACATCTTGCTTTTATTCATTGTTATGTGCATAACCTAATTTTAGATTATCATTATTCTATCAGATATCCTGGACCCGATTAAAACAAATCATATCCCTAAAAGCTACGGACCATTTTATGTTTCGGCATTCAAACCAAATAAGGTTTAAACCTTATTTCGAATAATAAGAGAATTATTGTATTTTTTCAATTAAAATTACAGCTTTTGTTTGTTTTTGTTACATTGTTTATTATTTAAAAATATATTTTCATCAATTAACAAAATAAGCAGTTTTTGTCTAATCTATTTCAAAATGTTAATTTTTCTGGTCCTTTCCTATATTAAAAGTGTCAACTAAAAAAACAAATAAAAATGACAATTTAAAGTCATGATTATGGTATGGCCTCTATAGTAGTCATGGTAACACAAATCTATTAGAAAGGGTTATTGAACCTTTATCAAGCTGTTATTTTTTTTCTGATCTATTATTAACACCCACAGTTGATATTGAGATGCAACCTTATCTGATTTCTTTCTTTTTGCTTTTCTGAAAAATCACATTTTTTAAGTTGTCACTTTTCCGTACAATGTGTTTTGTTCTTTCTTGTGTTTTTTGTGGTCAGCACTGTTTTAGCTGTCTCATAAATGCAATGTTCTTAGATAAACTTTAGATTAAATTTACTAGCAGCTACTCTTAAACAAATAAATTGCTTTCAACAGTGCTGCTTGTTTGAGTAGTATGGTATCAAGGTAAGTCGTGGTAACACAGTTGTTCTGCTGTGGACGTTAAGGTCATTGCGTTTAATAGGACCACGTCGATCATACTGATGTGTCTGAATCTTGTGTATTTTATCTCATTACATGGTTTTAAAATGGGTGTTGGTTTTAAACCAACCTATTGACAGCCATTTTACAGATGTTCCTAGACACTGATTAACTTCTCTCTCTCACATGTACTGGCATTCCAGGCATTCTCTCACATCTGCCAACAAATCTCTTCTGTCATACTCAGCACTGTTCTGTTCAAATCAACCTGTTAATTGCCAATCTGATTGGACAGTTCTATGCTTTAAATTTTATCTGAAACTCATCCTACCTGTTTGACAAAAACTTTCACACAACACACATGCATACTGCTCAGAAGGATGCGTCATTTTGTTTGCAGTTCCTTATATAATCATCCAATATAGGGCACTATAAGAAACTCATTTTCTTTTATTGCACAAAATTTATTGGTTAAGTAAATACAGTAAACCTTAATTTTATTGACCTCAGTAAAAAAAAAAAAAAAATTGAATGGCACCAGAGCACCACTATACAATTATGGGAAATTAACTTTAAATTATGTTTTGCATATCAACTAATAAAATTAAGGCAAATAAAAGCATGTTTTTGTTATTTGGCAATAACAGACACCTCCCTTCCTCCTATGTCTACAAAAGCGATTTTTTTTTTTTTTTTTTTTTTTTTTCCTTTTTATAATAAAACTCCAAACATGAAAAGTATTTGAACCTATAGTACCCATGTGTGGGCTGAAGGTTGAGAAGATGAAAGAAGCTTTGTTGACAGACTTTGAGACATGACTGAGTTTTATAAGGATTGAAATCAACTAAGTTATCTTTGCCCCACTGGAGAATTACCTGGAGACCAACATTTAGGGAATTGTTAGTAGATATTCGAGAAGTTGAAACTGTGCAGGGCAAGGTTTCTCAAACTGGAAAGTGGAATGCAATGTGCTATCAACAGCAAAACTGTGGATAGGATTTCCAGTCAGTGGAAGATCATTAATATACATATGGAAAAGAGTGAGAAATAAAACCTTGAGGCAGGTTTTTCTTTCTCCCAAGCAATATGGAGAAGTTAGAAGACAGCTGTCTACCATCATCTGCAGTGAGCTATCAGGGAGAAAAAAAACGATATCCAATTACAGAAAACAGCCAATAATCCATAAGATGCCATACACTATCAAATGACTGAAATGTCAAGAGCAACTGCTGGAGTTTCACCAAACTCTTGAATTTGTTCGTAGATGGGTAATCTAAGCCAATATATCAGTGGATGAACACTGATATATTGGCTCAGGAGCAGAGATTTTGAGAACAACAAGTGGAGAAATACCATCAGGACAGAAACTTTCTTATCAAATTGTCAGAAGTCTGAACAATCTTTTGATGGAAGAATTAAGTGTGTACTGGGAATGGTAGGATGTAGTTTATCTAGCTTGTCAATACCGGAGTTAGAAGAAGAAAAAAAAAAAATTAGGATCCAAGCAGGTCAGCTTTATCTTTAGCTCAGATGGCAAGTGAACCATCAGGTTTTAACTGAGGTGATGGTACAGATGGGTAAAAGTTGTGGCCAGTAGTTTTCACAAGAGACCAGAATGCTCAACTATCATTCAGACAAGAAGAAAGTTTTCTGCTCTTGTCTTCTTCCAAATCTAGTTTAGACTGATAAATAGCTGCTTTACAATTGTAGGCAGAAAATGAACCTAGAGATTTGGATGCAAACCAGTTGCAATATGCATGCAACATTCTTCTCTTGAACAGCCTTAGCACATTTATTGGAAAACCAATGTTTAAATGGACAAGATTTTAAATGGAGTGTGGGATAAAGGATTTCATCCCTACAAGGATGATTTCACTGACATGATTTGAGCAAACAGTAATTCAACAAAGGAAAAGAAGAATAGAAATCTTGCAGGTGCAGGTCATCATGTTTTGCATTCTTGTAATGCCAAACAACACAAGGATGAGAATAGCCGTGAGAGACTGCCTCCATTGGAGAAGAGACCATCACTAAGTTGTGATCTGTGGTATCCAGAAGAGCATCCACCTGGACATGTACTTGGAATGGTTGTTTGAGGAAAAACATAGGAGTATTAGCTGTGTAGTTGGGTATTCTAGTAAGTGAATGAACAATCTGTGTGAGGTCATTAGTAATTGCAAAAGCCTCAGCATCTTTGCCAGCTGGATCTGTGTGAGTAGAAAACAGAAGCTAGCTGGATATGTGAATGTTAAATCACCAAGGAAAATTACCTCACTGTGAGGAAAGTTGAACTAGAGAAAGTCAGAGTTCCAAGTGGTTAGTAGAACTGGGAGAATGATAGAGGCAACAGATGAATTTGAGAGAATGGGGTAGAAAGAATTTTAGCCAGAGAAGATCAAAAAGAGGAGATTCTAAATTACTAAGACTGACAGGGAATATCAGAGCAGTATACGCATAAGTATCACCTCTGAAGTAAAAGGAATCATACAGCGAATAAATTTGAACAACTGTGATGGGCAGTGGTTGAATCAACTGATTTAACCACTGCTCATTGGGATTCTGTCAGAAAAAAAAAAAATGAGGTCTGGTAGACTGAGTGGAAATGGGAATCATTGAGATCAGAACTGAGACCATGTATATTTGTGAAATAAACAAGGAAGCGTTTGGGAGGTTTATATATTTTTGTAGATAATATCTAAACCATTTCTGTATTCAGCAGTAAGAAAAGGTAGAGGAGGACATGTATGAAGCAATGAATGTTGTGTGCACAGCAAGAATATACCTAGTAACATGGTCCTGACAATGCCTCACTGCATATACACTACTCATTTCCTCCTGTCACCATTGGGCAGAGTAGGTAGTAAGTGGCAATATTATACACTAGCTGATCCAGATGCCTCCTAGAGAGAGCTACTGATTGGTTTGTTTTTGAGGATTATTTAGTGGCTGACCTGTGGTTTACTACAATGGTGTGCAAAACTTAAGGACCAGTCAGGTTTTTACCTGTATCTTCTCATAGGAGTGACCTGGATATGGGAAAAGCATACCAAAGGAACCTCTTGAGGTACAGAAATGAAGGAAACAATGCGGTACAGAAGGACTTTATTCAAAAATGGCAACATAGTACTGGCTGCCATTATACAGATTATTACTGCCAAAGATGGAACAAAGGGAAGAGGTGGCCCTCAGTAGGAGATATGGCCACCCCCTAATGTCAATGCAGGCTTTGCACCACCTGTCCATACTTAGAACAATGTTGATAAGTTCTTGCGGTAACATCATCCATTTATCTGTCAGCGCCATCTTCAGCTGGTGAACATTTTCTGGTGGGTGTGGATGTGCCACAAGGCATCTCCTCAGAATATTCCATATGTGTTCGATGGGATTTAGATCTGAAGAACGGGCAGGCCAATCTATACGAACAATGTCATCACTTCGAAAGCATGTCAATAGCCGCAGTGCGATGGGGTGTGGTGTTATCAGCCGTAAACACTAACTCAGGACCGATGGCACCTCAGAATAGGCGCACATGGGGAAGGATTACCTCAGTACAGTAGTGGCACCAGTTACAGTACCGCCTTCCATTAAGGCGCCTCCGTAGCCAGGTGGGAAGGAGCAGCAGTGCATAGCACACGCTTCTTGATTAGACCGGGGTTAGAGCCCGTCACCACCAAATACGGAGAACGCGGAAAGGTCAGGGAATGACCACTGCATATCCCGGAGCAATATGGCCTTAGTTGCTAATGCTCCTAAAAACCAAACAACAACCGCCTTCCAGTATCTGGAGTTGTGTATGTCCATCCAAGATAACGTCTCCCCAGACAAGAACACCTCAACCGCCATATCAATCCATTTCAGTGATGTTTGCAGGGTGATACCATGTGCCAACCTCTCGCCAGATTAGCTGACGTCCAGAATCGCTGCTGAGACTGAATCTACTCATCAGTAAAGAGTACCTTACCCCATTGTGCTGCTGTCCATTCCTTGTGTTCGATGCACCACTGTAAACGGTGTCTCTGATTAGCAGGTGTTAAAGGGACACAGCATACTGGCTGTCAGGCAAACAGTCCACCTTTGTGGAGTCACCTGGACACAGTAAACCGCAATGTCCTGCAGCTGGTTTGCAATGGATCCTGCTGTCTGGTGTCGGTCCCTCTTGACCTGTAGGAGTATATAGCTGTCATCATTGGGCATTGTTTTTCGTGGATAACCATCACTGGTCCTTCAAACAGCTGTACCTGTTGTTCTGAAGGCCGACCACGCATGTGAGACGATGCTATGGACGATACCATACTCTGCAGCCACACTCGTCGCATTTTGAGCTTCCCAATTATTCATCTCCAGGTAAAGTCATCCAGATGTTGTCTACTAACCATTTCGTTGTCTGTAGCACTGTGTGAAACCAGTCAAACGTCGGTAGCAATCGTGCTCATCATTTGGTAATTTGCACATAACTGCTGCTTTTAACTCTTTATGTGAGCCCTCTCATCACGATTCAAATATTTGCATGTGCACCAGCTTTCTACTGAACGGCCACAGTTATGCAAATTGCCACAGGCTGTTTCGTTTGATTTTGTGGTTGTAACCTTTAGAAATAGTTTTGGTCCTTAAGTTTTGCCACCAGTGTATGTAGGCAATTTGAACTATTTTTTTTTTTTTTTTTTAAGGATGATGACTATGGATATCTTCCCTATCAATTGTGTACCGGTTTTAAAAATGTACAAAAAAAGTGTAGTTTAGTATACTTTAGTTAGTGATAATTAGACTAACACCACATTGCAGACATTAAAAATAATTTGAGCTAACTCAAGCATTTGTAGTGTTATATTTTACAATTGTAATTTCTTTTTATAAACAATAAAGAATTATGGTCTTAAATGTAAAATGGCATCTTTGATAGTTTACAAGGTCATCGTTGATTTTGCAACCGCCAAAGTTAGGAGGATAAACTTTGCAATAGAAAAATTATTTATTTTTTATTTGTCAGTGTTTTGCTTTAATTTACTTTTGGGAATTGTTCTTTATTTTAAAAAGTTTATTTTTATGCAATTATATTGTGGTTATTACATTTCATGTTATGCATGTTGGGGCTAGCTGATATATGAGAAATCAAGATTACCGACTACTTGGATGGATCTGTTTCAAAATAGTCAAGTATTTTATGAAATAGTAAAAATTTTATAATGAAAAAATAGTAAATAGTAAAAGCTTTATATAAACTAGACATATTTCTTGAGTGCCTTTTTAAATAATTTCTTTAGTCATTACGAATTTGTGACCTTTCGAGGTGGCTTTTAAAGTTTGGCAAATAAAAAAAAATCACATGGAATTAAATCCAGTGAGCACAGCAGATGGGCAGCCACAGTGATGGAGTACTTCATAAGAAATTCTTGAGTGGAAAGTGACCAGTGTGCAAAGATCATTGCTATGATGCAAGCACCAATTTCCAGCCATTTTCTCTGAATAGAATCTCACAATTGCATTAGAACTTTTTTGTAGTATTCCTGGTTCACTGTTTGACCATGCAGGACAAATTCATGACAGACTATTTTGTTTGTCAGAAAATTTAAGCATGATCTTTACATTTTATCAAGATTACCTTGTTTTTTTTTTTTTTTTTTTTTTTCTGTCCTTGGAAAAGACTCAGTCTTCTCCAGAGAGAACCAGTCTTCCCAATGAAAATTTTCTGTTCAGCCTTTGCTTCTGGGTGATAGCAATACACTCACACTTTGTTTCTTCCACAATTACTGGTGACGAATTGTGGAAGAAATAAAGTGTGGCTCAGCAGAACAATGATGATGAAGATCCTGACATGTGAGAACTCTCTTATCTTGCATGTCAGGTGTTTCTCTCTGATCAACAGTGAGGATACAAAGCACAAGCTTGGCTGAAACATCACATTCCCAGATCTTGTGTTAAAATTGATATCTTCCATAAGGAATATTTCACTAGCAACTTCACAGATAGTTAAACTTCTACCATGCTTGATCATATCGCAAACACAAGTGATAGAATCATTGGTTTCTGAAGTCAAAGGTGGCCAGAGTGAAGATCATCAACACATGAGCAATCCTCTTTAACCATTGATCATTGAAAAGTCTGTGTGACACACCTCCCCCCTTTTATCATCTTATGTGTACAGGGAAGACATTTGCAGACCTCCAATGTGTCCCGTCTGATTAGCTACTATCATGCAGCAACAAAGGAACTGTCTGAAAACAATTTTGACATATGTTTAGATTTCAGTGTGACATTGGGGCAAGATACTGCAATGGATAAAAGGGATGGTTAAGTGGAAGAAGACAGTGATTATCAGTGGAGTCTCCCAGCATTCAATACTGGGCCCATTTTCAATATTTATTAATGACATTGATAAAGGTATATCAGACTTAATATCTGTTTGCAGATGATACAAAGGTTGACAAGGTGGTTAACTACTGCAAAAAATCTAGGAAAATGGGTCAGTGGGCTGAGAAATGGCAGTTAAAGTTTAACATTGACAAATGCAAGGTACTGCATGTAGGTAGAAGTAATTCCAGAGTAACTTATTAACTGTTTGGTACTACAGTCAGGGTAGTGGAAAATGAAAAAGACCTTAGGGGTAATTGTGTGGTGAGATATGGAATTCTCTGAGCAGTGCAAACATGCTGCCAGAACATCTCATGGGATCGATGATATACAGAAACTATTCTCACAGGTATGAAGAGATGATTATCGCTGTGTACAAGGCCATGGTTAGGCTACATCTTGATTATTGTATACAGGTCTGGAGACCTCATTTTAGGAAGGATGTAGATCTGCTGTAACACGCACGGAGAAGGGCAAACAGATTGGTGAAGGAAATAAAAGGATGCTCTTACCTAGAATGGCTTCAATTCTGCAAATTGCAGCAGACTGGACTGTGGGGTGATCTGATTGAGGTGTTTAAGTCTGTCAGTAGATTGAACAAGCTCATTGCTGATGACATTCTTCCTGTTGGCACTACACACACATGGTTGGAGGCATATATTCAAATTGAGGAAGGATGCTTGCAGAGTAGATGTGTGGAAGGTTGTGGTTGATTGTTGGAACAGGCTTCTGCATAAATTGAAGGAAGAACTAATGAACTTCTTGGAGGGTAAGGATGGGTCAAGTGTATTTATTATTTTTTTTTTTTCTCTCTTTTGGTTGATGTTATATAAGCTTGCTTTCTTGTGTCATTTGTCACTCTTACTACTACTACTATAAACTGATATTTTTTGGTGTATTTCCAAGGAAATACACAAGGGAAAATTTATTTTTACTGTATTATATGTGTATTGCACTTTTGCCCTACTAGCCCTTGCAGGTAACTAATGATTATAATTACCTTCCTCTCACACCAGGTGGACAAAAGCCTAAATTCAAATCCTGATGACATAAATTTTTATGGCCTTTTTTTTTAAAATAATGTTACAATCAGTCAATCTTGAGCAAGGACTGTGTAGTTTTTTTTGTCCTCTCAGAAACAAGAAAACATATAATAGCTTTGGGTATGCATGCCCTTGTGGTAGCACAGTTGTTAGAATTGCCGTCCTCCTCACCGAGTGGAAAAGACCCAAGTTTGAGTGAGTACCAATGACATCAGGAATTTTTATAAGTCTTTTTCACAATGTGGCTGAATAAGTCTGTCTTGGGTGAGGGTAGCATGGTTTTTTCTCCTGGGAACTTTGGGTTTTCATCCAGCAAGCAGAAAATTGATAGCAGAATGCACTCGATTTAAAGACCTTAGTCGGAGGCTCTTAAAACCCTACTACAACAACAACCTTAGGTATGACACTCAACACACAACAGTTTTTATTGAAAAACTATGCTTGTACAATAATTTCTTAATGCTGTTATACATAAAACATTGCAGTACACAAATTGGATCAGTGTGGCATTAAGGGCAAGTTACTGCTATGGATAAAGTGATGGTTGAGTGGAAGAAGATAAAATAGCTATCATTGGACACTTCTTTGTGTACCAATGTTATTAGTGGAGTCATCCAGGTTTTGGTACTGTGTCCAATGTTGACCTGTATTTATTATTAATATTGATGAAGGTGTATTAGGCTTAATGTCCAAGTTTGCAGATGATTAATATTAGTAATCAAGGTATGCCATTGCAACAAGGTCTAGAAAGATTAGATTAGATGAGATGAGAAATGACAATCGAAGTTTAACATTGACAAATGCAAGGTACTACATATGGCTAGCAGTAATTCCTAGGTTAATGTACCAACTTTTTTTAAGGACAGTGGAAAACAAAAAAGACCTTGGGATAAATATGCAGTCAGATATGAATTTTTCTGAGCAGTGAAGACAGGCTGCCAAGACAGCTAATGGGGTTTTATCAATGATATACAAAAATTTTGTTGGCTTGGGTAGGGATGTGATGCAAGAAAGGAACCTTATACAGCATCAGCCTAAAATAATAAAATAAAATAAAACACTTCCCATTTTACCCAACCATTTGCTCCAAAAGCTCATCCAGTTCTTGCTTGAATTTGTTTAGACAGATCGAAGTTTGTTCCAGATGGCTAAAGGAAAGTTTCTGCAGTACTATTCTACAACTGTCTTTCCTCTTAAGTTTCTGTCCCCTCAGTTAATAATCTGAACAAGAGGAAGAATCCCATCAGCATTGTGCCTCAATCAGATCACCTCACAGGTACCTAATCTCCAGATACTGCAATTTGTAGAACTTAAGCCTTTCATGGTAATACACCCCATTGTTGCCCTTCTCTGTGCTTGTTCTAGAAACTTGTTCCAGACCTGTCTGCAGTACTCGCAATAACCCCCCTGATCTTTTTCATTCTCCACTACCCTCGGTGTAGTACCACACAGTTGGTACACATCTCTGGGGGTTACTGCTACCCATATACATTTACTGTATTATATGTGTATTGCACTTTTGCCCTACTAGCCCTTGCAGGTAACTAATGGTTATAATTACCATCCTCTCACACCAGGTGGACAAAAGCCTGAATTCAAATCCTGCCAACTATCATTAAAATAAGCTTCTCTATTCAGGAGACCCTAGTGTTAAAAACTGTTAGAGTTAGCGCTGTAAAAATTGGTGGGTACGTTATTTAGGGTATGTGGAAGCAATTTGTAAAAGAAAAAGAAAATTTAGTTCAAATTTCTGCCACCAGGGGAGAATTGGCCCTGTAAACATGAGATGGAATACTTAACTTAGGATTAGATTTTAATATCAGAACTTAGAAATCTACAGATATTGTTCTATGTGATTTCCTTCACTTGAGATGACATTCTGAAAACAGAGGAGTGTGTGTGACAATTTCGTGTAGCATCCCATTGGGGATGTTGGCTACATGCTGTTTAATGCTTGCTTTCAAATTGACAAGCATCTGTATGCGACCATGGTAAACTTTGCATTTCAGGTATCCCCATAGCCAGAAATCACAGGGATTGAGATCTGCTGATTGGGTTGGCCAGAACTGCAGAAAGTCTATAAATGATGTCATAATTTCCAAATATTGAATGGAGCAGTTCATCACTTGTTAACCAATGTGGGGATGGGCACCATCTTGCATGAACACTACAGTCTCCAAGCATTGCTTTTCTTGCAGAGCAGGAATAATGTGATCTCTTAGAAGGGCACAGTACCATGCACTAGTTACCATTAACCATTACCCCTTACAGGGCCATGAGATGTAGACTCTTCAAAGAAAAATGATCCAATTATAAACTCTGCTGTGAATCCACACCATGTTGTAACGTATGGACTTTGTAGTGGTCTTTCATGCACAGTAGATGGACAAGAAGTTCCCCATATTCAGCAGTTTTGTGCATTTACAGCCCCATGAAGAATGAAATGTGCCTCATAAGACCACAAGATCATTCGAGCCCATGTATCGTCAAGTTCCATATGAGCCAGAAATTGTAGAGCAAAGTCTATTCGTTGTTGCTGATCATGAGACTTTAGTTCTTGCACTACATGAATCTTGTATGGGAACCAGCGTAAAATTATTAGAAGCACTTTACGTACAGTAAACCAAGGAAGGTTCAAATCTCATGACACACCTGTGGTAGTCACTACTCACAGGTAGTGTTTTGCATTCTGACCATTGCAACTTCCACTTCATCCTCTGTTCTGATATGTGGTCATCCTCGTTACACCTAACTCCCTGGGCACTTCAACTTTCTTTATTAGTTTTTGAAGCCCCACTGATGTCAAAGGTCCTTTACACAAACCTTTAAGTTTCCAATATTCACGTAGTGCTGCATTAGCGTTACTGTTATTCTGGTAGAACAGTTTTACTAAAAGCGCACATTCCTTTTTTGTAAGAGCCATAATGATTATTGACGGTGGCGTTGGTCTTTCTGCTTTTATCTAACAGGATGTCATTTGAGTAAACCGTGTGTATTGAAGTAAATGACTTTTTAACTTTTTACATATGTGCAGCGCCTTTTCCCCTGGTGGCAGAAATTTGAACTTTTTTTTTCCCTTCTACAAATCGCTTCCCCATACCCTGAATGACATACCCACCGATTTTCACAGCACTAACTCTAACCGTTTTTACACTAGGGTTTCCTGTATAGGGAATATACAGTAATAGGGATTATAACCACCCGCTATTTCGCATTTGTCAATGTTTAACTTCAGTTGCCACTTCTCAGCCCATCTACCCAACTTTTCTAGATCCTGTTGCAGCAGCATCCTGCCATTGCCATTAAAAACCGTGTCAACCTTTGTATCATCTGTAAGCTTCACATTAAGCTTGATATACCTTCATCAATATCATTGATAAATATACAAAACAATGGGCCCAACGCTGAACCCTAGGGACTCCACTAATAACATTAGTCACAAAGAGCAGTGTCCATTGATTACCACTCTGTTTTATCCCACTCAATAATCCTTTTATCCATTGTAGCAGCTTGCCCTTAATGCCATACTACTCCAATTTGTACTGTAGTCTTTCATGTGCAACAGTATCAAAAGCTTTCCTGAAATCCAAATATATGATATCAAAATTATTTTTTGCATCCAGTTCCTTTGTGACCACATCATAGTATCAAATCAAATCGGTCAGACAAGACCTCCCCTTAACAAACCCATGCTGTGTCTCAATTATTACTGCAGTCTTGTCTAGAAAATGCTCTAGCTGATTCTGCAATTCTTCTTTAACCAGTGACTGCATTATTTTATCCAGAACAGAAGTTAAACGAACAGGTCTGTAATTATTGGTGTCACCCTTTGATCCCCCCCTTGTGAATAGGGGATAAATTTGCATATCTCCAGTCAGTGAGGATCTCCTCTGGGTCCCTGGATGTTCTCATAATTATGGTTAAGTGTTTGCTTACTTCCTTTGTAGCCTCCATTTAATCACCTGATGTCAGAAAAAGACACTTTTATTAACATTAAGTGATTAACCAAAATGTCCTATAAAATGGAAAGAAATATTATATATGTGCTCAATGCAGATCCAGGCTATTTTATTGAGTAAAAAGTTTTCATGATAATGACCAAAATAATTTGGACATGCACATGTAAGAGAAAAAGAGTTTTTAATTCAAATCTTATACACAATTGGAGGCTTATGATGTATGTATTTAATTAAAGCCACTCAATATGACAGACAACCTCTGTTAAAAAATTATACATTCTTGGGTATGCTTTTTACCAATTTCTGGTAGATGTTGCCCAGAATTCGCTTCCATTCCATTCCTCCTGAAAAGTAGCTACCAGAGATGGTCTGAAGGCAGTTCATTTTGGACACAGCCTAATTCATCACTCCAATTTGTCCCATAGGCATTTAATTTTTCCCACGGGCTCTGAGCAAGCCAGTCGAACTTTTTGATACCACTATCCAAAAAGTGTCTGCTATGACCTCTACTGCATGAATAGCATTTCGTGCAGTAGAGGTCATAGTAGACTCTTTTTGGTATTTCACATGAATGATATATCACTAATACCAACAGGTTAAGTTTCCATAAAACTGGTAACATAGAAGTAATTTGACATTTATAAGAAGTTAAACATCATGTACTTTGTAGTTTCAGGCATTACAATCAACAAGTCAAGTGTGAACCAGCTGAAATATTCCCACCATTCCATGAAACTACACTATCAAAATGACAGACTGATAGGAACTGTGCTCTGGGCAGTCTCCACCCCAAGCACATCCTTTGGAAACTGATAGCGAAATTTGTCACCAGACAGCACGTTCCACTTTTCTAGAGTCCACATACCATACATATACCACTCCAAATGCGATTTCTCATTAGTCACTGTGATATTGATTTATCCTAGTACAACGGTTTCAATCATGATTTCTCCACATCAACTGGGAAAACCCTGGTTCAAATCCCATTAATGACACGAAGAACTTTTATGGACTTACTAATCTCTGGATTTCTCAAGATTCCTTAAAAATTAACTCTCGCAGAAGGATTTTTGAATGTCTTATGCACTGAAAGGAGATTAAAATAGTACCACTTATCTTAACGAACATTTGGAATGCACGACGGGAATAAATACTTGGCTGGTTGAAAGAAGTTGATGCGTGAATACATGTGCAGCTGATAGGTAGAGGTTACATTATGATAGACTTTCAATAAGGCATGATTGGTGGTGCATAGGGGAAAATGTGTCTATGTTTGAGACAGTGCATCTAGTGGCTGTTACAGATCCAGATCCACTGTTAAAAATATCTACCAGAAGTGCCACGTAAAGATCGAAACAACCAACTTTTCCAAATCTGGTAGAGCAAAACCAATGGCAGATAATTTTGGGGAGAGATAACTTCAGCAGCTCATACAGACCAATGAGGTGATACAGCTGACTACATTGTATTAAGTGGACGGTTCAGAATTATTTGCAGCAGGACTGTTTGACATACTGTCCATTAAACAGAATCATCAGAAATATGGCAGATTGAACGCCCTTCCTGAATACACCTGTTTATATTCGCCAATTTCCCCCCTCCAATATGGTATAATTATGCGATTCTGCTATATAAATAGCAACTTAAATCTCCTGATGTGTTTAGATACCCATGCCACAATATTTTCAAGCCAATCCACTAGTATACAGAACCCCGACTCGATATTAAATAACGATAGCGAAACTGCAGTCTGTCCCTTCGCGATATTCAAGAACGGCCCCGGTGCTCTTTATCAACCTATCCCAACAAACCTAATAGGATCCATGACTTGGCGGTAGTAGTTTTGCCAGTTAGGTAAGTACTCCTATTTCAATTTCCTTTGATCTTGGGGTAAGAATAATTTCTATTTATATTCGCGTTTACCGTAATAATATGTCTTTAAATGCCTGCGTCCTCTGGTCAGTTTTCTTGTTTTGCTGGACGAAAAACGCGAGTTTTCGGGGGAAAATCTAGTTGTCCTCGCCTGAGACCAATAAACTCAGCCCTGGAGTGAAAAAACTCATAAAAGCTCCTCGTGTCATCGACTGTATTCGAACCCGGGTCTTCTGCAGTCAGTGTTGGGAGGACAGTGATTATAACAAGTAGTACCGCAAAAACACAAGCCACACATAAAAGGTTGGGAGAGAGTCAACATATCATTATCGCAAAGGGCTCTCGATCTCTGATTGCATCCAGGTCGATGTTCTCTAATCACTTCACTCTAGCGTATAGCCCAATATAATTTCTGTCCACAACACAACGGACGGACAAAAACAGGAAAGTGGACCATAGAATACAAACAGTATATTTTTACAATCTTCTAATGCTTCAATTGCATTTGCTTCCTGTGAAAATAAAAAAAAAGGCTAATTAGGGTTAGTGTAGGAGAAAAAAAACAAAGTCAAGTTTCGGTCAAGCATGAATAACAATTTTGAATTGACCATCGAACTAGGGTCAGGTAAGACCAGTCGTCGGAACGGGTATTATATTACGAAATTTTAGAAATCTCGTCGGAAGAACAGTGGTTACGATCGCATTTCTTGTACACGTGTGGAAAAAGCTTGAGTTTGAATTCCATCGAAACGGAAGGATTTTTATCAGTTTTTTCACACCGTAGTTGAGTTAGACGGTCTTGATAACGACTTGCGTGGTTTTATCTCACGGAAACGGGAGTTTTTGTTCGGAAAACAGGCAAACCATTACAGAAAATATATTCACGTTTCATGACCTTTCTTTGGCAATGAGATTTGGCTTTATTTGAGTTCAATTTTCATTATTCGTTTTTCTGTTTCCCCTTTTTTCTTATTAAATGAAAACGATAATTGACAGGAACTGTATAATATCGGTGTAGTTACACTGTAGGATGCCCTTTAAGGAATTCGAGTAATGATGTGGCGCTGCTGTCGTAAAATGTTTGGCAGCATGGCTGCATTGAACGTGACAAGGAGGTATCTGCGTCAATTTGGAAGGTAGAAAATATAATTGAAAGGAAAGGATATCAGTATCACCGTTATAATCATTAGCGTTCAGTATATTTGAGAATTACAGATAGAAGACTAGTATATATATACTAATATGTAGACTAATAGATTTTATTGCGCTGTTTTTAAGTCAATTAAAAATTGTAAATTATTTAATTAAATTAGTAGATCTGATTGGTCACAATCACATGGAATTGTCAAATACAATAAAACTTTCCCTATATTTTAAAATAGTAATAAGTTTGGTTGCTAACTATCAGTTAATAGGGCAGATTTTTGGGGGGGGGGGTATACCTGAGAACACTTTCCCAGACAAGCTGTAATGACAAGTTCCATGTAGCCAATACAGGTGTGATTTTTTTTTTTTTTTTTTGCATGATATCAGTAGAATGTTTGGTGTGTCATTACAATGTTATCAGTGTCTTGAAAAAAATTTAAGATTAATTATATACGATTTTTAAGACATCATGTAAGTAACAAACTGTTGAATTCAGATGGAAATGTTGAATTATAATATTCAAAAAAAAAAAAAAAAATATATATATATATATATATCACCAGTTTAAAACTAAAACTTAAACAATAATAATAATAAAAAACTGTGTTAAAATAAGTGAAACACAATACAGAGAACCCTAGGGGCACACATCTGGTGAGTATGGGCTTGGCACACCCAGGGTCCTAAGCTGGATATCATCATTCTTCTCTTTCTTGATGATTCCCTTCTACTTTTGACTCTCTCTCTCTCAGGGTAACTCGGGAATTTTTTTTTGGCTGGTGTAGCATAAACCTCAGGTTTCCTTGTGCCATATAGCTAATAATAATAATAATTAACACAAATACCCTATTGTTTTGGCTATTATGCTGTAGCCTTTTACAAACAGAAACAGTGAAGTCACTGGTCAACAAAGAGGATGCCTATTTTTTCATTAACTCTGAAAAGTCGGGAATAAGCATCTGTGGTTGGGAACAGATTATGAAGTAACTTATTATTATTATTATTATTAGTCATGTGGTGCAAGGAAGCCTGAGGCTTATGCCGCACCAGCCAAAAAAAAAAAAAAAAAAAAAAAATCCCCGACTTACCCTGAGAGAGAGAAAGAGAGTCAGAAGTAGAAAGGAATCACCAAGAAAGAGAAGAATGATGATATCCAGCTCAGGACTCTGGGTGTGCCAAGCCCATACTCACCAGATGTGAGCCTCTGGGGGTAACATCTAAGATCTGACAATAAGACAACCCCAAGGGCTCACATCTGGTGAGTATGGGCTTTGCAAACCCAGGGTCCTGAGCTGGATATCATCATTCTTCTCTTTCTTGGTGATTCCTTTCTACTTCTGACTCTCTCTCTCAGGGTAAGTTGGGGAATTTTTTTTTTTTTTTTTTGTCTGGTGCGGCATAAGCCTCGGCTTCCTTGCACCATATGACTAATAATAATAATAATGTTGAAAAATGAGGTTATAATGACTCATCTTTCCTTGCCCTGACCTCTTTTGTCCTGTGTACTAATTGGAAGGTAACATCAACTGATCCCTTCCAGGAATTTCTCATAATCCCAATCTAAGCCCCAGCACCTGAAATAACACCTCTCTCTGAATAGTTTATGCAGATCAACAAAGGTTATGACAAGGAAAGATGAGTTATCATAACTGCATTCCTACATCTTAAGATCTGCTGTGGTAATGAATGAGTTATCTCATAATTTAGTTCCGATCAGCAGAAGCTTATCCCAGACTTTCCAGTGATAATGAGAGCACAAACAATTCCTACATAGATACTAGTGACATCAGATTTTCCAATTTGTTGAGGGCTGTGGCATAACTGAAATGTTATGCTATTGCATTATGTTATTTATTTTAATAGAGTTAATCTAATGTTATTTTTTTGAATGTTGTAATTGTGCAAGACAGATTAAAATAGTGCATTTTAAAACTAACCAATGCAGTTTTCAGTGTTTCCCCTTGAGTTCAAGTCTTGAAAAGAATTGTGTATTTGTAAAAGTCATGTTATTTAAGTACTTGACAGCTTCCAGTTGTTTAATATATTGATTGCATCATTAGTTGTAATTGGCCGTATATTTACTTCTATAATATAAAAAACATTTGTAATGAATATTCATGACAACGTGACCTTAGAAAACTAGATAAATTAATTTTTATTATAACAAAATTATAGATTAAAGGTGCATTAATGACAAAAAATATAAATATATAAAAAATTCAAAAAGTGTGTGGTATATTCACTTCTAATGTCCATTAAATATAAATTGTAATCAGTCAGTCAATTATACAGTTTATTTGGCCTATGAATATTAACCTAGAACTTTTAATTATTTTCCAACCCAGTAAGCTTTGTTTTAAAATGAATCCCAGTGAAAAATAACTTCACAGAATTTTATCAAGTATCATGGGTTTCCAAGTGTGCAGTTCACTCTGCAACAAACCTGTTTGCTAACGTTGGCTACTGACCACAAAATTGTAAACAGAAAGAAAGCACATTAGCTTATGCCAAGTTGCATTGACAGTAGTTAATCCAGTGATATATATGCAAGAACAAGTACAAAAAAAAAGTGCTGTAGTTAAAGGCACATTTTATAGTGGAAAGTTTCAAATTTTGTATAATTGTTTATATTTAATATTATTTTAATAATGTCATTTTAAATTTAACATTATTAAACTGGCAACATAAGGTTCAAGGCAAAAATGCCATGGCTTGAGGCTTGTGCCCTGAATTTAATTATTTGCACCAACAGCAGGTTAAAACTGTAATTATAAGTTATACTTGTGGTAATAAACTTTCATTGCATATGATACAAGCCTGTGTCACTCTGGGATGCATAATGGCTAGTATACCCACTATGATATGTTTTCAAGGTGCAGACCAAAATGGATGTTAGATGAATGAATTTAGTGAGAGGGAGAAAAATGCATAGGATGATTATAAATCATCAGGGAATACAGAATCCTGACATAGGCAGTTTTATCGTTGCAGTGGCTGCCATCGCAATGTGGGATTTAAAATTCTCAATCCCCACCCCCCATATTCTCTAGGTCTGGCTCCTGCTTTCTCTTTTGAAAACCTAAGGAGTACTTTCATGGATATTTCATTTGGACTAAGAGGTTATACGTACTGTGAGATACTGGATTGTGGACAGCAGTGACTCCTTTTCGTGCAGTATATAAGAACTTAAACAGCATTGCAGCTCAGGGAGCTCATGCTGTACACTGAAATGATTTTTTCAAAAGCTGCATTTTTTCAGTCATTCTACAAACTTTTTTTGAACCATCCATATACACTATTTCAAAAACAGTTATGTCATTTATCTTAAGAGATAGCAAAAATGGTTTTTATTTGGCTTTTTATTCCTGTATTGTTAAATGAAAGTAAGTCAAGATTTCTCATTAATTGTAAGTTAAATTTTCTTTGTTGTTAAAATATTTTAACTGGTCTAAAATAAACTAGTGCACAGCTTGTGTGAGTGGTGTATTTGCTAGTTCTGTTATTGGTTCAAATAATCAACATCCCAGTGTAGTTTTATATTAATTAATATCATTGTTTTGCTCTTTATCCTCAGTTAAGTAAGTTTTTTTTTTTTTTTTTTTTTTTTTTAAGGAATCTATTATCATTAAATGAGGCTTTTGCATGTAAGGCATGCATTCGGCGTGCTTCTTCCAAGGTCTTGAGAAATCTATATGAGAGGGGTCTACTTATAGAAACTTTCCCTCCAGATGAGTAAGTTAATTCTTAAAATTTTTTGGATTTATATATAAAAACTATGTAAGCTATTAAAAAAATTAATAATGATCATTTTCCTTAATAGTCATTTAAAGTGCTGACGAATACAATTTTTAGTTTTTTTTTTTTTGTTGTTGTTTTTTTATGAAAATCCCAAACACTAAAGGTATTAGAACCTATAGTACTTAGTATTGTGCATGGGTGGGAGGTTGAGAAGACAAAAAAAGATATTTGTTGACATTAGACTTGAATTTCTGTAGACTGTAATTTTCAGGAAATATGTATGAAGGAAGGTTGTTCCAGAAAACGACAGTTGTATGAATAAACGAGGAGGATGAAAAGTTTGAAGTTGGACGGTAAATGGATGTTGACTGGTGGCGGCATGTGTTCGAACTGTTTTGAAAGAGAGTGAGTGGGAATTATAGAAGCCAATTCAGAAGAACAGTGCCCATGGAAGTATCTGTAGAAAAGGCATGCAGCAGAAACATGTCTATGAGACAGAGAGTGGAGAGACTCTCTTAGAGATGAATCATTAATTAACCTAACTGCCCTCTTCTCAAAGAAATCTAGAAGCCTGAGAGAGATTTTGGGGGCACTGCCCCAGATGTGAGAACAATATCCCATGGTAGGGCGGAAATGCGATTTGTACAGAGTGAACAGTTGTTTGGAAGAAAAGTAACACCGAGAGCGAAAGAGAAAACCAAGTTTTTTAGATGCAGAGGAAGAAATATTTGTAATGTGCTTGTGCCAAGAGAGAGATTAGAAGGCAGGGTAATCCCCAAAAGAGATATATCATCTTGCAGAAATTGGAGTGTCACCAAAGATAAGCATAGGAATCTTTTTTCAAGATATAAGACAAGATTGAATTTTAGAAGGATTTAAGTTAACTAAATTGTCTTTGCCCCCACTGGAGAATTACCTGGAGATCGGCATTTAAGGAATTGGTAGTGGATATTTGAGAAGTTGAAGCTGATTGAGCAGGGCAGGGTTTCTCAAACTGGAAAGTGAATTGCAATGTGCTATCATCAGCAAAACTATGGATAGGATTTCTGGTCAGTGGAAGAAGGTAATATACAAGAGGAAAAGAGTGGGGGAAAGAACTGAACCTTGGGGGAGACCAGCATTAGTGGAGGAGTTAGAAGACAGAGCCATCTATCATCATCCTCAGTGAGCAGTCAGAGAGAAAACTGGATAACCAATTACAAAAAGCAGTTGGCAAACCATAAGATGGAAGCTTGTTTAGAAGACCTTTATGCCAAACACGATCGAAAGCCTTTGAGATATCAAGAGCAACTGCTTGTGTTTCACCGAACATTTCCATTGAATTTGTCCACAAATAGGTAACATATGCTGATTCACCTGTGGATTGACAGTATCATAGAATATCACCTGTGGATTGACACTGACAGAATCCATACTGGTGGTTGTTCATCAGATGGAAGGTTTCTAGATAGTTTAAGAGTTGCCAATTAATTGATTTCTCTATCACTTTAGAAAGAATAGAAGTAATTGCAATGGGACGATAATTGGATGGGAGAGATTTGTCACCCTTTTTAGGAACTGGCTGGATATGAGCAAATTTCTAAGCAGAAGGAAAAACACTTTTGGAATAAGAAAGTGAAAAAAGGCAGCAAAGAACAGGAGTAAGTTCAGAAGCACAGGTTTTAAGAACAAGTGGAGAAATACCATCAGGACCTGGAGCTTTCTTAGCATCGAGATTCATCAAAATCCTTCTGACATCCTTTTGATGGAAGACCACAGGAGACATTGAATGGTGGGAGGTGTTTTACCAAGATCATTAATACATGAGTTGGAAGAAAAATGGGATGCTAGCAGATCAGTTTTATTCTTGGGTGAAGTGATAATAGAACCATCTGGTTTTGACAGAGGTGGGAACAGAGATGAGCAAAAGTTGTGACCAATAGCTTTGGCAAGAGACCAGAATGCTTGGCTACCATTAGGTCAAGAAGCAAGTTTTCTACTTTTATCCTGTTCAAAATCTAGTTTGGACTGATTAATAATTGCTTTACAATTTTTGGGAGCTCTGGTGCAGGGAGAAAATGAAACTGAAGAATTAGAAACAAGACAATATTCGATATGCAACATTCTTCTCTTGAACAGCCTCAGCACATTTATTGGAAAACCAAGGTTTAGATAAAGGACGAGATTTTAAGGCAGAGGGTGGAATAAAGTTTTCAATTCCTACAAGAATAATTTCACTGACATGATCTGAGCAAACATTGACATCAGAAATTTTGAAACAGTAATCCCACCAAGGAAAAGAAGAAAAGAAATCTTGCAGATCATCCCATTTTGCATTCTTGTAATGCCAAACAACACGAGGTTGGGAATAGCCATGAGATAAAGGCTCCATTGGAGAAGAGACATTCATCAAGTTGTGAACTGAGGTGCCCAAAGGACTACTCACTTTTGACTGTGTAGTTTGGAAGGGTTGTTTGTGAGAAAAGATCAGAAATGTTTGGCTGAATGGTTAGGATTGTCCGGTATTTTGGACAATCCTAACCATAGATAAATGAACAATACGTTCTAGGTCAGTAGTAATTGCAAAAGCCTCAGCATCTTGACCAGCTGGGTCCGTGTGAGTAGAAACGGAATTCAGCTGGAGTTGTGAACATTAAAATCACCAAGGAAAATTACCTCACTGTTAGGAAAGTTGGACTGGACAAAGTCAAGTTGCAAAGAGAGGAAGTTAAATAGTTCCAAGTGATTAGTCTAGTTGGGAGAATGGTAGAGACAACAGATGAATTTGACAGAATGAGGTAGAGAGATTTTAAGGCAGAGAAGATCGAAAAGAGGAGATTTCAAATTACCAAGTCTCTGACAGGGAATATCGGAATGGACATATGCACAAGTACCACCTTTGAGGCAAAAGGAATCATACTGTGAATAATTTTGACAACTGAGATGGGTAGTGGTTGAATCAACCAATAACTGAGATTCTGTCAGAAAAAGTACATGGGGTTTCGCAGACTGTAAGTGGAAATGTATATCATTGAGATCAGAACTGAGACTACATATATTTGTGAAATGAACTAGGAAGTGTTTGAATCTTTTTGCAGATAAGTTTGCTGTATTAGTTTGACAATTCATGGTGTATTTAATAGTAAGAAAAAGCGGGGGGGGGGGAGACATGCTGTATGAAGTAATGAAATTTTTGGATATGGTGCACATATGGTAAAAATATACCCAGATCCTTGACATAATGTGGCCTTGAAAATTTCCCCTGCATACACACTACTCGGACCCTCTCTAGTCACTATCTGGCAGAGTAGAGACAGCAAGATTATACACTAGGTGATCTGGAAGTCTCCTATAGAGTTACCAATAGGTTTGGTTCGGTGTATTAACTAGCAGCCGGCCTGCGAACACCATTTTAGAGCTGCACCCTTAAAATGTAAGGAAGTTTGGACCTTGCCGTGGGGTTCATCATAACCTCAAAAGACATCAATCATACTGCATGATGGAAGAGATGGAGAAGGGTTGACCAGAACTTATTTCTGGAGACTAAACGTGGGTTCCACCACTTCAAGCTTCCAATAAGCAAAGTGGTGGTATTGCACTGGTTGATGAGAGTCATCTACCAGTTGAAGAGGTAGATGAGAATTTAAGAGCTAATTATATTTGAATGTCATATGTTTAATTAGGGTTGTTAAGCTGTGCACACTAGATTGTGCCTTATTTTATTCTGTGACAGTGGTAGCTCTGCCACCATCACAGAATATATTACCTTCCAGGTGGAAAGATCGGTTTTGCTTACCATCACCAGATTGGAGTAATTTATTTCCATTTGCGAAACTAGAAACTCCTAAAGGGCATTTTAAAGGTGTCTGAGTTAGTCTTGGCTAGAAGTATAACAATTTTCTCCCAGGTACTGGTTTTTTATTCTTCCAAGCTGTCTATCAACAGTAGTAGTAGTAGTAATAATGGCAGATAATGCAAGAAAGCAAGCATATACCGCATCAACCAAAAAAAAAAAAGAAAAGAAAAAAAGCAGTTTAGCTATCTGTACCCTCCAAGAATTTGTCTACATCTCCCTTAAATTTATTCAACTCATCCACTTTATAAATTCAAGTTACGGGGGGAAATGTTTAGATTGGACTGCAGGAAGTTCTATTTTAGCCAGCGAGTTATAAATTACTGGAATAAGTTGCCTTCATGGGTGGTAGAGGCCGACAGTTTGGGGAAATTCAAAGGTCATCTGGATAGTACTTTCGGGTAAGGGAAGCGCATAGGATGATAGGTTTAATTTCCTTTTTATTTATTTTTTATTTTTTTATTATTATATTTTTTTTTATTTATTAATTATTATTATTTAGTTATTTTTTATTTTTTTATTATTATATTTTTTTTTATTTATTAATTATTATTATTTAGTTATTTATTTATTTATTTTTTTTTTTTTTGTTTTTATCATTGTTTTGTTCGGATTTTTTTTTTTTTTTTTTTTTTGGCTGGTGCAGCATAAGCCATGGGCTTTCTTGCACCATGCGGCCGTTACTAATACTAATACTAATACTTCCACAACAACAGATGGAAGCCTGTTCCAACAATCAATCACATGCTGGCTGTAGGCAAACTTTTGCACATCTGTCCTGCGGCCATCCTTCCTCAACTTGAATTTATATCCCCTCATTACAGAGCTGTGCTATGCAGTCTGTGGGGAAGGTGCTGAAATGGAGATTGGTTGGTTGGTTCATCATGGCATTGCTGCTGCTTAAACTATCTGTGTGACAGTTTTCTGACCAAGAACCAAATATGGAACCCATCCCCTCACCCCCCCCCCCCCCCAACACACACACACATGCACCTTTACTCCTCAGACCTTGCTTCTGTGACTACTTTTCATAAAGATGAAATTGAAGCTCAATAAAAAGAGATTAAATGTCTTGGAGATTCAGCAAAACTTCAAAGAGTTTTTTCATAATACTTGATAGTAATATGAAAAATGCTATTTCTGCCATGCTTCCAGTTGCAGAATTGTTGGGCTCTTGGTGTATTAGGTTCCAAAGAGAGTGTTTTGATGTGCCATGATTAAAATTGCCATTAAACGCCAAACCAACCAACCACAATTAAATTAGTTAAGTTAAATATTTGTTCATAAATGCATTTTCATAACTTTTGAGTAGTGCTTTACACTAACAATGCATGGCCTTAATTCTTTGGAACTTATCCAAAACAACCCAAACCTTCCTGCTGCCTGGAAAGGCCTGTTGGAACACCTAATGGACCTTTCATTTAGTAGGACCTTGGCAAAAAAAAAATACTTTAAAAGTATTTTTACTTTAGTATTATTATTATTTTTAAATACTAAAAAATACTAATAAATTAACATACTTGGAAACAAATTTCATAGACAGAGATTACAAAGGGTACTAGGAAAGTTTTGCAATATGACGCAACAATGAATCACAGGAAGCTGCTTGTTGCTGCATGTTGAGACATGTTCATACGTGCATAGTAGCCGCCGCATCAAGTCGATGGGCTCAGTTATTCATTAGTAGTGAGAGTGTAAAGTGCTTGCGATGGCATCGTGGTCACGAAATGAGATAAGGACAGTTTTGCGGTATAATTTCGTGCGTGGTTTAACCATAGACCAGTGCTTAGAAGAAATGACTCTTGCACTAGATGATGATTGTCCACATCGTACAATGATATTCAGGTGGTATAGAGAATTCCAAAGGGGAAATTTCACTCTGGAGGATTCTTGAGAGGCCGGGAAGGCCACGAACGTCAGTTACGGAGGAAAACGTTACTGCTGTGAGGAAAATGCTTGACGAAAACAGGCGAGTGACCTACCAACAGATAGAGGATACTTGCGGCCTAAATGTACCAGCAATTCATTCGATTCTGCAAGATCATTTGCACGTGAAGAAACTTTGTTCTCTCTGGGTGCCGCATCAACTGACTGAAGAGCAGATGACACGACGTGTGACTTGGTGCCGAGAGATGTTACAAAAGTTTGATAAGGGACAATCTCGGTATGTGAACAACATCGTGACAGGTGACGAGACTTGGCTGTACTATTACGATCTGCCGACCAAGGCTCAAAACAAAGTTTGGGTCTTTGATGAAGACGACACACCCGTAATTGTCAGAAAATCCCGATCTGTAAAGAAGAAAATGATAGCTGTATTTTTCAAATCGAGTGGAATTGTGGAACGTGTCGTTTTGGACACGCAGAAGACAGTCACAGCTAAGTGGTATACTGAACAATGCCTGCCTAAAGTCATTGGATCTATGAAGAACCTGCGGCCAAAGTCAAGAATGGACACCTGGTACCTCCATGACGATAATGCTCCAGCTCACCGCGCCAAAGCCTGCACCGAATATTTGACCACAACAGGACTGAAACTTCTCGAGCACCCTCCCTACAGTCCAGACCTTGCTCCCTGTGACTTTGCACTGTTCCCACATGTGAAAATGAAGCTAAAAGGGAGGCGGTTTTCCAGTGATGAGGACCTTCTACGGGCTTGGGACAGCGAGTGTGCTTTACTCCCTAGTGAAACTTGGCAGAACTGGTTTAAAGATTGGTTTCGGAGGATGGAGAGGTGTATTGAATGTAGAGGAAATTACTTTGAAAAAATTAAATAAACAAAGCTGAATTGCAAAACTTTCCTAGTACCCTTTGTACATAGTCACATAGTCAAGATGTTAGTCTTATTACACTCATGGAATGTATTCTGCATTATCATGAGTATTGATTATCATAAACACGGGTTATTTTCAGTGTATATTACACCCTACAAATTTAATAAATTGTGGAACTCCTTGTTCTTCAGTATGTTTTGTGGCCAGCAGACTTTTAACTGTTGCTACTAAATGCTTAAGTTTTTATAAAATTATAATAGAATAATTCTATTAATTATTTTTAATTTTATAATTCTTTTTAAACATACTACATTTATGCACCACTAAACCAGTACGGTCAGTTCTGCTACAACGCAGTACAGGTTCCAAAAAATCTCTTCGTTACGGTATTTCCTGCATTAAAAACAACAGGGCTTATGGAAAAAATAAGGATGGGGTAGAGCACTCAAAAAAAAAAAAAAAAAAGCTCAGTCTGGTAAGTGAAACACTAAAAAATGTTAGAAAACCAATAAAATTTCTAACACAGGTTTAAACATCCTAATTTTCTAATAAATAAATATTACAGTAAATATAGCACTTTACTTTGACAAGATATGAAGTTTGCTTGATTGATATTTCTGCTCATTGACATTTTCTTTTTTTTATGAATTGTAAAATTTAAAACAGTAAAAAAGATAAAGCAATCAATAATGACAAATATGTGGGAAAACTGATGCAAAAGTGAGACAAGTTTACAAAGCTTAAAAAATAGGAATGAAGAGAAGATTCTGAAAATTTATTTATGTTTTTATATGATTGAAGATTTCTTGGAAGGGGAAACACATTTCACCATAATAACGTAAAAACCCACAGAATTCCAGCTATCGGTATTATTGCAAATGCAGTAAGATCAAGTTTACTACACTTTTATAATTAGATTGCACTAACAGAAAAGCCCAATAAACTGGGTATTGCAAATTGTTTTTATTTAGTGACCTCCAGAAATGTGCTCCTCTGCTCGCGCTATCATGCCTCATGAAATTTCTGTTCAAACAGAAAAATTTGAGCTCCTGAAAACACGAGTTGGCCTGCAATTTTGCTGTATTCACAAGATAACGCGTCATATTGTAGGCTGACTTGTGTTTTCAGGACACACAACAGTGTGTCTCGGACCAATACAACTGCAGTAAATATAGGAACTCCCCAATTTACGTAATACTCAACTTACGAAAATTCAACTTTACGTAAGTTTTTGCCAGCCGGTGCAAACTTCAATAAAATCTCGGAAATGTATTTTGCATCCGTAAAAATAAATGGAGCTATCGTGAAAATATAATGTGAACCCATTAGCACGTTTTTTTTTTTGTTAATTCGTTCCAAGACCTCAGAAGTTAACTTTTGCTATATAACTATGCTATTTATCTCTCAAAAAGGTCATTTCTATAATGGAAATTGCACTACACTTTCATCGTTATAATGTTCGGTTATAAGAATCAATTTTGAACCTTTGTGATACTGTTCTAATGCATATTTCTGGAGGTCACTACCATAAAACAATAAAAACAATTTGCACTTTCCTGTTTATTGGGCTTTTCTGTTAGTGCAATCTATTATAAATGGGTAGTAAACTCGATCTTATTGCATTTGCGATAATACCGATAACTGCAATTGTGTGGGTTTTTACACTATTATGGTGAAATATGGTTTCAGTGTTCCTTCACTGAAATCTTCAATCATATGCAAAACATAAATACATTTTCAGAATCTTCTCTTCATTCATATTTACATATTACAATGATGAAGGGAAAGCAACCAGTGGAAAGTGCAAGTGGTGGCAGTGCTAGGAAACGGAACAAAATTGATTTAGAAATGAAAATGATTAAGAAGTACAAAGCAGGACAAAGTTTGTCATCTAGTGCATGGAATTAAGTCTCACTGCTTCAACAGTGAATACTATTTTAAAGAACAGTGAGTGCACATAAAAGAACATGTTAAAGGATCAGCTTATTTAAGCAGAGGCGGACTGGGTCAAAAATTCTTACCCATGAAAACAAAAGGAATGTATCGGAGATCAGTTTGTAATACTAAAAATCACACCGACCCACCGGGGTTTCCCTGGTAAGTCTTATGGCCAGTCCGCCGCTGCATTTAAGATCAGCAGTGATCACAAAACAGCGTTCAGGTACTATATAAAAGATGGAAAAGCTATTAATAATATGGATGGAAAATCAGATTCAGAAGCAAGTGCCCCTGAATCTAATGGCCATTCAAGCAAGAAGTATTTATGAAGATATTAACGATAAGTACTGCAAAACCCAAGCCAAGTTTGTGGCAAGCAATGGGTGCTTTAATAGGTTCAAGCATCATGCTGGTTTTCACAAATTAAAGTATGCGGTGAAGTCACTAGTGACAATTCTGCAACTGCAGAGAAATTTTGTGATGTGTTAGAAAAAACCCCTTCTAAACCTGCACAGCCCTCAACTTCTGCAGCAATGTATTTATCATTCTGGCAACAATGCTTGAGTGGTAAAACTTGCTGAAATTATGCCTGTCTCCTCTCTCTTTTTGTAATTTTATAATTTTGAAATATTGTAATTTTTCCTGTGCATGAGATAAAAAAAATTGAATAATTCTATTTACATGTTTGTCGAACATTTATTTTTTGCTTCAATCAAATTCAGTTTGCATAGTTGTGAGTGAGACATTTCCCTAAATGCTTATTTAGGGAAATTCCGACTTAACACATTTGCTGCCGGTTATGAGTCAGCACGCTATCGTCAATAGCGTGGCATAGAAAGAGGAGACTGTTGCCAGAAGCCAACTGTGTTTCCATAACGAAAAAGCTTGAAAATTGGTAATAAGGGATTGTTAGGTATACCATATCAATATTCAAGTGTCGTATAAGCAGTTTCCAAAAGATTTTGAGATTCAAGCGCCAGTGCGTGACAGGAACTGGAGGTCAAATTTGCCTGTAAATGCTGCATCATGCACTGGCACGTGACACAAAAACATAATAATATAGTATGTAAATAATAAAACAAAAAACATGGTAACATTAAGAAATATGTATTATTTCATACCAAACCAATACAGATTACAAATACACTATGTGTAAGAATGTTACTTATGTATAATGTTTGCACAATCTAAGCAATAGCCGGGTGATCCTTCGCAAACACTGCAGATATAGATTATATCCTTACATTTCCCTTCAGAATAGTAACGTTTGCATTGCTTCCTCAATATCTTTCCACCTTTTCTTTCTTCCCGCGATTTGAGCACATGTTCCAGTTCAGGTACATCATGCACAGTATGAGGGGGATCAGATGGCTGTTTCAATAAAGATCTGATCACTGATAAACGGAAGTCATAAAGTTGCATCTTGTTATGTGAATATTTAGTATAGATATGGTGTGCATTCATCATTATTAGTTGCAAAATATGCATAAATATTTTTGTAGGCCACCTAATGGTTTTCCTTTCGCAAGGATAATAGGCAAGCATTTGATCTTGCTTGTCAATGCCTGACATAAACCTATTATATTCAATTGTAGGCAATGGTTTTGATTTCAGTTCGCCTCGTTTGTTCTGCATTTCCACCATATCATTTTGGTATTCTGTAGATATGTAACTGATATCTCTTCTGTCCTTCCACTTAGCAATCATTACACCATGGGTACACCTTGATAAAGTTTCCCCTTTCTTCAGCTTTTTTTCTCAAACCTCTTTCGGAAATGTTTTCCTATTACTTCTGATTGTCCCAGTACAATGGGTTTGTGTCTGTCAGCGAGACACTTAGCGAGTTCATAGCTACTGTAATAATTGTCCATAAATATGCTATGCCCAACATCTAACATCCCATCAGGTAAGTTCATGATGACTTTTTGTGCATGTCCTTTTCCACCAGAATCATTCAACATACTGGTATATACTTGAAATTTGATAACCATGCCAGTAGGCATTGTGATCATATATAACTTGATGCCGTACTTATGGCGTTTGTTTTGAATGTACTGTCGAAAAACAATCCTTCCACGCCACAATATTATAGACTCACCTAAGCTAATCTCACTCCTGAGTAATATATTTCTGACATTTGTGCATTGAACAGATTCACCATTTTTCGAATTTTATTTAGGCTATCCCATGGACATACCTCTTTCTTTTCTGGATTTTTTGCAAAATGTAAGGCCCGCAGTAATAATAAGAAACGATTCCTGCTCATGTTATCTGTGAACACATGTAATCCGAACAGTTTATCTGTTTTCCAATAATCTTGTATGCGGGTCAGTCGAATGGTTCCCATATGTAAAATCAATCCAAAAAATACCAGCATTTCATCTCTAGTGGTGTCCTTCCATGCATTTATTCGAGAATGTTCTTCATTTTCTCAGGGAAGAAGTATTTCACAAGCATAAACATTTGTTTTGTAATTATTTCATCCAAGATATTGTCGGTCAATAAATGATGAAAGTAACCTACAGGATTATCACCTGACACGGGTTGCAGCAAAGACTCAGATTTTGTAAAACGAAACTGTTTCATCGATGTTACGTCATTTTCCCACATGACGTTTTCCAACTCACCATAATCCTGCTGTGGAAGTGTAGCCTCTTCCACAATATCTTCCTTATCTACACTTTCCGAATCCGAAGCGTCCTTTGGAGGGATAAAATCTTTTTCATCGTCATAACTGATGTCACAGGGATATACGTCAGATAACTCTTCCAACATTTTTGCAATTTCTTCATCTGTAAGGGATTTTTTATATTGCACTTTTCTTCTTTTTGGGCGCGACGGGCCTGCTAAAATATCATCTGCACGTCACATAACAAAATGTTCAACACCACATACAACTACATATAGTTTACACCCTTTACTTGATGGCGAAACAATTATACACAGCAGAAACACAATGCCAACTGAAGTTGAGAACTTCATACTAACGTCTAACAAATCCCGTACCCGCGCGTGATTGGCTACTGGGTAATGATGCCACATCCCGTGCCTGCGTGTGATCGCTCTTCAATACTGCTGCGACATCACGTGCTGGCGCGTGATCGGCAGCAAACATGTTAAGTAAAATTCAACTTCCATAGCGTTCTGCAGAATGCAACCCTTATGGTAGTCGGGGAGTGGCTATATATCTCTCACATATTTGACATTTTATAAGCTTCCTAAACTTGTATGTATTGCTGTGTAAGTTACTATGTTCAGCGAGGTGACAACTTTTGTGTTCACCTGGTGTTACTTGCAGACAAATCACGCACAATCCAGTGCAAAAATTGCTTTATACTCACATTGTTCCTTAATATATCAGTCACGTTGGAGCAAAATCACGTTGTGAAAATGTGCATTACAGCAGAACTGTGACTGTATTCTATTATTTGTTTAAAATATGAACATGTCTGTGAAGGCCTGTTTCAAGACTTACTAGTCTCATTAGACTAGCGATGTCAATTAGTGCATCTCTGATGTGTGGATTAAGAAGTAATTCTGTATGGTTTGTCAATTACATAGGACATGGGTGGGCAACTTAATTTGTGATGCGATTGACTTTTTTTTCTTCAAAATGTGTCACGATTTACCATCTCAAGAAGTTCGTTGCACATGGTTAAAGAGGTTAATCAACACATAATGAAAAATGTTGTTTATAAATTTTTAAATTAAATACAATTCAGAATTCTTATTTTAAATTCATACGTATTTAAATTTTTAATTTATGTGAAGTTTGTGTCTTAATGTCATCTGCCAAACTTTCAAAATTGGGGATATACTGTGATAAGTATATCCCTGATTGTATATACCACGTTTGTATACAATAAAGATTATATATATATAAGGCCAACCGTAAAGAACCTTCTGTATGCGAGTCCGTAAGAGTAGAGCGATTCTTCGTCTTTTTTTTTTTTTTTTTGTTTCAAATACAAAAAGGCCGATTCACATAGATATGTGGAATCAAAACAGTAAATTTTAAAATTTACTGCATTTTTTTACAGTACTTTTCTCGGCAAACATATTTCCAAAAGTCTTTTTCTGATGACCTAAGATATCATTTCGCAGTGTAATAATTTTGTTTTCAAGTAATATTTTCTCCATGTGAAAAAGAAAAAGATTTTTTCTGCAGTTTGTTTCGTATCTTAGTCGACCTTAAATGGACAAGAAATATATTTAACAATGTCTTCAATTGTTTTAAAATCACTGAACATGGTTTCAAAATCATCCACAACTTTCTCACTTTCAGAAACATTTCTCACTATTAAATTCAAAAACAGGATACTTTTGCAAATGATCTTGCATATTTGCAAAATGATCGAAATTTTTTTTTTTTTTTTTTTTTTTGAGATCCTTAGCCATTGCCAAAAATTGATATTTATATGCAGAAATACTAATCGTGTCACCCACATTTTTTTTTTCCCTTGTAATTCCAAATTCAGATCACTTAATTTACTGGTAAAATCTGACAAAAAAGCCAGATCACACAACCACACCGTATCTTGCAGCTGTTGATAATCATCTCCACTTTGATCGACAAATTTTTAAATTTCATTCATCAAATTTCGAAATCTGTAGAAACTTACTCCAGCTCAGAAACTTCACATCTGTGTGTAATATCAGATCTGGTTCATTTTCATCGAGGTGCATTTTGAACAGTCTCCTTTTAAGAGATTGTCCTCTGATGGAATTCACAATTTTGAAAGCTATGTTCATAATACTTTTAGTATTTAATCTTTTGCTGGTTAATACTTTTTGGTGGATGATTCAGTGGTAACTCAAAAAATCTGGGAATTCGTCATCCTTTTGGCACAATGCGATGAATCTGTTAAGATGCCCTGTGATTGCTTTAGTTCCATCTGTTGTTATTGATATGAGCTTAAATAGTGGTAATTTAATTTTTTCAATAAAATTTTTGAATGCGTTAAATATATCAAGATCTCTAGTTCTTTCTTTTAACGAAACCATACCCAGCAGTTCTTCTCTAGTAGCAGAATCATCAAAAACCATAAGAATAACAACGAGCAATTGAGCTATATCACTGATGTCTGTTGTAAAGAAAAGGACACAATTAGCAGTACGAGCACGCAATTGTTCGCTCACATTTTTACTCATTTTTTTGATACGTCGCATCACAGTATTTCGAGATAATTGCAGATCTTGAAGGGCACTTTTAATTTCACTTTTGTTCTTAAAATTTTCAAAAAGAGACTCTGTTATTTCTAAAAGTGCATCTTTGATGAATTGACCATCAGAAAATGATTTGCATTTTTTTGCAAGAAGTTGACTCACTTTAAATGCTGCTACAGTTACTGCTTTAGATTGTAAATTAGGTGTCATGAAGAAATTTGTTGCGTGAATAAGCTGGATTTAAGTTCTTTTAATTTATTTTTTCTAAGGTCACTATTAGGCGAAAAATCTGATTGGTATTTACCATGGAGCGCTTTGAAGTGCCTTTCTAAATTTCCTTTTTTGGGTATAGCCACGGAAGCATTGAAAATCAAATAACAAAATTTTTCTTTTATCATTACAAAAAAGTATTCTAGTTCCCACTTTTGATGAAAATGATAAGTTTTACTCTTTTTTGTAGTATTTATTTTAAATCAAAGGGTATTAAATTAACGTATAAGCACTGTCCAGTTATTAATATTAAGTAATCCAAATAAGAATTTGACACATACGCTATGCTCTCCTCAACGTATTAACTGTGTGAATTTTCACTAGACAAGCCTAGCGGCTGTGCGGTGACACGAGTGGTCATGTGGTTCAATGGATTTGTAATAAGCATATGCAGTGGGGCGCATAATAATAATAACCTTTAGATCTTGACTAATATATTTTTTATATATATTTAAAATTCGTCGTGATCGACCAAAATTAAAGCCGCAATCGACTCGTAGATCACGATCGACTTGTTGGCCAACCCTGACATAGGACAAGATAGTCCTAAATTTACTAATTTTATTTCTAAAGTCACATAGTTTCTTCTATATTAGATACCAGAAGTTATTCCCTTCAAATTTTAAATTGCTTTCTGCAGCACAGGGGCACTCAACATTGAGATGTTGATACATTCTAATTTTTTTTAAGCATTTACATTAACATAATGAATAAACATTGAAATTCTTCATAATTTAAATGCATTTGGGGTAAATTTCTGATAATTTGATATTTTTATGTTTTGACTTTCTAGGTCTAGTGTTATGCAGTTGTTATCTTCAGGCCGTCAGTGTGTTTATGCAGGATTTGATCCTACTGCAGATAGCTTACATATAGGAAACTTACTGATTTTGATGGCATTATTGCACTGGCAGAGGGAAGGTCATGATGTGATCATTGTAGTGAGTTTTGTTTCTGTTACCATATTCTGTAATCCTTTAATTGGGATTCTTAAACAATTAGTTTTTAGGTTCTTCTCACCACAGTGCAGATGTGCGAGTTAGGAATTCATTCATGCATGCATGCATGTCTGTCTGTCTGTCTCTATGTACACTAGTGTTCAAAGAAAGTGCATCACCTAGAAATTTCACATTTCTAACCCTCTCTTGCAATGGTATGTTACATTAATAACTAGCTTCACAAATAGAAATATAAACAAAAGATATTTATTAATAGTTAAGACAAAGCTAAGTAATATTTGACAGGTGCTCTGAAAATTTTCCAAAAAGAGCATTTACAACCTTTATACAGCAGTTTTGGAAAACAGACAGTTATTGCTGAAATGTTATCAGAAGCCCTCAGTTTGCTTCAGTTTATCGTTTTAAATGGAAAACAAAATGAAAAGTTCAGTAGGCAAACTAATATTTAGTTGAACTGCCTCTGGCTCTGATGACAGCAGCACACCATCAAGGCATTGACAGGATCAATTTCTGAAGATAATCATCTGATAGTTCTTGGTTCCAAACACAAATTATGGCTTCCTAAAATTCACGAAGGCTCTTTGGTTTCTTTCTGGCCACTGCAGATTCCACGATGCCAACAGTTTTCTATAGGATTCAGGTCTGGGCTGTTTCCTGCCCAGCTGAGTTGTAATGCACCCTGTTCGTCCAACCATTTTTTCACCTGTAACAAATGTAAACACATTGCTGTTGAACCTCTAATGCAGAAATGAAGCTAAAGTAACTATAGAAGTGCCTACTTACACTTTTTACACTTTTCATCCGATGACAAGGAGCAGAGTTGTCCTGAAAGATGCAGTTACTTGGCAGGTTGAAATGGTCTCTAATGGTTGGCAGCAATTTGCCTTCCAATACAGCCAGGTATCCATTTGACATTTTTATAAACTGCAGGTGACCTACTCCGCGATACGAAATGCATCCCCATATCATTTGGCTGGTAGGGAATTTCACTGTAGACACCATACAGTCTGGATGATATTCTTCATCACATCTACAGCGAATCATTTGTCTCCCATCAGAGCAATGCAGGTTGAATTTCTTCTCATCCGAGAAAATAACTGACTTCCACTGCTCGGGGGTCCATTTGACATGCTCCTTACCCAAATTAATTATGCCTTTTTCATTTTTTCCGTGAGGAGGGTCTTCTTCTTAGGACAATGGGCTACAAGTCCATTTTTGAAGAGGCATCTTCTGACTGTTACTACACTTGCTCCCACTCCTGTATGTTATTTCCATTCTCTTTTCAGCTCAGACGAAGAAGCTTTACAGTTTTTAAGGCATAAGCGCTTCAAAATGCAGTCCTGTTTTTGCGTGGAGACTCGTTTGTGTCTGGTTCCTTTTTTCCTATCAGCAGAGCCAGTATTCTTGAGTTTGTAAAGAAATCTACTTGCTGTCCACTGATTACAAGACACTATAAGCAATATGATGGGAAGAACATCCTTCCCCACGTAAAGCAACAATAGCACTCTTTCTTCGTGGCTTCAACTGCACATAACTCTCCATCCTGACACAAGCAAGGAATGACTGCAACTATTGCAGAGCATGCTTATATAGCTGAAAGTAACAGCTGATGCAATGCTACGTCATCACATATGTGTGTCAATTTTATCTGATGCAATCTGTAAGAAATATTGCCATATACTTACGTTGTTCGGACGACAATTATAATTTTAAGAGGTGATGCACTTTCTTTGAACACCAGTGTATAGAGTAACATACAGCTTGCTGACTGAGTGGATTTAAAAATTGGTGTTTGAAATCCTGCATAAAATTTATTTGAAATTCCACAAATTTTTATAAAATTTAAATAAAATTTTTTTTGAATAAATTCAAACAGACAGTGCATGTTGATAACCTTGTAAAACTTGATCCTACTTAAATTTTTTTTGCTTATACTTGAGCTAGCACTCTGAAAACTTTCCTAATCCTTGTGAAGCAGTAGTTTTTAGGAAAACCAGAAATTGGGGCATATACAAATATTATTTTTAAATTATTATTATTATTAAATTATTATTATTTTTTCTTGTTGACTTATTGCACTCTTTATTTCACAGATGTTTCCTTTTATTGTGTACATTTTCATCCAGTTAAATAATGAAATATCATTTCATTGGCATCAACTACCAACTGTTGCACTATCTTGAAACTTTTCATCTGGTTAATAATCAGCAACATGGATTCTGCCAATGCAAGTCAGTGGTTATAATCAGACTTTTATTATTTATCTTGGGACAAATTACATTGATAGGTTAAAAGAAAATTAAACAATTACTCTTCACATTTCTGACACTTTTCATCATGCATGGTATGAAGGCTGTCTAAACATACATCCTCCTTTTTTTTTCTTTTTGCATATGCATATCCAGTTTTATTTCTGACTGCTCTATGTATGCAGTGGTACCTGTTGCTCTTCTAACTTCCCAGCTAATGCTGGAGTTGGTATCAGTAGTGGCATATGATTAAAGAAAGCATGCATATAAAGCATCAGCCAAAAAATAATAAAATCCCACATCACCTGCCCATCCTCTCCAATAATTTGTCTAGTTCTTCCTTGAATTTATTCAAACTACCTACTTTTACAACAACAGAAGGAAGCTTGTTCCAAGGATCAAACACCCACTGGCTGAAGGCAAACCTGTGCACATCTATCCTGCAACTATCCTTCCTCAATCTGAATTTATGCCTCCTTGTGTGCATAGTCTAAGCAAGAGGAAGAATGCTATATTGAGCATTGAGGTGGCTCAATCCATTCAAAGTCTAAACCCCTCAATAAGATCACTCACGGGTGCCTAGTTTTCAGACAATGCAATTTGCAGAACTGAAACCTTTCTCAGTAAGACCACCCTTTAGTTCCCTTCACCAATCTCATTGCCCATCTCTGCACCCATTCCAGATGATTTACATCCTTACTAAAATGAGGCCTCCAGACATGTATGCAATAATCGAGATGTGGCCTAACCATTGCCTTGTACAATGGGATACTTACCTCCTTATCTCTGCTAGCAAAAAGACGCCTCCGTAGCCAGGTGGACAGGAGCAGCAGTGCGTAGCACACACTTCTTGATTAGACTGGGGTTCGAGCCCGTGACCACCAAATACGGAGGATGCGGAAAGGTCAGGGAATGACCACATATCCCGGGAGCAATATGGCCTTAGTTGCTAATGCTCCTAAAAACCAAATAACAACAACTGCTAGCAAAGTTCCTGTATGTCATTGACAAAACCCAATGTGCCATCTTGGAAGCCTGTCTGCATTGCTGAGAGAATATCATATCTGACTGCACAATTTCCCCAGATCACTTTAATTTTTCTTATCCTGAGCATAATACCACATAGTTGGTATGTTACTTTGGGGGTTACTGCTATCCATATGCGGTACTTTACATCTGTCAATGTTAAACTTCAATTGCTATTTCTCAGCCCATATACCTAATTTTTCTAGATCTTGTTGCAGTAGAATACCTTGATTATTGTCATTAACCACCATGCCAACTTTTGTATCATCTGCAAATTTAAACATTAAACCTGATATACCTTCATCAGTATCATTAATGAATATAGAAAACAACAATGAGCCCAACAGTGAACCCTGAGGGCTCCACTAAAGACATTAGTCCATAAAGGGCAGTGTCCATTAATAAACACTGTCTTCTGACATTCAACCATCCCTTTATCTATAGTAGTAATTTTCCCTTAATGCTATACTGCTCCAATTTATACAACAGTCTTTTATGTGCTACAACATCAAAAGTGTTCCTGAAATGCAAGTATATGATATCAAAATTATTTTTTGCATTTATTTCCTTTGTTACTGCATGTTAGTATCCAAACAGATTGGTCAGACAAGATTGCACCTTATCAAATCTATGCTATGACTGTGGTATAATTACATTCCCCTGGATGGTCCTGCATTACTTCTTTAACCAGCAACCCCATAATTTTCCCTGGAAGAGAAGTTAAGCTGACAAGTCTGTAATTCTTCAAGTCACATTTTGATCCCCCATTGTGAACTGAGGATACATTCACAAATCCCCAGTCCATAGGCTCCTTCTCCTCTGAATCCAAAGAAGCTCTCATAATTATGGCTAACAGTTTGCTTACTCCCTTTGCATAATTGGATAGATCTCTTCCATGCCAGATATCTTTTTTATGTTTAGCTTCAACAATATGACTTCCACTCTTTGTCCTCTCAACAGTCATCACAAAATTATTTAGCTCTCTCTCTCTCTCTCTCTCTCTTAGAGTTTGATAAACCTCTGTCATCCCCCTTCCCTAAATAATTCTTCTTGTGTGAATATAGATACAAAATACCTGTTCAGTTTGTCAGCAGCCTGAGCAGGATCATCAACACTTAGACTATCAGTGTCAAGTGGACCACTGTGATTCAATCACGTCCTTCTACTTTTAATATAAGCAAAGAATTCTGTTACTTTTCTTTGAATTCTTTGCCAGAGACTGCTTGTAATTTACCTTAGCTTGCCTAACCACCTTTGTGACTTGATTGCAGACTAGTTTATATCTACCATAGGCTTCTGTGTCACCTGATATTTTATATGCATTTTTATTCTCTGCTACAACTCTTGTCAGTTCATCTGACATATTTAGGTCTAAGATTTAGAATTTGCTGTTGGTAACATCATCGGTTGGTCCCACTGCATAGAATTTAAAAACTGCCTGAGCCCACTGTAGTCACCCTTATGAAAGAAAAAGTCCTCTCCTTTATTCTTGACATTCGTTACGTCTTTAAGTAAATCCCACATCAGTACACTCTGATCACTGCCACCAAGTGGATCTTTTATATGCAGGTTCTTAATGCATGAAGAATCACTGCTGATAATCAGATCAAAAATATTGCTTCCTCCTTTTGCCTCTCTAACAGGTACTGTAGAAAACAGTCGTGCAACAAATCCACGTCTTGCTAATGTGTGAGTGACCAACTTACAAGTTCCAGTCAATATCTGAAAAGTTAAAATCCCCCATTATAAGACATTCTGATTTACAATCAAGTCTATTTCTCTGTATAGTTTGTTTTACTTATCACAATCATTAGGCCTGTAGCACACTCCTACTCTCATTTTAATTTTCCCTGTGCTTATGACACATCAAACTGATTCGACATTGCACTGGCCACCTATGTTGACTGTATGCACTGTCTTAGATTTAATATGCTTTTTAACTAAGACCATAACTCTTTGCCTCCTTCTTCCTATCTGTTCTTTCTGCACACATTGTACTTCTCACGTTCAGACTCTGCATCCCTTATGTCTGAGTGACACCATGTCTCCAATATCCCTACAGTGTCTGCATTTGATGACTTCATCAGCACTTCAGATTCATAAAATTTATTTACAATGCCCCTAGCATTAGTGTACATGCTCCTGTTCTTACTATTAGTTACTCTAACACAGCTCATGTATTTACTTGTTCCATGATGAACCACAGCAAGGCTTGAAATCCCTGACAACTTTATTTCCAGGCTGCTGCATGTTCCAGTAGAGGCAGTGAAAGAATCACTTTCACCTCTGCATGTAGATCTATTTAATCTATTAGTCTGTGTATCCTCCCAAGCTAATAGTTTTCTGATCCACTTAAGACTGCGTCAATAGCATCAGTAAATATCATGCACAGACCATGCTGAGAAAAATTTTACCCCACAAGCTACTTGCACTGTCTTTCCAGGACTGAATTGCTTGACTAGGCTCTCAACGTAAATTAATAAAGAATGCCCGGTATAGTGGTCATGCGAGGTGAACTGCGTGAACGGGTGCTGGCAGCAGTACTCCTCATATCGTGTCTGGGCAGAATTGCATACACTTTCAAATTTAATCCTGACTCGCAACTTTTTTCCAACATTGCCCTGTATTTGTTAAGTAAGATCAGATCTCAAATAGTCTCTAAGGTTCTGTTCTTTCTCCCACCGTTTTCCTCCTATATGTTAAAGACCTTACAATTTACTGTAAATTCTGTTTATAGTTGTGCTGATGATGGTACCTTATATTCTACCTTCCAGTTGTCAAATCCTGCTGTGTGCAAACAACTTCTTGAATAACTGCAACCAGTTTTTTAAATGCTGATTTCAACGTAAATTTCCATTGGAAAGGAAAAAACTTAATCTTGATTCTTTTACAATGCAGTCCTGTCTGTTTCCTTTCAAAAAAAAAAAAAAAAAATTCCTCTTTTTCTCTGTACATCATTCAACAGCACCCATATATACAACATCTCTACAAGGAATAACCCTGACTTTCTTGGCATAAACATATCAGAATTAGTTTCCTATGTATAGGAAAAAAACAAAATTTTTTTCTTTCACCCTTAATGTTACTTTTCTTTTAAACAGCCACTGGCTGCTGTAGAAATCGCAAATCAGCCTTATCATGGAATATTATTATTCCAACATCTGGCTTAGTGGCCAAAAAAATTTAAACTAGATTCTCCAGAAAAGAGCAGTCAGGTTAAATAATGACCCATCTGTGACCCAAACTGTTTGTCACATAGACATTCACTTTTTGCTATATTTTTTCTATAAATATTTCCACAGCACTGTTCTTTTGAATTAGCATCCATAATTCTGCTTCTTTCTTTTGCACCAGTACAAACAGGTCTCAATTGGTCAGTATCTATTCACAGTTCCATTCCAAACTTGCTGATCTAACTTTCCCTCATTTATCTCTCTTATTCTGTTCTTTGTGGTGGGAAAAATGTATATATATTTGTATGTAACATCAGCGGCAACAAGTATCTTCTGTCTTCTCTACTTTCAAATCCACATACAGTACCGGGGTATTATAGGTTCCAATACCTTTTGTGTTTGGGGCCACTTTAAAAATAAATAATAAATAAATGGAAATAATACATGGATGTAGTAACATACACTGCAAAGGACAAGAATTGTGTTTTATCACTGTTTAGTACAGGTAAAAAAATGTGTATGATTATATTAGGCAGCTACTTTTATTTGCTTTTCATTCAAAGTGTATAATAGGTGCAAAGCAAGCAGCACAAAGTTGCATAATCTGTTGTGAAATGCATCTGTTGTGAATATAGTTATTTATTATTTCACCACAAAAAGCAATATTTATGTGGAGTTAATTTTATTATTATTTTTTAATGTTCTTAAGTGATAAAAATAAATTGCATTTATTTCTTTGAACTGTATAGTTAGTGACTTGACCTGTTTTTTTTTTGCATATCCATTAATGTTTTTTTTTTTTTTTTTATGAAAACCCCAAACACGAAACGTATCAAAACCTATAGTACCGTGCATGGGTTGAAGGAGAAGTATTGGGGGAGGGGGATGCCGGAAACTTTGCTCTAGAGACTAAACATGGGTTTCACCACTTCAAGCCTCCAATAAGCAAAGTGGTGGTATTTCACCGGTTGATGAAAGTCATCTACCACCTTAAGTTTTAACCATTTGCTATTGTGAATGGTACTAATTTCTTTGTAAATGAAAATTGACCTGTTCTTCTTGGCATCAATAGAATCAGAGTTAGCTAATTTTAATGAAAAAATTGGATGATTTACTTGAACTTTTGCAGACACTGATTAAAAAAAAGTAAGCAAAAAAAGTTACTCCAAGGAGGGTCAGATTCAGTTTTTCTGTATTATCATTATCACATACATCAGTGAAAATGATATGATACCACACTCATAAATTGTGATAAAATCAGTGGTGGTGAACAAAAAAGAGCTAGAGACATGGGTGCATTGGGGACGATTTACCAAGATTGTTAATACAAGAGTTAGAAGAATAGCAGGATGCTAATAAGTCAGCATTATCTTTAGCTGAGGATATAACAGGATCATCAGGTTTGTAACAGAGATGGGAGTATAGATGGACAGAAATTGCAAGCAGTTTCTGCCAAGAGACTGGAATGCTCAACTTTAATTTGGAGATGAAGTAGGTTTTATACTCTTAACCATTCAAAATTGAGTTTGGATAGATTAATACCTGGTTTACAATTGTTGTGAGCAATTTAGTGTAGACAGAAAATGAAGCTGGAGGCTTGGATACAAGCCATTTGTTTTATGTCCTTTTCCCCCCATGTGTTTGTACGTATATGTATAAAAAGTTTAGATTTTTAAGTTTATAGTAGCACCATATAATATGGAAAAAAAGGGGAATATATAAGTATTAGTTTTAATGGGGATATATAAGTATTAGTTTAAGTATGGAGGTCAAAAGGCAAATGCACCAAGGTGCATTTGTCTTTGTATCCCTTGTTGCAAAGCAGCAACAAAGGATACAAAAGTATATAAGCAAAGTTATAATTAAGTGAGAGAAAAAGTTGACAGATGGAAATGTAAAGAGCACAAGGTGCCAAACTAGTAGAGAAAGGATAGAAAGAAAGAGAAGTATTTAGGGGTAGATGAAAGGAAAAGAAGACCAAAAAACCTAAGCAATACTTTGAAATATAGAAAATTAAAAGCTGAATTAAAAAGCCAAATAGATGGAATGGAGCTATAAAGGAAAAGTAAAAATAAATTATTAATACTAAGGATTATAATACACTAGCGTGCATCGAATAAGAGGGTAGAAAATTTTTTTTGATGCAAGAGATATCTAAAGATGTGAGAAGGTAAAGACTAGTAAAATAATAAAAATGTTTGATCGTGCTATAAATCCATTTCTTGGTATCCATTTTTTAAACCATTTTCTTACTTCATCTTCATTTCAACTTATTAGTCATATAGCATACAAAAAGCCTGTTCTAATTTACTAACCTACCTTTCCTTCAGATTTGCCTTATTCATCTTTAATTTCCCTTCAAATTCACTTTATTACTCCATACACTGACTTGTTATTATTATTTTAATTTTGTTATACTGTTTATTTAATTTTACTTTAATTTTTCAAGTACACTGCTTTGGGACTACCCTCCCTATCTTTATGGAAGAATTTTCTGCTTTTACCCTCCTTATTATAAATTTTTTTTTTTTTTTCTTTCAGAGTATTTAACTATATGTAGGCATAGAAACAGTTTATTGATACATAATCAGGTGTAGTCCTCCAGATGAATTACCTGCTTTATGTTTCAATTATTTATAGCATGCATCAAAATTTTTTATTAATTTACTAGTTATTATATTAAAAAAAAAAATTTCCACTCTCTTATTTGATGCATGCTAGTGTATTATCTTTCTATACATTAAAATAATTTTCCTCCTAATGATATTTATTCAGCCAATGGGAGAAGAGAGATGCGGGTTACATGGTAATACATAACAAATACTAAAATACTTAACAGAAGCTTGTTTTACTGTGGTAAAACAAGCTTCTATTTATCTAACATGACCATGCAGTACCATTCTTGATTACCATATGTAACATATTTATTTAAATAAACTAAATGCAACAAGGCAATATTTTTTGATTCTTTATCTATCGGTGTAGATACACCATAGATTTAAAGAAAAACTACAATCATAGTGTGAAAGGCACCCACCGATGAAAAGCCAAGTAGCTTTAAAATGGTGCCATCTGGGTCGTGGTGCCCACCGAGAATAAGTGACAATAGTCTTCTCTATTAGTGAAGCATTACCTATTCGAGGTAGTGCAATACATGGTAACTCGTAAAGGATGAGCACAATATGAGATATAGATGAAATGATGCTTTTCACACTACGATCATAGTTTTTCTTTAAGAGTTGTCTATGGTGTATCTACACTGATATTATATAGATATAGTAATGTATTTATGTATTCATAGCTGAGGAAGAGACACACATACAATCGAAAGCTTCTGTAAGTATTTTATTTTATTTTATCAAAAGAAGCAAGTGCAGTGAACAGGGGGGTGAAGCCCCCTAGTAATCATTAATATTAATCATTTATTGTTACTTTTCCTTTGTAGCTTCATTCCGTCCAATTGACTGTATGATTCAGCTTTTAATTTCATATAATTCAAAGTATCACTTAGGTTTTTTTTGCTTTCTTTCCCTTTCATCCACCCTAAATATTTCTCGTTCTTTCTGTCCTTTCTTTACTAGTTTGGCACCTTATGCTTTTTACATTTCCATCTCTCAGCTTTTTCTCTTGCTTAATTATTATAACTTTGCTTATATATATATATTGTGTGAGAAAGAGTAAAAATACCATTGGCATTTAGTTTGCCAACCTTCATAAAGTCTTGAATACCTCAGTCATGTCTCTATACTGATACTAGTTCTCAGACATTTTCATTTACAGAACTCAAGTCTTTCTTGATAAGAGTACTCTTTTGTGTGCCCAACTAACCTTACTGCTTCTCTCCTCTCCTCTACTTCAAACAAATTTACATGCATCCTAATCCTTGCTTTATACAATGGGATAATCACCTCTTTGTTCCTTGTGGCGGCGTTCCTTTATATTATTGACAGAACCCCTTGAGCTGCCTTAGATAGAACTTCTTGTTAGACTGTTCAGTTATCCATAGGTCTCTTTTATTATTAATTGCCTTGAGTTTGACATGAAGTTCTATCACTGCAAACTAATAGAACTTTGACTCCCCCCCCCCCCTTTGTTCCTACCCTGCACAGCTCCTGGAGTTAAATTTAGTGGACAAAGACTGCAAATCTCATATCCTAACTGCCTTAGAATACCATTCTCGCATCTGAGAGTGGTACCCTCAAAACTTTAAAAATATCTGTTATACAGCCAGAAAAAAAAAAAAGAAGTGATTAGACTAATCAGTAATAATTGATAGTGATAATTTCTTCATTTAAACAAGGAATTAAAATTCATTAATGCTATTGTATTTCAGCTTGGCGGAGCAACTGCTATTATTGGAGATCCAGGTGGGAAGACTGAAGAAAGGATTCCTATAAAGGAAGAAACTGTGCAGTCTAATCTTAAGTCAATTGAGCAGAGTATCCAAAGAATATTTGATAATCATAGAAATTACATTTGGAAGAAAGAAAATAAACAAACTCCACTTCATCCTCCAAGGTAACTTTTTCACATGAATAATGTGTGAAACAAATAAGGATTTTAGGAAATATTTTGATTTGTATTATTCAGATCTGGACAGATTTAAATTATTTTATTTTATTCTAGAGTGCTGTTTTTAATCTTTTTTTTAAATTTTTTTAAACAATTTTCCTCCTTTTCTATTTTAAATTTTCAGCTCATGACCTGCTTCATATTTTTTACTGTTTTTTAAAATTACATGATATATTATAAAAATGTTCTGTATAATGAAAGATAATATAATATAAAAATTAAATACAGTCATGCATATAGAAAGTTTATTTCCTTTGTATCAAAATGGGAAATAAAAATTAAAGACCACTCAAATGAAAGAGAGAATACCTCAGGAAGTAAATTGACTTCAGTTCCATATGAGTTATTCTACAGGTAGGGCATATAACTTTAGTCCTAGTTTTGTATATGGCTACGAGCAAATAAAGTATGATATGAATTTCATTGCTCATAATGCAAAGGCAAGTCACCACAGGTTACCTTGGTATTACACAGGCACTTCAGTGGCCATATGGGTAATGGCATGCAATTCAAATAAACAGAAATATAATTCTTACTTGGAATGGTGCTTTCCATATGAAACACCAGTATAATACTGGAGCAACTTGTTGATGACCTGCCTTCACAATATGACACTGGTGCATTTTATAGCAAACTTAGTGGGCTCATTGGCTGTGTACAAAACTGAAGCTAATGTCCTACTGGTAATTTTTTATAGCTTGCACACCCTTGAGACCTTTGCCCCGAGTTTACTTGGGTTTTAAATTTCCTGTAAGTTTGTTAGGAACAGAGTGATTAACAAAATAATAAAAAAAAAAAAAAAAAAAAAGGCTGCTGAAACATAACTGTGGATTTTAGTAGCATTTGTCTAACATGCCTAGATGATTTGAGGGTAACTTTAATAGTCATTATTTTTTACCACTGGGTTCAAAACTGTACTGCAAATTATATACAGGGTGTCTCAAAAATGCACGGCATAACTTCAGGAATGAGTTCCTCATATGTAGACAATAAAAATATTTTATATCAACATAGTTCCGGAAATGCTTGGTTTCCAAGTTTTGCAGGTCTGTCTATGACACTTAACTGTTCACATCACCTTATAGTAATTGTTCAAAATGTCCACCTTCTGCCTGAATACAGACCTCACATCGACGTCTCGTGGACTTGCGAAGACGATGCAAAATTCCTGGCATGTTTCGTATTGTCTCACAGCCTGCCACAATTTGATTGCGGAGAGTTTCCACATCAGCTACCGGAGTCGAATACACCAATGACTTTAAATGGCCCCACAAGAAGAAATCTAGTGGGTTTAAATAAAGTGAGCATGGAGGCCAGGCAGTTGGTCCACCTCTACCTATCCACCAACCCTTCGATTCAGGTAATTGCACACTAGGTGACTGAAATGTGCAGGAGCGCCATCATGCATGAAGTGTGCTTGTTGACAAATGATCAGTGGCATGTTGTCCAAGAAATCAGGCATGTTGTTTTCCAGAAAGTTTCTGTATGCCTGCCCTGTTGGAAGTACATGGGGCCCACATAACTTATCACCAAAAACACCTGCCCAGATGTTGAGGCTGAACCGCTGTTGGTGATGTGATGGAAGAATTGCCTGTGGGTTTTCCTGAGCACATACATGCTGATTGTGAAAGTTTTGGACTCCGTCTCATGTGAACTGTGCTTCATCTGTGAATATCACTAAGGCAGGAAAGTGAGGAGTTGTACTGCACTGCTGCAAGAACCACTGGCAGATCATTACTCGTGCAGGGTAATCTGCTGGTGACAAGGCCTGTACCCGTTGCAGATGGTAAGGATACAGTAGGTGTTCTCACAACACTCTCCAAATAGTCGGAACATTGAACAGCCAGTTGCACTGCTGATTCCAGGAGTGGCATGCACAACATCCAAAGTCTCCTCCTCTACTTCAGGAGTCGTAGATCTTGGTTGTTCTCTGTTGGCAGCATGAGGTGTAACGGTCCCATGTTCGCAAAGGATACCTTCAAACGTTTTCCTGTCTGGACATCTTTGTTCTGAGAACCTTTCGTGGTACAAACGACGAGCCTCCAGACCATTGCCATCCGCCAAATCGTACATAAAGTGCATCTTTCATCACAAGGTACTTTTTTTTTTTTATTATTATTAAAAAAAAAAAAAAAGTACCTTGTGATGAAAGAAATCACCTGCGGGAGATAAGACATTCCAGTTAATAACTCGGGAACCAAGCATTTGCGGAACTATGTTGATATAAAATATTTTTATTGTCTACACATGAGCAACTCATTCCTGAAGTTATGCTGTGTATTTTTGAGACACCCTGTATTTTAGTTTCATTTTGCAAACCTGAAGTAATAACCAAACATTAAAGCTGATTTTTTAAATTTATCTTCATTAGCAAGACTTCAAAAATCCAAATTTCTTAAAAATCAGACACTTTGTGAAAATTTTACCCTAGAAAGGAGCCTTGTCTACTGTAAATTATAAGCAACCATGGGTTGGCTTTGGCTTCCCAAAGACACTTGTTTCCTGATCTCAGTTAAATCCATGTTTTATTATGGTTGGACAGTTTGTTAATAATTATCCTCCTAAAGAATGTGAAGCTGGAAATTTTCTCCTACTTCATTGTGCATGTGTTTCTCAGTTGTGAACCTAATGTATTGCTAACCTTGGGAAATATGATGGGCATTCAAAAAATAAGTGTACTTTCTTGCATCATGTGCCAATGCTAAACTCGCTTAAGTCTTCTGCCTTTCCCATCTGAAGAATGAGTAACACTGATTAAGAGTAACACAAAAAATAAGTTACACCTGCTGCCATCTCTTGGTATAATTGTGCAACAAATGTGGTGCCTGTGCAGAATGAAGTTCACATGTTCCCCCTGGTAGGTGAGTTTTGTTGATGTAGTGGTAACAGTTGTGTAGGAGCAAGCGTTCATCAGCTAGAATGTTACTCCAAGTGTGAGGTATGTGGAACAATACGATTTTTGTGGGCGAAATGCCTGAATTGTTCCGAGATTCATCATGAAATAACGGCGGTGTATAGGGAAAATGCAGTGTCGCATCCAGCCATAGTGAAGTGATGCCAGCAGTTTGAAAGTGGTTGCACAGAATTGACGGATGCTGATTGAAAAGGAAGGCCATTGATGTCAACCACTGCAGACAACGTGATGCAGGTTGATGAAATGATTCATAGTAATCAAAGACTGATAGTCACAGAAATAGCAAAGGAATTGGATATTTCGATGGGCAGTGTTCATTCCATCGTCCATGAACATCTTGACTATCGCAAATTGTGTGCATGATGGGTTCCTTGTTCACTGACAGATGAACACAAAGGTTAACGTTTTTTGTCTTCTCTAGCTTTCCTTCACTATTCTGTGGAAGGCCATGACTTCTTATGCAGCATCATTACTGGCATTGAAACGTGGGTGCACCATTTCACCCCAGAAACGAAGAGAGCATCTATGGAATGGAGACACACAACATCACCCGTGTGGAAGAAATTCAAAGTTGCACCATCAGCAAGAAAGGTCATGGCCACTGTGTTTTTCGACTGTAAAGGAAAATATGGCAAAAGGCACAACAATTAATGCTGCCTCGTACTGCCAAACATTACGGTCTTTGCGAACAGCCATGAAAAACAAGAAGCCTGGAAAGTTAAGCAAGGTGATGTTCTCATTCAGGACAGTGCCACGTCACACAATGCATGCACAACACGACATTTGCTCCAAAGTTTTGGATGGGAGGTATGGCAACATCCGCCATACAGTCCCGGTCTTTTGCCTTGTAAGTATCACATCTTTGGCAAGCTGAAAGAACATCTAGGGGGACAATGATTTGCAAATGATGAGAAGGTACAAACAGCAGTTCGACGGTGGCTGAATGACCAAGGAGTGAATTTCTATCATCAGGGAATTGAATGTTTAGTCATATGTTCCGAGAAGTGTTAACACCAACTCAGTGACTATGTGGAAAAGTAGTGCAAGGTATGTGCTTTCTATTGCACAATGTTTACATACTTTAATAAATGTCTCTTGGGCTACAATGGTCAAGTGTAACTAATTTTTTGAATTACCCTCGTATTTTTCTGCCAGTTTCTGAGCATCTCTAAGCCTTGCTTGCTCTAAAATTTATATGACATCCAGTTTGAATGAAAGTATCTGACATTAAGAACAACTAACAAGGCATGTACACCGATGAGCCAAAACATTATGACCACCTACCTAATATGATGTTGGTCCTCCACGTGCAGCCAAAGCAGCTCGTACCCGGCGAGGCATGGATGCTACAAGATTTATAAATGTGTCTTGTGGTACTGGTACCAACAAGTAACCAGCAGATCCTTTAACTCCTGTAAGATCTGTGGTTGAGCCGCCGCAGATCGGAGTTGCTGTTCCAACACAAATCACAGATGCTCAATGGAATGGAGGCTGGGTGACCAGACGACCTTCTTCCAATCACTCAAGGTCCAGTTTCGTTGCTCGCTTGCCCATTGAGCACTGTCGCCGGTGAACCGTGTTTAGCATGGGCACTTGGAAAGGCCTGTGGCTACGCAGCCCTATTTTCAGCAGCGTTCGATGTAATGTGTGTTGTGACAAATTACTCCCGTCACCAGCATTCCAATTACCGGCAAGTTGTGCCACAGTCTCCTTTCTGTTGCCACATACCATCGGGAAGAGCCTCGATGAGGCATGATCGTCCAACACCTCGCCAGTGGTTCATGGGTTTTCCCTCCTCTGGCAACTTTTGGTAGGTACTAACCGCAGCTGACAGTGTGCATCCCACCAGCTGTGCTGTTTTGGATATGCATTGACCCAGTCATCTGGCCATTACAATTTAGCCTTTTTCAAAAGTGGGATCAAAGGGTGACACAAGTAATTACAGACCTGTTAGTTTGACTTCTGTTTCAGGGAAAATAATGGAGTCACTGGTTAAAGAAGCATTGCAGGATCATTTAGACACAACTGCAGCAATAATTCAGACACAGCACGGGTTTGTCAAGTGGAAGTCTTATCTGACCAATTTGATTGGATCCTGTGATGTGGTCACAAAGGAACTGGATGCAAAAAATAATTTTGATATCATATACTTGGATTTTAGAAAAGCTTTTGATACTGTTGCACATGGAAGACTACGGTACAAATTGGAGCAGTATGGCATTAAGGGAAAGTTGCTACAATGGATAAAAGGATGATTGTGTGGGAAAAGACAAAGTGGTGGAGGTCAATGGATTCTGCTCTACGTGGACTAATGTTATTAGTGATGTCCCTCAGGGTTCAGTGTTGGGTAAATTGTTGTTTTATATATTTATCAATGATATTGATGAAAGTATATCAAGCTTAATGTCAAAGTTTGCAGATGATACAAAGGTTGGCAGGGTTGTTAATAACAGTAATGACAATATGCTGCTGAAGTAGGATGTGGAAAAGTTGGGTAGATGGGCTGAGAAGTGGCAACTGATGTTTAACATTGACAAATGCAAAGTACTGTATATGGGTAGCAGTAACTCCAGAGAAATGTGCCAACTATGTGGTGTTAGGGTAGTGGAGAATGAAAGAGACCTTGGGATAATTGTGCAGTCAGATATGAAGTTTTCTGACAGTGCAGACAGGCTGCCAGAGTAGGTCATGGGGTCTTGTCAATGATATAGAGGAATTTTGTGAGCAGGGATCAGGAGGTGACTATCCCCTTGTATAAGGCAATGGTCAGGCCACACCACACTAGAAGCCTCATATTAGGAAGGATGTAGAGTTGCTAGAACGAGTACAGAGAAGGGCAACAAGACTGGTGAAGGGAACAAAGGGGTGCTCTTATGAAGAATGACTTAAATTTTGCAAATTGCAGCTTCTGGAGACTAGGCACCTGCGAGGCAATCTGATTGAGGTGTATAAGGCCTTGAATAGATTGAGCAGGCTTAATGCTGAGAGGATTCTCCCTGTTGCTCAGATTACAAACCTGATGAAGGGACATAGATTCAAACTGAGGAAAGACAGTTGTAGAATAGATGTGCGGAAGTTTGCCTTTAGCCAGCGGGTAGTTGATTGCTGGAACAAACTTCCATCTGTTGTTGTGGAAGTTGATAGCTTAAATAAATTCAAGGCAGAACTAGACAAACATTTGGAATGAATGGATCAGTGAAATGGGAAGGGTTTTTTTTTTTTTTTTTTTTTGGCTGATGCTATATAAACTTACTTTCTTGCATCATGTGCCTCTACTAATGCTAATGCTAAACTCACTTAAATCTGCTGCCTTTCCCATCTGAAGAATAAGAGTAACACTGATTAATGGAGCTCAGTATCTGGTGTTTTTTGTACTGTGCACATGTGCCTTAGTTTGCCTGCAGTTGCTTTGATTTGCATAACGACTTACTGGTCATAATGTTTTGGCTCATCGGTGTATGTCAGTTTGATTTTAAATTAACTGGTAAATCATAGCATGAATTTATTGACATTAGAAATGCTCTGCTTTGGGAAGTTACAGTAGTGTTTCTCATAATATAATTTACAGTTGCCACTGAAGCCTTTTTTTTTTTTTTTTTTTTTGGAAAAATCCTAGTGTACTGAACTCTCACAGTGAATATAATAATAAATACTTATTAGAGCCTTATGGCCACTAATAGATGCACAGTAAATTCATAATGATAGCAGAGCTTAACAGATGCTATCAGTAAACTAGTGAGGCATTCTGTAGAGAGACTCTAAGGCTCCTAGACTGCTATATTGAGGTAGAGTTTAGCTTTCTTTATCGATATTTTTAATAAGTTTATCTGTCTCTGGGAAACCTTTAATGAGATAAGCAATATACTATAATTGTCATAGTGGTCATTTTGCTTCACTGCTCCTTAAGAACATTGCACAATCTCTTGGCAATTATGAACTTTACAATAAGCAATTCTCTTCAGTACTAGATTTCAAAACTTCAGCAAGGATTTTTAAGTCCTGATTATGTCAGATTTATGAAGTTCTATAGTGTGTAAATGAAGATCTTTTGTTTGTTTGGGTATCCAAAGCATTAGAATACTGTATAAAATTTTTTAAGCACTGTTGGAGCTTGTCTCTAGAGGTTTTTTTTATTTATTTTTTATATGTGAACCAATATGATGTTCTGTAATGTTACAGAACATCATATTGGTTCACAAATATTGGTGAAATATGAGTTGCATTCTAAAATAGTTGGGAATCATTAATATATAATTTAAATAAGCTCCTTATTGGATGAAATGAAAGAATTTTTTACTTAGAAGTGAAATAATAATGAAAACTTAATTACTGTAGTCTGTTAAATAATGGTAGGTAAAAGTGTTTCATTTATTTATTATCAACTTTTTTTTAATTGCAGGATTTTAAATAATGCATTTTGGTATGAGGGTGAAAATGTGATTAATTTTATTAGTGGAATGGGAAGAAATTTTAGAATGGGAAAAATGCTAGGTTTTTCCAGGTGAGTAAACGTTCATTTTATATTATTTACTACAACTACCTTGTTGTAGTTTAGTTACTTATATTATATTTAAAAACTGCTTCTCTAAAATGTGAAACCAAAAAAATTTTTTTTGTCTGTTTGGATGGATTGATTAAAATCATATTATTTCATTTATAAAAATATAAATTCAGGATTGAAATGGATTCAGGTTGAATCCATTTTATATGTATATTGAAATTCACAAGAATTTATAATTTTTAATCAATATTAAATGTTTTCGTATGTTTTTTTAATCAAAAATTATATTAGTGATATTGTAAATGATATTAAATTAACATAATTTAATTTAATAATAATAATAATAATTTAATTAGCTGTTTTTCACTCAAAACATGAAAAGTATTTCCTGTTAATTTGTGTATGTTTAACTCTCAGTTATCCATAAGCAGATTATCTGATTTGTGGAACTGTGAAATGCTTCACCACGGCTATCCATAATCTATTTTGGAGGTTATAGTCTGTCATTGTGATTTTATTTTTGATTTTAAGTATTCATTTTGGAAAACAGCTGCTTTAGTTAAATTACTATAGGGATATATTGAGATCAGGGATGGAGACAATTACATGAAAGTTACATGTGTCCAGTCCATTCCCAAATTCAAAGAATGACAGAAAAACAAAAAAAAAAAAAAAAAAAAAAAACACACATCAGATGTCATGTGAGGCTAAAAATGAAAGATTTAAAAAACAAAAAAGTATATTTTTTCCAAATTGGGCTCAATCCAACCTATGGCTGAACTGAGTCCACAGATTGCCCATTACTATTATACCATCAACAGAAATGAGTGGGTCCCAGTACCATACCATAAAAAGCATCCCCCCCTCCACACATCATCACACTTTGCCACTATCATCCAGGGCTGGGATGATGCAAGCCATATGGAAACATTCTCTGCCTGTACCCAGACCAAGATTCTCCCATCAGAATGCATCAGCATATACCATTATTTCCTATTCCAGGAATGCATTCCACTCCTCCAGTTTCTGCATGCAAGAGGATACCACTGTAATTGTCAGTGAACATTGATTTTGTGATAATGAGTTTTTATGCTGCAGCTCATCTGTAAAAACCATTAGACAATCATTAAAACTTTAAAAGAAATATCTGAAGGAAATGTTTAATCATATATTAATTATAATTCTAACATCTGTACTAAAAGATTTCTGTTATTTGTTTTTCTGGTTCTATCATCTTGTAATAGAATTAGAAAAACAGCATTTTATGTATTAATAATACTGTATTTGTGAAAAATATTAAATAGCAGTAGTAGAGGCATGTGATGCAAGAAAGCAAGCTTATGTAACATCAGCCAAAAAAAAAAAAAAAAAACACCCTCATTCCACTAAAACTTTGTCCAGTTCCTCCTTGAATTTATATAAGCTATCAACTATTGAGCCTGCTCAAATCAGAACCTGCTCAATCAGATCACCTAGCAGGTGCCTAGTCTTCAGATTCTGCAATTTGCAGAATTTAAGCCTTTTCTTGGTAATAGGGCCCCTTTGTTCCCCTCACCAATCTTGTAGCCCTTCTCTATACTCACTCAAGCAACTCTCCATCCTTCCTAAAATGAGGCCTCTAGATCTCCTTTTTCTCTACTAGCAAAATTCCTGTATATCATGGACAACACCCCATAACATGCTCTGGCAGCACATCTGCACTTCTCAGAAAATTTCATATCTGACTGCACAATTACTCCCAGATCTTTTTCATTTTCTACCACCCTAAGTGTAGTACTACACATTTGGTACATTTCTCTTGGGTTACTTCTATCCATTTCCATTTCCACTTACAGTCTGCCAAACCCCATGTACTTTTTCTGACAGAATCTCAGTTATTGGTTGATTCAACCACTGCTCATCTCAGTTGCCAAATTATTCTCTATACGATTCCTTTCACCTTAAAGGTGGTACTTGTGCATATTTCCATTCTGATATTCCCTGTCAGAGACTTGGTAATTTGGGGCGCCTCCGTAGCCAGGTGGGAAGGAGCAGCAGTGCGTAGCACACGCTTCTTGATTTGACCGGGGTTCGAGCCCGTCACCACCAAATACAAAGTATGCGGAAAGGTCAGGGAATGACCACCGCATATCCCGGAGCAATATGGCCTTAGTTGCTAATGCTCCTAAAAACTAAATAACAAACAAACTTGGTAATTTGGAATCTCCCCTTTTCGATTTTCTCTGGCTTAAAATCTCTCTTCCTCATTCTGTAAAATTCATCTGTTGTCTCTACCGTTCTCTCAACTGCACTAAACACTTGGAACTCGTTGACTTTCTCTCTTTGCAACTTGACTTTCTCCAGTCCAACTTTCCTAAGAGTGAAGTAATTTTCCTTGGTGATTTTAATTTTCACAACTCCAGCTGGCTTCCATTTTCTAGTTACACAGACCAAGCTGGTCGAGATGCTGAGGCTTTTGCAATTACTAATGCACAGATTGTTCATTTACCTACCAGAATATCAGACATTCTTAACCATACAGCCAACACGCTTGATCTTTTTCTCACAAACAATCCTTCTAAGTACATGGTCAAAGTGAGTGGTACATTAGGACTCTACTAGATCACAACTTGGTGATTGTCTCTTCTCCAATGGAGCCTTTATCTCATGGCTATTCCCAACCTTGTGTTGTTTGGCATTACAAGAATCCAAAATGGGATGACCTGTGAGATTTCTTTTCTTCTTTTCCTTGGTTGGATTACTGTTCCAAAATTTCTGATTAGAACATTTGCTCAGGTCTTGTCAGTGAAATTATTCTTGTACGAATGGAATCCTTTATTCCACCTTCCACCGTAAAATCTCGTCCTTTATCTAAACCTTGGTTTTTCAATAAATGTGCTAAGGCTGTTCAAGAGAAGAATGTTGCATATTATAATTGGCTTGTTTCTAATTCTTCAGTTTCATTTAATGCCTACATCAGAGCTCGCAAAAATTGTAAAGCAGTTATTAATCAGTCCAAACTAGATTTTGAACAGGCTAAGAGTAGAAAACTTGCTTCTTGCCGTAATGGTAGCCAAGCATTCTGGTCTCTTGCCAAAGCTATTGGTCGCAACTTTTGCTCATCTCTGTTCCCACCTCTGTCAAAACTAGATGGTTCTATTGTCACTTCAGCCAAGAATAAAACTGACCTGCTAGTATCCCATTTTTCTTCCAACTCATGTATTAATGATCTTGGTAAAACACCTCCCACCATTCCCTGCACAACCCATTCAATGTCTCCTGTGGTCTTCCATAAAAAGGATGTCAGAAGGATTTTGACGAATCTTGATGCTAAGAAAGCTCCAGGTCCTGATGGTATTTCTCCACTTGTTCTCAAAACCTGTGCTCCTGAACTTACTCCTGTTCTTTGATGCCTTTTTTCACTTTCTTATTCCAAAAGTGTTTTTCCTTCTGCTTAGAAATTTGCTCATATCCAGCCAGTTCCTAAAAAGGGTGACAAATCTCTCCCATCCAATTATCGTCCCATTGCAATTACTTCTATTCTTTCTAAAGTAATGGAGAAATCAATTAATCGCCAATTCTTTAAACTATCTAGAAATCTTCCATCTGATCAATGATCGCCAGTATGGATTCCGTCAGTGTCGATCCACTAGTGATATTCTGGTGAAATTAAATGGAAAATTAATGGAAAATATCTCCAAGGCTTTCGATCATGTTTGGAATAAAGGTCTTCCAAACAAGCTTCCATCTTATGGTTTACCAACTGTTTTTTTGTAATTGGTTATCCAGTTTTCTCTCTGACCGCTCACTGAGGATGATGGTAGATGGCTCTCTATCTTTAACTTCTCCACTAATGCTGGTGTCTCCCAAGGTTCAGTTCTTTCCCCACTCTTTTCCTCTTGTATATTAATGACCTTCCATTGGCTGGAAATCCTATCCATAGTTTTGCTGATGATAGCACATTGCAATCCACTCTCCAGTTTGAGAAACCCCGCCCTGCTATCAGCTTCAACTTCTCGAATATCCGCTACCACTTACTTAAATGCCGATCTCCAGTGGGGCAAAGACAACTTAGTTGATTTGAATCCTTCTAAAACTCAGTCCTGTCTTATATCTCGCCAAAAGGATTCTTCTGCTCTAATGCTTATCTTTGGTCACACTCCGATTTCTAGGCAAAATGATATATCTCTTTTGGGGGTTACCCTAACTTCTCATCTCTCTTGGCACAAGCACATTACAAATATTGCTTCCTCTGAATCAAAAAAGCTTGGTTTTCTCTTTTGCTCCCCGCTTTACTTTTCTTCCAAACAGCTGTTCACTCTGTACAAACCGCAAATCCGTCCTATCATGGAATATTGTTCCCACATCTGGGGCAGTGCCCCCAAAACCTCTCTCAGGCTTCTAGATTCCATTCAGAAGAAGGCAATTAGGCTAACTAATGACTCATCTCTAACAGAGTCTCTCCACTCACTGTCTCATAAATGTACTGTTTCTGCTGCATGCCTTTTCTACAGATACTTCCATGGGCACTGTTCTTCTGAATTGGCTTCTATAATTCCTGCTCTCTCTCTCTCTCTCTCTCTCTCTCTCTCTCTCAAATCCGTCTGAACACGTGCTGCCACCGGCCAACATCTTCAAACTCACAGAAACAACTTTTCATCTTCTTTGTTTATTCATTCAACTGCCATTTTCTGGAACAACCTTCCTTCATACATATTTCCTGAAAATTACAGTCTACAGAAGTTCAAGTCTAATGTTAACAAATATCTTCTTTCATCTTCTCAACCTTCAACCTATGCACGGTACTAAGTACTGTGGGTTCTAATACCTCTCATGTTTGGGTTTTCATTAAAAAAAAAAAAAAATCATCCATATGCAGTATTTTGCATTTATCAATGTTAAACTTCAGTTGTCACCTCTCTGCCCAACTTTTCTAGATCCTGTTGTAGTAGAACACTGCCATTACTGTCATTAACAACTCTAACTGCCCCCATCCTAACACGATGCAAAGAACTCGATAACGTTTTCACCAACTAAACCCTTGTGGTAGCACCGTGCATATAATCACCGCCCTCTGTTCATCAGGTGTAAAAGGCCTGAATTCGAATCTCTCAATGATGGGAGGAAATTTTGGGACTTTTTCACAACTTGTTGAGTTAGTCGGTCTCAAGGGAGAGTTGTGTGGTGTTTTCTTCCGGAAACTCGGTTTTTCGTCCAGCAAACTAACCAAAGATTACAGACAATTAGATACAATATATAATAGCTCGTAGCCTTAATTCTTTTTGAGTTTAACACATATCCCTCTAATCCTTATCTATCCACTCAACAACATGAGTAGATTGGTAAGTGATTTTTTGTACACACGCTACTGCATATTGTGTAAATAGATGCTGTATATCCGCAGCACCGTAATAGTTTACTTACGACGATAATGCCATAAAATTCTTCTGAGTTTTTATTCCCTATTTCTAAGAGGACAAATTGTCGATAACTTTAGTATTATGTGCAAACTTGGATATTAAGCCTGATATACCTTTATCAATATCATTGATAAATATACAAAACAACAGTAGACCCAACACCAAACTGGATGACTGGAGGACTCTACTAATAACATTAGTCCACAAGGAGCAGCATCCATTGATTGCCACTCTGTCTTCTCCCACTCAACCACCCTTTTATTCATTGTAGCAACTTACCTTTAACACCATACTGCTCCAATTTGTACAGCAGTAGTCTTCCATGTGCAACAGTATCAAAAGCCTTCCTAAGATCCAAGTATATGATATCAAAATTATTCATTGCATCCAGTTCCTTTGTGACTACATCATAGTATCCAATTAAATTCGTCAGACAAGACTTTCCCTTAACAAACCCATGCCGTGTCTGAATTATTACTGCAGTCTTGTGTAGATGATCCTGAAATGCTTCTTTAACCAGTAATGCCATTACATTATTTTCCCTGGATAAGAAATTAAACTAACAGGTCTGTAATTACTTGTGTCCCCCTTTGATCCTCTTTTGTGAACTGATTCCCTTTGAATATCCTAATGTGCATCATGCCATTCTCAGAGTTTAGCCACTGTATCCTGTTATATGATTTTAACTAATAACAGTTGTGAATTCTCTCCTATGAATATATGCTTTCTATGATGCTGTGTAATTTTTTAAACATTATTATTAATATTATTATTGTTACTGGTTTTTTTTTTGAGATTATCATGGCAGTAGATTAAGGTCAGACTGTACCTTAAATGCATAATGCACATACAGATCTGAGTTCAAGTGCATATTTAGAGGACTAAATTTACAAAGTTTAAGAAAATTAAAAATAAAAGAAGGAAAAATTTAGTATTTAAAAGAACAGTGGATTTAAATATTTATAGTAGCCGATAACAGAAGTTGAATGAAATGATATCTAAATTAATTTAATTTAAAATTTTTAATTCTGATAACTTGCTTGTAATAGAATATTTCATTTACTTGAGTTATAACTTTAAATGCATTCAGAAATGATATCACGAGTTTGAATATTGAAATTGTTACACACTTTATTTAGTGTGAGAGATAGAATGAGGAGTCAGGATGGAATGTCGTTTACAGAATTTGCTTACCAGATTTTTCAGTCTTGTGACTGGCTGCATCTTTATGATAATTATAAGTGTAAGTTTCAGGTAAGTCTTAAAATTTATTAGAATTCCTTAAAATTCTTTTAAAAAAATTTTCCAATAGGTTGACATACCCCAAAAGAAATTTTTCCTGATAGTTAAATGTATATAAAGAAATTAGCTAAAAGAGGAAGTAGCCTATTAGTCACGCTTGCTTAATTCATACCTTCAGATAACTTGATGAGAAAATATATCAGCCAAATTGACTGATATATAAATTGACTGATATTCTCAGCCAGAACAAAAGAGAATCTTTCCCAATATTAACTTCTGTTTAGAGAGGCGATCTATAAAAACTATTTATAGTTCTTAGTGCACTTCAGTGACATCACTGCTTTTCTTTAAAGTAGCTAGCAAACATCAGCATGCAGAAGAAAATTCACATATTCAGAAATTATGCCTTAATTAAATTTTCAGTTTTAAGTGCATTATCGTCATCATCACTGGGTGAAATGGATATTGTCCCAGACTCCTATAATGTATGTGATTCTGAAGTTGTAGCATATTGTTTGGCTTGGAGTTGCCATTTGGTGTGTGTGTGTGTGTGTGTGTGTGAGAGAGAGAGAGAGAGAGAGAGAGAGAGAGAGAGATGGCATAGGGAGCACTATAATGGGGTAACCTTATTCTGTAATGATACTTAAGTAGGCTGTATTATCCAGATGTGTTTTTGTCCAGAGTATAGGCTTCATGTTTTCTCCCATATCCTTATGCCATCTCTGTGATATGAATAGAACTGAGATTAATAAAACTAGATAAAACCTTTTTCCATTTCTTGCAAGTCTAATTCTGTGTTGCTTGGCCCACTGCTTTCATCATGCAGTTAGTACTATCAGCAGCAAATGATGAAAGAAAATAAGCTTATACAGCATCTGCCTTAGTATGATTTCATTTTTTTGATATTTTTGTATGATTTCTATATCATCTTTATATTACGAGTTCTATATTTGTATGTTTGAAATCATACAAATATAGAACTCTTAATATATTTCAAGCATACTGGCCTATACACATTTATATAATTCAATAGCTATAATATATATAAAATAAACTTTGAATAGACACAATAGTCTCAGTAGCCCTCATGTCATTAAACATTACACCAACAACAGTTATCTAGCATCTGCCAAAAAAAAAAAGACACTTCCTGTATCACCTGTTTAACCCCTCTCACAGTTTGTTTAGTTCTTCCTTGAGTTTATTCAAACTACCCACCTCTATAACAGCAGATAGAAGTGTCTTCTAATAAATCAAGCTGGGTGGAGGCAAATTTCCACACATTTATCCTTCAACATCCTTCCTCAGTATGAATTTATGCCTCCTTACATGTGTAGTCTGGGCAAGAAGAAGGATTCCATCAGTATTGAGTTTACTCAGTCCATTCAAAGGATTAAACATCTCAATCCGATCCCCGTTACAGATGCCTAGTATACAGGCACTGCATTTTGCAAAACTGAAGCCTTTCTTGGTAAGATTACCATTTTGTTCCTCTTACTAATCTAATTGCTCTGTCTCCCTTGCTTCCTCCCTCCCATTCCAACAGATCCATGTCCTTCCTAAAATGAGGCCTCCAGACCTGTATATACAATACTCAAGATGAGGCTTGAATATTGCCATATATAATTCCTTAATCACCTCCTTATACTTGCTGTAAAAATTCTGTATATCATTGACAAAACCTCATGAACTGTCCTGGCAGTGTGCACTGCTCAAAGAACTTCATATCTGACTGCACAATTATCCCTAGGTTTTTTTAATTCTCTACTACCCTACAACCATGTAGCACCACACTTAGAGCAGTGGAGAATGAAAAAGAACTGGGGATAATCATATCATCTTCAAATTTAGACATTAAGCCTGATATTTGCTCATCAATATCATTAATAAATATTGAAAACAACAACTGGCCCAGCACTCAGATCCAGGATGTTCCACTAATAACATTAATTCTCCACCTTCTCCCACTGAACTATCCCGTTATCCATATCACTAACTTGCCATTAATGTTACACTGCTCTAATTTGAATAACAGTCTTTTATGTCCCGCTGTATCAAAATCTTTTCTGGAATCTAAGTATATGATGTCTGAATTATTTTTTGCATCCAGTTTCTTTGTTACTGAATAATAGTGTCTAATCAGGTTGGTCAGAAAAGACAGCCTCCTTAACAAATCAATGCTGTGACTGCAAAATAACTGCATTCTTGCCTAGATGATCCTGCATTTACTTCTTTAACTAGTGACTCCTATATTTTCCCTGGAACAGGTCTGTAATGATCCCTCTTTGTGAACTGGGGATACATTCCCACATCCCCAGTTCATAGGGACCTCCCCTGAATCCTGGGATGCTCTCTTAACCATGACAGCATCCTCGGATTCAGGCAGCAAATAGTATGCTGCCTCCCTTAATATAATTGCATAGATCTCATCCACCCCAGGATCTTTAGTTTCAACAAATTCTCTTCCATTTTCCTTTCAATTATCACAAAATCATTTAGCTCCCTGTTAGAGTTTGATAAACTTCTCACATCCCTTTCCCTAATTTTAATAATTCATGTGTGAATGTAGATGCAGAATACCTATTCATTTTGTCAGCAAGTTGAACAGGATCATCATTACTTTAACCATTCATATCTATGGTACCAATGTGATTCATCCCTTTCCTTCTAGCATTCATAAATGTAAAGAAGTCTTTGCTGCTTATCTTTGCATCCTTTGCCAAAGACTTCTCGAAATCTGGCTTAGCTTACCTAACCTCCCCTTGTGACTTTGATTGAAGACTAGTTTATATCTACCATAGTCTTCTGTATCACCTGATATTTTATATGCATCCCATGCATTTTTCTTCTCTGTCACAAGTCTTGTCAGTTCATCTGACATATATTTAGTCCTAAGCCTCAAACAGTATTTCTTTGTTGGTATTAAAAGCCTAGTAGCTGCTATGATTACATGCCCGAATGCATCCCATTTAGAATTTTCTGTTGCTAACTTCATCAGTTGGTCCCACTGCATAGAATTTTAAAACTATAGTCACTGTAGTCACCTTTAGAAAAGCAAAAACTCTTCCCTTTGCCCTCAACAGTAGTTACATCCTTAAGTGAATTCTATATCAGTACACTATGATTACTACCACCTGGTGGATTGTTTTTCTGCAGATTCTTAATGCATGAAGGATGACTGCTAATAATCAGATGAAGAGTATTGCTTTCTTTCAGTGCCTAACATGCTGCTGTAGAAAACATTCATTTGAGAAATCCACAAAAGTATTGCTGTTGTGTGAGTGACTAACTCACATGGTTCAATCAATATTTGGGAAGTTAAAATCTCTGTAAGAATATAAGATATTCTGATTTACTGGGCCATCTGTTTGTCTGTACAATTGTTCATTATACCCATGATGGCGCCTCCATAGCCAGGTGGGCAGGAGCAGCAGTGCGTGCACACGCTTCTTGATTAGACCGGGGTTCTAGCCCATAACCACACCACCAAATACGGAGAATGTGGAAAGGTCAGGGAATGACCACCGCATATCCCCGGAGCAATATGGCCTTAGTTGCTATTACTCCTAAAAACCAAAAACCAAAAAAAAAAAAAAAAAAATCCCCATCATACTCATTAGGTCTACGACACTTCTCTTATTTTTGTTTTCCTATTGCTTATGTCACACCAGACTGATTTAACAATGCACTGACCACCCGTGTAAACCAGATACATTGCCTTACATTTTATGCACTTCTTAACTAAGAGCATAACCCATTCTGCCCTTATGTCTTTTCAGTCCTTTTTGTACATATTGTATTTCTTACAATGAAATTCTTCATCCCTTATATCTGAGTAGTACCATGTGTCCAATATCCCAATGCCTGCATTTGATGACTTTATGAGTACTTTAAATTCATGAAATTTATTTACTATGTGCCTAGCATTAATGTACATGCAAGTATACATGCAGCTCTTTTTACTCTTAGTAACCCTAACACAGCCCATATATTTGCATGTTCCATGAGGATCCCCAGCAGTCTTTGAAATCCCTGACACCTTGCTTTCCACACTGCTACATGTTCCAATAGAATCAGTTCAAGAAGCATCTATATCCCTGTCTGCGGTTAATGTTTTAGTCTGTGTATTCCTCTCTGTGCTATTAATTTTTTTTTACCCAGGGGCTTTTCTGGTGCAGTACTGTGAGTGATAAGTGATAATTTCAGATTTTGCTGCTTGGCAAGTTGAAATTTGATAGTTTCAAATTTTTGTTCTTTCTTTTTGCTTAGTTGTATTGCTACTGATTAGCTGCCATACTTCCCAGTAGTCTGGGGCGAGCAAGCAGGGGTACTCCCTGCTCATCTAAACAGGCACTGACCATTTGTTGGGTTCAAGGAATTTTGGTAAGCCTATTTCCGTGCCCTTGGGCAGCTGTCCACGGGACCGTGATCCATTTAACATGGTTCGCAGAAGGGTGACCAATTTTGGTGCTTTTATATTCCATTTTGAGTTGTCAAGATCAAAGGCTCCTTGTTCTCTGACTAATAGGAGTTGTATATGTTTACTTACTGTCACTGTTGACTTTTAGTTTATAGTTGTTAATAGTTGAATTTTATTTATACAGTGCCTAGCTCCGATGTGTGAGGAACTTATGACAGCCACCTCAGAAATAACCGAGGACGAAAGAGAGGAGATAACTCAGGAAATCCTTGGACAAGTCCAGGAAATGACTGAGTTGGAAGTCTTTTTTGGTTGTACTTTAGCTAGAACTCCAGTGAAGTCTAGATCATCGTCACTTCCTGTCCCCTCGCATACAACTCACAAGATCTTACCGGCAACTCAAGAGTCTGTGCAAAAGAAGCAAAAAAGATTGAAGGGCAGAGAATCTGATACTAGCATGACCAAAAAAATATAACTAGGAAAAGGCAGAAAAAAGATGAAAGTGTAAGTATACAACATGAGTATGAGGGATTTCGGTTTGTAAATAAAATAAGAGAAAGATTGAGAGCATATATGTGGGATACTCATAGCAAGATTCCAAAAGCTTCTATAAAGATTATTTTAGACTTGTGGGATCAACGAGAATCTAAAGCATATGTTGTCTTTGTGGAAAATATTCTTCTAAAATATTGATTAAAACAGATAGAAGATAAACCACGGAGAGACAGTTATTCTAGAGCAGTGAAGAAAAATATTTTAAGTGAGGAAAAACTGTCTAAAGTTATGATATTGAAGGTAACAATGGAGAACTTTAAGACGGGTGAAGAAGTAAAGGAGGATATCCTGAAAGAGATTAGCCCAATGTTGAGAGTTGTAAAAGTTAAAAATATCAGACCTATTAGAGATCATGGAGTTGTAGAGGCAGCAACTGATGATGATCTTAATAAGATCAAAGGAGGATGTTCCAAGCTAAATGAGCAGGTTTAAAATGTTCAGTACCAAGATCAATATATCCAAAGATTGTGCTCTTTGACATGGAGAAAGGCTACAAAAGAGAGGACTTGTCTAAAGAATTGTGGACCAAGAACTTTAAAGACCTAGGTGTTAGTGAAAAGAAAGTAATAGAAGGCGTTAAAGTTTTAGCCATAAACAGAACTAAGGACACGAATGCAGAAAATTGGATTTTGTAGATTACACCAAATATGTGGAAAAGAATGAAGAATAAAAATAGATTATTAGTGGGCTGGTCTGCTTGCAGATAAAAAGAAATATGTACTGTAACGCAGTGCTGCAAGTGTTTGATATATGAACATGTGGCCAAATATTGCAGGAAGGAGATACTTTATGGCCGCTGTGGTGAGGTCGGACACACTTTCAGAAGTTGTCTTAATAAAAATAAACAGACTAAGTGTAATTGAAAGTGAAATAGAGTGGAAGCAGGCCATGTTGCAGTTAGTAAAGAATGTCCTGAGTGCAAGAAAGCGCCTGAAATTTACAAAAAGAAAGTCAGTTATGGGCAGTAGTTTGAAAATATTACAGCTAAATGCCCAAAGAGCAAAAAGTGTGGCCTTGCAGATCAATAATATGATGGAGAAAGATATTTCCATAGCTCTCCTCCAGGAGCCATATGCTGTACGTGAGCTGGTAAGATGTTACCCACAGTAGCACAGAGTGTTGTCCTAGAGGGACTCTCCAAATGCCGCAGTCATTGTAAGAACAAGAGATCTTATGGTTACAAAGGTGATGTCCTTGTGTAATCGGAATGCAATTTGCTGTGAAGTGATTGGCAGCTTTGGAAAGGTCTACCTGGTGACACTGTACTGCCAACACTCAAGAGTCCATTATATGTGGAATATCTCAGAAAAAGTTAATGGCTTACTTGGCTCTTGTGAGTTGGTCTTGGCCCTTGATTTCAACTCTAATTCTTCACTCTGGGGAGGTGATAGTGGCTTAATACTCAATGGGTATATAGCTACTTCGGGGATGAAGATAGTGAATGCAGTCGGCCATACTACTACATTCTCAACTGTACATGGCCAGTCCTATATTGACCTTACTCTTGCATCTGATGCTGTAAGAAATAAGATAAAAGACTGGAAGGTTGTGGAAGATTATACTACCAGTGACAACAATGCTATCCTGTTCTCAATTAAAAACATAGATGAAATTCGAAATGTATATGATTTAGATCATTATTATGTTAAAAATACTGTATGGCCAAGGTTTAATGCACAGTACTTGGATTTGGCTGTGAGAATAAATTGGAGTGAATTAGATATTAATGAATATGTGCAAGAATTAAGTAGTGTAATAATAAGATCATGTAATGTGAGTATGAGAAAGAGATGTACTGTAAGTAGACCGGTGTTTTGGTGGAATAGTGAATTTACAGAACTGCGTAGACAGACTATACAATTAAGAAGACAATGTCAGAGGCACAGGATATTTGGAGATATTGATATCTTGAACAATTATGTAATAATGTATAGAGAGAAAAAGAAAGAGTATTGTATTGCTGTCAATGAATCAAAAAAAAAAGGTTCCATTGGGAAGCCTATGTCAGGGAGCAAGGATCCAGTGATCCTTGGGGAATTTTTAAAATTCTTACTAATAAGAAAGGATTATCACAAACCTTTCTAGCGATGACTGACAAACTGACGTAAAATAAATTTATTAAAATAAATAAATAATATCTATTTAAAATACTAAAACAGAGATAAAATAAAAGCATTGAAATACAATAAGATAAAAGCATTAAAATACAATAAAATATAGATAAAACTAATAAAATATACAGTAGCTTTCGAGATGAAGTGCTTCTTCATCAGCTGATGATGCACTTCATCTTGACTTAACCTCCTCCTGCTCTTTATGATGAACACACACAAAGGCATCCCCCTCCCCCAGTGCTTCTATCATGTCCTGCTAAAGACAGTTTTACAAAGAAAGAACAAGTAATGCACATAATATAGGGACAATTTGCAGAACTGCCTTTGGAAGTTCTCTACTGAACCAAAGCATTTCTACTACTTTTAGCCCATTACTTTTCTGCTCCATTCTATGGCATTATTTTAGTCTAAATTTAATTTAAAAACAAAGCCCAAAACTAAGAGATACGAAAATAATAAAGCTACATTAATCCCACTTATTTGATGGCAGTACACTTTTTATTTATAGTTTATGAAGTTAATAAAACAGTTATGGACTTCTAATATAACTTCTGTATATGCCTATGGAATTATATAGAAGACTACTACTAAATCGTGTTTATATCATTCTATAACAATAGTATAATTAATATAACATTTATATCATTCCTATAACAATACTATAATTAATATAACATTTATATCGTTCTTATAACAATACTATAATTAATTTAACATTTATATCATTCTTACAGTGATACTATAACAGTGGCTGTATTGTTATATCTGTACAGCAAACTACTACTTTTGTTTTCTAAGCAATTTCGAAACCAAGTAAACAACAAATTAATCACCTTTATCAAATAAACACAAGTAGCAAGTGCACTATTAATTTTAAACAAAAATATCACAAAAAATCAATAATTTTTAAATAATAGAGAAGTCTCAGACAGTTCTCTTAGTAGCTCCCTAAAAGTGGTCTGTTCACTATAATCTTCAATTTTGTGACTTTATGCCACAGGCATAATTGACATATGTCAATTATGTAGACCTATTTCAATATAACCGACATAACTGTATACAGTATAGTGTCAGTGATGATGAGTAAAACTACAACTGCATTATGAAATAAGGTGCCATATTAGATTCATTCATCACTAAATTGAGTGGGTATTCATAATTGAAAATTTCACATGCCAGTAAAAGTCTGAAATTATCTAAATTATCTTATATTGTCTGTAATATAAGATATTCTTTGTTTTGACCATTATGGACTTTTCACCATTAGATACATATTGAAAAATTATGCATATTGAATATCAATATTTCACATAAAGGTATTTTACCTGTTTTTAATGTAAATGTAATGCTTCTGCATTTTCTACTTTTTAAGATAAAAACAATGTTATTACACATGCTTACCCTCTCTGAATGTCTAATGTATATCATACAGTGTTATGTTCATATTGCACACTTTCTTGCATATTTCTCCTGTGTTAAAATACTGTAATTTAAATATAATGTTAATACCAAAGAATACAAGAACAGCAGTAATATTATATAACGGTTTCCATATTTGTTCATACATTTCCATATAGTTTACATGCATTCTTTTGTCACTCATTTTATTCATATTTATATGCACAGGGTGAACAAAATAATAGAACCACCTGTGATAAGAGTTACAGGTTATCACTAATATAGTCTTGAGCCATCCTTTGCTTTTAAAACAGCTTGTATTCTGCATGGAATAGATTCAAATAAATCATCATCAACTGTCTTAAGAGAAATACTGGATCATGGAAGAACGTTTCAAGCTCCTTGAGCGATGAAGGTGGAGGAAATCCACTTCTCACTCTTCTCTTCAACTATGTCCACAGTGGCTCAATAATATGTAAGTCTGGTGATTGTGTGGGCCATGGGGATACTTGGCCTCAATTTCATACTCCCCAAACCAGGGCTGGACACATCTGGCTGTTTGCATTGGAGCATTATCGCCTTGAAACATGGCTTCTTTTGTGGGAAACGATGTTTGCACCATGGAATGAACCTAGTCACTCAGAATATCAAGGTAATCAGTGAAAGTAATTCCCCCATTCAGGATGACAGGACTTAAAGAATACAAGGATATTGCTGCCTAAATCATTTTTGATCCTCCATGTTTGATGGTTTGCAGAACACAGTCAGAATGATGCACTTCCTTTGACATTCATTAAACATAAATTCTATGTTAGAAAAGGTGTGAATGATAGTTCATCTGAAAATATGACATGTTTCTAATCATAGTGTCCAGTTTTTGTGCTCTTCACACCACTGCATCCTCTTTCCAGCATTATCATCAGTAATGAGCGGCTTGGCAGTAGCAGCTCTGCCATAAATTTCAGCTTTATGAAGTTCTCACTGAACTCTTTTGTTAAAAACTGAATTTATGTTTTTGGGCTACAGTCCTTTTCAGTGTTTAGTCTCTCTCAGTCATCTTTGGTTTTTTGCCATAATTCATCCTGTCAGATTTTGTTTTTCCATACTTGGTGATTGCTGATCATTTTCAGTAGTTGCTCTTGGATACATTAAATAAATGAGCATGTTCATCAGTCACTGATGCCTCTGATAAACATGCACCAAAAATTTACCCTCTCTGGCATTCAGATAGGTCACTCATTTTTTTCATGTACCTTTTTATACCATCTCTAAATAAAGATCAACTTTTACCATCTTTCCTTCACAATACTAGCTGCAATATGTTATACAGCTATTACAGAAAACTACTACTTTCATATTAGGTGTTTTCATTATTTTGTCCACTCCTGTATATATATATATATATAAATACTTGTTTTTTTTTTTTTTTTTTTTGTTTTTTTTTTCAACACTGAAAAAGAAATATTGGGGAAAGGCAGTCAGTTGTCTTTGATTCAAAATTGTTTTAATTTTGGATGTTATAAATTTTAAAGATAACAAATAGTGATTCTACAGATTAGTAATTGCACTTTATTAATGTAAACTACTTATTTTTTAATAGATTGGAGGTAGTGACCAGTTGGGTAACATTATTTCAGGACATGACCTTGTGGCAAAAGTGAGACAGGATGTCACATATGGTACTTTCTTACCTTTTTTTTTAAATAAAATGTTTTCTTTGAAATATGTACAGTGTGCATGTGTATACTAGGTGAGCCACAAACAGTAGCCAAACTTCAGGAGATTGTTAATTATATGATGTTGAGTTGAAAATGTGAAGACATGTATCCCATTCTCATTGCATAACTACGAGAGTTTCAAGTTATTGGTTTCCCCTGCTACTTCCTTTACTCCACCTAATCATTGAATAGCTCATTTGATTAGTTAATACTCAACTGATTAAGTCATAGTATGCCCACAACATACCTATTTTTAATTTGTTTGGGAAGATGCTATAGCAAGTCCTTCTGCAATTGATTATGAATATGATATTCAAATATGAAGAATATTAATTTTATTTACAGATTATTCTGCAATGGAAACACCAGAGCAGTGTTTTTTAAATATTAGTGATCGATTCCTAACTGAAAAATACCAAAGAAAGAAACAAACAAGTTTAGCAGAGTACTAGTATCTGAGAGAAATGGAGTCCTTCTGTACATCTATCAAAGAGTATCCAATGCTGCAAGGTGTAGAGGAACAAGGAAACAGTAGAATATAGTCTAAGGATGAGTACTCAGAGAATTTCCAACCAAACTGGTACATCTCCAATGCATATCTGATAAACCATACATTGAATTGGACTCTATCCAAAAATTTGCCTCCCCTGGCATTCAGATAGGTCACTCATTTTCTTCATATACCTTTTTATACCACCTCTAAATAAAAATCAACTTTTATCATCTTTCCAACATGTTAAGCTCTTTGACTTACAGAATTACACTGTCCACTTAGAATTTGATTTGGACTGCTATGCATTGTATGTACATTTTATTCTCAAGTAAAATGCGATTTAATCAAAACAAAATCAACAATAGGCACAATTTCTACTTCTGATTAATCATTGAAATACCATGAAACAAACTTTAGTGATGATTTTCAGTGAATATTTGATGCAGCCTCATTGGAAAGCAGCTGAGTGGACTATTCTTCATTGAAGAACGTATGACTGTGGCTTTCACATAATGGTACATTATCACATTTCAATTGACAATTAACAGAATCAGCTGACTTACCATTACCTAGGGGCTGTATTGACCGTAGTGGTTCACAAGCCTGGCCACCAGTCACTAGATCTCATACCCCTTGATTTCTTCTTGTGGGAGCACACGAAGACTTAGTATATCAGCAGAGATTGTAGACAAGGAAAGAACATTTGTTTGAGTCATGGATTCTGGTACTTACAGATGCTGAAAGTATTTGAAAGACAGGAAAGTCTAAAAATGTGCAAGGCTCTTTGTAGAGATCGTGGCAGCTATTTTCAACATATTTACATAACTAAATAGTGACATCTTGGTAATATTTATCTAAAAGTTACTCTAATTATATCCTGTAACAAAACTTGTCAAAATACTGTCACTATTATCACCTCCTATTAAACAGAATCAGAAATGCATTTCCTTTACCCACGTTTCAATTAACAATTGTTAGTATTTAAATTCAAATTAACAAACTTGTTAATTTGAATTTAAATACTTATTGCTTTGCATTTCTTTAAGGGATACATGGGATACAGGTTCATATAAAATTTAGAATTTAAAAAAATCACTAATTAGCAATCTCCTAAAGTTTGGCTATCATTTTAGAATGTTGTGTGTGTGTGTAAAAGTACTTAAGGAGACCAGAAAAGAAAAATGTGTGTGATGCATATAAATTATCAGGTGATACAGAAGCCTATGGTAGATATAAACTAGTCTCTAATCAAGTCACAAAGGAGGTTAGGCAAGCTAAGGCAGATTATGAGAAGTCTTTGCAAAAAATGTAGAGGAAAGCAACAAAGAATTCTTTGCTTATATTAACAGTAGAAGGAAGTGGTTAAATCACATTGGTCCACTTGATGTTGATGATCCTGTTCAGGTTGCTTACAAACAATAGGTATTTTGCAACTATATTCACACATAAAGAATTCTTTATGGAAGAGGATGCCAGATGTTTATCTAACTGTAACAGGGAGCTGAATTATTTTGTGATAACTGAGAGAAAAGTGCAGGAGAAATTATTGAAGCTAAACATAAAAAAGGCACCTGGTTGGATGGGTCTGTCCAGTTATATTGAGGGAGTTGGCAAAGGAGGTAAGCAAACCCTTAGCCATGATTATGAGAAAATCTTTGGATTCAGGGGGAGGAAGTTCCTTTGAACTGGAGATGTGCGAATGTATCCCTAATTCACAAAGGGGATCAATGGGTGACTTGAGTAATACAGACCTGTTAGCTTAACATCTGTTCCAGGGAAAATAAGTCACTGGTTAAAGAAGTAATGCAAGACTATTTAGAGAGGAATGCAATTATATTGCAGTCACAGCATGGATTTCTTGAGAAGTGGCCTTGTCTGACCAATCTGATTAGATACTATAATACAGTAACAAAGGAACTGCATGCAAAAAATAATAATTTTGATATCATATACTTGGATTTTAGGAAGGCTTTTGATACTGTTGTGCATAAAAGACTTCTGTATAAACTGGAGTAATGTGGCATTAAGGGTAAGCTACTGCTAGGGATAAAGGGATGGTTGATCAGTAGAGTCCCCCAGAGTTCACTGTTAGGCCCATTGTTGTTTTCAATATTTATTAATGATATTGATGAAGTTATATCAAGCTTAATGATGATACAAAGGTTGGTAGGGTGGTTAGTGACAGTAATCAAGGTGCAACAAGATCTATGAAAATTAGGCTGATGGACTGAGAAGTGGCAGTTGAAGTTTAACATTGACAAATGCAAAGTACTGCATTGGGTAGCAGTAATCCCAGATTAACTACCTGCTATGTAGTACTACACTGAGCATAGTGGAAAATGAAAACAACATGGGGATAATTGTGCAGTCAGATATGAAGTTCTTTGAGCAGTGGAGACAGGCTGCCATGACAGCTCATGGGATTTTGTCAATGATATACAGGAACTTTGCTATCAGGGATAAGGAGATGATTCAGATTAGGCTGCATCTTAATACTGTATACAGGTTTGGATGCCTCATTTTAGGAAGAATGTAGACCTGCTGGAATATGGGTACAGAGAAAGGCAATGAGATTGGTTAGGAGAACAAATAGGTGCTCCTTACCAAGGGCTTCAGTTCAGCAAACTAGTGTCTGGAGACTAGGCACCTGCAAGGAGATCTGTTTGTGCTGTTGAAGGCCTTGAATCAATTGAGTAAGCTTAGCATTGATGGCATTCATCCTCATGCTGAGACTACAGACATGAATGGGCATAAATTGTAATTGAGATAAGCATGCTTGCAGGATAGATGTGTGTAAGTTTGCCTTCAGCCAGCAGGTGGTTGATTGTTGGAAATCTTCCATTTGTTGTTGTGGAGGTGGGTATAAGTTGAATGAATTCAAGGAAGAACTAGACTAATTGTTGGAGGGGATGGATTGGTGAGGTGGGTAAGAGTTTTTTTTTTTGGCTGATACTCTAAACTTGCTTTCTTGCATAATTGGCCACTACTAATATAGAATAATTGAGGTCAGACCTTTTCCAGATAATCGAACTTAAGGTAAGATTAAATTAATCTTACCTTACGATTAAATAAAATAATTAAGATTAATTAAATTTAAAAAAATTATAAACCAATCTCAGAAAACAGAAACATCCATCCAAACATTGTTATGATTTTTATACAAAAGTGGAAAATTAGAAAGATTTTTAAATGCTCTCGGTTTTTTCGACTTACCGATAACAAGCACGGACAATCTGTGCATCCCAGTAGCATTTGCATACATGGCAATTGTAACTCACTCTTTTCTCATCTTAAAACCTGGTGCAGGCATTTCTCTTTTAGTGGCTAGGGTTTTTCTTGGTAATGCTTTCCATAATAAGCCTGTCTCGTCAACATTATAAACATTTTCTTTCTCTTAATTTGCTACAACTGAAGCAAACTTATTTTTAAAGGACACCACTGGACAAGATGAGAAGGTGATTATCCCCTTGTATAAAGCAATGGTCAAGATTTGTATGCTGTACCTTGAGTACAGCATACAAAGCAGACCTGTATGCTGTACCTTGAGTACAGCATACAGGTCTGGAGGCCTCATTTTAAGAAGGATATAGAGCTGCTGGAACAAGTACAGAAAAGAGCAACAAAATTAGTGAATAGAACAAAGGGTTGCTCTTACGAAGAAAGACTTAAGTTTTGCAAATTACAGTGTCTGGAGACTGGGCACCTGCAAGGTGATGTGATTGAGGTATATAAGGCTGTGAATGGTTTGAGCATGCTCAGTGCTGATGGGATTCTTACTCTTTGCTCAGAACAATCTCCTGAGATGGCATAAATTCAAATTGAGGAAAGACAGTTGTATGATTGATGTGCAGAAGTTTGCCTTTAGCCAGCAGGTGGTTGATTGCTGGAACAAACTTCCATCTGTCATTGTAGAAGTTGATAGCTTAAATGGATTCAAGGCAGAACTAGACAAATATTTGGAGCAAGTGGATGGGTGAAATGAGAAGTTTTTTTTTTTTTGGCTGATGCTGTATAGGCTGCTTTCTTACATCATTTGCCTTAACTAATGCTAAAGTTTTTCAGCCAACCTGAAAAACCTTGCCTTAAAAATCTTTATTACCTCTTAATTTTTGATTAAAATCCAATGCTTTTTCACACAACATTGGGCCAGACACTGGTTCACCTAAACTTTGCTTCTGAAGAAACCACAAATAAAGTGCACTCTCTAAAGTGGCATTTTCAGGTTTCGACATAGTCTTTTTCCTGCTAGATCCTCGTTTCACTATCCGTAATGGACACAAATTCTGTTATAGCACTGGAATATTTCTTGATGTCATAAATTGTTGAAGTTTTAAACTCTTTGGAGAGATTTCCTAAATTTTCACCTTTTCTAATTCTATTAATAATTTCCATTTTTTGTTGCATAAACTACACATAAAATGTGAAATTTTCATTCACATTTTACCGTAAAAAAATGAGAAAAATAATAAATTGCACGGTTTCGGACCGATATTATTCTTACCAAATCTGGAGTTAAAGTAATCTGAAATTCACTTGTGGTTTCCAAGAAAACCCAGTAGTCTCTGTGATATTTTTATAAAGCACATTTCTGAAGGTCACGACCATAAAACAAAAACAGTTTGCAGTTTTCTGTTTTTTGGGCTTTTTGTTTGTACGATCTGTTATAAATGTGTAGTAAACAGGTCTGTTTTAAGAACTCTCGGGCCCCGGCAAATTTCCAAATGTGGCCCCTATTCAGTTTAAATTTTAATTTTTTCTGCGTCTTCCTTAGTCGCATTCTTAACCCTATGTATTAAAAGAGCTAGTGGAAACTATGCTCCATAAATATATAATATAATTATAATTACATAATATATATTATTAATTTATAACCATAAGCGAAAATTAAATTTATTAATTATTTTTAAATATTAATATTTTCACCACTTTAAACTATTTAAAGAAAGCCAAAAATATTATTTGTATATTATAATATGTTCCATGTTTGCAGTGCTTTCGACCGCAATGGGACAGAGGGGCTTTTAAAAAATTATTTAAGATCAACAAGTGAGGGCCCCCTGGCATCCGTCAGGTGCACCGCCCATGTGTTAAAATGGCCCAGGTAGTAACTCGATCTTTCACTTATTAGAATCCAAATTCAATTTGTAAACATGATCACTATAACCGGCACTTACTGTACTACCATTAATAAAAAAAAAGATCAGCCTTTCAAATTATTCCAGATAATTGACTTCCAGATAACCAACGTTCTACTTTACTAATGCCAAGGGATGTATATTCAGTGGCATGTTAACCTATAGGTAAAAAAAGACATCTGCTTAGGGCCTTGATCAGAGGGGGCCTCAAAATCACTGTTTCAAAAACTCTGCTTTTTTTTTACTAATATTTAAGTGATTTTTATTGGAAACTGAACTCTCTACCGGCCAAGGTCAATGAACTTGAAGATTAATTTGAAAATTACATTTTTTTTAAAAAATGCTTTTACCAATTTTGATGAAATTTTATATTTAGTTCTTCCTTAAATATTTGAGTTAATTAAAAAAATAGACTGCCTTGTATGTAACCAGCACCGTTTGCACCCTTATGCTTAAGGCAGTACAGTAGCAGGGAAAAGGTAGCCACGGCCTTATGAACCAGTCTTGAGTGAATGTCCAAGCAGAACTGAAGTGCAGTGGAATAATTCAGCAGTTTTTTATATTAACGAGTGTGAAACCCAAATGAACGAGTGTAAGAACATTAAATATTGAGTGACAGAAGAACATGGAGAGCTGAACTAAGTTCAGCTCTCAGTGTTCTCCTGTCACTCAAAATATAATGTTGATAGGGCCCCCTTTTTCTTTAGATGAAGCCCCCAGATTCCATTTTGCCTTGGGCCTCATGAAGATATAACGTGACAATGTGTGTATATGTGTTGCTCATTCTAGAAGTGGGTGAAGTTTGTTTTCTGGGATATCTCTCAGATATTCTTTAAGGCATGACAGCTAAGGCTGCTACCTAGAAGTCTGAAACACTGAACTGATATTCAAATACCATTTGTGAATCAAGTGTACTGAATTTCAGCCAAGTTTGGTCTTTCTATGAGAACTGAATCCTCTGTTTATATCTTCTTGATGGTGGGACCGTTAGTAACCTTGGGTACATTTAAGTGCGCGGTTGCTTACATTGGGTGCTCACTGCCGGTATACTAGATGCAGTGAGCACCCTGATATGAACCAATGTAAGCAGGGGGAGCAGTTGAGTTGTGGCATCTGCATCAACCAAAGGAATGGCCTACTCCTGTGTCACTAGGCAATACTTGGTGGTAGATGACTCTTGTCATTAAGTGCAATACCACCACTTTGCTTATTGAAAGCTTGAAGTGATGAAAACCATGTTTAGTCTCCAGAGCAAAGTTCTGCAACTTCCCCTGCCATCTTTTCTATCATGTAGTATTAAGTGATATCCTTTGGGGTTATGAATGGACATCATAGTGAAATCAAATATTCTTATATTTTTGAGGATACAGCTTTAAAACATTTTTTGCAGGCAGACTGCTAAATAGTCCACCAGACCAAACCTGTTGGTAACTCTCTAGGGGCATTTGGATTACCTGGTGTATAATTTCCCTGCCTCTACTCTGACAGCTAGTGACTGAAGGGAATGTGAGTAGTATATATGTGGAAGGCACCGTTGAGGCTGCATTATGTTAAGGGGCTTGATATATTCTTGCTATGTGTACATCATATCCAAAAATTTTATTAATTTCAACAGCATGCTGCCCACACTCCTGCCTTATCTACTCAATGTATCATGAATAGGCAAACAAATAGAGCAAACTTATCTGCAGAAAGTTCTAAACCTCCCAAAAACTTCCTCATTCATTTCACAAATATACTGTATATGGTCACAGTTCCATTTCAGTGATGCCCATATCCACCTACTATCTGCCAAGTCTCATGTAACTTTTCTGACAATCTCAAATATTCATCTCAGTTGGCCTTTTTTTTGTTCTATAATTCCATTATATAATTTGTTCTATAATATGTATGTGTCCATACACAAGTACAAAAAAATAAAATAAAATAAAAAACCCTACAGTAAATGGACAACAACCAGTGTTACTAATGCGTAAACTACAAACCTTTGTCACATTTCATTGATTCGACAAAAGGAATGGGAAATTTTGTCACAATTCATGGCTTTCATGTAAAATATGGAAGGAATGGGAAAATTTAGGTTGACTTTCAAAATGACTGGTTGAAGAATAATCTTTTTTGATTTGCATTCTTTTCTTTTTTTCAAACTACTTTGGAACAGCTTCAAACTAAGAACTAAGATGAAATATGGTTGAATGACTATACAACAATGAATTTTAATATATAAATAATAATTGAATTACATTGCAGTAAAAATTTCAATTTTTAAAACTCTTCTGAATGGTGAGAGAGAGAGAGAGAGTATTATTATTTAATTTACATCCATTCATAAAATATATCATTTTTTTTTAAAGGAATAACAGTACCCCTTCTTATCAATGATATGGGACATAAGTATGGAAAAACATCAGGTATTCCTGTTCTGTGGTTGAATAAAAACAGGACAACACCATTTGAATTCTATCAGGTATGTGTGTATTCTCATCACTGATATCTATTATCATTGTTCAAGTTTTATGTTTGAGATAATTTTTAGTTCCTTGTCAGCATTTAAGAAACATATTTGTCTCGAAAGAAAGACAAAACATGGCAATTAAAAATCAGTTACTATTTCAATTAATTTTAATAAATTTTAAAATTAATTTACTTGATCACAGGATCAGTATTAATATTGGCAAAATGATATAAGGGAGTAAGTTTATATAAAATCAGCCATAAAAAATTTACCCACTTAGTTTGCCCATTTGTTCTAATAATTTGTCTGGTCCTTCTTTAAATATATTCACTTTCACAACAGCAGATGAGGTTTATTTTAACTGTCGATTACTCTCTGACAGTATCCCAAAGTGGGTTTAGAAACACTTCTAGAAGTAATAGTTTATTTTATTGAACTAATTGTTACAGAAATGTGGAGTAAGTGGTAGTCATTTAATTTTAATCAGTTAATCATATCCTTTTTTATTTTTTATTTTTTTTTTGACCTCTCATGTTTCATTTTTAAAAATTTCAGTCATAATAAAATGATATATTTTAAATGATTGAAGTTAACCAAAAGCTTTCTGCATTATTCTTTCTTGATTGCATTATACAATCTAACTGCCTATCATTGTGATTCTTTTAGATAAATAGCCCATAAGAATTATTTCTATTGCACCAAAAAATGTCATTAGTTTTCCTAAAAGGGACTGAAAGCAGAACATTATCTCGTTACCTCAAGTAAGGGTTGAATAGTTTACACCCCTCCTCTAGAAACTCTCGGTTTCCATCCAGCAAATCTCATCATAGAATAGATGCAGTTTACATACACAACATGCTGATGCCTCATAACCTTTGTTTCTTTGTTACAAAAATAAAACAGAATAGCATGGCTGATTCCCACTGATGAATCTAAGTTTCATCATTGTACATAATGGTCATTCATATGAAATGTACACTTTTGGAATACAGTTTAGATTTTTTTCACAATTCACAATTTCCATGTAAAATATGGAAGCCATGAATTTATAGATAATAAGGAAAGTTACATTGGAGCTTACCTGTAAATGGATGCTAACTACCTGACAAACATGTTGAGAGTATTCTGCAAGAAAGAGGTGGAATTACAGATGTTAATTCAGAACAGTACTCAGCAATTATCTATAGAAAAGACAAACTGAACATGTGTTTTAGAAGGAGTGGAGAGTTATGTGAGGAATGATGTCATTCTTGGCATTTTAGCCATTCCTCATAGCAGTGCTGAGTATGAGAAGACATTCAACTAAGTGAAAACACAAAAACTCAGTTGAGATCATCTCCTTCAGATAAAACTTTGGAAATACTCTTAATAGCTAAGTCAAGATGGCAAGGCCATTATTATAAACAAAGCTTTCACTCAGCATTTCTGTAGAGGGAAAAGTCAGCAACATCATCTTCTTTGATGCAGCCATAGTCAGATAGTAGTGTCTAACAGATAATCTAAACAGAAATCCCAGAGACAGAAAAATTACAGGTATACTAATGTTTGAAAGCATACTATACTGGTAAACAAATCATGTGGTTTTATCTTAATGTAAAATGCGTATGTTGCCAGTTAAATTTAATTTGTCCAAAGTCTGGATTTTAAAAAAATATTGTTTTTTGCTGCCTTTTTTCTGATAAAAATTACAAAATCTCTGCTTTACGAAAGTCAGAGGTTGGTAGGATCTATTATTGGAAGAATGATTATTATTATCAGCATAGGTACAGGCATTTACTTGGTATTTAATACAGAAGCTCATATCTATATTATAATTAACAAATGGTAACAGTACTATAGCAGTAATAAAGTTAACTAGAATTTATACATTTCTCTGGATGCAGTTCTAGCCTGTTTCTGAATTGAATAACAATAATATAAATTAACAGTTAACAGTATATCATTTGTAAGTCCTTTTTGACAGTATAGTAGTTTCACCATTTGTGACTTGTTTAAAAAAGTTTGGGTTTCAATTTCACTGAGACTGGAGGAATTCTTAAAGGCCTCCTCAGTCAGGACTAGTTAATCAATCTCAGGTGAAGCCAGTGGTGTTCTCCTTCCCCTGAAATTAATTAGGATTTTTCAGGTCACAACATACAAATCAATCCAATACATTATAATACACCATCATGCCATATAAATAGAGTATTATAAGAACTAGCAAACTATGGCTTGAGTAGCCAATATGCAAAAAAAATAATAATAATAATAACTTATAACGTAATAACTAATAACAGTACTTGTGGATCAACATAACAACACATACTTGCACATCTACATACATTACACTTGCCTGCCTTGGCCTTATGCCTTTTCAGATGTTACAGTGGCATATAGGGGAAACACTGGAGACCGCAATTAAAACAAACACCCTGACCTTGAGTGCCTGTGGATGTTACTATCAGAAACTAATGGGGGGAAAAAGGTGACGGAGACTTTCTACCCAAATTTTAGTGTTTATTTACTTTATGACAGACTTTCACATATTTTTTACCTTGCGTTACCCTTAAAATATTTCATAAATTTCATGCCTCCCTTCCAGAACAAGTTTCAAATAAACAGTTGACAAAATTTAGCTATACATACTCTTACCTCAAATACTGAAATAAAATATGTTTTATACCTGGATAAGTAGAATGGCTTGTCCATATTTTGTTAAAATGTGCTTTATAAAAACATCTCCCCCCCCCACAAGAAAATCAAGTCATAAAGCAGGGTTCCCACATCTTGGGAACCCTGCTTTATGACTTTCAAAGTTTATAAACTCATGCTTTCTCTGAGTAGCCATAGCTAACTGGAGATCCAATAATTACTTGTGCTTAAAGTGCTTCTACATATTTTTGTAAATGTGATCTCCTGATTACAAACAATTAGCTTTCCTTATCAACTTATGTTAACTGTATTGCTATATACTAATTCAATTTATAAATTTAATTTGTTAAAAAATAACCTTTTATATAATTTAATTGAAGCAATCATTTTAATTAAGGATAAATTTTTAAAAAATAAGCTTCCAATATCTAGTTATTTAACACTATAATAAACTTGAAACAGATACAGTTAGGTAAGCAATTCAGATTGTAATGAATCCTCTTGCATTTTAATGATTATTTCCATTTGGATTTGGAGTGAATGAATATAAAATGATTTATATGCCATTTAACCTGCTGGCAATCAAGTGAAATCGTTGCTTTGTAGCACATTTTCAACCTCTTCAATAGAGACTTTTTGAATTTTTAAAAGAGAAACTCAAAAATTAACTTGAAAACACTCTGAGTTATTCCTGTGTGAAAAAGAGTGGATTTTATCTTACAAAAAAAATATTAAAAAAAAGTGACTAAAATGATTTCCACCCACTAATAATGCACTGAATGAGCATACATATAGTTTGTTACAGTTATCTTGAAATTTATCTAAATATTATAATTATTATTTTATTTAAATAAAGATAACTAAAAAAGATATAGCCTGTTATAATTATTTGTTGTAGTTATAGTTATCTTTTTGAAAGTTGTTCTTAGTATTCTAGATCATGTGTGCAGTTTGCTATCATTGTTATCTTTGTTTATTATTTTTTCTAGTATTTTCTTCGTCTTCCTGATGTTGAGGTTCCAAGGTTCTTGAAATATTTCACCTTTCACCATAAGGAAGCCATTGAAACTATGATCCAGAAACATATGGTAGTTATATTTCTTATTTATTGTTATAATAATTAATGATAAACATGTACAGTCCATTACGGTTATTTGGGACACATCGGGACTAGTGCATTTTGGCCCGATTAAACGGCTGCCCCAATTATCCGAAGTTTCATGTAAATAGTTAAAAATACATTACAATCACCATAGTAAAGTACTGTTCACTATACGATTTATAGTAAGCGCCGGTCATTGTGATCACATTTGTGAATTGAATTTTAATTCTATTAAACAGCGATTCTAATTAGAGAAAATAGGAGGAATGTTATCCACAGGCTATAAAAGCAAAGATATATTAAGCACAAATTTACCCTTTATTACCTTACCAATTAAAAAATTAAGTGACACGTGAAAATCGGAAGAATATATGTGATAATCGGAATAATTAATACGTACTGTAATATGTACATACTAACTAAACTAGTTGACATTTCTGTTCATTGACATTTGTGGGTGGGGGTTAAAATTTAAAACAGTAAAAAGATAAGCAATTAATAACAAAGAACATGGCACACACAAATTGCAAGTAACATGATACGCACAAGTGAGAACAGAGTAACGAGTTACAAAGCTTTAAAAATACCAGAATTCCAGCTGTCGGTATTATCGCAAATTCAGTAAGATCGAGTTTACTGTCCGTTTATGATAGATTTCACTAACAGAAAAACCCAATAAACAGGTGACTGCTAATTGTTTTTATTGTTTTATGGTTGTGACCTCCAGAATTTCGACCGAACCACGTGGTACTGTCGGAGTCAATCGTAGGGTGATCTCCAGTGCTGCGGTCTCCTGCCCCGATTAAACGGCATGCTGTCCCAATTAAGGGAAGTAAACCCTGGCTATTTTCTCGATTGGTTTCTGTCTTTTAAGATTTGCCCCAAATAAATGGCTGCCTCGATTAACCAGTGGCCCAAATAACTAGAATCCATTGTATTAGCATTTTTTTTTAACTTTCAGTTTGAAGCATTAATTTCAAATAATATAATAAAAAGATGTGAAATCCAGCATTTTACCTTCAAATGCTCTTTCATAAAATTGTGTAATAAAATGTAATAATTTAAGTATTTATTATTAGAATGATTTATTTATATTTTTTTATACATTGTTTTATTAATATAAATGTTATGTTAGGCTTAATGTTAAACTAGTATTGAGTTATTACTGCACTGAGAAAAAATATATATATAATAATAAAAACTCCTTAGTCATTCATACATTTCCTTGGTATTGCAGAACCAAGATTCTGCTTTGAATACCAAGCTCTTTGCTGCACAGGTAATTTAATCTTGTAATTTTCAACATTCTGCCTGTGGGTAAACTTCATGAGTTCAGTCTTCTGTTTTTCCCCAAGTTTTTATATTTGCTCCCCCCAGTTCTTCTCATTTTGCAACCAGTAAGAATATACCTCTATTCATTTTATTGATCCTCATATAGGGCCTTATATAACTTACTCAGCACTCCCAATCCCTCCCCCATGATGTCTAGCTGCCAGCCTGTGAAGTCTGTATCTTCTAAGCCATTCGTTGTTTGGGCAGTGATTAGTGTTCTTCACCAATATGATCACCAATCTTTGAACCCTCTCTGGTCACTGATTTACTCTGCACAGTAAACTTAATATCCTTAAATCTTTTATCATCATGAACCACATTTAACTCATCCACTCCCCTTACTGTCTGTAAATTATTTCTGGGTTTATGTTCCTCTTATACTAAAAACTTGTTTAGTGTTTTTTAAACGAGAGGGGATGGTTAACTGATAGAACAAATTTTAAACATGTTTCTGGTAGTTAACTATCCTTCCAATTTTAAAATCATCAGAAAACTTTGGCAGCTTCCCGTGTACTCCCTAATCAGTAATTAATGAAGATTAGAAACAGAGGGCTCCAGCATTGATCCCTAAGGGACACCACTTCCTATACTAGTCCACTCTGAAGAGCATAGTCCCTTGTTTTTTAATATTCAATGATGTTTACCTTTAGGTAAACATCATTGAATGTAAGAGAGGAAGCTTATACAGCATCAGCAAAAAAAAAAAACCCTTCCCATTTTTCTCCCATCCATTCACTCCAAATGTTTGTCTAGTTCTGCCTTGAATTTATTTAAGCTGTCAACTTCCACGACAGATGGAAGTTTGTTCCAGCAATCAACCACCCACTGGCTAAAGGCAAACTTCTGCACATGTATTCTACAAATGTCTTTCCTCAATTTGAATTGATGCCCCCTCAGGTTCTTAGTCTGAGCAAGACGAAGAATCCCATCAACATTCAGCTTGCTCAACCCACTGCTATCAACCATTGTTATCAATACCAAATATATTTTTTTCTAATTAAGTGACTCAGATTGCAATATCATGCAGTAGGTTGTGCCTCTAACTTCCCATTGCAATGTCCAAACAAAAGTTTATTTTCTCCCAGTGAATGTGCTAATGCTATCCTTAAGTACAGTCAGTCCTCGTATAACACGTGTTTACATTACACGAATTCGATCATACACGATTTATAAATAGGGGAACGATATCTTACATAACACGAACCAAATTCGCTCAAGCACGATTCGCCTTTGTGTTTACAAGAAATGGCAGTCGAACGCAGAATCACCCCAACTGAACGCAACACGATAGGAATGAAGAGAAGATTCTCAAAATGTATTTATTTTTTATATCAGTGAAGGGGAAACACATATCACCATAATAACGTAAAAACCAACACAATTCGCCAGCTATCGGTATACAGTAATCGCAAATGCAATTAGATCCAGTTTACTACCAGTTTATAACAGATTCCATTAGCAGAAAGGCAACTGTAAATTGTTTTTATTGTTTTATGGTAGTAACCCCTAGAAATGTGCTTTAGTAAAATGTGAGGTGTTAATCTCTGCCTTTACGGTGTTGTTTATTCAGTTGCTACACGCACGCAGCTTTGTTTATGTGTATCAAGTGTGCCTCCTCGTTTTGTAATTGTGCTTTATTCCCTAAAAATGAGTAAAATACTTAATTAAAAGGTGTGAAAAGTAAGCGTCCTGGTGAAGACACTGCAGATTCAGAGAGAAAAAGAAAAGCAATACTGTATCGATAAACAGAGGTGGACTGGGTCAAAAATTCTTACCCAGGAAAATTTATAGTGGCTTCATACTATGGTTAATGGCCAAAATCACACCGGCCACCGGGGTTTCCCCGGTAAGGCTTATGGCCAGTCTGCCTCCGTCGATAGAGAAAAAATATGAAATTGTGAAACGCTTTGAGCGAAATGAAAGACCGTGTGAAATTGCACGTGCTACAGGCCTAAATGAGGCAATGCCGAGAATTACAAAGAATGCAGAGAAATAGCAAGAACAACTCAAAGTGTAATTAAAATCCATTAGATTAAGACACAAAGAATTGGAAAAGATGGAATGGCTGTCATCTGTTTGGATAGAAAATCAAACAAAAAACAAGTTTGCTTATGATAGAAGCAAAAGCATTAGCAATATTTTGTTACGTAATAGTCGTAATAAAATACGTAAGTATTTTATTACGATTATTTATGGTATTTGGTAATGTTTTGGTCACAAATGTATGTTCAATCTTGGGTGGTCGGCACCTAACCCTATTTTTCCCATAGGGCCTGTTGTTTATATTGCACGATTTTGCATTGCACGAGAGTTTCTAGGAACACAGCTATCGTGCTATACGAAGACTGACTGTATAACGTTTACAAAATACAGCTATGGTATCTGGGAGAAAATAACCTTTTCTTTTGGACATTGCAATGGGAAAGATTTTCTGGAGAAAAGTACTTACCTTGTGATGACAATGATGGTTCACTTCTTCGGAAGACCCTGTTTACTTTGGGGAGGTCACTCAGGTTATTTTGTGACTATAACTTTTTACTGTTTAGGACAGCACATGTTTATGCTGACATGTTAGGTAGAATAAGAATGAAAATTTTGCTAACTCTTATTCAATCCCCTAGCATGAGACTGTCTTCATTTTTTTTTTTTTTTTTTTTTTACATTATCATCTTGATCATCATTTCTATTGTGATTCCTTGTGGTTCTTTAATTATAAAGTAGGCATTCTGGATTTTTACACATTTGTTATGAGGAATATAGCAAATTATGCTTGAAACTGCCAGTTATTATAACTATTTGTCTAGTTTAAATTATTTTTCATTAACATAATACTTTTAGAAAGATCCTGGCTCAAGATATGGACAGAAGAAGATAGCAGAAAACCTCACATTGCTAATTCATGGAGGTATGCTTATTTTAAAAATTTTGGTTTTAAAATACAGTTATAAACAAAAAATTGCAACACCTAATAGAAATGAGAAAATGTGTAAATAAATCATTAAAATAACATTTTTGTTTTACTCTGGCATGACCACTAGGTCAGAGGAGTTTACATTAATTATTTTTAATAATGAATACAATCATTAACCATATGTAGTAGTTATGTGAACTTGAACCATGATCCACTCATAGTGTGTATGCTTCTGCACCTTCATGCTGACCACTAGGCTATACTGGGCCTAAAAAAATGACGGTGGAGGATCTGATCCATTGTTATCAATACCAAAGATAAAGTGCTGTTACCAGTCAATAGTTCGATGTGAAGGACAATTCTTTACATAGTATTTATGCAGGAGGTATACTTTATGTCACATTGTTTAAATCAGTGGTGTGGAAACTTGCATGTCACAGGCCATTGATAACTGTAAAGACCAAGTTGCAGCTAATCTAAAACGTTAAAAATCATTTGCAAATAATCCAAAAAAAAAAAGGTTTCAGGCAACATTTAAGTAATAGATTATTTATTAAATTAACTCAATGTCAATATTTCTCTGTTTTTTGGACCTTAATATGCTCTATGCTATAAAATAGTACAGAAAGCTCCAATTATGGCTTCATAATTGGCATAAATACCTGCAATGGCGAATGTTTAAAAAACTATTGTCGAACTCACCAAAGGGTTAGAAAATTTTGTCATCTCTACTGAGATCATACCAGAAAATCAGTTTTAGTTCCTGTCAAGGCCAGGTCTGAGGGTGCATTCTTTTGATATTGGAGTGAACCTTATAACTAAAAGATATATGTGATTTTGGGCTTCCTTCCCCACCCCAAAGGGAAACATGTATCTTATGGTCCACAAGTGTCACACAAAAAAGTTAGTAATGTGATCAAATGGTTAATAACTTAAGGTAAGTTAAGCCAAACTCCAAAAACTTTAAGATAATAAAGATAACTCTTTCTTAAACGCGCCTCCGTAGCCAGGTGACAAGGAGCAGCAGTGCATAGCACATGCTTCTTGATTAGACCGGAGTTCGAGCCCGTCACCACCAAATACGGAGGATGCGGAAAGGTCAGGGAATTACCACCGCATATCCCCGGAGCAATATGGCCTTAGTTGCTAATGCTCCTAAAAACCAAATAACAAACAAACAACTTTGTTAAACATAAGACATTTTACATTTAAACTGTTCTTGCCTATGTATAAAAAAAAGTCATTCCATCCCTTTTTTATGCTATTTACCATTCCACTAAACTGGGGTGGGGAAGGAAGCCCAAAATCACATATATCTTTTAGTTATAAGGTTCACTCCAATATCATCTGCTGATCTAAATTTTATAGTGTTGTTTAGATCAGTGGTCTTCAAAGTGGGGTGCGCAAGATGGTCCATGGGGTGATTTGGTAAGCAGAGCGAGTGGTGCAATCCTTCCATTTGGATCAATGTACCTATGTGAGGTGACTTTCTCTGCGATGACTATTATTAAAACCACATTTCGAAATACATTGTAAACTTAACTTGGAACTAGATCTTCAGGTAGCTGCGTCCCAAAATATGAAACCAAGATACACAGCAATAATGAAAAATATTCAAACACATTTTTCCCACAAAAAATGCTGTTTATTTGATTTATACCACTTTGTACTTTAATTTCAATTTCATTTTGTTTTGTATCGAATTAGATGCGATCTTTTCAAATTATGTGATTTTATATATGTGATTCTAGATATAATGCACACTATGTAAATTATTTATACATAAAACAAATAGTATTACATTACATTTACTACACTTGTTACATTAATGATTTCATATCATTAATGTAACAAGTTGAACTTCAAATTAATTTTTTTTATTTGTGATCTTTTAAAATTATATGTGATTTTATAAATTTTATAAATATTTATAAAATTATTTATAAATAAAAAAAAAATATTAAACTTATATATTTAATTTTTTATTCTGGAGTGCACACTAGTCCTTTTAAGTAAAATAAGAGTGTGCAACCAAGTTTGGAGACCACTGGTTTAGATTATAGCAAATACCATAAGTAAGAAAAAATAAATAAATAAAATAAAATAATAATAATAAATAAATTAATTAATTTTAAAAAAAATTGCTGTGTTAGAAACATTTAAAAATTTTGGTATAATAAAAAAGTTATAACTTGTTTGACTTCAGGCGTAATTTATTAGTCAGTTTTACTGAACTTTATGTGATTACTTTTAAATGATTTCATTTCATTTCATTTTATTTATTAGAAGAGGGACTGCAGTCAGCTAAAAATGTTACTAATGTACTCTACAACTCATCAATAGAAACTTTGTCTAGGCTGACTGAGGGTGAATTGAAAGAGGCATTCCAACAGGCTCCATTTCAAGAACTTTTCATGGAGCCTGGAACCACTGTTTTGGACATGGCTATTAAGGCAAAGTGTTTTTCTACATTAGGTTTGTATATGGATTGATTATTTATCTTCTAATTATGAAATTAAATAATATTCATAGTTTGAGGGAGAGAGAAATGGGAGTAAAATTACAAGGGCTGTTCCAAAAGCAAAGTAACAGATGTTAAGAAATTCTACTAGTAGTGAATATAGTAGCGAAAGGTCCTGTCTACTGAGGCATATTTTTTTTATCTTAGAATGCCATACGCTTTCGTTAACAGGTAACTAAACCAAATGGCTACCCTACTTGAAACATGACCAAATGAAAAAGTGCACCTACTTTTCTGATTTCTGCATGCCAAAAGTACTAAGCTCATAGAAATTCATGAGTAACTCTGAGCTGTGTCCAACGGTCATGTATGGAAAACTAATGTTTTCAATGCAATCAGCTTAACAACCCCCCCTCCACACACACACACACACACACACACACACACACACACACACACACACACACACACACACACACACACACACACATGCAGGACAGTGGTTATAGTATTATGGATGGGAAGTGTTTATCTATCCACCACACAATACTGGTCATAACCAGTTCTGTCAAACAGGGTCCCCGCATTCAAAAATGGTCTAAATAGTAATATCATCCACATTTTCTGTATTTCTATCAATGAACCTACCACCATCTTAATGTCTAGTTACCCACATTATCATCACTCCAAGAGCGCTTGCATGAGTCAACTTGAAAATTGCTAGAAGTAGAGTGTATACTTCATTCTTGATGTGTATGTTTTGTTTGATATTGAACATAGGACGTTATTTAAAAATGTAATTTTTGTTATTCCATTATCCCATTCCAAGCTAAAAATAGTTAAAATTGAGGTCGTCCATTTCCCAGGAAAGACTAATTACACTATCAATTATTTCCATCAAAAATGACATAGCAAAAAAAAAAGAAATGGTTATAACAATGTCATTAATGACTTGGCATTCAAAATGGCTAGAAATATTTTGTAATTATCTAAACAATGTTTGTGTGCAATAATTGCTTTTTTATGAAATGACTGAAATTGTTAAACAATATTGTTGATTAATGTATTAATTATTATTTGTATGTAAAATTTTTGTTCAATATAATATAAAATTATTTAATGATTTCTTAGTTACTGTAAATTTGAAAAAAAAAATATATATATAAAAAATCACTATTACGAAAACACCCCTTATAGGTTTTGCACAGGACCCCAGCACCTACAAATAATTCTTGAACAGGGTCCCACAAATTTTGGGGCCAGTCCTGCCACCAAACATTCCTGACCTCACCCATCACACTTTCATCTATTTTTTGACCCTTAAAAAAATTTGACACTTGGAAATTAGTAACGGTGAAGAAATGATGAAGAAATAACAGTGAAGAAATAACTTCATTAGAAATGATGAAGCTAAAGTATGGGGATGGGTGACTGAGTCAAAAAATAGTGCACTAATATCTTTGTCTATCTGTTGTTTCATTTTTCTGCAGTTAAATGTTCTTTTTACAAAAACATCTGTTATTTTACTTTTTGGTCAGTCCTCAATGTATCTATATTTAGAAAGAGTGGCAGATTTTATATTATTACTTTTCCATATACAGTACCTTTTCATGACTGTTGTGCTGAAAAGAATGGATTTTTTTTTATTTCTTTTACTTGACTGTTGTTACTTTGTATCATTTTCATTTCTTTGTCCTTTTATAGAAGAGTAAGATTTAATTAAAAAGACAAATTTTATTATATGCTGGTGTTCAATAGTTAAGTTACAACTATTTTATTTTTTAAATCTAATTGCATAAATTTTTTTGTGACTCATCTAATTTAACATTGTATTAAATTATGTTCTAAATTTCATTTGAAACAAATTTTAAGTTCTAGAACATGGAAATAATGTGTAATAAAAGTGTGAAAATATAGCAGCATGAAATCTACAGAATATATCTGATTAGATTCTTTTAAGGTAGTTATAGGTGGAACTGTTTTGAATTCAGATAATGAGAAATAGGTAAAAAGGAAGCAAACTGGTTTATTTTGGAAAATTTAACTGAATATGATTTATCTTTAATGTCAGTGTCATTAAAGATAAATCATATGTTTCAGTACAACTGTACATGTGAAAGCACACAGAGTTGTATCTCTCACTAGTGCAGGGCAGTGGCCTTTTTAAATGTTTCCGGTCTCTGACAACATCGTGTGGCAGGGAGGTGTCTTGAAGGCTGCGTTCAAAGTTAACCAAGAGTTAGAGTATCTCAGAATGACCTCTTTGTGGCCACATATCGTCATTCTGGGATATTTTAACTCTTGATGGGGGATGAAAGCCATCAAGCATCTCTCTCTCTCAACAGCCACAGAAAGGGCAGTTTCAGAGCAAATTATGAGGATTACTCCAAAAATAACAAACAAAGCAGTTAACTTAAGTGAATTTATTTCTTTAGAACATAATATTTTCATTAAAAACTTTCAATGTAGTTTCCTTCATTAAGCAGTCCTAGTCACCTTATCACTGCTTCCAAATGTTTGGGTAATTTTTGAATGCTGTTTAACTGGTTGCTGAGTTAAGCTGTCTGATGCATTAAGTCACGGCTGCACTCAGCGCTTCTAAAGATAGAAATCTTTGTCTGTACAATGGACCCTTGAGCTTGGGGAATAGATTGTAATTGCAGCAAAGAGGGACTATGGATTGGGGGGTGAGGTAGTGCTACCCACTCGTAATTGGTGAAAGAAAGCTGTAAAGACTGTGTGATGTAAAAAAGCAAGCCGTCAAGATCTTACATTGTCATGGAGTACAAGTATGCCAGCTTTCAACCTCTGTGGCCACTTTTGATGAGTTTTCAGGCATAATTTCTGACAAAGAAATGTTGCATAGTGGTCTCCATTTATTGAATTTCTAAGTAGCATATGATCAGTGGCAATAATATACTGCCACTGATCATATGTATGATAAAGTGTACTTATTGGTTCTTATAATCGTTGGGCCATAATGACCATTTGTTTCAGAATTGATTATTGCTAGTGATATTTAGAGGGACATGGTAAAGATGAATGCCTTCATTTATCTAATTGACTACAGTTTGGATTCAAAGTCACATATTTGTGTCTCATTAAATGGCAACATTATGTTTTAAAAAATCTTTGCCATCTTGTGTGTTGTAATGTATGGGTGACTGCATAACAATTTCTTTACACTTTGCTAGATCGGAACACCATGTAATGGTTTGCTTTGACATCAGCAAGGCCTATGATTCCACGTGGAAGTATGGAATACTCCGCGAATTACACCGCCATGGATTTCGGGGCCATCTCCCGATTTTCATACGCAACTTCCTGGACAAGCGAACTTTCCAGGTTCGATTTAAAACTTCACTGTTGGAACTATTTTTTCAAGAAGAAGGAGTTCCCCAGGGCTCTGTACTTAGTGCTACACTCTTTATAATTGCAATAAACACCATTGCTGAACAACTTCCAAACACTATCGATAAGGCACTATTTGTAGATGACCTTAGTATTTCTTGCCATGCGAAAAACATGAATACGATCGAGAGACAGTTACAAGGGGCAATAAATAAGATCAGTACATGGGCACAAACCAATGGTTTTCAGCTTTGTTCTCAAAAAACGTTGTGCATCCATTTTTGCCGACAACGTAAATTGCACCCACACCCGGAACTACAACCGAAGGGACAACCAATAGCAGTTCAACCCAGCATACGATTCTTAGGAATCACCTTAGATCATAAGCTTACATTCCTGGAACATATTAAAAGACTAAGAACATCCTGCCAACAAAAATTAAATATTATCCGGGTTCTCTCAGCAACAAAGTGGGGAGCTGATTGCCTTACCTTATTACGGCTATACAGATCTTTAATAAGATCAAAACTTGACTATGGGGCACCAGTGTATAGTTCAGCAAGGCCTAGTGTCCTTCGCCGGCTTGATCCTCTCCATCATAGTGCAATACACATTGCTCTAGGAGCATATCGCACGTCTCCAACACATAGTCTATATGCCGAAGTTCACGAACCCCCTCTCTCTATCAGAAGGCAACAACTTATATTACGCTATGCATATAAAATAAGATCTATGCCTGAACACCCAAATTGGGAATTACTTTTCACCCCCCAACACAGCAGGTTATACCATAACCGCCCTACTGCTAACCGACCATTAGGTATAAGAATAAGACATCTTCTAGAAGAACTTAATCTGAGTTTTGATAATATCTTAAATACCCCTCCACTATTCCTTGCTCCGTGGAGCATTACTCCACGGAGCAAGGAATGGTGGAGGGGTGAAAATCCTTTATGTGATAAATACCTTAATAAATGGGATAAATCTGCACTACATAAAGAAAATTTCTTGCAATTGTACCTTGCAGTGGTGGAGCAGTTTCCAAACTTTGTTGTAGTTCATATAGATGGGTCAAAGAATGACACCCACGTTGGAATCGCCACAGTTTTCCCGAACATAACATTGGCCTACCAACTGCCACATGAGTTCAGTATATTTTCTGCCGAACTATTGGCAATTCAGGTTGCACTGAAGCATATCGAGACCTCCAATATTGAAAACAGTATAATTTTCTCTGATTCTCTAAGTGCACTTCAAGCCCTGGAAAACACCATGAACATCACCCACCCAGTCGTAAAAGAAATAACAAACTCTTTATATACCTTATCTGAGCTTGGAAGAACCATACATTTCTGTTGGGTCCCAGGACATATGGGAATTCCAGGAAATGAATTAGCGGACAATGCCGCAAAAGCGGCCGACTTACCACCTGATGTACAGTGGAGAGTTCCACATCAAGATTATAGACGAATAATACAGGAAAAATGCATGTACCAGTGGCAATCAACGTGGCAAAACCAACTTGAAAATAAGCTTCGAAGTATCAAGCCAAATCTTGAGTAATGGCCTTCAAGTCTCAGTGCAATTCGACAACAGGAGGTAATACTAGCTCGTCTCCGTATAGGTCACACTAATATTACTCATGGTTACCTTTTAAGAGGGGAGATTCACCCCCAGTGTGATCACTGTAAAACAGTGCTTTCAGTGAAACATATCCTTGTGGAATGCACAAAATTTGCAATAGAACGCCAGAATCACTTCAATCCAACCTCAACTGAAGAACCACTAATGTTTAGTTCACTTTTGGGCAATAAAACAGATGTCTCAAAGATTTTTAACTTTCTCAAAGCAATCAATGTATACCACCTCCTTTAGCTAGTCAACAATCAGTTTCCTGACTCTCGATTCATAAAGAAATAGCATAAATACTAACCTATGTTGGCGCATTATGGCCATAGACGCCCATGCACCAAAAAAATCCCCAAACAAACAAACAAACAATTCTTTACACTTTGCTTGTTGTTCATCTGACAGAAAATGTAGGACCCATCAAGCAGCAACCTTTCATTTTTGTAACACCTCAGTTAAAATTTGGTGAAAAGGTGATTTCAATATTCCAGATTTATTGGCTCTTTCTTCACAGGTCATGTGTCTCTCTTCCCAAAATGGTGGCAGTGATGACTACCAATGTGTTGTATGTAGATGTTCTCAATCTACCTGAGCATTGCTTGTCTTCAACACTGGTATGACCTTAACAAAATCTTTGAGACCAACATGAAATCATGCTATCATCTACTGTTGACTCACCACACTTCCCACAACAATTCACAAATTTGTGTCAGCATTCGGCAACATACAAATTGAAAAAAAAAGGATAACTTTTTCAGTAGTACATATATAGATCTACATTTTTCATGTGTTGACTCTGGGTAGTACTTATGTACATTTATGTTTTGAAGGACACTTCAAACAGTATATTCCTTTAATGTATGAATTGCCTTTAAATTTTTCTAGTACATGCTTCCATCTCTTATCTGTGTTTCTAACTAATTGTAGACATAGTTTATAATAGATAGCAGCACAAAAAGAGCTTCAAAAATCAGAGATGAAGATTGCAATTGTTGGCCTCATTGTCTAATTTTGGTTTACAAAAGCTGAAATTGAAGAATTTGATAAAACCGAATGAATACATAAATAGATGTAGAGGATATTGTTGCATCAAAAAAAGTAATGAAAGGCTTTATTTATACATTTTTATATATTTTTACAGATTTTTAAACACATTTTTAAAAAAAAATTGATCTCATTTTTGGCTGTTTGTTACACTAATGGACAGTAAAGGCATAATAAGAATTTATTAATATTTAAAACAATTGTGCAAATATGTGCAAAGATTTCATTTTTATAAATTTCTGAATTCCACAAAAACAAAATCACTCCAAGTAGTCTGCTGCTATTGAAAATTCACCGAGGAACCTATCCATATTGCGCAGAAAATTCACCACTGTAAGGGTTAGAATATTAAAAAATTAATCTTCTGTCACTTCTATCTTCAACTGTAAAAGGTTACTTGCAAGGCAAATTATTTAACCCTCCATTTTGTTTTAATTATAAAAAATAAATTGTTTTTTTACTGAATTGAAAATGGCAACTAATTATGATTTGCTAAACCCAATTAAAAAATATCCAAGGAAATAAATGAGACAAACAAATAATAATAATAATAAAGAAAGTTTTTATTGTTTTTTTTTTTTTTTTTTAGAAATTTCAAGAGGTCACCTATCTCCCAGATTAAAACAGACGTTTGGCATCATCTGGCAGATGCAATGTGAATATATGTATTTTTTGTTTACGTTTAACCAGTGAAATCAAAGCATCCAGCAAGATTAGTGCTTGTTGCTAGTATCTCACAGACACCACATGGGAATGGGAGTTGCCTAGAAGAAAGGTAGATGCTTTTGGTCACCTGGCATCTGTTAAATGCCAAACAAAATTTCAATATCTCACAATTCATAGATGAAATGAAAATATAAAATACTGTATAACCAGTTAAAGAATATTGGTGGGGAAAGGTACATGGGAGGATTTCATTTTATTTTCGGATTTTAAAAAAAAGCAGAAAATTTTCAAAAAAAGTAGCATTTTTTGGATGCCATGCTAGTGCAGCAAAAGGTTAAGGATTGATTGATTACAGATAATGTTTTTAATTTATTTATTATTATTATTTTTTAATGTTGATGCTAATTTAGGCATCATTTTTCACTGGTACAAAATTTAATTAATCTTTTAAAAAATGTATTTGTTGAAAAAATTATATTACTATTTTTTTTATCAGTTGCATAGTTCACGGTTCACATAATAAAATATAAATATGAGGTTTATATGAATATAATATCTTAATATTTTAAGAAAAAGCTTTGATGGGAACTAAATGAAAACAGAATTAGAATTAATCAGTTTATAATGTAAGAATTTATTTATTTCAGATGAAGCCACTAGGATAATTAAAGCAGGTGGATTTTATATAAATCAGGAAAGGGTTGAAGAGCCTGGTGTTGTTCTTTTAAGGTCACTTCATATTCTACCAAATGGAATAACATTAGTTAGAACAGGTGAATCCTTTATCATTTCTTCATATTCTGAATTTAGGTTTTTATTATAAATCTAAAATAAAAAAATAATAAAATTATTGTATAATTTTTGTTGTGTGATTATTTGATATATTTTTATATAGTTATCTCACATATATCTGTAACTATAGTGGTCTTTCAGTTGTCCTTTAACTCTAAGAGCTGGTTAACTCTAGTTAGTGAGAATATCTTCTATTCATTTTTTTTATTAAAGTATTTACTTTTTATAAGTGCTTTTATTGAACGAAATTCTCTTATGAGCAAACATTTTCTTCAAAAAGAATTAATCAAAATGTTATTGATCACATCTTTCTGAACTGAACACAGTGTTGATGATTGTCATTTAAAATGACAATCATCAACAAAGTTCATAGTGTTCAGTTAGATGTCAATTAGATGATTGTCATTTAAAATGAAGTGCTGCATTGTCTGGATTTGATAAGGGAGAGCTGTCAGATCAGACTAATATTTCAGATCAGTTGTGATGTACTGTGAAAGGTTTTTAATTCAAAAACTGTTTGCAGTTCTTGAAACTGCAGATTGTCTTACATTGTTTCTCATACATCCCATTTCTTTCCATTTTGAAACAATGCCATATTTTGTACTTTGGTGTTGTGTTACTGTTCTTTTGAATAGTTGCAGTCCTGTAAGTAATTCAGCTGCACACTCTTCCCAACAATATTTTTTTTCTTAATTTCTTTAATTTATTTTGAGTTTTTATTTTGATTATTTAAAACAGTTTTTTGTAAACATTTAAAATCAGCTGCATTTTACAATGTGTTATATAAATGATTTTTTTTCTATTCAAATCTAGATTGAAGAATTTTTTTCCTTTTGTCACAATGTAGAAAAACACAATCAAAAATGAAACTGTTTTTAGTTAGACTTAACACTTTTTAATAGTCACCATTATTTCATCACTCTAATATTATTTAGAAGCCATGTGCTAAATGAAATCCTGTGTTTGTACTCAGCTACCAGATAACAGCTTTTTTTTGCCATGTTTGTTGCTAGGACATGTCCAACACTCAAGCCTTTTGGAAGAAATTTCATTGGGGTGGCATAAATAATGTTTTTTAAAATTAACTATTGCAGTTATGAAATGAAATTTTATAATTGCATTACTCTTCATATTTTTAGAAAATATGAATCAAAAATAATTGTCTGCAGCTGCATTCTAAACATCTTGAAAATTGTGTTTTTAAAATTATATTAAAAATAATTAATGTTATAAATACTATATTTCATTTTTATAAAGCTTATATAGTATAGTATTAATGACCATCCAGAAAAATAAGAAATACCAAGTTTAGTTTCATCTATGCTGTATCCCTTCTAAAGTGTCAGCCTAAATGTCAATGCATATTCTGAAGCAATTAAGTGACATTAATTGCTTCAGAATATGCATAAAGCATACTTTAATTGATTGCATTCATTTTACCTTTATTCACAATATATATTTTACTGCTTTTACTTATGTGGGATCTGCTGCTGTCTTTACAGACAGCACTACATCGGAGCAGATTCCCTCTGAATGTAGCATATTTACTGCAGAGCTGCACGCAATTGAGTTAGCCTTGGATCACATTAGTAAATGCCAATACCAGCGGTTCATTTTATATTCCGACTCTCTTAGCATGTTACAGGCTTTAATATCTGCGAGATATAATCCTCATCCAGTTCTGTCTAGTATTCAGCAGAAGATTCACTTCCTTTGTGGACGTGAATATGATATCCGCTTCTGCTGGATTCCCAGCCACATTGGGATTAGGGGAAATGATTTGGCTGACGCCGCAGCCAAATCAGCAATTCCCAATAATAACTGCTGCCTGTCAGTCCCCTATACAGACTACAGGCAAATAATACACGAGAAGATGCACTCCCAATGGCAGGATTCGTGGAATAGACAGACTGCGAATAAATTATATCATATAAAGCCTGTAATTGAACCGTGGCAGTCTAGTCTGCGCAGGAATCGTAAGGAGGAAGTTGTTCTTGCCCGGACTCGCATAGGACACAGTCATTTAACTCATTCGTTTCTGCTGAGGGCTGATGACCCTCCTATGTGTGTGTCCTGTGGCACAATTTTAACGATTAGACACCTTTTAATTGACTGTCCAGATTTTAGCAGCACCCGTTTTACCGCTTTTAATCATCTGACTGAACCTTATACACTCAGTCAGATTTTATCTGACAATGACAACGTGTCTGCTGTTTTTAACTATTTTAAATCAATAAAAGTTTTTAATTGTATTTAAAATTTGTTATTGTTATCTCTTTATTGGTTTTCTTTTATATACGTGTTATTATATATCTGGACATGGTGGCCTAACTTCTTAGGTCACTGAATGTTTTAACCTTTTATAATATGACCGGTATTTGGCGCATTATAGCCTCAGTTGCTGATGCGCCAATAAAACCCAAAGAAACAAACAAACAAACTGCTTTTACTCATCCGATTGGGCCTTATACACTCAGTCAGATACTCAATCTGACAATGACCATGTGTCGCAGTTTTAAAGTACAAACTGCTAATATATACACATGTATCTAAATTAGATAATTTATTTTTAAACTTATACTGCTTCTATTCACACACACACACACACACACACACACACACACACACACACACACACACACACACACACACACACATATACAGGGTGTTTCAGTTAAACGTTTCAGAACTTCTAAGAGGGGTAGGGTACATCCTGACAACTCGAAATCATATAGCAATGTGGGGTCGGAAATGCTTTCCTGAAGCGGTGTTGTACACAGAAGCACCATAAAGAAAAGAGACCGTAAGTGAGAAATCGTTTTAATAATACATGAAAAGAAGCAAAAGGTACATGGATTAAAGTAAGTGTTCGAAGTTTCTTCCACGGGCTACAATGCACGCCTCACATCTCCGACGCATGGACATCCGAACATTCTGGAATACTCCAGGCGAATTTCCAATTTCTTCGGCAGCTACTGCGATTCTTGCAACCAGCTCCTCAGCATTGTCAACAGGGGTGTCATAAACTAGCGATTTCATATGACCCCAGAAATAAAAATCAAGACATGATAGATCGGGTGACCGAGCAGGCCAACGCACGGGACCACCACGTCCGATCCACTGTTGACCAAATGTGACATCCAGGTAGTTACGAACATCTCCGCTATAATGGGCAGGGGCTCCATCGTGTTGGAACCACATTGTCTGTTGCGTCGATGCAGAAATCTGTTCATCTCTCAAAAGTTGTGGCAATACTTGCTGCAGAAAGATCAAGTAGATAGGTCCGGTTAGACAACACGGTAACAGGTAAGGTCCGATGAGGTGATCTCCCATAATACTGGCCCATACATTGACCGAAAATCGAATCTGTGCTGCACGACGTCGTATTGCATGCGGGTTCTCGACCGCCCAGATATGCGTGTTGAAAATTCCTACCCTTGTGAAGGATGCCTCATCGGAAAACAACACTTCAGCAGGAATCGCAGTAGCTGCCGAAGAAATTCGAAATTCGCCTGGAGTATTCCAGAACGTTCGGATGTCCATGCGTCGGAGATGTGAGGCGTGCATTGTAGCCCGTGGAAGAAACTTCGAACACTTACTCCATGTACCTTTTGCTTCTTTTCATGTATTATTAAAACGATTTCTCACTTACGGTCTCTTTTCTTTATGGTGCTTCTGTGTACAACACCGCTTCAGGAAAGCATTTCCGACCCCACATTGCTATATGATTTCGAGTTGTCAGGATGTACCCTACCCCTCTTAGAAGTTCTGAAACGTTTAACTGAAACACCCTGTATATATATATATACACACACACACATATATATATACATACATATAATAATTTGACGAGGTAACCTTTTTAAAGGTTATTAGAATCTTATCGTTTTTCGTATTTTAACTTTTTCCTGACGCAGTATAACCACAGTTGTTTTTGCACCAGTAAAATCAAATTTCAGTGCAACTGATGAATATGCATCAGTTAATTATCCCTGAGGTCTCTAAAGGGATTACTCTTTCACTGCAAGTGTGAAAATGAAAGCACCAAAATATCAGACTGACTCTGATATTTTCGTGCTTCCATTTTCACACTTGCAGTGAGATTTTATCGCCAGTGAACCTCACTTTGATTCCCTTTAGAAATCTCAGGGGCTGGATTAAACAGCAGGTATCTAATCCTACCATGCTGAAGATGCCAAATTGATCTGGCTGGAAATAGGAATTTGCAAAAAAATAATAAAAATAAAATTGATACTGAGATAATCAATGCTAATGATATATTGCAACAAATATGTTGATATTTAACATATATCAATATATTGAAAATTTATTTATTATGCTGTTTAAGTTCCTGACTGACCAGAAAAGTCTTAATTATAACTTCGTATCAGTTAGGGTGTGCATACCCTAGGTATGCACACCCTATTGATGATGCGAAAGTGTTAATCATAAGTTTGAACTCTTGGTTTGAGTGCATAGGGCAGCCATGAATTACATAAGCATTACCTATTTAAGACTCCTTTTTTTTTCTTTCTGTGTGTGTGTGTGTGTGTGTGTGTGTGTGTGTGTGTGTGTGTGTGTGTGTGTGTGTGTGTGTGTGTGTGTGTGTGTGTGTGGCTAAATGTTGCCCTCCATTTATGAAATATAGAAATTTATTTACTTTCAGTACTTTTCAAAGATTTCTCCATTTTCCTTAGGATACACAGTTTCTGGAAATGAAATTGATATTAATTTGAAAAATTAAAAGATGTACTCATTTTGTTCCCACAATTTTATTATTATTTTTTTTTTATTATATATGTTGTTTTAAAAATGTTAACAAGATTTTTATAATATATTTTCAAACATTTATTTTGTTTCTATATTCATTTTAACTTGCATTGAAATTTGAGCTGAGTACTGATTGTCATTAGAAGCGCTCATAATGATTTGTTTTTTATTTACAGGGAAAAAAAATTACTCTCTGATCAAGTGGTGTGGATTTAGCTGAATTATAATCTGAATAATTATAGGAAGAAATAATAAATGTAAATTTTGGCAAAAATTCATTCAATTTAGAAGAGTTTTATACTGTATAGTGCTCCACTTAAAGGTTGGTGTGCAGAATATATCATGTATAAATGAAGAATCCTCAGTGATCTGGATTGAGATATAATGTCCTTTCGGGTACCAAATATACATGGTGATGCACGAAGCGTTAACGTATTTTTATTATCAATTAAAATTGAACTATCGGTTGAACTTTATATGAAGTCATTTTATTGCCATATTAAAAATACATAAATGAGATTTAATGAAAAATAAATTAAAATCAAATAATACTATACTCAGTGGCATACAAATATACAAATGGCATACCCATTTACAGATCACAACTTTGTAATGGGCTCTTCTCCAATGGAGAAGCCTTTCTCTCGAGGCCATTCTTAAGCTCGTTGCTTGGCATTGGTAAGAATGCAAAATGGGATGATCTGCAAGATTTCTCTTCTTTTCCTTTGTTGGACTACTGTTTAACATCTTCTGATGTCAGTGAAATTATATTCTTCTAGGGAATCCTTTATTCCACACTCCACCTTAAAATCTTGTCCTTTATATAAACCTTTGTTTTTCAATAAATGTTGTTCAAGGTTGTTCAAGATAAGAATGTTGCATATTGCAACTGGCATGTATCCAAATCTCCAAGTTCGTTTTCTGCCTACACTAAAGCTCGCAACATTTTTAAACCAGTTATTAATCAAATTAGATTTTGAACGGGCTGAGTAGAAAACTTGCTTCTTGTCCGAATGGTAGTCGAGCATTCTGGTCTCTTTCCAAAACTATTGGCCACAACTTTTGCCTGTCTCAATTCCCACCTCTGTCAAAACCAGATGGTTCTATTGCCACTTCAGCAAAAGATAAAGCTGACTTGCTAGCATCCTACTTTTCTTCTAACGCATGTATTGATGATCTTAGTAAACCACCTCTTACCATCCCAAATACCCTCTATTCAATGCCTCCTGTGGTCTTCCATCAAAAGAATGTCAGAAGGATTTTGAATAATCTTGATGCTAAGAAAGCTCCAAGTCCTGATCCTGATGGTATTTCTCCACTTGTTCTCAAAACCTGTGCTCCTGAACTTACTCCTTAATTCTGTGTCACCTTCACGTTCTTTTTCCAAAGGAGTTTTCCCTTTTGCTTGGAAATTTGTTCATATCCAGCCAGTTCCTAATAACAGTGACAAATACCTTCCATCCAGTTGACATCCCATTGCACTTCTATTCTTTCTAAAGTAATGGAGATATCAATTTACCACTAACTTTAAACTATCTAGAAACCTTCCATCTGATCAGTGACTGTCAGTATGGATTCCATCAGTGCTGATCTACTGGTGATATTCTGATTTATGTTAACATGTATTGACAAATTCAATGGAATAGTTTGGTGAAACTCAAGCAGTTGCTCTTAGCATTTCAAAGGCTTTTGGTTGTGTTTGGCATTAAGGTCTTCTAAATAAGCTTCCATCTTTGTCTTGCCAACTGTTTTTTGTAATTGGGTATCCAGTTTTTTCTCCGACTTCTCACTGCAGATAATGGTAGGTGGCTCTGTCTTCTAACTTCTCCACTAATGCTGGTGTTCCCCAAGGTTCAGTTCTTTCTCCCATTCTTTTCCTCTTTTATATTAATGATCTTCCATTGACCAGAAATCCTGTCCATAGTTTTGATAGCACATTGCATTCCACCTTCCAGTTTGAGAAACCTTGCCCTGCACAAACAGCTTCACAAATATCCACTACAATTCCTTAAATGCTGATCTCCAGCTATTTCTCCCTTGAGGCAAAGATAACTTAGTTGATTTCAATCCTAAAACTCAGTCCTGTCTTATATCTTGCAAAAAAGGGTTCTTCTGCTCCTATGCTTTCTAGGGAAGATAATATATCTTTTGGGGATTACTCTGTCTTCTAATCTCTCTCTTGGCATAAGGACATTACAAATATTGCTTCTTCTGCATCTAAAAACCAGGGCTTTACTTTTCTTCCAAACAGCTGGGTTTTTTTTCACTCTGTACAAATTGCAAATCTGCTCTACCATGGAATATTGTTCCCACATCTGGGGCAGTGTCCCCAAAACCTCTCCGAGACTTCTAGATTCCATTAAAAAGAGGGAAGTTAGGTTAATTAATGACTCATCTCTAACAGTCTCTCTACACTCTGTCTCATAGACATTCTATTTCTGCTGCATGCCTTTTCTATAGATACTTCAGTGGACACTGTCCTTTTGAATTGGCTTCTATAATTCATGCTCTCTCTCTTCCAAACCAGTCTGAACACATGCCACAACCAGTCATCATCCTTTTATTGTCCAACTTCACACTCGCAGAACAAAATTTCTTCTTCCTCATTTATTCGTTCAACTTCTGGTTTCTGGAACAACCTCCCTTCTTATGTATTTCCTGAAAATTTCAATTTTCAGAAATTCAAGTCTAATGTCAAAAAGTAGAGGGTTTACAGCAATAAATCAAAATGGCGTCAATTACTATGAGTAGTAATTACATTTTTCATGGATTTCATATAAAACACATCCTTGTCCCAAATGTTAGCCACTGGAATTTTGCCAATTATGGAGTGGAACATAAATTTTTGTGAAGAATTCTCCATGACATCAAGCTAAAGGAGGTTATACTATCATCTTTTCCAGTTAGAATGTCAGTGATATACTTCAACTTGTAAGATCCATTGGACACATGATCCATTGTGAAGCACCATGTCCTACCACACCTAAGCTGCTAGCAACATAGCAGTGCAATGAGCAACTAGTAAAATCCAAGGAAGAACTACACCAGGAGAACTAAACCACACTACCCTTGCCTAAGACCAACTAACTCAGACACGCGAAAAAGACCCATAAAAATTCCTTCCATTATTGATGGGATTCAGACTCTTTTCCATCTGTGTGCGTGGAGGACAGTGATTATACCAACTGTGATACCGCAAGGACCAAGAAAGGAGAAAGAACCTGTACACTCTCTTACTTGATAAATGAATGACATCAAACTTTATGCCACAACCGAGAACCAACTCCAATAGCTACTTCAGATCACCGAAGAGTTCAGCACGGACATCAGGATGCAATTTGGCCTAGGCAAATGCAAGGCCCATGGATTGCATCAAGGACATTCATTCAGATGAAACTACCAGCTTGAAGACTGGTGAAGGGATTGAAGCCATGATGGTGGGAGAGACATACAAATATCTGGGGATGATGCAGGCTCACGAGTTAGAACACAAGGAGATCAGGGCCCACTTGACTGAGAAATACCATCAGAGACTGTGGAGACTACTAAAATAAAAACTGAATGGTGGGAACATGGTCAGAGCCATACACACCTGCACAATCCCAGTACTAATGCAGTCCTTCGAGATCATAGATTGAACCAACACCAAGCTGTAGGATTATGAGATTGACCAGGATAATGAGGACCAAGAGCCACCAACACCACCCAAAGAAACTGACCGTAGCCCATAAAGGAGGGAGGGGATTGACTGACCTCATTTTAAACAAGAAAAGAAGGCAATTAAGAACCTATGGAATTACTTCCAGGAAAACACAATATCAATCTACCAAGCCATAAGAATGATGGGCAAATGGCACACACTTCTCAATCTCAAAAAGAAAACCCCACTTACCCAGACAGAAGAAACAAAGTCAATGAAGCCACTCCATGGCAAACACTACAATGACACATCATGACTACGTAGATAAGACAGCTTTCATCGCATACGTCACAAGTGGGAGGCCCCATCCCCAAAACCATAGAATTCATTCATGGCATTGAAGACCAGGAAATACATGGGGTCTATAATCAAGACTACATAGATAGGATATATATAGTCTTCAATGATAACCATGAGGGAGAGGCTCTTCTTCCCCGAGACCAAAGGATTCATGCGCACCATTCAAAACCAGTTAATCAACAGCAGGAAGTACAGGACCCAGGAACAACAGATGGTACAAGTTGACAATGCCACCTGGCCCAGAAACAATCCAGCACATCACCATGGGATACAGGGTGAGCATCAAAACAGACTACATTCACAAACATGACTAGGTCGTCAGGATAATACATCAGAAGCTAGCGAAGAAATAACATTTGATCAAAGTGCACAGTATTACAAATATGAATCTCAAACCATACTAAAGACCCCAACTTGCAAGCTGTACTGGAACTATGTCAAAATAACAGGCAAGACAATACTGCACAACAGACCAGACATAACCCTTATCGACAAGGAAAAGGCTACCTACCTGATCAACAGAGCAGTGTCCAACACCAACAGCCTCCAAAACACAAGGAAAAGATCAGGAAGTACACAGACCTTAGCAGAAAGTCAAAAATGTGGCATATGCAACAAGTAACAACAATCCCAACCACCATGGTTGACACACAAAAAAAAAGATGGACGATGGCAGAGTACACTTGTAGACACTACTAGGTAGTCAGGCTTATACATTGGAAACCAGTGAGGAAATACCAGTTGATCAAAGAAAGTGTACCATATTACAACTACAAACATGGCGCCTCTGTAGCCAGGTGGGCAGGAGTAGCAGTGCGTAGCACATGCTTCTTGATTAGACTGGGGTTCGAGCCTGTGTCCACCAAATACGGAGGATGCGGAAAGGTCAGGAAATGACCACCGCATATCCCCGGAGCAATATGGCCTTAGTTGCTAATGCTCCTAAAAAAAAAAAAAAAACCAAATAACAACAACTACAAACCCCAGGCTGTACTAGAGACCCCAACCCACAAGTTGTACTGGGACCATTCCATAATAACGGACAAGACAGTGCCGACCGGGCTAGCCGAGTGGGTAAAGTACCTGCCCGGCAACCCAAAGGTCGCGGGTTCGATTCCCGCCTCGGGCTTGGATCAAAGTACTGCAAAAACCTTGGAGGTGCAATATGGCCACAAGAAGCCGATGCGCCAAAAACTACCAAATCAAAAAAAAAAAAAAAAAAAAAACAAGACAGTCTCAAACAACAGACCTGGCATAACCCTTGTCGACAAGAAGGAAAAGACTACCTATCTGATTGACATAGCAGTGCCCAACACTGGCAACCTGAAAACCCACAAGGAAAAGATCAGGAAGTACATGGACCTAAGACAGGAGATCAGAGATGTGCAAGAAGTCACGACCATCTCAATCATCGTGTCAACACCGGTATGGTGTCAATGACCCTACATAACAGCCTAGCAGCAATAGGTTCCCAAGGGAACAAAAGGAACTCCCGAAAATCGCAATCCTAAACACCTATAGGATAGAGAGTTCCTCAACCTATGGTAGCACCAGAGATAACCACCATGTGCACTTGGTACCAGTACTCCATCAGAAAGAAATAATATGACAATGATAAGGGGTTGCAATGGCCCAGTGGTTACGACACAACTACAAACCTGATGGACCTTGGTTTGAGTCCCACTTTGACTGAAGAGAATGCATTTCCATCATGCTGGGAGACTGGCATAATAATAAAACCATTGCAAAAGTTGCTTCAGTGGACCTACCTCCCCAAGGTCGAAGTAACAGCTGAGGTAGATAGTTGTGCCATCTGGAGTCACTCCCAAGAATTAACACTTCTGGTGGATGTAAGCTGAAGCTAAACAAGTCCGTGCCATAGATGGATGATGTTGATTAGAAGTAATCACTGCATAGAGTAACAAGAATAAAGTCACTAGCAGTCAGGCCTTAGGCAGAGGAGTCGCAGTCTCCAGAGGAAGAGAGGAGCAAGTGACACTGTCCCCCATGTGGCTACCACAAAGAAAGGGCAAGACCATCCAGCCCAATCAACTGCAAGAGTTTCCTACACTAGTGACTATGCAGAAAGCAAGAAAACACCAACGCATGAAGTGGAGCATCGAAATGAATATCATCATACGAACACACTACTACTAAATAACCAAGTTAGAGACCTTAATGACAATATATAGGTCAAGACTACATAACAAGTGGAATGATTCCTAGATATTTGGCTCAGTGAACAGTGAATGGCAGACCAGAAAAGGAACATTGCCACAAAGAACCTGATAGTTCCTGCAATCTTGGAAAAAATCAAGCAGGATGTGAGCATCAACTACGAAGAACAAAGAATATGGACATGGAACCAAAAGAATACAACCCTGAGCAGCTGAAGTGGAAAGATGAGGCCATTTATCCAGAATGGAAGCCAAGTGGAAGAAGGCCCTAACAGAATTTGAGGGAATGGAGCCCACATGATACCGGAGCAGAGACCCAACATAACTGGAGAGTCACACCACCTCAATCAGCAAATATGACATTACCTCGACAGTGGTGCAACAATGAAGGCCATCCATACAGCCATATACTGTGCTGCCCATAGCAGCCACTAGGATTAATGGAAGAGAAACCAGCAACAGAAGAAAAGGAAAAACAAGGAACTGCCAGCTTGGGAAAGAAGGCTTCAGCAGAAAATAGAAGCATTGAGTCGAGATAGGCCAATTGACCCAGTACCAATGGAGTAATAGGAGTAAGAAATTGATTCAAAAAGTGGCGAGCATCCTGAAGAGATCCACGGCAAACAGAAGATGAAAAATCAGAGAATAGCAGAACCTCCTTGCACTCAGCAATAGACTACACTCATAAAAAGAGCTCACAGGAGAAAATAAATAAATCTTCAGTGAAAACCAAAAAGTCTTCTATAGGAGTATCAGGAAAGGTGAAAACGGACTACCCAAATAGAAGATCGATTTCTGTAGAAACATATGGAGCAGTGAAGTAAGACAACAAGCCCCTTAGACAGGACTGACTTTAGAATTGGGGGCACCTCCGTGGGCAGGAGCAGCAGTGTGTAGCACACACTTATTATTATTAGCATTAGCTATAGGGTGCAAGGAAGCCTGAGGCTTATGCTGCACCAGCCAAAAAAAAAAAAAAATTCCCAAGTTACCCTGAGAGAGAGAAGTAGAAAGGAATCACCAAGAAAGAGAAGAATGATGATATCCAGCTCAGGACCTTGGGTGTGCCAAGCCCATACTCACCAGATGTGAGCCCCTGGGGTTAAACCGGGGTTCGAGCTCGTGACCACCAAATACGGAGGATGTGGCAAGGTCTGAAAATGACCACCGCATATCCCTGAGCAATATGGCCTTAGTTGCTAATGCTCCTAAAAACCAAATAACAAACAAACAAAGCTTTAGGGTTGGGTCTAGTAGGCACTGGTTTAGGGGTGCCAAAGCCGTACCTTCTTCCCAAAAACAGCCCACAAGAAAAATTTTGTTAATTACATATGTTAACAAACAAAATTATTCATTCTAAAAAATTAAAATCTTCACATCAGCGGGAGGGGAAAGCTTAAACAGGTTGGAATTACTGGTGTGATTCTAAGATGGATTGCTTCCTGGTTGGCAGAAAGCAGAGGGTTGTTAATCGATATTCTTCAGATTGGTGTAATGTCAGGAGTGGGGGTCTCCCAAGGATCGGTTCTTGGACTTCTTGTTTCTCCTTTTTCATAAATGACAGACAAAGGGATAAATAAAAACTGCAGCCATTATCAACCCACTGCAGGATGGAAGCCTCCTCAACAATTCATGCTGAGAGAAATGGACCATAATCTGCCACGCTGGTCCGGTGCCGTTGGCAGATCGACCGTATTTAGCAGTCAGGGGCTTGAATCCCAGTCTACTCAAAGATCGTGTGCTACTGCACTTCCGCTCCTGACCACTCGGCCACGGAGACAAAGGGATAGAAGGCATGGAGTCAAAATTTGCAGACATAAAGATTGGTAGAGTCGTTAATGATCAGGGCCAACCAGCATGTCTTCAGGGTGACTTTAACAAGTTTCAGAAATGGTCAGGAAAGTGACAGCTAAATGCAGTCTTACACTTGGGGAAGGGCAGTCTCAAAATAAGTTGTACACTTGGTGGAGTTGAATTAAAAACCATAGAGGAAGAAATGGATCTAGGGGTTACAATATAGGTAAATATGAAGTCTTCTGAATAGTATAAACGGGCAGCCAGGAAAGCCCATAGTGTCCTATCGTTAATTTATTAATATTATGCTGTATAGATAGGGAGGTGATAATACCACTGTTTAAGACAATTGTATGAATGCATTTGGAATATTGGGTCCAAGTATGGAGACCTCATCTGAAAAAAAGACTGTTTCTTGAAAGGGTCCAAAGATGAGCAATTCAAATGGTGAGATTGGCAAAAGGATGACCATATGAGGAAAGACTCCAATTATGTGGCCTACAGAGCTTGGCAACCAGGCACCTCAGAGGTGGCCTGATTGAGGTTTACACTGAGGGGACAGAAATGAGATATCTACCTAGTAATGGGTAGGCTTACCTTTGGCCTGGATAAGGGCAGTCACACGGCAATGCATTGAGTCCACTCGCTCACAAAAATCTTCCACAGGTATTTCCATCCATGCTTGCTGCACCGCTGTCCATAATACTGTTGCATTCCTGGGTGAAGGATCCAAAGCTCAAAAGGACCTTTCCACAGCAAACCAAAGATGCTCCATAGGGTTCATGTCTAATGAATAGGGAGGCCATTCCATGGTGGCAAAGTCTGCAGAATGCTCTTCGAACCATGTTCTTGTCTCTGTGGGGAGGTGCATTGTCCTGCTGGAAGAGCCATTGCCCTGTGGGTGCATGCTGACCATGTAGGGATGCAGATTGTCTGCAAGGGCTGACATGTAACCTGGACTGTTCAGAGATGCATCTAGATGTACCAGAGGTCTCAACGTGTGCCAATTGAACATGCCCCAGACCAATACCGACCATCCACCTGCCTGAGCAGTTCCTTGTTGACATGGCGGGGGCATAGCTTCGTGCGGTTTCCACCAGATACGCACCATCCCGTACCCTCGAAATAACTGGAAATGAGAGCAGGAGACTTGTCTCCAATCATCCAAGGTCCAGTGCCGATGTTCTTTTCACCCAGTTGAGGCGAAAGTCCTGTGTCGTGTTAGCAATGGGACTGGTGGGTTGGCGGCTCCCATAACCTATTGCAGCTAATTATTGCCTGAAGGTGTTGGTGGAGACATTTCTGGCATCTCCCTCGTTGAAGTCGCAGTGATTTGTGCCACTGTCGCTCTCTGGTTGGCTGAAAAAATGCAAGGCAGACGTCGACGGCCACGTTCATCCACCACCTTTCTCTGCCCACAGCTCTCCAAAATAAGATGTTATTCCAGAAATGGGGTATTCCTGATACACTTTTGATACTGTCGAACAGGGACAGTGCAATTTCTGTACCACATCCATGATAAAGTAACCCATGCGTCGGGCACCAACTATCATCCCTTTTTCAAAGTCGGCTAACTCACGACGTTTATCCAAACTGACATCGAATTACTATCTACGTGAATGCAGTGTACCTATATACCAGCCAAGGGTGGGTTTGTCCACTAGTGAGAGGGGTGACAGCGTCATGTTGCCCAGGAATGAGGTATCCCATGAATTCTGTCCTTTCAGTGTATAAGGCATTGAGAAGGAATATTAAAATGAATGAAGGTGGAATTCTCACTGTTTTAAGGAACTCCAGAACTAGGGACCATAAATTCAAATTACAGGGGTTAAGATTTAGATTAGATTGTACAAAGTTTTCTTTTAGCAGTGAGTCATTGATTGCTGGAACAAGTTGCTCCCGCAGGTAGTTGAGGGTGACAGTTTGAAGAAATTGAAAGGTCAACTGGATAGTTACTTAGCATTAGCATTAATGGAGACATATGATGTAAGAAAGCAAGCTTACTTAGCATCAGCCAAAAAAAAAAAAAAAAAAAAAAAAATCTGTTTCACCCATTCATTCATTCACTCCAGACGTTTGTCTAGTTAAGCCTTGAATTTATTTAAGCTGTCAACTTCCATGACAGATGAAAGTTTGTTCAAGCAATCAACCACCCGCTGGCTAAAGGCAAAATTTCGCACATCTGTTTTATAAGCGTCTTTCCTCAATTTGAATTTATGCCCTCTCAGGTGTGGAATATGAGAAAAAGGAAGAATACACCTCTCTCACATCACCTCGCAAGTGCCTAGTCTCTGGACGCTGTAATTTGCAGAACTTCCGCCTATCTTCATAACAACAGCCATTTGTCCCCCTCACTAATCTCGTTGCCCTTCTCTGTACTCGTTCTAGTAGCCCAACATCTTTCCTAAAATGAGGCCTACAGTCCTTCATGCCGTCAGTACTCAAGGTGTGGTCTGACCATTGCCTTATACAAGAGGATAATCACTTCCTTATCCCTGCTAGCAAAATTCCTGTATATCATTGAAAAGCTAGCACGAGCTATTCTGGAAGCCCGTCTGCACTTCTCAGAAAACTTCATACCTGACTGAACAATAAATGATTGAACAATCTACTTGTATGAAGAGTGTAGCATATAATTTGTATTTTCTTATCTACTTGATTTTTTTTTTTTTTTTTTTTTGCCAGTGCAGCAAAAGTCTGTGGCTTCCTTGCACTATATGGCTATTACTATTACGAACCGCAGGCCGTACTAGAGACCCCAACCCACAAGGTGTAGTGGGACCGCGTGATAATAACGGAGACGACAGTCCCGTACAACAGACCGGACATAATCCTCGTCGACAAGAAGGAAAAGGCTACCAATCTTATCGCCATAGGGGTGCCCAACACTGGCAACCTCTGGAAAACCCATGAGGAAATGTCCAGGAAGTACGTGGACCTAAGACAGGAGATCAAAGAGATGTGGCATATGTAACAAGTAACGACCATCCTGACCAACCACCGATATGGTGCAAAAGACCCTACACAACAGCCTAGCAGCAAGGTCACCCAGATAACACCTACAAGGAACTCCAGAATGTTGCAGTCCTGAACACCATAGGATAGTCAGGGAGTTTCTCGACCAACAGTAACACCAGACATAACCACCCTGTACACTTGGTACCAGTAACTCTCACCGGGTGGAACCTCTCCCCCCCCCATCAAGAAGGAATAATATAACAACAACAATAATAATTTAAATTTCAGTAATTTAAAAAATAGTAAGAAAACTGGTCAAAACAAACCAGTCGAATAATAAATTATCATCTTGGTTGTTAGCCAATGTATTTCTCCGAAAAAATGGTTATCTTAAATTAAAAGCGTAGAATCCTTTAAAGTTTGAAATCTTGCAGTTTAAATAGTGATAAGTTGAATTGAAAATTTTCTAAATTGTTAAATTCTAGTTTCTTTAAGACCTTGATCCTTGTGAAGCCCTTTCAAATAATTTATATTCGATTATTTAAATTTTAAGTAAAATTTAAATCAAAATAATTAAACAAAGAATTACCAAATTAAAATAATTCACTCTTAAGAACGAAAATAACAATAAAAAAAAAACAAATTAGTTAATATACGCAGTGCGTTACATTTCAGGCGTTAGCAAATAGCAATAATTTATAAAAAAATATATCAATCAATCGATCGATATGAAAATTCTTTACATAGAGTCCTAAAATATTTTAAAGTGAGCATTGGAATTTTGAAATGGATCAGAGCTTCTGTTCCAAATATAAAGCAATATTTCTGTATGGGCAGGGCCGGCTTAAGGCACGATCGAGCGGTTTCCCCGAACAGGGAGCAAAAGGAAGAATCCCACCAGCATTGAGCTTGCCGAAACCATTCAAGGCCTTAAACACCTCTATCAGATCACCTCGCAGGTGCCTAGTCTCCAGACGCTGCAATTTGCAGAACTTAAGTCTATCTTCGTAACAGCAGCCATTTGTCCCCACACTAATCTCGTTGCCCTTCCCTGAACTCGTTCTAGTAGCCCAACATCTTTCCCAAAATGAGGCCTACAGTCCTTTATGCAGTACTCAATGCATAATACACCGAAGCATCAATAGATTGAAATTTGGCCTCGATCCCACTTTTTGCTCTAGAATACACAAAATATACTTTCATTATATCAATAGATTTTTGTGGCCGATTGGGATGGGGGGGGGGGGGTTGTGATTGGTCTTAAAAGCTTTCCAGGGGCTAAGGAAACACGCTGAAAATGTGACTCCATTGAATTCTTTCTTAATAAGTAACGTCTAAACATCCGATAACATACTTCAATTGCAAGTTAGGTTATGTACGCTGCGTTACATATCAGACGAATTCTCTATTTTTTTATTAAAATTAATTAAATTTTTTTCTTTTTCTGTAATTAACTGAAGTGAAAAGTAAATCTTCTGTTCAATTAATTACTAAGATTATAACTTTATAGAAAGCAATAAGAATATAGGTTTACGTTCTCGAAACAGCCGTTCAATCACAACTACATAATATTTATTACTCTTCTCTCATATACTTTTAAGTCTCTTTTTCTCTTTCGATATATGTATCTATTTACAAGCAGAACCACGTTCACGAGTCTTGCATAATACGCTGTTCTTGAATTGGTACCTGTCCAATTCAAGAACAGAGTACCCATAAAAATATCTGCACAAAAGGCATGCATTAGAAACTGATAGGAAATTAAAAAAAAGTTCGTGGGAGAAGTGACTACTCTTTGTTGAATAGGATCTAAAGTTTTACTGAATTTTGGGGGAATTTCTGCAGATATGAAAACAGTATTCCACGATAGGACGGATTTGAGATTTTACAGAATTTGCAGCTGCTTAGAGGAAAAGGATCCCTCACGGGTAGCGCAGTTGGTAGAATCGCCATCCTCACAAAACCGGGTGGGAAAGACCTGAGTTTGAATCCCGTCGATGACGTGAGGAATTTTTATGGGTATTTTTCACACCGTGGCTGAGTTAGTCGGTCTGATGCGAGGGATCATGAAAAACCTGGAAACTCGGGTTTTTCATCCAGCAAAATAGATAATCTACAACAGCACACACAATTTACGGACATATATAGGGCGCAATATGGTCGTATTTCATTACTTTTCCTCTGTTTGTTGTTTTTCATTCTCTTACTGGTTTTGATTGTCTTCTGGCCTGCTACACAGCACTCCTGTATACTCTACTGACCCTAGTCTAGCTAGGATTGGTGCTGACCCTGATTCTCAAGGTGGGATTTCTACCGCTAACCCAACTTGGCTGGGCAGGATTCCATACCATTCCAAAAGGCGCTCACACGCCTCCCCTGGCGCGTGACTTTTTTACCACCCTCTAGGCATTCCTCACAGTCTTCTTCTCCTTGGTCTCTGTTCAGGAAGTTCAGACGACCCTGACGGAGACCAGCCAGAGGGCAGCCTTGCTGCTTCCTAGCGGTGTGTGCGGACAACGTGGGGTTCCACCAGGGGCCCTGCAGCCACATGCCAGAACACAACTGAACCGAACGCAATACTACACATAATACAACACACACAACGCTTTTCTGCCATTTACAACAGTACTGTATTTCTTCACAGCGTACATATGGAACAAGTGTGTTCTGTGGTGTCCACTCTGGGAAACCCAGCGTCAGCAATCTAGTCCGAGGTAGAGTCCTAATGGGTGAGTTTGTTGATGGGCGGTGGCAGGAGCCTTCTCCTCCTAAAAGGATTTGAGCTGAAGTGGAGGGCAGTTAATGCTTCTTTACTTTTTATTTTTATTAATAACAAGATACACAACAGGTAACCATTAACAGTGTATCTGAGATCAGTACAATAAACGTAACAATAATATGAAATCCAAGAGGAAGGTAAACATTGATATAGATTCAAACATTAAAATCACATGTACAAAAGAGGATTGCATTAAGTTAAGTTACCGGTAAAACAAGTAATAAATTAATCAGTTAGAAAATAGAAAAACAATAAAACAAATAATAAAAACTACAATAATTAGATGAGAGCTAGTCACTTTGCAGGTTAAGAGAAGAGACAAACTTGTGGATGGAGTTCATCAGTGATTGGGAGTTGTCAAAGAAGTCAATGCGAGAGTCATTTGCAGATTCCGTGGTGCCAGAGTCAAAGCGAAACGGTGTAAGGTTCCTGACTTGTCTACAAGGAGCATTGCAGTTGATTTTGCTAAGGATATTAGATGCTTCATAAGTTCCAATGATTACTTTGGCTAGAAGGATGATGTCAGCAGTAACTCTTCTGGTGCACAGAGGCCTCAGATGAAAGTAATCACACAGCGATTCATAATACACTCAGTGATGGAATAGAGGATTGCAGTACGTAAGGTAACGGACAAAATTTTTTTGGAGTGCTTCAATTTTGTTAGTTGAAGTCTTTGTGTGAGGATTCCAGATGGGTGAACTGAATTCACGGATTGGCAGAACAATAGTTTTATAAAGGATAACCGCATATCTGTAGTTTTTGAACTTGTAAGTGTTTCATTTGATGAATCCCAGTGTTTTGAATGCTTTGTTGGTAATTTTAAAGACATGGGCATCGAATTTAGCACTGCTGGAAAAGAGAATCCCCAAGTCGTTAACTTGGTCACACCTTTCGATGATCACAGAGTTAACAGTGTACTCCGTATTTATTAGTTGTGGAGATTTCCAGGATGAGAAAGAGATTACTTTGCACTTCGCGGGCTTAGCAGACAATCCATTCAGAGATAGCCACAGAGAGAACTTATTTAGGGCGCATTGAAGCTGTTGAGAATCGGTAATCTCCTTCACTGCTGAGTAGATCTTAAGATCATCTGCATAGAGAGCAACTTGAACATTGGAGGTGTAGATGAACGAAGGAAGATCATTTACGAAAACAATGAAGAGAAGAGGACCTAAGGGAGAGCCTTGTGGTACTCCACTTAGTGGTATAAAACAGTCTGACTTCACTTGATTGATGATAACGCTCAAGGAACGATGCGTAATATAGCTGCGTAGCCATGAGAGCAAAGGGTCACGGATACCATATAGCTTAAGTTTTTCCAGAAGTTGTTCGTGCGAGACTTTATCAAATGCCTTGGATATGTCTGTGTAGACTGCATCAACAGAAGGTGGTTATCAAGAGCTTCAGAGTTGTATTGCCAGAAAGGAAGTAAATTTGTGACTACTGACTCGCCACTGCAGAAACCATGTTGATTCTGATCAATGAAGGTCTGTAATCAGTTACACCATTTTTATCACCTTTTTTCAAAACTGGAACTATATTGACCTGCTTAAAGTGCTTCGGATACTTCCCCAAATTGAAGATCCGCAGTATGAGGGGAGTTTTAAGGTAGTGACAGTCATTTTCCAAAATAAGCCTGGAATGTCATCTGGACCTCTAGTATAGTCATTTCTCGCCCTTTTTAATGCCGAATTTAAATCTTCATCAGTGATAAAGAGGTTAATGAAGATATCATCTTTAACAGGTGCGAAGTCAGGAAATGAGGCAGGTCTCAATGTATCATTTATTTGAATTCTGGAAAAATGTTTGGCAAACTCTTGAGCAATACTGAATTCGTCCGATAAGAGAATTCCATCTGCGTTATAGAGTTATAACTTTCGACTGGTTATATTCTTACACTTCGTGTAATTCCAGAATGGTTTCATATCTCTGTGAGTAAGCAGACTATCCTCAACTGACTCTGTATACATATTGTAAGAGTTTAATATGAGCGTTTTCACTTCTTCGCGGAGTTGGCTGAATAGATTGCCAAGTAGAAAGAAAAAGCAGTGGCAGAGGAAAGTGTCAGAAAACGATACAATACGGTAGAGACCCAGGAGGTGAGTGGGAGCTGGTTGCAAAGCTTCAACCCTCCCAAAGAGACTTGATCAAAACGAAAAAAATAATTAATTTTGTTTAAGTCAAGCAGCGTCCACTCTGATTCTTATGCCTTCCAAACAGAACAAAAAAAAAAAAAAAATAATAAAATAATAATAATAAAATTAAAATGTGTAAAATGTCGTAGAAAAATCATCTTCCACATATTATTGACAACACCATTTCTCTGGATATCTTGAGACCTTGATATCTCCCAAATTAACAACGTTTACCCAACGCCAACTGTCAGTAATTACCTGTTAGGCTTCTTGATAACTTAATATCATACACATACAACCAAAAAAAAAAAAAAAAAAAGCTATTTGCTCTACAGATCAAAATGTCTGTTATTATTCTACTCACAAGAAATATCTTCATTATCAAAAACCGACACGATGCTGATGATCAGCATCTGTAATCGCAGGAGGAGACAGGTGACAGAGGACTATTTTATCAGGGCTGGGCGTATCGGCACCCAAGGCTAAATGTTAATGGACTGGCTCTTAGAAACTGCAAAAGAAATTTGTGGAATGTCAGATGAACTGTTGATATCATCTGGATATTAATGTGTGGAATTTTTTTAAACGACTAACGAATTTATAATGTAATATTTTATTACCACTTATGTTTTTGACACTCCTGAATCTTCAGTAATGGCATATTTATTTATTATGGCATATTTATATTTATTTATTATGGCATATATAAATAAATAAATATCCCATATAAATATGGCATATTTATTTATTTTTAATTTTTTTTATATTTTAGCATCGTCGAAGATTTGGAAAGGGGATTTTGCGTACCATCTTTAATTTTGAAATCAAATATTCACGAGTTATGGATATACTGCACTGACAATATTATAGAATTGCGAGGGGAATATTTCAAAGAAAAAATTAAAATAGAATTGGGATGCATTACTAGATCCATGAACCCCACAGAATGATCCCTTAAACGGAATCATTCTGATTGCACTCACATATTTCTAAGAAGTTTTTAAATATTTCGACATACGAAATAGCATAATTCTTCTGTTTAAAATACTTAATTTTCATATAAAATGCGGCCAGATAAATTCTTTTAGGAATAAATGTTAAATAAATATTTAAACAGTATTTAATAACACCAGTTATCTTTTAGTATTAAATAAAAATTAAACTGAATACAGTACCTGGATTTAACGTTATTTCCAATAACGATTATCATTTTTGATCATATCACTGTATTATGCGAGAAAGTTGAATAAAATTCACGTTTTCATATAATACAAAAATACACTCAAAGTAGTTCTCTAAAATTATAAACTTAAAATAAATATTGACATTTAATAGCATTCGTTACCTTTTTATAATTAAGCCAAATGCTCGAAGAAAGTAAATTCAATAGATTTTGCCAAACGATACTTTCCACTCTTGTTCATCATTACGTCATTGCAATGACGTAAAGATGGACACAATTTATGCAGTAAAATTCGCATTTCGGTTAAAATATAAAATATACACCGAAAATATTCTTTAAAAATATAAAATTAAAATATATGTTTATATTTAATTTTATATATGTTTACATTGAATAATAAACGAGACACGTCGAAAATAAATTTAAAAAGCTGCATTAAATAAATTAAATATAAATTTAATAAATTATTATTAAATTATTTTAGCGATACAAATACTTTTGGTTAAAATTAGAGGTTTGTCGCTGGACCGGAGTGTCTGATTGCTTTTTGTCTTGTGCAATGAGGTGGGAGTTTACAGCGAAATTCACGGAAGAGTTGAAAAAGTCTGAATAGTTAATGAATGACGGATTGTGATAAAAGATGAATCTTTTAATCAAGGCGAATCTGTGTTTATCTACTGACAAACACAAATTCTCCTTGATTGAAAGATTAAGACTTAAGCGGGACTGGAAGATTCACCAAGAACAAGTGCTCTATGAGATGCTATTTTTATTGTGAATCAGAGACAAGAACTTATTGATGTTTATGCTTCAGCCATTTCAGTAGTGATGAGAAGTGGTGGGAAAGGGAGGAAGGAAGACGGGTTTGAAGGTGATCCATTTCATGATGAAATAATCGCCGATGAGAATACGTTTAACATTGAAGGGGTGCCTGAGTCCCAAATGTAAAACACTGTAGAGTATACTGCTCAGTTCACATATCTGCTGCAGATCGTTGGCTCTCTGAATGGAATGGTTGTTGCTTCGCATGCCACCACAATCTAGAAAGTTTAGTATTAAGATTCTCAGCTTGTTACTAATGAACAGTTTATAGTCGAACAGAATGTCAAGGTTTGCATGCGTTCGTACTGTTGGTATAGTCGCACTACCAAGCATTATGTTGAGTTGTGAGATTTCAGTGCTGGGTTTTGGAAGTTTATTTGAAGATTAAACTATATAGGTAACATTCCAATTTCGTAAGTTTTTGTGGTCTGGATCAGCGCCCAATGCTACCATTGTGAGAACTTTTATGTCATCAGTGTAAATCATATAATTTCTTCTCTTTTTTGAGATGAAGATTAAGGTGCAATGGATAATACCTCTGAAGCACACCACCTTGTGGTGCCATCGTGGATAGCACATTTGGTATAATCACCGTCCTCCCCACACCTGGTAGAAAAGACCCAAGTTCGAATCCCGTCAACGACGCATAGCATGGTTTTTTGTCTAGCAAACAGAAAATCGACCACTCAACAAATGCAATTTACATACATATTATATACGGCGCAATATGGCTTAAGTTGCTGATGCGCCTAAAACCATACTAGTACTACTACTACTACTACTACCACCTTGTGGTGGTCTGTCGTGGGTATTCTGAGAAATCATTGACCATTCCTCGTAACACCCCTGTCAGGAATCAATGAATGAAAACTAGAGGTGTGGCAACGGCGCAAGTTACTGATAAAGGAATGGTTGAGTTGCAGGAGACAGAGTGATCGTTTTAATGGCTACTCTTTTTGGGCTAAAGTTATGATTGGATTTCCTTAGCATTCTGTCTTGGGATCCATTGCTGATTTTTTTAATATTTATTAAGGATGTTAATGCCGATGCACCAAGTTTAATGTCTGATGATGGACTAATGTTATTAGTGGAGTCCCTCAGGGTTCAGTATTGGGTCCACTATTGTTTTCTGTATTTATAAATGATATTGATGATGGTATATCAAGCTTAATGTCCAAGTTTGCAGACGATACGAAGGTTGTCAGGGACACTACTGACACTATGCTGCTGCAACAGGATCTGGAAAGGTTGAGCAGATGGGCTGAGAGGTGGCAAATGAAGTTTAACATTGACAAATGTAAAGTATTACATATGGGAAACAGCAACCCCAGAGCGATGTATGAACTCTGTGGTATTACACTGACAGTGGTAGAGAATGAAAGGGATCTGGGGGTGGTTGTGCAGGCAGATATGAAGTTTTCTGAGCAGTGCAGACGGGCTGCAAGAGTAGCTCATGGTGTATTGTCGATGATATATAGGAATTTTTCTAGCAGGGATAAGGAGGTGATTATTCCCTTGTATAAGGCAATGGTCAGACCAGACCTTGAGTACTGATACAGGTCTGGAGGCCTCATTTTAAGAAGGATGTAGAGCTGCTGGAACGAGTACAGAGAAGGGCAACAAGATTAGTGAATGGAACAAAGGGTTGCTCTTACGAAGAAAGGCTTAAGTTTTGCAAATTACAGTGTCTGGAGACTAGGCACCAGCGAGGTGATCTGATAGAGGTGTATAAAGCCTTGAATGGTTTGAGCATGCTCAATGCTGATGGCTTCTTCCTCTAGCTCAGAATAATCACCTGAGAGGGCATAAATTCAAATTGAGGAAAGACAGATGTAGGATAGACGTGCGGAAATTTGCCTTTAGCCAGCGGGTGGTTGGTTGGTGGAATGGAACAAAGGGTGGTTGGTTGGTGGAACAGACTTCCATCCCTTGTAGTGGAGGTTGATAGCCTAAATAAGTTTAAGGCTCAGCTGGACAGGTATTTTGAGCGAACAGAGGGGTGAAGTGCAAGTGGTTATTTTTTATTTATTTATTTATTTTTATTTATTTATTTTTATTTATTTATTTTTATTTATTTTTATTTATTTTTTTATTATTTATTTATTTTTTTTGGCTGGTGCTGCATAAGCTTGCTTTCTTGCATCAAATGCCTCTACTAATGCTTATGCTAATGCTAAAAGTTGTCAGAGTGGCTATAGACGGTAATCAGGAACTTCATCCTATCCAGGTATCATCGTAAGGGGGGGGGGGGGCAGACATGACGACCAGGTTTTTCAGTGTTTTTTTAGATAGATCTAGGAACACTTACGCATACACTTCTACACATGTTTAAGGGGTGGGAGCATATGTCCCCGAATACGCCCCTGATCAGGATCTAGATAAAATAAAGTCTGGATAAATTAGGCAGGACTGAAAAGTGCCAGTTGAGGTTTAACATTTATAAATGTGGGGTGCTTCATTTGGGTAACAGTAATCCCAGAATAACATGGAATAACATTAAACTTCCAATTTAGTGATACCATACTCCTAATGTAGAAGAACGGACAAAAAGGTGATTATCCCGTTGTATAAGACAATGCCGTTGAATACTGCATAGAGGTCTGGAAGTCTCATTTTACAAACAGTGTGAATGTTAGAACAGATTCAGATAATGGCAACGAGGAGAACAAAGAGTTACTCTTACGGGGTAAGGCTTTAGTTTTGTAAATTTCGTCCGGAAATTAAGCGTCTGCGAGGAGACCTGATTGACCAAATGTTCAATTAGTTGAACATTTGGTTGAACAATTGGTCCCAACAAATGTTCATTTGTTGGGACCAATTGTTCAGCTATAATTGTCCAATATAAGGTCCCAACAAATGTTCATTTGTTGGGACAAACTTGCATCTGGTGTTATAGAAGCTGATGGTTTGAATAAGTTTTGGATTTTTTTTTAATAAATTTGGGATTAGACAAAATATTAGAAGTGATCAGCAAACGAAATGTCTAGTTATTACATGTTTAATTAAATTTTTTCTGGTTGATTCTGTATAAGCTTGCTTTCATGCGTAATTTTTATCAAAAACTAATATTTTTACCATAAACTAATATTTTTTTACGCATCTATACGCAAGACATATATCTATTGTGATTTTTTGCCCACTGCTGCGCGCTATTCTCCTGATCACTCAATTCACCTAGAAGTGTATGTTATATTTTGCCTTCTACAGTATCTTTCTAGAAATGGCACATCTACAAAAAGAAAAAAAAAAAAAAAAAAATTTTTGAATTATCTTTTAGGCTTATCTCCGTACTGATAAAAAGTATCGAATGAAAATTAGCGCGTAGCAATCAACCAAAGGAATTTTCAATGCGCACAGGCAGCTGCAATGAATAACCCTTCCGGCATAGAAAAAAAGGTGAACTCGGTGAATGACGAAGAAGCTCCAGGCACGTCACCCCTCTTGCATCACATTCAACACATCGAGTGTGCCCTGACAAGTAATTTACTGCCGAAGTAACTTTTTATGCTAGAACAGGACGGCCAGATGGAGACATCAGCGAATGAGACAAGCCCATCCCTCTTTTGCCAATTTTTAATGATCGCTATAGCATGAGCTTAGTATTGTTTTACTTTTTTCCAAGCGTAACCTTTTTATTTTATTTATTTATTATTTTTTTTATTTTTATTGTCAACTGTTCTTAACGTAATTTGGCTTGATAAATGCACTCTGAAGTATTTTAAAGTTTTTAAATTTTGAAATACAGTGGTAAAGGATATTTGTTATACTGTAATCATCTCAGTTGCCTAATCATTCGCTCAATAATTCTTTTCGCTTCAATTCTTTGGCTTAAGTACCAGACAATCCTGATCACACACCTATCACGCTTAATCTCTTCCTCACCAGCAACCCTTTAAAGTACGGGATCAATCTCAATGGTCCTCTAGGTTTCCTACCCTTGGGTAACACAATTGGTATAATCACCGTCCTGGGCACACGCGAGGATAGTCTCAGGCGAGGGTAGTGTGGTTTTTTCACTCGGGTTTTTCGTCCAGCAAATAGGAAATTGACCACAGAACATATGCAATTTACAGACATTATATATGGTGCAATATGGCCTGAGTTGCTGACGCGCCTAAACTTCTACAAAATCCAACCACTCTAGATACCTCATTCACAACTTGGTTGTGAATTCTTCCTTCTTCCGCTTACTGGATATCCTATCCATATTTTTTCAGGTGACAGCACGTTGCATTCCATCTTCTAGTTTAAGAAACCTTGCCTTGCACAAATTGCTTCAACTTCTCGAACGTCCACCGGAGATTCCTTAAAAGTTGATCTCTCTCGCTTCGTTTTTTTTTTTTTTTTTTTTTTTGGCATTACAGGAATGAGATACGGGATGATCTACTAAATTTTTATTCTTCTTTTCCTTGGTTGAATTACTGTTTTAATTTTTCAGATGTCAATATTTGCGCAGATCGTGTCAGTGAAATTATTCTTGTACGGATGAATTCTTTTATTCTGCATTGCACCCTAAAGTCTCCTCCTTTATCTAAACCTTGGTTTTTCCAATAAATGCTAAAACACAGTTCAAAATAAGAATGTAACATTTTGCAAATGGCTTGCACCAGATGACTGGTGACTTGGGGATGGTTACTCCATTTTCTTCCAGAAGTCAGTCTCCCGGCTGTTTTAGAGCAGTTAGGCTTCGAAATAGATCTAATAGAATGGATGACAGTTCAAGGGGCACCCCTACCTCGGGGGGGCACGGCTACGTCGTCATGCAGTAGATCCCCTCAGCCAAGGAAAAGTGCCAAAGGTAAACATGTGCAACGTTCCAAAGTAAGTAACAGTTTGAAAAATACTATGCACAATGTTCAGAAGGATCTTGACTTAGCCAAGGCAAATAGGAATTTGGAGAAATTGAAATGCACACCAACTGTTTCCCTTGGTTTGTCTCCATGCTATGGAACACAGAGTATGCTAGATCAAGGGGATTTTTACCTGGATCGTGCGAGGGAGCCTGTAGATTTAGCTGAGAAAATATCTTTTAAAACATTTAGTGAGCTTTGTCTCTGCTTGCGCAAGAACCTGGAGGAATTTCTTTTTCAGGAGAAAAAAGATGTTGGTATGAGGATTGTAAATGGGGTACTTTCAAGATGGCGCACACTTGAAAGTGTTCTACATGATGTTGGCATTGAAAATGAACGTCTAAAGGAGAAGGTCACTGGCTTAGAGAAGGTACTAGATGTGAATGAGAAACAATTGAGAGAGATCCAGATCAAGGAAGACTGGCTTACTAAGGAACCGTTTAATGCTTCCTTGTTGGGAGAAGAAAATAAATGCTTGAAGGATAACATTACATCCTTGGAGATAAAATTGGAGGAATACAAACAAAAAATTGAAGGACTGAAAAATAAAGATAGTGATATGGTAAGAGAACTATACAGTAAGGTAATCCAGCATAGAACACCTCAGAATCAGGTGAACATCGAGGGACGAGGGCAAACTAAGGGCAGAAATGAAAGTCAGGCGTGCTTGTCTTCCTCGTCATTGGATGGAACAGGAGGACATGTTCTGATAGTGAAAGCAGCTGAGGGATCAAGATCGAAAAATAGTGATGAGGTGTGTTTAGCAGTAACTAAAGCGTTAAAAGCAGCTTAAAGAAAATTAGGATAAGAAGGCTTCGGAAGATTTGCGATAATGGTGTGGTATTGGAGATGCAAACAGAAAAGGAGCTATAAGAGATAAAGGAATGCGAGAGCATTAAACGATTGGGCGTGATTCTCTCGATTCCAAAAGAGTCAGGGCGAAAAATAATATTGTATGATGCGAAAAAAACGATCAACAAGGAAGACCTGTTAGAAGACAAAAATTTACTAAATATGAACATCTCTAAGGAGGAAGTGAAGATGGAGATATTTGTCCGTTTTTGTAGTATTAATAAAGCAAAAACAGGAAATAATTGGGTCCTCCAGGTGTCAAGGCGTATTAAAGTCATTTGTCGCTGCATGGTAGGATTTTCATTGGCTTCATGTCGTATAAGTTCAATGACTTTCATTTAGTTACTTTGTGCTACAATTGTCAAGGATTTGGTCATATAGCCAGAACATGTTATCGCACAGACCCTGTCTGCAGTCACTGTGCAGGTATAGGACACTCCTAAACATTCTGTACTCATCAGCGAGAACAACCGATCTGTTCCAATTGTAAGGCAAAAAATCGAGCTGCAAATCATTCTGTAAGGAGTAAACAGTGTCCAGAATACTTGAATGTACTTAAGTTGGTCAAAGAAAGAGCACATCAATTTGATAACGTTAATGGCAGATATCGATAATCACTTAATTCTTAATCAGTACAACACAAAATCGAATGGTAACCTACGTATACTACACATTAATGCTCAGAGATCAAGATCGGTGGTGATGAAGTTAGACTAGCGTGCAGCAGAGAGATTATTGATATAGCCTGCATACAGGAACAATACTTAGTGAAAGGTCGGACTACAGGATATCCACTTTGAGCCCGTGTACTCTGCGCAGATGAACCAGTCTTAAGAGCTGCAATTGTAGTGTTTAATAAGGACATAGTTATTACTGTTATAAATTCGATGTGCTCTTCCCAGATGGTGTGCATAGGGGTGAGTCGGATCTTGCATCATTCTATCTATATTGTATGTATTGTCATCACTCAACAGATATTAATTTCTACATCAGGTACATGGAACTGGTTCAAAATCGCTTGGGTAGTAATTCAGTAATATTTGCGATGGATTCTAACGCAAGATCAGCATCGTGGTTTGATAGAATTACAAATGATCGGGGTCGTCAACTAGATGAATTCTTGGCTTGTTGCGGATTGTTTATACAAAATCTACCAAGTTCAGATAGTACTTTCTTCACTGTTAATGGAAAATCAAATATTGACTTGACAATCTGTAACGTAAGGGCAGCTGGTGTCGTGGACGATTGGCGATTAACAGCAGACAGGGTCTGCTGTAATCATCGGGCCATTGTATTTTCTGTGAGGGACATGACAAAACTAGCTCCGTCTCAGGAACAGTTACGACGATTTGCTATCGAAAATGCAAAGTGGAATAGGTTTGACGAATATATTCATGTCCGACTTGGGAATCGGGGTATTAACTTCCTGGGAAGGAGGAAGTTAATGTACTTAAAGTAGAGTATCAGAGGATACCGAGTGCATACGTGCGTATGATATCTAAATCAAAATTAACTGCCTGGAGAACGTTGGTTAGAACAGTGGGCAATGAGAACCCATGGGGAATTGTATGTAAGCTATGTACTGGCAAGACTAAAATATATACTAGAGATACAGTATACTCTATTGGAGGTGTTGACCAGGAAAGTACGAGTTGGAGAGAAAGTATATCTGCGATTTTGGATCATCTGATTGGAGATACTATCTCTGGGCAAAATGATGAGGAACAGATGTTGATGAAAAGGCTTAATTATGCTTACTCTGTGGTACATGACGAGGATCCCTTTAACCAGATTGAACTCTGTGATATAGTACAACGCATAAGGAACAATAAATGCCCAGGGATGGACCTCATTGAAGGAGAGGTCGTTAAACGGGCTCATCGACTAATACCAGGGATCCTTCTTGAAGCTTTTAATAGCTGCCTGCGTGACAGGGCCTTTCCATCACCATAGAAGGGTGCCTTATTAAAGATGATACTGAAGGGACCTTCTAGGGCAAAGAATGATCCACGATCTTATCGACCTATTGCCCTCCTCCCTGGATTAGGAAAGGTGTTTGAAAGGATGCTGGCGAGACGGATTACTGACTATACTGAAAAAAACTTAGGCTGGTCTGGCAGACAATATGGTTTTACTCCAGGTCGTGGAACAGAAGATGCGCTTCGGGCATTGCGAAACTATATATTAGGCTCGAACGGTAAGTATGTCCTTGTAATCTTTATTGACTTTGAGGGAGCTTTTGACTCCATTCACTGGAGCAGCGTTCTTATGATATTGAGACTTGCAGGCTGTTCAACTAAGATCTTTAGGGTGGTGAAGGACTACTTCACGCACCGTACAGTGACTGTTAAATCGTCGGTTGATTCTATTGTACGAGTGGTGACCAGGGGATGCCCACAAGGATCGGTTTTTGGACCACTAATGTGGAACCTACTTTTGGATGACTGGTTGCGTAGGGACTTCGAGCATACAGAGATCATGGCATATGCCGATGATCTTATGTTGCTTATTGAAGGAAATACACCGATGCAACTAGAAACCAGGTCACAGCAGGTTTTGTTTGAACTTAATAACTGGTGTAGGTTACATAAACTGACTGTATTAGGAACCAAAACAAGGACAATGGTCTTTAATGATCAATTTTTGAGTAGAAGACCCCCGGTTGTTAGAACGAATGGGTCGAGCTTAAAATCGGCAACCCAATTAAAATATCTAGGCATTATGTTTGACGGATCTTTGACTTTCAACTCACATGTTACTTATCTATCAGAAAAGGTGAGGAAATTTATTGGGATGATTACTCGAATCACTAGAGTTGACTGAGGAATAAAAGGTAAGGCGCTGAACTTGCTATATGAATGTGTATTTATTCCCATGGTAACGTAGGGTGCACCAATTTGGTTTGAACGTGTAAGTGGAAAAGTGTTTACTAGAAAGCTCAGTTCCATTCAAAGAGTAATGCTCCTTTGGATGTGCAAGGCATGCAGAACTTCAAAGTATTCAAAGTATTTTATTATTATCTGCGGGCTCCAGGGTTTCCCCTATCCGCCGCTGAAGAGTAACTTTACATTATTTACGATTTGTGGTTTTACAAAACATCTTGATCCACCAACTTCACAGGAATGATTACAAACATATTATATAACCTTAACACTTGCAACTAAGTTATTACAATTTGTTGAAGGCACCAATTTCTGTATTAACCTTCACAACTTATACAACTATACAGATAGTTAGGACCTACCAGTTGGGTTACAATGAGGTCCGGTATATCTTACAATTTATACAATTTATGATTTACAATTTATACAATGTAAGATTTACAATTTATACAATTTTAGATTTACAATTTATGTACCTTTTTTTTTTTACAAGCCGAAGTCCCAGGACACCGTCCACCCAACAGTGATCCTGGCACATCGACTGATATATTCTGAATGCTAATATTGCCTTCCGGCAATAAATACAAATACATTTCCTCATCAGAGGTCTTGTAACAATACGATTAATACCAAGGAGGCAACTATATACAGTGGTAGTACACTTATTACATTACATATTTATTCTCAGCCGGCAAGTCCTTTCCTTCTGCGGAAAGCCTTGTCTGCAAAGTTAGCCAGTGCCTCATAATTTTCTTTACATTCTAAAAACTTGGTGAAGTTATTTACATCGTAAACTTCGGTCAATGCCTGAAGTTCAAATCGAATGTCTACATAATATCGACATTCTAAGATTATATGTTGGACTGTCTCCTCTGAGCCACATTTACAGAGAGGAGACGCAGCCAAACCCAGAGTAAATAACTTTGAGTTTAAGCTACCATGCCCGGATAAAAGGAAAGTTAGGTGAAGACCCGGGTTAAACCAGGGCCAATGTTTTTTGTCAAATTCGGAAACTTGAGGTATAAAAAGGGTAGTAATTCTTCCAGTGTTGGCATTAGTCCATTCGTTTTGCCATTCCTGGAGGAACTGGTTTCTTAATCTAGTGTTGTCTTCTTTCACTGGCACGTCTAGGTTTACAGAAAACTGGTTGAACTGTGCCGCAATACTCTTCCTTCTACAATACTGAAAGTAATTGTACAGCACTTCGTATTTAATTGGTAGTTTGCCGTTGATTACCTGTAATGCCGACGTTGAAATTGTGCGACAAGCTCTTGAAGTTGCAAGCAGGAAGAAGCGCTGGGCTTGAGTCAAGATTTTTTCCACCATGACTCTGCGTATACTGGGGCCCCAAGCGCCCGCAGCATAACAGACAATAGGAATAAATATACATTTGTAGTACAGCTTGAGAGTAGAGGGTTTCAGACCCCAAGAACCTTTGGTAATTCTGATTATTTTGCCTGTCAAAGTCTTGATTTTGCTTAGTACGTATTTAGCATGTGTAATGAATTGAAGTTTGTTATCTAACATAATTCCTAGGTATTTGTACGAGTTAACTAATTTTATTGATTGTTCTTTAATCTTAATACATGGAGGTCTATTTGGGTCTAATTTTCCTTTGAGAAGAATTTGTTTTGTTTTGGGAACAGAAATAGTTAATTTATGTGTACTACACCACTCATCTAGGTCTGATAGGACTTCATTGGCACGGATTTCAAGTTGTAGTCTGGAGTTTCCAGAAACAAGGATAATTAAATCGTCTGCGTAAGCCATCTTAGTAGTGCAATTATGTTCGGTAGCCAGCCACCCATCAAGGACCACATTCCAGCATACTGGTCCGAGAACTGATCCCTGAGGGCAACCGCGAGTCACAGGTCTGGCAACAGAGCAGGATCCACTGGAGACCACAAGTGAGCGATTCTGGAAATAATCCGTGATGAGACGGTAAATAGGCACGGAGACCCCGGCCTCTCGGAACCTCTCCAGGACAGGCATGCAGAACTGTGTCGACCCCAGCTTTGCAGATTGTGACTGGAAAATTGTCTATTGATCTGCATTTATTGTATTGTGCATTGGCTTACTTCATCCGCCGTGGCATTTCCTGAATTTTCTGAATATACAGGTGGACATTTTGGCAGATCCCAGGAAGGAAAGGACAAGAATCTGGGATGCTTTGGTAAAATTCTGGCAAGAGCGTTGGAGTGTTTGTGATAAAGGGCAGATTACACAAAATATTTTCCCAGATTTAAGAAATGCAGTCTCGATAAAATTCAAATGGTTTTCCCCAAACTTACAAGCAACGTTCTTATTAACTGGTCATGGTTCGATTAGTGCAAAGTTGCATGATTTAGGAATTAATGAAAGATCTATTGCCATTGTGGCGAAAGAGAATCATGAGAACATATTATGTACAACTGTGAGGAGTACTGCGATCTACGAATTGAATTGGTATCTCGGGTTAGTAATCTCAATCTTATGGCAGAAGGCTGCGAGACAATTCTAGTTGATAAACAGGAGAACTTCTTGGCTTTCCAAGCCTTTGCAACTGCAATATTTCTTAGGTGTAAGACTATTCTGCATCTGGAAGCCTTGTATTTGTAATACGGTATGGTGTATGCCGAATTACCTAGAATTCTGTGAAATCGTGGAGGCTTGAGTCTGCTATATCCACTGCAACTCCAACTCCTTGTGCTGGCATTTCTCTTCTCGACAGCTCCTAGACTGTTCTTTCCAACAGACTGTGAACAGATGCAGATCCTTCCAATGAAGTTTGGACTTTGTCTGAAATTTAATTATATGTATATTTTATTTTTTATGTAATTTGATTATTTTTCAATTTGTTCATATCAATCATTTTTGGTCATGGCAGGTTTTTTCCCTCCCTGTACTTGGGCAAACAGGAGAGGGAGCATATAAGAGTACTGCTAAATTATGTGTAACTGACAGCGGGGTTGCCATTGGTTGGCTGGGACCGCTCTAAGTAATAAATATCAATCGATATCAATCAATCTCTACAAATCTCAAATCCAGGCTACCATGGAATATTGTTCCCATCTCTAAGATGGTGCCGCCAAAACCTCTCAAGTTTCTTGACTACATTCAAAAAAGGGCAGTCAGGTTAATCAATGATCCATCTCTTAAAAAGTCTCTTCACTTTCTGTTTTATAGGCATTCAGTTTCTGCTGCACTCTTTTCTATACATACCTCCATGGTAGATGGCTCTCTTCTGAATTGGCATCTACTTCAGTCAAACATTCATTTAATGTCCAACTCCCAACTCTCACAACCAACTTTTTCTCTTATTTATCCATTCTACTGTTTCCTGGAACAACCGTCATTCAGGCGTATTCCCTTAAAATTGCAATTACAGAAATTCAAGTTTTATGGTAATAAGGAATCAGGGGAATATTTTCCAAAGAATATTTTGTTTATAATGTGTGTGTGTGTGTGTGTGTTATATACCAGGTCTCCGACTGATATAGTCCATTCTGTGCAGTGTTCTTCGTGAGGAGGATGCTGGCCTAGATTTATGCAAATCTAGGGGTTCATTTGCATAGATATGCCACAATGGCCAAGATTTCCTAGCTCCTAAGAAAGTGACCCGGCAGTATAAATCGCAAACAATATGCACCACTGGTTATCAAGTATGGTGACGTTATCTCTAATCTCCAATCATTATTTATCTGGGTTTCTAAATCCTACTCAAATAGGCTTACAGTTTTTGTGTTCCCAAAATTATATTGAATACATCGAAACGATTATTTGTTCTCTGCGATGGGTTTTCGTTTTTCTTTTCCACTGAAAGAAAACTACTATTGTTCTTACCTTATAAAAGTTTTATATGACACAGATTCCTTCAATCAGTCGTATTGATTTAAATGAAATATAACAGAGATTTTCTGTTGTTCAGTGCAGTGCAGCTATTCTATTTACAATTTGCAATCCGTAGTAGGACTCAGGTCACGTTTGTCCCTCCCCTCTGTCAAAGTGATTGCTTATACCAGAATCGTTTAGTTAGCATTTCTAGTTTCATTAATCTTCTACATCTTTTCTTATTTCATTCTTACATGTGCCAAGCCTTAACGGCTTTTCAAAATAATTATCTTGACATTGGTTGAGCATTTTTCTTGCTTTCAGATTTCATTTTTTTTAAATTGGATAATTGGTTTTTTTATTTCTTTCAATACGTCAACCGTTAACGGTATATTCGATGTGTTTAGCAAACTTACACATTAGTAATAGAGTTCATGTCTTCTTCTAATTGACACATAGTCATGAATGAATAATGATATTATAGTCTTAGTGCTGTCATATGCATAGACCGATCATTTAATTCGTGGAATGGTCGTGCCACCGCACAACCAATCAACAGCTTCGGCGCGCTGTCTGTAGATTGCATGACAGAATATGTCCAAGAATACGCTGACACAGTTTCAAGTTCTGACACCTTGTCCAGTTTTAAAGTGACCTTTGATTACGTACTGTTAACATGAACCATCTTGTCATTTCAAAATGGAAGACCTGAATACTGATCAGCACTTTGTTATAAGCTATTGTGTCCAACGTGGTATGAGCGCTACGGAGACTTTGAGAAACATGTCAGTGGTTTACGAAGATAAGTGCTTGAAGAAAATTGCACAGGCTCATTACAGAAGGTCGAGAATCTGTGGCAAAAGACTCACTTTCTAGACAGCCAAAGATTTCCACTACTCCAAAACAAAACTCAAAGGCCCAAGGTGAAGACAGGAGAAGCGCATCTCGTCAGCTAAGTAGCAGAATATCAGTCTCATATGGAAGTTCAAACGTGATTGTTACAGAGCACCTTAAAATGTCGCGAATCTGTGTCTAAAGACTCGCGGTCTCGACAGCTGAGGATTTACATCACTCCAGACCAAATTTCAAAGCTCCGGGAGATTCTGGATGAAGGCAGAAGAATAGCATCCCGTCAGCTAAGTAGCAGAACGTTAGTCTCATACAGATCTCATACACGCGATCGTTACAGAGCACCTGGAATTGTCGTGAATCTGTGCTCGCTGGATTTTACAAATTTTCACACTCAGAAACAAAACGGCGTGAAATTTAAAGAAATGCTAACACTGTTTGAGAGAGAGAGAGAGAGAGAGTGTGAGGAATTTCTTCACAGACCCCAAGAACCAAAGGTTCACGGGGTCTGAACCCCCCACTCTCAAGCTGCATTACAAATGTATATTTATTACTATTGTCTGTTATGCTGCGGGCGCTTGGGACCCCACGGTGGAAAAAATCTTGACTCAAGCCCAGCGCTTCTTCCTGATTGCAACTCCAAGAGCTTGTCGCACAGTTTCAACGTCGGCACTACAGGTAATCAACGGTAAACTAACAATTAAATACGCAGTACTGTACAACTACTTTCAGTATTGCAGAAGGAAGGGTATTGCAGCAATTTTCTGTTAACCTGGCGTGGCAGTAAAAGAAGACAACACTAGATTAAGAAACCAGTTCCTCCAGGAATGGCAAAATGAATGGACTAATGCCAACATTGGAAGGATTACTACCCTTTTTATACCTCAAGTTGCCGAATTTGATAAAAAACACTGGCCCTGGTTTAACCCGAGCCTTCACATAACTTTCCTTCTATCCGGGCATGGCAGCCTAAACTCAAAGTTATTTACTCTGGGTTTGGCCGCGTCTCCCCTTTGTAAATGTGGCTCACAGGAGACAGTCCAACATGTAATCTTAGAATGTCGATATTATGGACAGAGTTTTATTTTTATATTTTATACTCACTCACTGCGCAGTCTGTCGAAATAATTACAACTTTTCTGGTAATCATTAGAACTCACTAACAGAAATATTCTGCTTTCGATCACTATAAAAATTTATAAATAATATAAATTTATGTATCAAATAAATTTCGTATACTATTTTTATTATTTAAAATATTTGAAACTTTACAATTTTACTTTAATTTATGTTTTATATCTAAGTATATTTTGTATATTATTTGATTTTTCTTTAGAAATTTACCTTTAGCACAATTTTATAAATAGTCAGATATAAATGCAGATGTTCATAATAGGCGATTATTTTTCAAGTTATTGTTTCTAATAAAATAGCACCGATTATTACTTACAATATACCGGTGAATGCACATCTAGGTGAATGCACATCTAGGTGAATGATTTAGATGTAAGTTAGTGGTTGAAAATAATGGCTGAGAGTACGAACTGCTGACATAATGCAGTGGTCTTAAATCTTACATCAGAACGAACTTGCCTGTACAAAATATTTTATTATTTTCTGCGGACTATGATAATTTTCTTTACCTTCTAAAAACTTGAAGTTATTTACATCGTAAACTTCGGTCAATGCCTGAAGTTCAAATCGAATGTCTACATAATATCGACATTCTAAGATTATATATTGGACTGTCTCCTGTGAGCCACATTTACAAAGAGGAGACGCAGCCAAACCCAGAGTAAATAACTTTGAGTTTAGGCTGCCATGCCCGGATAGAAGGAAAATTAGTTGAAGACCCGGGTTAAACCAGGGCCAATGTTTTTTTGTCAAATTCGGCAATCTGAGGTATAAAAAGGGTAGTCATTCTTCCAGTGTTGGCATTAGTCCATTCGTTTTTCCATTCCTGGAGGAACTGGTTTCTTAATCTAGTGTTGTCTTCTTTCACTTGCACATCCAGGTTAACAGAAAACTGGTTGAGCTGTGCCGCAACACCCTTCCTTCTACAATACTGAAAGTAATTGTACAGCACTTCGTATTTAATTGGTAGTTTGCCGTTGATCACTCGTAGTGCCGACGTTGAAACTGTGCGACATGCTCTTGAAGTTGCGAATCAGGAAGAAGCGCTGGGCTTGAGTCAAGATTTTTTCCACCGTGACTTTGCGTATACTGGGGCCCCAAGCGCCCGCAGCATAACAGACAATAGGAATAAATATACATTTGTAGTACAGCTTGAGAGTGGAGGGTTTCAGACCCCAAGAACCTTTGGTAATTCTGATTATTTTGCCTGTCAAAGTCTTGATTTTTCTTAGTACGTATTTAGCATGGGTAATGAATTGAAGTTTGTTATCTAACATAATTCCTAGGTATTTGTACGCGTTAACTAATTTTATTGATTGTTCTTTAATCTTAATACTTGGAGGTCTTTTTGGGTCTAATTTTCCTTTGAGAAGAATTTGTTTTGTTTTGGGAACAGAAATAGTTAATTTATGTGTACTACCCCACTCAACTAGGTCTAGCACGGATTTCAAGTTGTAGTCTGGAGTTTCCAGAAACCAAGGATAATTAAATCGTCTGCGTAAGCGATTTTAGTAGTGCAATTATGTTCGGTAGCCAGCCACCCATCAAGTTCACGTTCCAGCATACCGGTCCGAGAATTGACACCTGAGGGCAACCACAAGTCACAGGTCTCGCAACAGAGCAGGATCCACTGGAGACCACAAGTGAGCGATTCTGGAAATAATCCGTGATGAGACGATAAATAGGCACGGAGACCCCGGTCTATCGGAAACCTCTCCAGGACACTTTGCCACCAAACAATGTCAAAGGCCCCTTTGAAGTCCACAAGGAGGCCGAGGACATACTTTTCATTGGAGGCTGAAACGTTATTAATAACTAGGTTAATGGCATCCACTGTAGACATCCCAGCAGTGAAGCCAAACTGATATTTGTGGTTTAGGTTTCTTTCTCTATAGTGCTTTTGGAATCTCGCTACAATCAGCTTCTCTAGTATTTTTCCGAAGACCGGAAGTAGAGCGATTGGGCGATATGAATTTGCCTAATTTGCTGTTTTGTTGGGATTCTTAATGAGTAATTTAAGATTTGCTTTTTTCGAAGGAGAGGGGAAGGATTCGTATTGTAGGCAGGCATTAACGAGGTTCATCATCAGTTGGGGGCAGGTGCTCCCGATTCTTTTAACTATGGTAACTTCTAATAGGTCCAGTCCAGGGCATTTGCCATCATGCAAAGTCGCAACAGCAAGACCTACCTCGTGTCTGTCAAAATCATCTTCGTGGCTTTGGCCTACGTAGGAAAGATGTTCTAAACGAATGCCTGTTTGTACCGGACTTTCTGGTACAGTTTCATCCTGCATAATCAATTCATCCAAAATTGTTTCCATAGTCTCGGCCCATGTCAGAGTTTCGTACAGAGGAGAATATTTCCCCCGGATGAATTTTGTCTAGAGTCATCTTGTAGATCAAGCCCCAGGGCTCCTGGTCCATAGTTTGTTGAACTAAGCGTTCCCAAGCGGAGCGTTTTTCTTTGTAAATATTGTTGAAATATGTCCTTCTCGCATTTTTGTATATTTCATTCAATCGGTTTATCTGATCTTCAGGTCTTTCATCCCTCCGAGCTCTCTGAACATCTCTTCTTGCGCTCTTTGTATGATTCCTTAGAGTAGAAAGGTTCTGGGACCATCAAGGAACCGAATTTTGTCTTCTCTGTTTCTTCTTAATCGTCTCGTCGCATATTTCGGTGATGATTGCCATCAATTCTTTTAGATGTTGGTCCAAAGTAAAATCTGTCAGATTTTTCAATTTTTCATCCATAATTTTTTCCTTAAGTTGTTTCTCAAAAGGATTCCAATTGATTTGTCGAGTTTTGCATTTGGGGAAGTCATGAGTACCTCTCAAAGCTGCTGCTTTTTCATTTGATATTATGTCAAAGGTTGTATTACATTGTGGTCGCTTACCGACCAACAGGAGTGAACAGTCCAGTTTTCTTTGCATCTCCCGAATGTTGCATTCGACAGAGTGACATCTATGTAAGACTGACCAGAAGGGGACGAGTAAGTGGGCAGATGCCCGGGGGCGTTCCATACAATCAATCCGGGGCTGTTCCACATGGTGGAAGAAGCATTTGCGTCGGTCATAATAACTATCTTTTTGTCTGATAACCTAATTAAAGCTGTCTCAAGGAAGTTTAGATAAGGCTCAAATTGTTGAGAACGCTGTGAGCACTGCACGTAGATTGAGATGAAGAATATTTGTTCAAAACTACTTTCCAAGCATGCACATGCCGCATGCTCGGAGCAGAGACCATTTACCCACGTGATCGTGATCTGCTTGTCCGCTATAACAAGAGCTGCCCACACCCTTGCCACAACATTTGCACCCTGTCCTGTAACAGATACATTAGATTGAACCACCCTACAGCCGCTTGGTAATCCTTTAACTTTGCCTTTGTAGGAGTATAATTCATGAAGTCCTAGAATGTCAATTTTGTGATCCGTAATTAGTTTGGAGATATCACTCATTGCAGTTGCAGAACGCTGGCAGTTTAACTGTAATATTTTTAATGTCCCACCATGCTGTAATCTTACTGAATGTAATTTGTGCGAGATTTGGTGACCTCCTGAGCTCGCAAGAACTCGGGACACTTCGAGTCACGATATGAGTGATCTGATTTCCTCTTTTTTATTTTGCAGTTTGGGCATGTAACTGGTGATTCAGGAGTGGGACACGATTGCGACCGATGACCTTGCACTTCACAATGCCCACATGCGTAGTCCTGCTGTCTGCAATATCTAGCCGAATGCCCATAAGCCAAACGTTTAAAACAACGTGAAGCGATAATAAAATGCTTCGCGTTGTGAACCGACCAGCCCAGGTAGACGCGAGCGTCATCTTTTAATATGAATCTTAAACCTCACCTTAACCCCCTTTTTGAAATCTTCCTCTCTAACATTGTGCTCGCACAAGTTTTTGACATACAGATCCTCCGAGAATTCTTGGTCTGACATATCTTTTTGTATGACATAGAGTATCACAGTCGGGTTTAGTTTTCGGGGCGAGTCTGCAATTAATTTGTGTTCCCAAAATTTCGGGCAGTTCTTTAATTTAGTAGAACTTGCCTGTACAACGAGTTGCCCTCGTATTGCACTCCTCTCAAACTCTCTTCCAATTTCCATTTGTTTAAAAGAAAAAAAAAAAACAGCGTGTGTATGCTGTACTCACCAAAAATGTTTTATTTTATGTGAAAACATCCTTGCCGTGGACAAGATCAAAGGGTCAGTCCTTCATAGTCGCTATATCTGCAGTTGGAAATTCAAAGGGAAGTGACGGTCACTTTCTGGGGTTCACAATTTTACATGATGTTCATACCATAATCGATCAGAGATATCACAAACTGCTCCAAATGTATTTTTCAGGAATTGTCGTTCAAATTCTTTATAGGGTCATGCTCAATGTTCTTGTAAATGATTTCATGCTCGACTACTGTTGGAACTTGTGGAGAATCTACAACAGGTGGTTGAGCTGAAATATGATTTCGTTTCTTTTGGGTGATGCAATCTGAGCTGATGGTTGCAGTATCATCTGTCTAGTCGGTTCAGAAATCAACTGAAAATCCCCAACTAATTTGAGGTTAGCATTTAGGAAGTGACGCCATTTGCGTCATTTCCGTCTGAAAATCTGGTTACCAATTTGTTTTGCTTCAGTCCGAAAATGTAGTAGCTGTGGCCAAAGATGTTTTCACATAAAGAAGACTTCAATTACAGCCTGTTTTATGACTAACTGGTATCTCTAATTGGACAGCAGGTAGAGTATATTAACAACACGCAAAGAAAAGAGTTGTACAGAAGCTGTTCGATGCAAGCTGCCATGTGGAATATTGTTTGGACTACTTTGTATGTTATGGGACAGCCCCTGACAACCTTCATATGTACATATGGTTCTTGTAGTATTATTACATCAATGTTTTCTTCTTCCACCTTCTTGCAGATTTGGTCAGTGTCTGCCTTGGCTCTATGTGCATTTATCTGCATGAATTTAATGAGAACCAAAGTGTGAGGAATTTTGGATTAGTCGTTATGGATTCGAACTCAAATTTTTCCTACATGACTGAGAAGGCCACAGTTGGATTCGCTTCAAAAAGAATTTCAGTGGATTTTTTCACACTGTGGCCCAGCAATCTCTTCTACGTTGGTGAAACTGTCACTAACACATGGATACAATCCTCAAAAGAAAAGCATTCACACAAAACTCTTGAACTAATTAAAAGTTATTACAAAATTTGACTATTTGGTTTATCCTGGATAAAAACAATAAAATTTTTATTTTTTATATATACTTTCTTTTGCATCCAAACAAAAAAAAAAGGTAAGTAAATAGAGAAAAGAAAAGAAATCTTCGTTTTTCTCTTTCGATTACTGCTTTTCTTTCTTTTTTTTCCTCCCTTTTCCAATAAAAATTCGAAATTAGCTCAACCGCGGAATATTTTCTCCGCATCTAGTATTGTGACCCCAATACCTCTCTCTCCGAGGTATCCTCACCTACATCCAAAAATAGAGCAATCAGATTAATCGATAATCTCCTCCCCTTCCCCCACAAATACATCATTCCCAACGATATGGACGTTCAGTTTCTGGTGAAGAACAGTACCACTTTAACATCTGTAATTCAACTTTTTTTCTTTTTTCTTTTTCAGACCAAATATGTCCTACACTGCCAGGCAACTCTACAGGCAACAGTGGTGGCCTGTTATGGTGTACAAAATCAGCAAACACACGCACAACTGCCCATCATCTATTCATGATTTAGTTCCAAGCTAATTCGGCTTTGTTCTTTCTTTCTTTTTAATATGTGATAATTTTACTATGCAACAACTGAGTACGTATTCAGATCTAGAAGCGTATCCACTACTTAAATTCATACCAATCCAGGACTAGCTTCTTAAAAACCTATATAACAAGTTTGAGGGGTATTTTTCACCTTGTAGTTATTGAATTGGCTTGGTGGCTTCCATCTCGTTAAATACCCGTTGACTTTTGTGTCCTCATTACAAATTTATCCTTGCACCAACTACAAGCAATCTCTGATTCACATCGCTATGAATTACATCATCCAAGACAGATGCTGAGACCCAGCTATCAGGTAGGGAGTTTTAGGGAGGGGGATGTAATATTAAGGGATCCGTAGACAACACTGACATCGTGGGAGGAGTCAGTCGGCTAATGAATGATGTGTGGTGGAATATACGGAGTGCATTCACGCTGTCCGGGAACGGGACTATGTTTTTGAAATTCAGTAACAAATTGTGGAATTGGCAACTAAGATTGGCTTCGACGAAGTGGGTATAAGTAGCGCCGTAGAGACGCTGGAATCGCACGACGCTATGAGAGGTCAGTATGTTGCGTCTGTAATAGCATTTGTTCTTTCACCTATTTGCTCAATTCCACCCAGAAATTCCACAAAAAATCCCAGATTCCCGGACCAATCAGTCTTCACTGAGGTTGAAAAACTAAGTCACGAAAGAAGCCAAGGAGGAGAAAATGCAGCCAGCATCGAAAGTCAGACACTCACGACAAAAAATAAGACACCCAAATAAAAGTAGCAGAAAGTTCATTCAAGGATTGGATTACTTTTTTGATCTACTGTAATGAACTTATGTGTAAAGAAGCAAACTCTATTCAGACTCTATTCTATCCGTGGCTTCTTAAAACGTGAATGATTTGGAATGGCTAATGAAGTACGTAAATAATAAATGTTTATGTATGCAGTGTAATACATACATAAACATAATACATACATAATACATACAGGGACTCACATCTGGTGAATATGGGCTTGGCACATCCAGGGTTCTGAGCTAGATATCATCATTCTTCTCTTTCTTGGTGATGCCCTCCTACGTCTGATACTCTCTCTCTCTCTCTCTCTCTCTCTCTCTCTCTCTCTCTCTCTCTCTCTCTCTCTCTCTCTCTCTCTCTCTCTCTCTCAGGGTAACTTAGAATTTTTTTGGCTGGTGCAGCATAAGCCTCAGGCTTCCTTGCACCATATGGCTAATAATAATATGTACCAAACACATCGACTTACGTCGTTTCACAGGAACACGTCCCCAACGTAAATTTACGTGTAATTTAGTACGGGTAAATCATAATTCACCCGTACTCAGTTTTTAAAATGCAGGTGATGCTCGTAACGCTCGCACTGCTATTGATGGCTGCAAGATTTATTAGATGCGTGTTCAGGATAATAAGAAAGGCAAACATGAACTATTTAACAGCAATGATTTATCTATATATTGCTGCTTTTATTTTTCGTTTCTTTCGAATAGTAAAGAAACTGCAAAGTTTAAAAGAAGTGAGGTAGATACGAATTTGAACTTGACGAAGTCAAAGGTTCCAAGGACTAAATGTATTTTGTCCTTGGAACCTTTTGTGCAGTTGGGTAGTCACTAAGCAATTATTGGTTAAGGTTATAATGAAATTTATAAGAAAAAATTGAGGAATTCTCAATAAATACATAAAGCACATCTGATTTAGCATCAGTATGATCCAATGAGCTATAGTCCTCTAAAAAAAACCATTTCAAAAGCGAGGAAAATAATGTATTCGCTATAAATTCACACGAAAACAAAAACAACGATGGAAGGGGTACTTCGTTGATTAGGGGTACTAATGCTGCCACTTAAGTAGTAATGAAGCCTCATCCATCCTCAAAATGTTCCCTGGTCCCCAGAACGTTCCCTAGAACGAAATACGTTATGCTGATGCGAATCAGTTGGTGTTATCTGTTCCGCAACATGGATCTTGTGCGGTCCCAATGAGTAATGGATTGAAGAACTTTACGGATAGTTACCTACAGAATGTTAATCTGTCATGATACTACCCTAGCAGTAATGGGGAAACGTTTATTTTGTTCTGCACCATCGTCCACAGCAACAATGATCCCTTCAACAATAGCTGGTATGAGCTTTCGATGGATCACCCGTTTCATCCAATTTTCTCATTGAGTAGCCCGAGGAAAGTGGTCCTGTTCTTAATCATTTTTTAACGTTGGTATTATCTAAGGACATCATGGAGTTGTTGCTCTGCTAAAACAGCTTTATCAACAAAACATAATTATTTTCGTAGGCATATATTACTTTTCCAATCTTCAATCGAAGCTTGAGATAAATATATGAGGATGACAGTGTTGGAAACGTTAATCCACCAAATAAAATGGATTTAACAAAATTAAAACGTAATAGTGACAATTCAGAAACTACTGTCGTACGTGAGCATATCGAAGAAGACATTCTCACCCTTCCAAATAATAATTTAGCGGTTAAAATTAGCTTCTGACTCTACAATATCATCTGATGCTAGAAAAGTCAGAATACCAAATAAAGATTATGTTCTTCAAACTGACTTGCCTTCACCCAAACGGGTCTCTCTCTCTTGAAGAGGGAGAGACCCGTTTGGGTGAAAGCAAGAATTAGAAGGATATCTGTTCAAGGAAGACAGTGAGATTACTGTGATGCAGGCTAAAATGATCCTCAAATTTTGGAGTAATGTAGAACAGCTTTTCGATTCTCGCCTCATTGATAATAAAAAGCTAAAGGTTCAGATGGAGCTACAGCATTGTCAAATGCAAGAATCGAAAAATTCTACATTTATTGGTCCCTGCATCTATGCCCCTTTTGTCAAGGCGTCTCTGTTGCCAGTTCTTCACCTTCTGTTCCAAAAATTGCCTCTTCTCAATCTCCTTCTACTCCCGAACCATCAAAATTTCTGAACGTTCTGTTCCTACTAGAAAACAACAGAAACTTGTTACCATTAAAGCTTCCGATATTTCATCACGTTCTACAAGTCACGTAGTGAAAGATAAGTTTGTGAAAACCTAAAACGTCATGTGAAAGGAAGTAAAAGTGCTCAGAATAATAAAGAAGAAAGGTGTTATAATTGAAACTCACTCTAAACAGGAAATTCAAACCATCACCTCTTCGAAATTCTTGCCATATGCTGGCTTTACTACAGTGGCATCTAATGAACATAATCCAGCAATCCTCATGTTTGACGTAGACAATGCGCTTTCTGAGGATATTAATGACGACATTTTCTTCAACAACCTAAAAGACTATGGCTTTACTCTCGAAGATATTAGTACCGGAATTAACTTCATTTTAAAACCAAATCACGTTCCGAAACTTTTCAGAACGTGATTTGGAAGCGAGAATGAAAATGAGCCCCTCTTCGGGTGTGGCCGGGGCTCGCACCCGAAGAGGGGCTCATTTTCAATGTAAATATTTTCTAAAGTAGTGATAAAAATTTCTAAAAATAATAGTTTTCACGGATGACAGAAAAATATGTATCAATGTATGGATGAATAAAACTTTCTAAAAACATATACTAATATATACTGCCCTATCATTAATGTCCGGACACCTACCTTTAGACAAAAAAAGAGCTTTCATTGTGTCATTTAATATTTGTGCAGAAACCTTTTGTTTTTATGACAGCCTTCAATCTTCGCGGCATACTCTCAACCCGCTTTTTATAAATGTCAAGCGATATGTTCCTCCACTCGGCCTTTAACGCAGCCACCAGTTCGGCTTTGTTCTTTGGGTGATCTCAATGTGCACGTACCGACGATCCAATACATTCCAAAGATGCTCGATAGGGTTCAGATCAGCACTCTGGGCTGGCCAATCCAACTTTACCACACCCATGTCCTCAAACCATTTTGTTACGACCCGAGCAGGACGGCATGACGCGTTGTCTTGCTGATACAGGTATGGGCCTTCCCCGAAGTATTGCCATAATGTTCAAAGTGCATAACTGTCCAGGCTGTCCTTGTATTGCACAGCATTAATGGTTTTGTCGATAACGACTAATGGGCCCAAGCCAACCCATGAAAGGAGCCCCATACCATAACACTGCCTCCACCAAACTTCATTGTTGGGAGGATATAATCAGGAAGAAACTGTTCCCCTGGCATTCGCCACACCCAGGAACGGCCATCAGACCGGTAGAGTGCGAACCTCGACTCGTCTGTCCATAGGACTGTTTTCCGCTGCTATACAGTCCAGGATTCGCGCTCCTTACACCATGTTAATCGGCGTCTAGCATTTGTTGAGGTGATCAATGGCTTGTGAACAGTTGCACGACCATATCATGGAGTGTCCTTCGTATTGTACTAGTGCTGAAATTAATCCCAATACTCTCACAGAGGGTTTGTGTGATTTGAGACAATGACAAATTACAATTTGGCGCACAGTTCTTCCCAGAATTCTCTTGTCCCGTTCTATTAGTTTTCGGGGTTACCAAACTGTTTTTTGACAGATTCAGCCCTATTCCTCTGCTATTTGAATATGACCTCACTAACCGTTGATCCCAGAGTGAATATATATATATATATATATATATATATATATATTCACGGGTATATATATATATATATATATATATATATATATACCCGTGACTGCTGAATACGGTGCTGTTTTTTGTATTCTGTGTATATTGTAAACTCCTCTGACCGTTTGGTCGTCCCGGAGTATAAACAGAAAATTTATTTATATTCAGTGTATAAGGGAAGGGATGCTGACCTATTAATTGTAATTACCATGGAAAAATTGAGAAGGCCTGCAAGGTGAAGGAGATAACCTGAAATAAATTGATTAACATAAAAATAATAAAATTAATAACGATGATAACGATGTTACCTAAAGTAGTGGGTCCTAGGGCTTTAACTACTTCTTCAAAGGGTCGCAGCCAAAACGGTAGGAGCCACCACAATAAGCAGGGTCTCTAGTAGTACCCAGGATCTCCGTGGGGAATATAAAAATATTAAAAAATTCTGCGTTAAAAGTATTTGTAAAAACAGACACCTCTTGGAAAAACTTCAAAATACTGTAAATTATATTCTATGGATCAATATTTAAAGTTCACCCTGGTGACCCTAAATATAGTTATTGTTGATAACTCAGATTCTCTTAACTGGAACAGCACAGTCAATAAAATATTAGGACAGGCTATCTCTAGATGATAACATTAATCTGGATTTGCCAATTCATTCTGATATTAACGAGCAAAATGAAAACTATTTTTCTTCCGCTATCATTCCATCTTTTACGTTAGAAGAGTTAAAACTGTTGTCTCCATGCGGAAGATAAATTTCCCGGTGACGATCTCCTAGAACGTATATAAATGGTTCCAATCTATCCACCCAAATCACTTACTATACCTAACACCTGCCTTGATTCATCTACTTTTCCAAGTATCTGGAATCTGCTCTCCTAAGAATAATCTCGAAACTTGACAAACCCATCAATGACCCTAAATCATGCAGATCTATCGAGCTACCATCTCACCATGGCAAACTCCTTGAGCGGATAATGGCTTATAGAATTTACTCCTTACAGAAACTAATCTTACATCTTCTCTACAAGTTGAATTTAAACCAGAGCAAGGTTGTGAAGATGCATGGTGTGAATTGAAAAAGAAAAATATCGAAATATCCACCTTTAAACACACCCTTGTCTTATTCATAAATTTTGAAGGAGCTTTCGACACTATCTGGTGGGAAAGTGTCCTTCTTAGGCTCCATCTACAAATTGCCCTTATTCACCAGTCTTCCTCTTGTACAAAAGTTACTTTTCAAACCGCTTTTAGAACCACCACATGTCCATAGTAATAAGAAACATCAGAACTCTGTCTTTTGTGTTGCTACACAAAGGATATTTATTTCATTAATTTTCCGTAACCATAGATAGATAACAAATGTTCACCTTCTCCACTAGAAAAATGGCATCCACTAATACCCTTACTTCAGATCAAGCCGCTGATGTATACAGAGGGATTTTTATCGCGCAACGATCTGTTTTCACACCACATATCTGCTACGGAATGTCTTAACCACCTCTCTCTTCTCCCCAGGCAACGCTACCGTGCATAACGCCCGAAAGAACGAGCGAAAGTAGCAAAAATGATGGAGTTACGTGAAGTCGATAATTTCTGCCATGTGACAGTAGCTGCATGCGCATCCAACCAGAAACAGATAACCGTAAGTTGCAACAGAAATGGTAGTTCATGTGGGAAGCAAAGAAGCCTCGAGCAGGTCACCAAGTGACATCCAAATAGATGGGTAATTGAGATCATTTCTTTCTATCCTGTGGGCTTTCGCATTTCCCACAGAACCTAAACCCCGGGGCGTTTCCCAAAATTATTACCTTCCAGTGAGACTGTAACATTCCTTCAGTTGTTTGGATGAGAAAGCTGCGCTTCTTAGCGTACCACGCCAAAGATTTTCCCATCTTTATCATCATTAAATATCTAGAAAAGAAACCATGCTTAGAAATTAAGGAAATGTTTCGTGCGAGTAGAATTAAATCGCGGTTAGAATTTTATTAAATAATTATTCACCATATCGGTCTGAAAAGAAAGCGCTGCCATGAAAACTTCATTTTCTGCATGACCTCTTGGAAGGAAGCTTAAGATTAAAAAAAAATTAATAACTGAATGAGTAACAGAACAATCACCAGGGGGCAACATTTATAATTTCTCTGTATATCGTTTGTTTAAGAAGCAAACGATTATGGATGACATTCAAATAGAAACTGTAAATAAATAATTGATATTCAAAGAGAAACTGTAAATAAATAATAATTTTATTGCTGTAAAGGTATGTTTGCTAAACTAAACTTTACTGTTTTATTTGGGTAGGAATAAGTATATATTCATCTGTGAGGTGGACTGAATAAAGAATTACAAAAAGGAAAAAAACAAACTTGGCCTAGACTTCATCATCTCTCACGATGTATTGTGTTTTAAATCCGGTTTTCTTTATACGTGAGCGGGCGGGAAAATCTCATACCGGATTCCGGAACTTCAGCTTTGTTTTAATAACACATCAGAGCAGCCAAAGGTAGACTTGTGGTGTTGGTGATAAGGTTTCTTTACTAGCTCCCCTCATTCCCCCATTACTACCTCCTTCGAGTAAAGTAAATACGTGGTTTTGACAGCTGAAATATTAGGAGAGTGGGATACGAGCTGCTGTTTGTCATTTATTGGTCAATCTATGATGAAAGATAACGTAGCAGTAAAAGCAATACTAAGCCTTTTTGTGCAAACAAATCTTATCAGTCATTTAAACACTTCAAATTTTATTCTCTAATTAAGATTTGATCTTGTCATTAAGTATTCATTAATGGATTCTATTTGGCAGATAGATTTTACTGGACTAGTTGGGATATAAACTCCTTATCAACCAGGAAGGTCAACAAGATGATGAAATGGGGGTAAAAGTCTTCTCCTCCTCCTCCCCAAAAAGGTGTTCCGTTCATCCTTTCATTTTCCTAAGTATCAAACTTTCCCATGGGATAGTGAGTAAAAGTGGGAATGTCTGATTTTTAGCGCACGTGCGGAACCCCCCAAAAAAACACCGGAAGGGGAGTACGGAGGCAAAGGTAGTTATATGCATCGCACACATGCACACTGCAAGTCAGGGACATGAAATGTTCCGTTAAAAAGGAATCGACAACCCATACGAAGGGCCATAGAATCCCGCACTGACAGCATAACACTCAGACATTGGATGGAAGAAAGAATGGCGAAATTATTGCATGCAGAAACGACAGGCATTTATTGGTTATCTCGAGCAAGCAACCGGATGAATGGCGTGAGTGGTGGGTAGGCCTACAAGATTCTGTTTGCTGTGGGCAACCGTAGTTGTCTGCGTGTTATTTATATAGTACTTATACTTAAGAGCATTTCAGGTTTTTTGTTTATGTTTTACCCGATGAGGTCAATTAATAAGACTAAGGCTTATTTGTTTACACTCGAGGACGATCACAGAAAATCAGAAGCGTTCTCACGATAGAAAGAATACAATAGCATTCCCGTATTTAGTAGTTACACGGGCTTGAACCACAGTTACTGAACGCGTGTACTTCTGTACCTTCGTGCTTGACATCTCGACTACCGTAGCTACCATATGTGGAAAAAATTTAGTTTCTTCAACAAGGATTAAACACTTGTTTTCGATATTTTCTCAAGTATGAACCACTTTTAGTTTATTTACAATACCATTTCATGCTAATACGGATATGCTTTCACTAGCATTTAAAATGGGGATTAGAGATTTATATAGCGCAATGTGGACTTCAGGAATAACTTTTGATACAGTAATCAGTTTCTTGCTTCTTTAAACTCTGTTTATCTACTAATAATTTTTAATGCTCAATGAGCATGCTCGATAGACGGGCCTTTTTCAAATTACATATCCTTGTTGTTGTTGTTGTAGAGTTTTAGGAGCATCAACAATTAAGGCCAGATTGCTCCTTGTGGTGGTGGTGGTGGATCCTATCATCACAAAACTTCACTCTTCTTGACATCCCCCCCCTGTGGAGGATGGACTCCTTCCATATGGGGAGGGTACCCTTTTATTACCTTAAGTTCCTATTTCTAGGTGCACTGCTTGCCTATCGTCTAAGAAGAAGAGCAAGAAGATTTTATTTTTCTCTTCTGTCCCCTTCATTGTCACTCCTCCTTTTTACGTCGTTTTTTTTTAAACTGGAGCCCTCCCCCCCTGGCAAGTTCTGGTGTAGCCCAGGGTTCGCCCCCGCCAGAGAAGTCTCTCCTACTCTACCTGCCTCCCCGAAGTGGTGGACGAAAACGCGGGGTCCCACCAGGAATCTTGGGCAGCTAAATGCCGGAGGAACAACAGATCAACATAACCCAACGCAAACTTATACTTTGCATCATAAAGCATAACTCAAGGTTTGTAGAGGAAACCCCTAGTGCTACTAGACAAGAAGCACTATAGCTCCGCATATACTGTCTGTAAATTGCGTGTGTTCTGTGGTCGATTTTCTGTTTGCTGGAAGAAAAACCCGAGTTTTCCAGGAGAAAAGCCATGCTACCCTCGCTTGAGACCGACTAAGTCAGACATTGTGAAAAAGGCCCATAAAAATTCCTCACGCCATCGACGGGACTCGAACTCAGGTCTTTTCCACCCGGTGTGGTGAGGACGGTGATTCTACCAATTGTGCTACTCACGAAGGCACATATCTTTGTAGTTCTTTCCTAAGATGAACGTTGTCAAGAGTAATTGAATAATCACCCCTTTGTTCCTGTAAGAAAATTTCCTGCACACCATAGAAGCACTGCTACATAAAATTCGCCATTCACTCTCCCGGAAGTCTGTCTACGCTGTTGAGAGAGCTGCATGTTAGATTGCACAATTACTCTTAATACTTTTTCAACCTTAAATTTGTTTCTTCTCTAATAATAAGACAATCTGGGATTCCTATTAGCCCTTGTTGAAATAGCAAACTCGATTACTGTATTATTCAACCCTCTCAACGTTTTAATCATCCTAAAATTTTGATTTCCAACTTCTTATAGTTTCATCAATGCCATCGAAAAATATCAAAAAGAATAATGGACCAAACACCAAAAGGTAGGACTCCACTCATGAGCATCCCCTTAAATCACAGTAATAGCCATACATCCATGTATCAATGGCGCATTACTGATGAATGTCAATATTACTGATGAATATTAATGTAAAAAATTTATCTTATTATAAATAGGTTTCCTATTTATAATAAGATAAAAAAAAGAATTTTTTTTTTAAAAAATGACACCATTGGATTCAGCATACAAAATACAAAGCAATGAATGTGGCAAACTACAATTGTGCCACCGATTTTTGTTGGATTTTTGTTAGTATTCCTCATAGATATGGTTTATACGGAAATTTTACAAATTTAACGTTTATTTAAGAGTTTTATTAATAAATGAAAAAATAATTTCATTTAACATTTAGGTTTCGAGTATAAATTTAAGAAATTTCATTAATTATTTAATAAATATTTCATTAAAGATTAATTGCACGTGTTAAAAGCTTAACGAATAAAAAAGTATCATTAGATTATTAAAACGCTATTGAATATTTACTCTTAGACTTAAAATATTCATAAAAGTTCCTTAAAAATCAAAGAGAACATTTGTATGTAATAATTACAAATAGATCATCTTTTTAATGCTTCTATTGTCCACTCTTCATTTTTATTCGAGTTTCCTTGGGCAATATCACGAGACATCCCGGAAATGACGTCACTGCTTTCCAGAAATACTCAAAAGAAAATAACGTCACTCTTGCTTGCGAACTATTCTTTTTAATAAATGTTCTGTTAGCTATGGAAGATTTTTTATATTTATGGAAAATTATGGAAAGATTTTCTAAATTAAAATAACCGTTTGTATTCTTTACAGTTAATTACTAATAAATTTATTCAATAATGTGATAATTAAATTACATTTGGCAGCCATTTGAATTTCAGCCACTAGCACTACTAAAAATAGCCATATTGTTTCAATGTTTATCGACTCGTCTACTTCCTGTATAAACAGGAAGTAGACGAGTTAAATAGTAAATAAATATTGTATTATAAGAAATAATAAATATTATTTATAAATATAATTTATATAATTTATAATTGACGTTACCCATGTTCATCAACTAACATCTGATACACATAAATCGAGGAAGGTAATGTTTTTGAAAGGTTTATGGATTTTATTCCAATCAACAAACGTAATTCTAAATATTTAAAAGATGGGGTTTTGAGTACCATACGCAAGTTTCCCATTGATATTAAATATTGTAGGACCAAGCTCAAGCCACGTATTAAATTTTGTGGAAAACCCTGTTGCTGAATCTTGCATTGGTGCTTTACATTATTTTAATTTTGTGCAAAACTTATGTATTTTTTTCAAATTCCACAAGGCGATGGGATGTTTCCATCAACTGAGAGCAAATCTTCTCATTATATAAAAAGAGTAAGTGATATTAGGTGGGCGGCCAGAGCTCTTGAAGTTTTAGCCGTAACAGAAAAGTATGGGTGTATTAATTAAAGAAGATTTGAAAGAAATAACTATAACCGATGACCAGAAACCTATACGCAAAATAGAAGCACAATCTGCTTCAGTTCTGCAAATTGCAGCGTCTTGAGACCAGGCATCTGCGGAGAGATCTGACTGAGGTGTTTAAAGCCTTGGCTGGATGGAGTAAGCTGAATGTTAATGGTATTCTTCCACTTGATGAGACCGCACACACATGAAGGGGCATAAATTCAAGTCGAGGAAGGATGGTTACAGGATAACTGTGCGGAAGTTTGGGTTCAGTCAGCGTGTGGTTGATTGTGGGAACAGTCTTCCATCTGTTGTTGTGGAAGTGGATGGGTTGAATAAATTCAAGGGAGAACTAGGCAAATTCTTGGAGGGTACGGATGAGTGAACCTTTTTTTTTTTTTGTGACTGATGCTATATAAGCTTGCTTTCTTGCATCACTAATCATCATTACTACTACTATAAAAGCACCAATGAATCTCTTCAAGATCTACAAAATAAGTTATGGAAAGCAATAAAAATAAAACTTTAACTTTGTTAGAATTTATTTCGCATATTCGAAAAGCTTTTTAAAATGTTCAGAGAGAAGCTGTATTGAAATTAAAATAATAAAACACTCCTATATAATATAAGCTAAAATAGTTCGGGTCCTCAAAAATACTTTACGCCTGGGGCCTCAAGTTGTCTTAGTCCCAAGTTCATCTAGCCACCACTGGCTAGATGAACCATTTGCAGGATAGATCGATGGGAGGGGGGATACGGTGGAGTGGGTTCTGAGATCGCAAAATTTAAATCCACTAGCCACCATAGCGGGTGGTCAAAAGTCAGGGCACAGAAACACAATTCTCTCTCTCTCTATCTTGTAAACTAGTCTGACCCTATGTGACAGTTCCGGAATATAAGCAGAGAACTTATTTATTTGTTTACTGTCTAATGCGTTTCAGGAGATGTGGTTTTTTTTTTCATCCATTAAACGGTCAAACCGACGGGATAATACACGCAAATACTGACGCCACATAGTTGCTTCGGTGCTTAACACACCGACTCCAACTCTCTCTCTCTCTCTCTCTCTCTCTCTCTCTCTCTCTCTCTCTGCGTGTCACGCACGCACATACACACGCACAACAAACTAATCTTCTCATCGACTCATTACGGGAAAGATCAAGATCTGCTGCCTTGGCAGGTCCGTGCCTCCGCATCAACTCCCCTGGCTACTGGTCACCGCCATGGGAAAATCACGACGGGGGTTACGTTCGTAAAGTGACCGTTAGTGAGGTCGGTGGGCAGCTGAGAACACGCAGCGCGCTAACTCACGATAGGGGACGGTATCGGGGGAAGAACAGATGCGGAGGAGAGGACACGATCACTTTCTTTCTCCCCTGACTGGGAGTCATGAAATATAGGACATAGTTCGCCATCGTCACGGCATCTCAATTCCTACACGCTCCCCTCAGGGAGGAGATTTTATGTAGCAGGGGAAGTTAATGCTCAGACGTATTCGTGGCTCCTTATAACAGAAATTGGTTTGGCCAGCAACTTGCTCAAACTGATCGAATAACTTCTGTAAACTTTAAAATGCTTTAAATTCATCCATACTGAATGATGGAGTAACTTCTATTGGAAAACCAGAAAACCGAAGGTTGTCTGGTCCCTTGCTAAAGCACAGTTGTGTCGTTTGTCCATCTTGATCTATCAATTGCAGTTTTACCTTTCTTTTAAGAAGAGAAACAGATCTGTCGTCCAATTTTAATTCGCGTTTAAATTCTGAGAACGTCATAAAAGAACAAAGGGAGTTTACGATGATGGATATATCAAAGTTTAAAAAGGCTGGATAGAAAAGCTGTGGTGTGTCCCAACATACCATCCTCTATTGCTCCATTGCTGCAGTGAAGACCCGCCAGTACCCAATCTGCATTCCAAAGAAGTCTTCAGAATTAGATGGTGAAATCTGTTGAATAGGATAACTGGAACTACACTTGAGAAACTTGTTCAAGTAAAACACCACATTTCCTTAATGGGCAAGAATCAATGGCAAGAATCAATGGACTTGGATCTAACAAAATCGAATGAAAAACTCCGAAAACGTCTCATTTAAAAGGGTGGAAGGGAAAAAAATTATTGGGCCTAGCTGCAAGACTTCTACGTACAGAAAAAGACACTTCGTTTTACGATGTTGCTGAATCCTTGTAATGCTTTTTTGATCTGATTGGTCTTTATGAGAAATTGGTATTAGTCACAATCCAGCGGTGTCTTTTCATTGCTAGTTCAAACTGTTGATGCCTCACGTTCACATTGTGGTAAAGAATCCCTTGGTTCTAAGAAACAAAGTCTGGCTTTGACATATATAATAAACATATATTTATGCCAGCTGCTTTCGTGTATTTTATTGACTTTTAGTTATTCTAAAGTGGCATCAAGCTGGTCACGCTCACGCGAGCACTGTACGCTAGCCACATAGCTGTAACTTGGAGGAGCAGTTTGTTACAAACTTGCCTTTGTAACGAATTTCCCGGTATCGCACTACTTTCAAACAGATGACCTCGCAAAGCCATTATTTAAAAGACGACACACTGCTATAACAGCCTGTTTCAGAACTAACTGGCCTCTCATTTTGAAAAACTTCGTAGTTCGTAGTATAAAAACTGATATCGGAAATTCTTTCTTGAAAATTATAAAACTAATAAATGCAGATTTGTAGAATTTCTACAAACAGCTACATCTGTAATAGCCACGCGCGTGCGCCTTGATGTGGACTGGAAACTCTCAGGGATACTTCCGAAACAAATGTAGGTAATGAATAAACGCTGTTTTAAAATTCTTTAAATTTCTCTCGTTATCTAAGTGGAGGACATCGTCGTTGGTTGTAAAAGGTCGCGCCTTATCAGTCCATCAATAAGTTTCATTGCTTTAGGGGTCACAAATCGGCCTCTTTATTCTCCCCCCGAAAGAGGTGATCAGCGTTCGTTGCGGATGACCTACACGACCCGACGAACACGTGACCGGACTAGCGGCACAGCGAGGAACGGTTGCTTATTTTTCGCGCGTATCAGGTAGGCGGCTTGATCACGACCTCTTAAACTATGGCTACGGCGTAACCATGGTGATGCTATCGGCTATCGTGTTACTCCAACATTCCAACGTGAGGTGATAAGAGTGGCAACTGCGTTTACAACAAATCACGCAATGTGAGCTTTCTGCTCTTAGCAGCTCAGATACCGGAGACGAGACCCGGGTTCAAAGACACCCTTCTACCTTATTTGCGGCCCATTTTGTACAAGGATCTCTTCAAACAAACAATCAGTTTGATTTTGTGTGTCACTATTGCAGGGTTGAGGTCAGGAAATGAAGCTGTGGCTCTGACGCGGTGGTACGGATAGAATTCATCCACTTTCAGTTTATCTGGTTAAATAAATTCCAAATGCCCCTTTATGTTACTGGACCGATACGAGAAAAGTAGCCGAGGAAGAATGAAACAGCACCATGAGCGTTCAGACAATGTGAAAAATTCAGGTGTGCCTAATAATTTGGTCACTCGTGTAGAACTTTTCATTTTTAGCTTAATAAATGCTAATTTCAGAAGCCATTTTCACTTATTCATTAATTTTTGTTCACCAGTGTATATTAGAAGAGAATCTGTTCTAGTTTTTAATGCAATTATACGATATTTATACTTTCTTATTTCGGTATTCAAATGAGCTTGTAAAATATTCTGAGGGTGCGTCTTTTCAGTTTTCTTCTCCCCTCCCCTTCCCTCGATGGAGATTGCAGAATCATAGCAATGCCACTGTTCCGAATACGAATTGATGTCCAGTCCGGGAAGGGTGGAGTAGAAGAGGGATATTCCCATCGGAGGTAATATTTCTACTTGGAAAGAGTGCTGACTGTATTCAAATAAAATACACGCGTATTAAGAGGTGGGGGTAAACGTTAGGGATGTCAACAAGAAGAGATTTAAAAGGCCACATAGATCATTGGTTTCGTGGGATTTGTATCCGTTATATCCCGGTTGATGACCTAAATGGTAAGATTACACGCCATTAACTGGGATGGTGCGCTAAATAAAATTAATCGAAAATACAAATTATCCAAAAATAAATATCGAAATGAATTTCTTTTGTGAACTTGCCCAACACGTGTTCTTTCTAATTTCAATTAGTCCCATACAAAGCCCGGGCTTTCGATTTGCAGAGTACAGATCGGCGGTGATTTCCCATATGGAAATTTGGCTATTCAGGACCAACACTGACAGATGGACCAATTTCTGTGAATCATTTGTCACCTTCTGTCTCTCTCTCAAAAAAAAAAGTTTTATTTTAAAAAAAGAGGAAGCAGATAGCTCGTTAACGAAGGCATAACAGTTGGTGCCGACTGTGGTTCTTGTCACCCCATTTTCGGGGTAGGGGGAGGGGGCTTAAGCACTCCCTATCACTATACAGCTGGTCTCTAACATCACACTTCGCTTAACAGCTGCACGTGGCAGTCGCGCGCCTTGTTTCACGAGCGTCCGTTAACACTCCAGGAGAGCACCCCACATCCACCCCTGTTCCAGAAAGGGATCGTATTGTAAACGCCAGTCGGCCGAGACGAAACACCAAATGACCTTCACAATAGACCGTCGACCCACTCCCGCGTTCAATATAAGCAAGAATTAGCGGACGCAACTCGTGTTGTAAGCCACCCCCCCACCCCACCCCACTAACAAATGCCAAAAAAAAAGTTCGGTTTTTGTGTAACCTGGCTCATGGCGCAGATGGTCTGCAAATTTCCTAATACTTTTACCTTGCCTTGGGCCGGCTGTAGGCTCTTTCATTCTGCAAGTGTACAGAGCATTTAACGCGGGACAAAAAAGAAAACACCACTTAAAGAGAAACCGAATATTACTGTAAAGGAAAATAAAAGCTCAGCTGTTCTTCATCAGCGTAACTTTCTGACAACAAATTAGCCTTATATTGCATAATTTTGTAAGAAACAATTAACCTTATGCGCCATAACTTCCTGCAGCGAACTGGGTTAGCCTTTAAGGCACGAACTGTGCCCAGCAATAACTTTCTAACGATGAATTAGCCTTCTATAGAAGAGCTTTATCTATCTACAGATTAGCCTTATATGGAAGAACTTCCTTACTGAATTAGCCTGCGTAAAATAACTTTCTGCTACGAATTAATATTCTGTACCATAGCTTATTTTATGAATTAACTTGCAATGAAATGCCTTTCTTGCATTGAATAACTTAGAATAACTTAAATAACTAATTTAAAATAACTTAGAATAACTTAAATAACTAATTTAGAATAACTTAGAATAACTTAAACAACTAACTTAGAATAACTTAAATAACTAATTTAGAATAACTTAAATAACTTAAACAACTAACTTAGAATAACTAATTTAGAATAACTCAAATAACTAATTTAGAATAACTTAAATAACTTAAACAACTAACTTAGAATAACTAATTTAGAATAACTCAAATAACTAATTTAGAATAACTTAAATAACTAACTTAGAATAACTTAAAAAACTAACTTAAAATAACTTAAATAACTAATTTAGAATAACTTAAATAACTAACTTAGAATAACTTAAAAAACTAACTTAAAATAACTTAAATAACTAACTTAGAATAACTTAAAACTTAGAATAACTTAAATACTAATTTAGAATAACTTAGATTAACTTAAACAGCAGGCCGCCATAGCCTAGTGGTCAGGTGCGCTGAAAACAGCACCGTAGTCACGGGCTTGACCGGGGTTCAAGCCCGTGACTGCTGAATACGGTGCTGTTTCTTGTATTCTGTCCATCTTGTGAACTCCTCTGACTGTTTGGTCGTCCTGGAGTATAAACAGAAAATTTATTTATTATTTTATAACTAACTTAGAATAATTTAAATAACTTAGAATAAATAAATTAAATAACTTACAATAATTGAATAACAATGAATAACTTAACTATATAAAATAACTTTTTTTGCAATGAATTAGGCTACTATATAACTTTACTTCGATTAACTATCCTTCGACAAAAAAATTCCTTCGCCGAATTAGCCTTACACAGAAAAGTTACCTGGATAATTTTCAATGAATTAGCCTTACAGATAAATTTTCTGATTGCTGTAGTAGCCTTACACAGAAAACATTGCCTGAAAGTAGTATTATGTGAATAGTTTTTCAGCTTGGGTTAGTCCTGTGCAGGATAGTTACAGCTGTGATTTAGCTTTCTATAGAACAGCTAGCTTTGCGTTCAGAGAATTAGCCTTATATAACCTTATATAATTGAATTAGCCTTACAGAGGACTTTATATATTTAAATTAGCCTTACAGGGGTATTTGTATAATCCAGTTAGCCTTAAGAAGGTAAAATGCAGCCATTATCAGCCCACTGTAGGATGGAAGCCTCCTCAACGATTCACATTGAGGAATTTAGCCGTATAGAACATTAACTTGAACTTTACATCTTTTGATTAGCGTTGTTTAGGATAAGCTTTCCCAACTGTCTTAGCCTTATACAGGATTTGTGTCGGTGGATAGCCTTACCATAACTTTCTGTTGTATCACACAAGACAGAATATGTGAGACAGTTTTTTAACAATTTCTTTGGGAAGGTCGAATAAGTATTGCAGTCATTTGAGCAACTGATCCATGCAGAATTCCCCCTTAATAACGCGAGGAATTGGATGTGAAACACCTTTATCCTATCCAACCAAAAAATATATCCTCGGAGAGATCAATAGATAGAGGGGGGGAGGGGGTGCAGTAGTTACGCAGATAGCGATTGTATGTGTGTACTGTATTTGAAATATGTTCGGTTCTCCTGGGTAGACTGCCTGTGGTCCAATGGCATCTCAGGGCGTCCTCTTCACTGGTCACTAATTATGTTTGTCTCATGGGAAAACTTTCGGGTTTCTGATGGGAGACGCGAAGGAAAGCAAAATCAATGTGCAACTACTGGAACAAAGCTTAAAGAAAGTTCCCACTGCTCCAGAAATGTGTTATGCAGACCGTTTTGTAGCCTTGAGCCAATGATTTTTTAAGGCAAACGAATACATTTTGTGAACTTCAACTTACTTTACAATGCGCACGATTTAAATTCGACTGAAGTTTGTTGAGAAGCAAGAATTCCTTTTAATTTGAATTCGGTTTTCAGTGTGGATAAGAGGGATTTACAAACGTTGGTGGACCATTACAGCAACGAGAGTCCGTTGTTGAGTATTTATCGGCGCAATCTTTTTAAATATAAAAACTTGTACAAAAATGGTAATTCGATTGTCCTCTGGAGTATAAATGGATATTTTTTTTGCGTACTTGGAACTCGCAACTTCCGATTCGTCTCCATGGCTTCGACACTGTCAACAATTTTGGGAAAGTTTGACCTGTGTACTCATCGGAGTGTAGAGAGACAATTCACAAGCGGGAAGCTTTAGGGTGTAACCAACCGCTCACTGCCCTTATTCCCCACCTTAGCCGTGGGAGCCGATACCTTGGGAACATTGGCTGCCCGACTTTCTCTTCGCTTTGAACAATCTTTTGGGGAAGTCGGGGTGGTTGTGCTCACGTCTATAAACCTGAGGCAAGTTCACCGGAAATTGCTCGATATACAAACTAATCTAAAGTACGGAAGGGGCTGTGTCTTCAGGGGGGGAAGGGGCTGGGAGTGAGAAGGGGGAGGGTAAAACGCCGGTTGTCAGGAAGTTGGTACTGTTTACTGCGTTTTGATAATTTACAAACAGACCAATGGAGTTATCGAGTCTTTTCCGTTGTTTGTTGAGTGTTAGGGGGCCATCAATAATGGGAATGGTAGAACCACACAAAGTTTTTTTCTTTTTGGAGGATTACCAAGGTCAAATCCTCATTCTAACCAATTCGTTTAAACATTCAATTTTATATTAGTTTTATGGACTCTTTAGAAAAAAGGCAAAGGCGTCTGAATAAATTTACTATTTAAAATTACTTTTAACATTATTTTCGTTTACCATCGATTGCAGAATGCTGCTAATGATGATGATGTTCTTGTAAAATCACTGAATATAAACTCCTTGGAATAATATCCTAAAGTAAAGGCTCTAAGGATCTAAACAAGCAATCATATTTGTGCGTTGTGGTCACAGGCAATGGGTACGGCAGTTTATCTAACAGGAGACGAAATTGGGCAAGGAATTAGGATAGAAATAAACACTCCTGTCCTCGTATAACTCAGAGCTATTATTTATACGAGGGCAGTTCAAGTTTGGTCCCCTCAATGAAGCTGAAACACGTGGCAGGTTCAATTTCGCCTCAAAGAGAAGTGCGATTTGGACAGAAAAGAAAAACAACCGATGCCTATACAGACATCAGAAGCGAAATAAGCCCTCGTATGACCAGTTCTGAGTTGAGAAAGGATTTGCTGGAACTGGTGTGGAAAAAATGATCCAACAGTTCGTTGAAGACTTTTAGACGTTGGCCGAAGAGCCCATAAGGCAATCAGAAAGTAACTGTTGACTCAAGGTATGAAGAACAAAAAGACTTAACTGGACCAAAGGCTGGAATAAAGAAGATTGGAGAAAAGCTCTCTTTTCTGATAAAAGCCATTTTGGAGTGCACGAATGTAGCGTTTTTTCTACATCAAGCGATTAAGAAATTAATATAAGGACCCGGAAGGTACATTGGATTTGTTGTTTGTTCATAAATATTCTGAAACACGGCATTCATCTCTGCCTATTCTGATTTAATTTTAGACCGCACAAAAGCCCCAATTCTCCTTCAAGGAAGCTGGGTGTACTTCCGTGTTGTCGAGAATCTTCTACCTACTCTGGAGTTCATTCACTTAACCCCTTTTCACCAACGCCACCACCACCCACTAAATGTAGTGAATATCAACTCCAATCATTACCATATTTAACAAGAGGTGTATTGACAGACGAATGACCCAGCTTGACAGCAATTTAAATACTACTCCAGGAAAGGGGACTGGTCATGAAATGGGTGGTAACTGTTACTCACTAGGTTAATGACGACAAGTGGAAAAAGGACTTTGTTCATAGTTTTACATTACCGACTTTACTGCGTAGATCAAGTAAAAATTAACCTTTTAAGTCATCCTGAGTACGCCAAGGGTCGCATTAGTTCTACTAATAGACTTCTCCCATCGAGTGCAGGTAAATAAGAGGGATTGGATCCATAGCCATATTGTCCGTATATAAAATGTCTCTAAACTACGTGTGTTCTGTGGTCGATTTGCTATTCACACTTTTTTGCCCCAATGGCAGGGGCAAAAAAGTGTGAAATCTTCTCCAAAAGACTGGAATTAGTAACAGTGAGATCAAAAAGAAATGCGTCTTTATTTGTGATTTCTGATGGTTTCGTAATCATGAGATCATGATTTCCAGAAAATGAGAAGATATTCCTGCATGATTGACGAGGGAATTCAATCACCACTTAGCCAAACAACTCTCACATGGGATTTTCATGATGTTTACAAGGCTGAAGATGATAAATCCCACTCTTTTTATAAGAGCAGATCTTACAGCATGGAAGGTTTTCGGTGAAGAGATCAGATGCTGTTGGAAATGTGTCTTTGTGTACTGCATTGGATGACATATCAGCAGTGTTAGTGTTGCACACACTTTTAGAGTTTCCTTCATTTGCATCTTCTGGAACTACAATCTTGTTTTGACATCCTATTTGGATTTCTCGTGTTGCGTCAGAGCAGGATGTCACATTTAAAAGTTCTAATCTATATTTATTAGGGGATATTGTTCAGGTATCAACAAGGGGAGATTCAGGAGTGCACCAAGGAATTTTCGTTGGAGGAAGCTGAGGATTAAAGCCACTGCTTTGACCTACAGAATATATTACTCTCGTTTTTTTGCTTGTTTGTTTTTTAATTTAATCAACTCTCTTTGATAGGGGCTGAAGGCAAGAAAAACCATAGACAGTTGGGAATGGGTCTTTAGGCGAAGAAAAATCCATTCCCAACCCAACTGTGCGGAGTGAGTGTATAGTGTGTCCTGTCTAACGGTACCAGGGTTTCCCCCATTTCCGCGTTGCTTTCATTGTGGGTGTAACAGTTCACTGTAAAGGCCAGATATTTAAAAGTATAAAAATGGATTTTGTAAGTGTAGTGTTATGGATCGTTGTTCCTCTGGCCATATAGCCGCTAGGCCCCTGCTGGAGCCCAGCGTTGTCCACAATATGCCTCGTGGAGGCAGACCAGGTACCCAGTAATTTTCACTCTGGCAGGTCCTGCCACCTAATTTCCAGAGATTTCAGTGGCTAGGACCTTAAAAAAAATGGGGGGAAAAAACGCTGGAATTCAGGTAAGGTCGAAAGAGGTTTATGTTAATGCGGTTTAATTTTGGACGTTATTGAATTTTGACATTGTGTGGGGTGTAGGCTGACAGTTTAGGCAGAGCGGAGGAGGGAGACTGAAGACTGGGGGAAAAAGACAGAAGTATGGGGACGATAGAGAAGGCGAACCCAAAAAGTCAGTGGGGCAGACCCAAGCCCCACCAGGAGAAGGGGGAGGCAGGGGAGGGGACAGAAATCCATATCCACCGCCTTGGGAAGAGGATTTAGAGGGAACTAAGTTAGGCACCTAGTTCTAATCGCCAGATGGCGCTTGATGGGGTTTGAGTGTGTCAGTTTCCTTATCTTCCGCTGTGCATTAATGGAACTTCTCTCTCAGTCGAGGCTCCAGTCAGTGATTCAAAGATGCGTTGGTACTGTACAGTTTGTGTTCGTGGAAGCGCCCTAAGTCGGGTGAACAGTTTTTGAGCAAAGTGCGTGAAGGCAATGTAGTCTTTGGCGTTTTATCCAGGACGTGCCGTTCCCGGTTTTTTGGAAGATAGTGGATTTTGGGGAAGAGAGTACATCTTAAGTACTCATAAAGCTCACAGTCATACATTAAGTGGTTCCAGCTTTCCGGGGAACCATAGTGGTATAGGGGGTCATCAATAATATGCCCAGTGCTTGTAATTTCCCTTTGATGGACTCATGGCCGGTTAAGAAAAACGTGGCATGGAGGTCGGGGGAGAACCATTTCGGCATTTCCGGATAACCCCTAGTAGTGTCGAGAATGAACTTTCTCGTAATCTCTCCTCTCTCGTGGAGTTGGTCCACCTGGATTACCAGGTTTGTTGTACGTAGTGGGCTAGGCGTTTTTTCTCTGTGTTAGCTGGATCTGTTGTGTAATCCATGATTGATGCTGCTTTGACCTTAGAGAGGTGATATGTATGTATGTGTTTCCTGTCTATGGTGGCTCCTAGGCTCCTAGAGAGTGCACATAGATGTGAAGCCTATCTCCACCTAATGTCTCTGTGATGAATACAGAATCTTTGTAAACGGGCCCGACATAGTATGTTTGTGTATGTGTTAGTGCGTGTACTGTAGTATGTGTTGTTTATGTCAGGCCACTTTGCCACCAGGGAGCAGCTAACACCTGGAGAGTTGATTCCTGGTGCCCAACCTCGGCACGTGGAGCTGGATCTGTACCAGTAGTCTGTGCTGTAACGCACCAAATCCAGCATCCACCAGTGAGTGCGCCATTCTGGTGGATGCCAGAAATCCCGTACCTAGGTACCAGCAATAAAAAAAATATATATAATAATAAATACAAATAAAATAAAAAAAGAGAGAAGAGAGTGCACATAGATGTGAAGCCATCTTCACATCTATGTGCACTCTGGACCAGTGGAAATAGATTACGTGGTCTGACAAGTCTCGATTTAGACTAATAGTAAGGTGAAAGCGTAGCATTAACCTCATGAAGCCATGCATTCCGACTGTCCCTTGTCCACCACTGAAGCAGCTGACGATGATATCATGGTGTGGCGGGGTTGGCAGAAGGCTGGTTGGAACCGCCTAGTTTAATAATAAATAATAATAAAAAAAAGTCATATCGGACCAACTTCACCCTGTTTCGACTCGGATTGCGATGAATTCTTTCAAGATAATTCAAGATAACAACACAGCTATCCACTGTGCAAAAGTTGTATCTGAATAGCTCGAGGAACATTCCCAAGGTTTCCAACGTCCTTTCTGGCCGCCTAATTCTCCAGATCCGAATCCAATGGAGAGTTTCCGGGATATGCTGGAAAGGGCAGTTTCGCTTGGCAGTTCTCTACCAACCACAATACAGCAGCTAGCAAATATCCTGATGGAAGACTTCGGGCAAAAGGTGAGCTACTAGATATTGAATAAAGGTTTCTAATTTTTTTTAGCCAGTGAGTATATGTAGAGATGGTAAGGCATAAGAAAATAATACTGTTTAAACCATGGTATGGAACGTGGCTGCTGTTTTATTTAAAGCGCATAGTGCAATACCGAGGCATCGTTTTAATTATATCTCTTTAATGCATCGTTTTAATTATATCTCTTTAATGCATCGTTTTAATTATATCTCTTATTGTGAATACTTCACAACGAGTTTCCATGGTATTGCACTACATCGAATAAGTAATGCTTCACTTATAATGTTCCTTTTTCTCGGCGGACACCACCACCCAGATTGCACCGTTTCGAAACTTATTTGTATATGTGGGGATAATAGCTCTGTTATCCACTTGTCCCTATTTGACAGAGAAAAGCCAAAAGACACATCATCAGGAATCTCGCATATCGTGGAGTTATACTTCATAACTAGGTTGTCACTAATGCAACAACAGGGTACCTGCCCATCCACCGATGAGATGTCAAAAGCTTCGAAACGGTGGTGTACGCCGAGAATAAGTAACATTAGTCATTTCCACTGGTGAAGTGTTACTTATTCAAACAAGGGCCTCTTGGCCCATATTGTGCCTGTTCACCAGTCCATGGTAGTTTCCCACGGTTTGGCCTTGGATCTTGATGGATTAGGTTCTTGTAGGTCCTGTAGGAAATTTATATTTCTGTGGAAGTTTCCTGTTTAAAAACAAAAACATAAAAGAAATGAATTCTAATTCATCACTGCAATATTCGCTTACACTGTTTAAGGAGCTGTTTCTTAACTTTATTTAAATACGAAAGAAGCTAAGTCTACATCTACTATTGAAATGTCTTGAGGACAGATGGGTTTATAATACACTTGAGTCCAAAATTTAAATGACAATATCTGGCCCTGCTTAAATATCTCCATGCTTTAAAACTTGGAAACCACCATTTTGGGCATCACCAAAAGAGCGTTTTGTAATTTATTTTGAAAAGAAGACATTTCAATAACGTCTGTAATATTCTATAATGTTTAATAAGGCAAAACCTCATAAATCCAGCATCCTTGTGGACATAGCATTCCGGATTTTTGAAGTTCTGTGTATATCCATTTTTAGATAGTTTTAAAAGAAACCGACCAATTTCACCTCTTTCAAACGAGCAGACGACTTACAGTAATCGGTAATGTTCACTTTTAAACGAGCAGACGACTTATAGTGATTGGTAATATTCTCTTTCAAGCGAGCAGACGAATAATATCCTAATTAACTTAAAACAGACGGATTCAAGTGTGTACAGCAACATAATTGTAACTAAGATCGGTGAACCAGGGGTTGGGAGGGGACAAATCTTGTTTCGCAGAGTTAAAACCCACCAGAGTGGTGATTAACACCTGTAAAAGCTGCAATGAAATAGCTGGTTAGCTGCGCAAATTCCGTGATCCATTCTGCAAGGTGTCATTTCCCACGAACTTCTTACCTACTCTGTTTTTTTCCTCAGCCAAATTTCTTTTTCCGTTTTTCCCAAGACTTAAACGTGTGAAAGTAGTAGAAACGGAAAACCAGGCAGGTCTATAGGACGCAGTGTTTTCCGTTTTCCCACGCGTATCAAGGGGAGAAAATCGTCTGCTGACGTCGCGAACCAAAACTGTCAATCAGTTCACTACAACGGGGCGGAGCAGATCCGAGGGCCGCTTTCCAAATGGACGAACGCGAGCCTGGAGCGATCACAGCGCCCCGACGCTCCATTAAGGGACACAAAAACACACACGCGCTCGCCAAAAACGCAGATTGTAAGCGGCAGATCGGGAACGGTAGTCGCTTTTATTTCCTATACGAAGTTTGCCACGAGAACGCGCTTTCTGTGGGTGTGTGTGTATGCACGCGCGCGAAGTGGAACAGGGTCGAGTCGCAGATATGAGCAAGAAGGATATCCAAAGCGGGACTTCGCACCAAGAAGTGTTTCTGAAAGCTGTAAGGAGTGGCGACACGGACGAACTGCAGAAGATCCTGCAGCGATGGGAGGGTGCCGTCAATGTGAACTATTACGACAAAGAAGGACAAACAGCGTTGCACCACGGCTGCATGGACGGTAACTTGGAACTGGTGAAGGTTCTGGTGAAGTTTGGAGCCGATATTCGACTGGCGAACCGGGATGGGTGGAGTGCCCTGCACATCGCCGCCTACGGGGGTCATCAGGACATAGCTTTGTACCTGATCGCAAATTCGGGAAGGTAAGAAGAAGCGAAAAGAGGCCCTTTGATTGAATACAGCAGTAATGTGTTGTGCCATGTGTTTTGTAATTGTGTTAGTGAGAAGGGGTTCGATACTCATCCCATTATGTATATACGTGAACTCTTAATATATCCTTGAAACCAGTGATAAAATTAATTTATGACTTGTTTTTTTAACATGGTTCCTAAGGAGGGGCTTTCTAACAAGATTTGCAGTTTTTTTTTTTATTATCAGTGTCTTTTGTACCATGAAAATATCCTTGAAGAGAACGAACTACAACCAATGATCAAGAAGCGAAAATAAACTAAGTTAGCTCCGTTTATTTATTGATTCACCCAAAGAAGTTAATCTAAGTGCGTACGGTATCAGCAAGAAGAGGCCCCACGAACGAAAGCAGAAGCGGTGTGAAAGAATTGACCCTTGAAGAATGCTTCGTGAGTTTCTTCCCCTCCATTTCCCATCCTCTACCTCTGCAGGACAAAATGGAGTCGTCCATCGGAACAACTGAACGGAAGGATGAATGAATGGTATGTTGACTGTCATGTTTAGAGGCTCAGGAAACCACCCTCTTATGTTTATTTTTTACCGTGACTTTTTATTTTATTTTTTTTTTAAACCAACGATTTTCAGAGAAAAATTAAGATATTCAGGTTTTTTATTATCTTTAAGGACTAATTTTATCAACACGTGCTGCCAAAAAAAAAAAAAAAAAAAAATCTCAGGTTTATGAAGTTACAGAAACAGTGCTTCAGCAGGAACTGACAATGTATCCCCCTTGAAGACTATTTTGAAGATTCTTACCCATCTGTATCAACTATGCTATTTAAATGTCGGGTATGTATTGTCACGTGCATTATATAAATGTAAGCAAAGCATATATTTGAATTCTTTTCCCCTCCCCCCCCTTTTGTAAAGGGGAAATTCTAGCAATCTTACTGTATGTGCTTAAATTCTACTTCCCAGTAGAGTCCCATATTTAAAAATTAATGTATTTGTACATTATTAAATTGCAATCGTGATTTACAAACATCTATTTAGCACAGTGAATTATTTGTATAAAATTATAACATTGCACTTTTTTAAAAAAAATAAAGATTTATTGTGTGTAATAATTATTTAAGATAATAATTTATATTTAATTAATAAAATGTGACGTATACACGACGCCACATTTCATTTTCACGTCTGCGAGTGTTCATGCCGTTGCCATGGAGATGAGCGATTAGATTTCTTTCTCATAGCTAATTCCAAACGGAGATATTTTTAAACTTGGGTTTCCTGAAAAGGAGATGCGAAATTATCCTCCCCGAACAGCAAAATTATTTAATTTAATCCAAATAACATTTCTAGCTCGATTATACCGGTATTCCAACATTTTGTGTTGGTGGCTCGACTGGTATCTTAAATTGATATAAGGTTTAAGAAAGTTGCTAGCGTCAGTAGCAATGACCTGATACGAAGGGGAATTGGTGACGAGAGTTCAAGGACGAATACCGTCACGGAAATCATAAGCTCAAAGAAGACTTAAAAAAGTATTTCAGGGACGGACAGCGTAAATTAACTTATGAAGGCCAGCTACGTAATGAAAACTAATTACAATAAATAATTCTGTCAAAAAGTAGGGGGGTAGTAATAAATAATAACGTTAAATGCACAGAGCCAATTTTGATAGATTGTTTATAAAATGGAGGCTTTAGCAGACAATTGGAATCACTCCACTTTGAGGTATGCTTTTTTTTAAAAATAAAACCTAAATTTATTTAATCTAGATTTTGGTGGTTTTGTTTTGTTTTTTTTATTTTTGTATGTTTTACGTACAGGGTATTCTTTAGATTCCAGTGTATCTACATTCATTGTAATTGCGCAGCGGCCATGTTTCTTTGAAATTGTTCGAAAAGGAATAAAAAGCGTTTTTTTTTTAAATTATTATTTTTTTTTTTCAGTATGTGAAAATTGTGATTGAGCTGTCTGATTAAGGCAGTGGATTTGTTTGTATTTGATGTAAATATGTCGTATTTTGATGGTGCTGAAATTGTAGTGACAATATGTTGCTCATTAAATATATTTTGCTCAATTGAATTATGGTTGTATTTCTTGGTTCATACATTACACGAATAATTTATTTATATAAAATATTTATAAAAAAAAAGGCAGGGATTGGACAACTGGGTGATTTTATTTGCAAAATGAAGTTGGTACACTAAAAAAATGCCCTGAAATTGTAAATTTTTGTTAAAGTAATTTTATTTATTTTTTATTTTGTCTGTTTAAACAAATATATACAACAGTTTTCAATATATTGGGAATCCCATCCCAGTTAAACGTAGTGAGCAATATTTTGTGATATACAAGAATTTTTGTAGCCGATGCTACGATGGAAGGCCCTTATTCAACGCCATCTTTCTTCATTTGGGTTGAGGTAGGTTTGATGCCTTTCTTCGGGGGATTATACGGGTCAAAAGTCGTTGAATCCATCTTCGTGCAGGATTGACGCACTCTTTGGACAGGAACAGTGATTCCAGACTCATGTATGGATATTGGAAGATTAGAGAACACACAAAAGACAGCAAGAAACTCATGGTTGTGTAGCCCAAATAGAGAAGCATCTGGTGAAAGAAATTACCATTAGATAAATTTATTCTTTAATTTCCACCTTACCCAGATATCTTTAAAATTTTTTAAAAGTCGTGAAATATTTATTTTCTTTTTTTAAAAATACTATTAATAGTTTAATCAATTAATATTATTTTAATAATAATATAATTTAAAATATTAAAATTTTCATCATATTTTAGAAATCTTAACTAAATTTTAAAGATAAAACTTTAAAGATTATAGAAATACAGATTTTTAAAATTTAAAGATAAATATATAAAGATTTTAGACAATCGAATTTTAAATTTTAATCACATTTAATAAATTAACATAATTAAATAGATTACTACATTTTATAAACTTTAATTAGAATAATATACAGGGTGGCCAAAAAAAAGTGCGTGAACAGCAAATAGTTCACTTTATTTATGTTTTTTTATAGGTTACCCTATACATTCATTAGTTATATTTGGTAGGTGGAAAGGTACAGACCTGTTCGTATACCCCCATCTGTTGCCTCTCTCTTAGAATTCCTCCATAGAAAAGCATGATTGGGATGTGGAGCAAATAGGCAAAGTAACACATATTGTCGAATGGAATGAGACCTCTCCACGACAGTAACCTATTAATAATACCTAATAAAGATAGTAAGCAGTGTCAAGTCTATTGCCAGTGTCGTAGGACGGGGTTATCAAAGAAACTTATACAAGACATTTATTATATTTCCAATAAGTTCCACCTACCTCCATTTCCAGTTGCACACGCTACCACTATCCATGCAATCGCCAAGGCCCAGGCTGTTCTATGTGCCGCTGCATAGATTGCTGCTATGACTGGATTCATTTTATTTCCATCGTGGTATTCATGGAGGCCATAGACCACAGCCAGCAGGGTTCCTCCAGCGATCAGCCATCCCAGTACAAGAAATACCTAAATAATAAATATTCTTGTTTTAATTATGATTTAAGGACTGTCTAAATGTCACTACTCTTATGGGAGTTTATTGTTTTGGATTGTTTATTTGAGTTTAGAAAAAATGACTGGCAGCCTTTATTTTTCTTCCTCCCTATGAATCATCCTATATTTCTTGAGGAAATTACTGTTTAAATTATAATTCTGGCTTGGTTCTAACTAAAAGGATCCATGTCTAACTTTTTTCTGTTCTGGACATTGGCGTTTTTAGCATAAAATACAAACTACTAGCGTCATACGTTGGCCACTGTTGAAACTATTCACTATCAAGTCTGAACTGGCTGTGACAAGTTTCATCGGTGTGTGCACAAAGGCATTCTACTGGAAAGCCGCCACAGTACAATCAGGTAGTCGTGGATTCAAGGATCGAGCAACGAGTGGCAATAAAATTTTGTTTTAAAGCCCGAAAATGTGCAACTGAAACAGTTGCAATGGTGAATGCAGCTTATAGACATGAAGCACTATTGTGATTCAACATTTTTTGTTGGTATGTGGGGTTTCGTGAAGGGCTGGAAGATGTTCAGGATGATGCACGGAGTGGTCGCCCATCGCAGTCTCGTGCGGACTCGACTATCGCCAAAGTGTACTGAATTACCACGGATGTAGTTTAAAAATTAAATGGTAATAATTTTTTTTCTTTTAGATTTCAATTTTTTATTAATGTAGTCTTAAAACTTTTCAGATCCACTCTGTATAAAAAACTTTTTTTTGACTCCAAAGTACAAATAGGAGGAAAATATTCTTTTTATTAGCTTGGTATTTAAATAAATTGTTAAATTGATTTCGTTTAATTCATTAAAACTATTTAAATTTATTTTAGTTTGTATACTTATTCTAATGTACATACATTCTTCTGTTTTTTTGTAATTTGTTCACCTGGTTTGTCTTAATTTTGGGCCGGCATGTCACAAGATAGGCTGTTAACATTCCAATGCAGAATGGACCAATATGGTTGTACACTTGGACATAGAGAATACTCCACATATTGGATGCAGTCCTTATGGAAAGAGAAAAGAAATAAATGTGTTAACGATATTAAAATGAAGAAAGCGATAGAAAATAGTGCAAATTAAGCTACATTGATAGCAACTTACCTGTAATCATAAAGATAAGTGACCAAAGCGGGAGGGAAGTCTTTAACCACGGTTACAACTCCGGTTGCGATTGCGCCACCCAAAATTGCCAAAATGGCTACTGTAACCCCTCCTGTTTGAGACCTGAAAAAGAGTTTCTTTATTCATCCTTAAATGTTTCAAAATCAGACAGTACATTTATTAAATTCCCAGTACTAGCCTCTATGTACAAGGTGCAGTTAAAAAAATTCAGAAATATTTTTAAAATCATTTATTTTAATTTATTATTTTCAACTTAGTTTCCATACATTATTTCTATTAGTTGGTCCTGATAAGTCGACAAACAATAGACTTTCAAAGGCAAGAGTGTTAAGAACTAACCCAACCCCTTGTACAAAGTGTATAATGGGCCGGCCCTTGCATTTATTTATGTGTTTGTGTGTGCGTATCTGCCCACACGTGCAAGGTTAAAATACGAGTCAATTCAATATAATAATCAATAAGATAAAAAAATATTTTTAATTCGTAGAATTTTATGATTATTAAAAATTAATTTAAATACTTAAAAGATAATATTAAGGTAAGAAAAAGCTATTTGACTCAAAATAATTTTTTTTAAATATCAGAATTATGCCATTTTGTCACGATAGATGGCGCTATCTAAGTAAATTTCTCGTGATCATATAATGTACTGAAAGCTTGTATTTTGCATAATACAGTGTGCATTATATCAGGCAGATTATTCTTAAAAAACTATTTTTTTAATTTAAATTTATACTATATAGATTAAAATTAAATGCTGAATACTAACCTGCTTAACAGGAAGAGTATAACTGAAGTGACTAGATACATTTGCATTAGAGTCGCTAGGAACCATGTGTGGTAAAGACACTAGAAATGTAAAGATGAAAAGATAAGCAACAAATCATAACTATCGAAAATCCTTAAAAAAGTATTTTAATATTGGATCGATAGATGGCGCCACTTTACACTTACATCATTGTAAACGTCCCAAAAGTTATGAATAAATGCAATATTTGTCCACCACCTCCTCCTACAGTTTTCGATTTGTGGTTCGGCAAATGTTTTCCAAAATGGCCCATTTCCAATTAGAGGGGTGAGGAGGAAAAGCCCAATAGTTACCAGCTGAGCTAAGGCAAACCTACAAATAATAATAATATTTATTATTTTAATTATAAGGCAGAAATCTATTTTTTGTAAATTAACTTCACATAGTGTAAGTTAGGAAATGGTTCTTACCTTGAGTATTGAACAATAAGGTGTTTTGGAATGTAGGCGTAAATAGACGGTTTGTTTTCCTTCATCCATCGGGTATATACAGAATGGAAGCCCCTGTAATTCGATTAATCTTTATTAGTTCTGCTTAATAGTATTTTAATAGAGAAAGCTTTAACTGTAATTATAGAGTAGATTTTTTTTATGTTTACCAATTTCACTTACCCGATGAAGAAAAAGGTGTCAATCCCAACAGAAGGGTTAGCCACTGTGCTGAAAGCAATATGGTTCGTGAAATCAATGAAATTATAGCTGCTAGCTGTAAAAAAAAAAAAGGAAATATTTTCATATTTGTAGTATAACACATATCAACAAGAAGTGTTAAATTAATTTTCGAAAAAAACGTTACCATGGTGTTCAATAGATGGCGCCACTATGCGACGTAAACATTTTTTGTGAACGAAAATGACAATTTCAAATACACTAGATTAAAAAAAATTACAGACTCTCGAAAGAGGACTAATATGCACAGTCTAGGGCTTCGTGCCCCAGTTGATAAAAAAAAAAAAATTAGATATGCAACGTGCCAGAAAAAATTCCGCACGAAATATTAGTAGAAAGTTAAAGAGAAATAAGAAAACTACACGGAGTGGCCACTTTCTTAGGTACACCTACCTAATACTGAGTAGATCACTCAAAATAGCCTGGATTTGTCACGACACGGACTCCACGGGATGTAGAAATCATGTCACAAGGATATGTATAAGGATATGTAGAAATCATGTCACAAGGATATGTATTTCAATTTCTTCCCACAGTGGTTGCAAATTGGATGGTTGTAGATCTCTATTCCGAAGAGTTTGTTCCATCTCATCCTACATGTGCTCGGTTGGATTGAAATCTGATAACTGGGGAGGTCACCGCAGTGGAATGAATTTCCTCTCATTTTTCTGGAACCAGTCTGTACAGTTCATGCATCATGACGTGGCGCATTATGCTATTGAAAAAAAACCCATTCGCAGATGGATACACTGCAGCCATGAAGGAATGCGCCTAGTCGAAAACAATTACCAACATGTGGCACTTCGATGTTGCTCCACTGATAAGGAGCCCAATGTGTAAACTCCCTATTACCCTGCCACCACCACCACAGGTCTGCTTGTTAACAATTGGCAGGAGGGGTCCATAGACTCATGCTGTTTCACCATAGTTTGGTTTCCCATCAGAATGAAATAGCAGAGGCCAGGATTCGTCAGAGTACGCAAAGTTTTCTTTAATCCTCAGCTCTCCAGTGTTGATGTTCCTGAGACTATAACCGTACCTTCTTGTTTTTTTGCTCACTTCACAGGAGTGGAACCCAGTTCAATCTTCGACTGCGATACCACATCTGTAACAAAGGAGGTTGGCATTCGAGGTGAGCGGACGCGCTTAGACAGGGCTCCTCAGTTAAGTGGTTTACTTTTGGATAGTGCTTTTAAATATTTGATTTATTTAGATATTGTTGGATTATTTTGTTATAGGTTTTCCTGTAACTGTTTGATTTTAATAATATTATAGATATAATTTTTTAAAGTTACTTTCATTGATATTTATTTAATTTTATAATGGTAGTTACGAGATCTGCCTTAAACACGTCACAGGGTATCGTGACTCACACGGAAATAGCAGATGGCGATTTAGGGGTGAGTCATGATTTAATCCGTTGTGGAACCTGTGGAATGTTTTCCAAGGTCGACCTGGTGACTAATCCTACCTCACCTGGGGATTCTTTTCTTTGTGATCGATGTAAGGAGTGCACCGATCTTAAATTACAATTTGGTGCACTGAGGGAACAATTTGAGTCCCTGAAAAAACGAGTGCTTGCCCTCGAAAATAATGCATCTGGGAACTCGTCAGGGACTCAAAACTCCAGCAATCTACCAAGTGATGCACACCCGATTCGAGCCTCAAAAGAGAAAAACCAAGTGCAAACTACTCTGGTTAAAAAGGACATTGTATTATTAGGAGACTCCATTGTCAGGGAAACGGGGAATATTTTTTGTAATAAAGATAGGTGGAGGAGAACCAGGGTATGTCTGCCGGGAGCAACTATTGATGATGTCACCAACAGACTGTCAGATTTTAAAGGGGGTAAAGAAAATATTATTATTCATGTGGGAACAAACGATATTAAACGTACACGATCTGACGATTTGTTGGAAAAATACAGGACCATGCTGAGGAAATGTCGCGAGCTAGGCCATAATGTCTATGTGTCTGCAATTCTGCCCAGACACGATAGGAGGGATTATATGTTAAGAGCCTTGTGGATTAACTCAAGACTTGAAGGAATCTCCAAGGCTTTAGGGGGTAAATTTCTATCAGCATGGCCCACACTTGTAGGTAGAAGGAATTTGTTTTGTAGAGACGGGATACACTTAAACAAAGGTGGTGCAAAAGTTTTTGCCAGTATTATTGAGGATACCTTAAAGGTTCAGGGAAACTGCTAGTTAGGGGGGATGTGGGTAATACTGACACGCGTTTATCTGATAATATTGGTCAAAGTAACTCTTGCACATACCTCAAGAGTTCTTATCTGTTACCCCAACTGGACGTATTATCTAGATGTTCTGGGGGCACAAACGTTTCACGTGGGCGGGTAGCTAATGCGAGGGAAGAGAGCCTAAAAAACTTCAAGGGTTGTGTTAGGGTTGTTAAATATACAAGAACAGTAAATCTTAATTGTTTATACAGTAACGTTAGAAGTGTCGTCAATAAAATGAGCGAATTCGAACTGCTGGTTAAAACAAGTAACGCGGACATAATAGGGCTTACAGAGACGTGGTGCCACCCGGAAATTGGGGATGATGAGTTTCAGTACGGCTTGTATAATGTATTTAGGAAGGATAGGTTAGATAGAAGGGGTGGTGGGGTAATGCTTCTTATCAGAAGCAGCCTGAGTGCGATGATAGCTTTCCCGGATTCAGACGTTTCACATGCTAGTATAGAGTCTGTATGGTGTGAGATAGTTGGAAACAAAGGTATAATGCGAGTAGGAGTAATCTACAGACCAGGTGATTGTGAAGATTATGACAAAAGCCTCTACATGCAAATGGAATGGGCAAGTAAGCATCAATGCCTTATTATGGGTGATTTCAATCTGCCTCTAATTGATTGGAGTAAATGGGAAGGAAACTCGACATGGGGAACAAAATTTTTAAATCAACTAGATGACTGTTATTTGTATCAACATGTCAGGGAAAGTACTAGAGAAAAGAATATCCTAGACCTCATCATCACACATGAATCAGATGACATAACAGGGCTGACAGTAGAGGAACCAGTAGCAGGAAGTGATCACGGAGTTCTACGGTGGATGATGACGAGAGAGGTAGCAGAAGTAAAAGGCAAAGGAATGGGTTTTAATTTCAGAAAAGGAAATTACGATGCCTTAAGGTACTACGTGGCCTCTATTAACTGGGTAGATATCGCGCAGAGAATGAATACAATTGAACTGTGGTACGCTTTTAAAACATTAATCACAGATGCCTTGAATGCGTATATACCATTAAAGAAATACTCCACGAGGAGGGTTCCAAGTTGGATGACTAGTGAAGTTGCCGCATTACTTGAGCAGAAAAAGGTGGCATGGAAAGGTTACAGAACAACAAAAAGTACTGAAGCCTATAACAGCTACAAGGTGATGTGTAATAGAGCCACAGAAAAGGTTCGACAGGCGAAGGCAGTTTATGAGAAATCACTAGCAAACAGAGCAAAGAGGGGGGATAAAGAATTCTTCACATATATAAATGCCAAGAAGAGCAGGACAAACCAGATCGGACCTTTACGTAAGGGAAAGGGGATAGTAATAAATACACCAGCTGCCGTTGCAGATGAACTCAACAGTTATTTTGCATCGATATTTACAAATGAAAAGCCTTTTGTGGCAAAGGGAAATTGTGGGAGCGAAGTTAAAAAATATGTAATTAATGATATTGAAATTTCGCAAGATTATTTAATGAAAAAACTTTCGAGCCTACAGACCAGTAAGGCTCCTGGAGTTGATGGAATATACCCTATAATCTTAAGAGAGGCGGCAAGCGAGTGCATTGAACCATTGAGGCTAATTATGCGAGCATCATTAGACTCTGGGGAGATTCCCTTGGATTGGAAAAGTGCAAATGTATCTCCCATACATAAGGGTGGCTCTAAAAGTGAAGTTGGAAATTATCGACCTGTCAGTCTGACTTCAGTAGTAGGGAAAATCATGGAGGCAATGATCAAGGGTGGAATTCAGGATCATTTGGATCGAATTGAAATTCTCAAGGATACTCAGCATGGTTTCGTAAAGGGAAAATCATGTTTAACGAATCTGGTTCGCTATTTCGAAAGGGTCACTCACGAGCTGGATTTAGGGAATAATTTCGACATTGTTTATTTAGATTTCAGCAAAGCTTTTGACTCAGTCCCATAGGAGCGGTTGCTTTATAAGCTGGAACAGGTTGGAATCACTGGAAAATCCTTAGATGGATAGAAGGATGGCTTCAGGGCAGGAGGCAGAGGGTTGTGATAAATGGCTATTCCTCAGATTGGGTTGATGTAAGAAGTGGGGTTCCCCAAGGATCAGTATTAGGACCACTGTTGTTTTTAATTTTCATAAACGACATTGATGAAGGGATAGAGGGCGTGATGTCTAAATTTGCAGATGATGTTAAAATTGGGAGAGTAGTTAATGATCACTGTCAAGCTGAGCTTCTTCAGAGAGACCTAGATAGACTTCAGGAATGGTCAGAAAAATGGCAGCTGTGCTTTAATCCAACAAAGTGTAAGGTATTACACCTGGGAAACAGTAATCCCAAAAAAACTTATTCACTTGGTGGAGTTCAACTAAAGCCAGTACTGGAGGAAAGGGACTTGGGTGTTACGATACGGTCAGACATGAAATTCTCTGAGCATTGTAAACAGGTTGCAAGGAAGGCCCATGGTGTCCTATCGATGATCTATCGAACTTTTGCAAGTAGAGATAGGGACGTGATAATCCCATTATATAAGGCTTATGTTAGACCACACTTGGAATACTGTGTTCAAGTATGGAGACCGCACCTGAAGAAAGACATCGAGCTTCTTGAAAGGGTGCAAAGAAGGGTAACTCGCCTGGTGAGATCGGCAAAAGGGCGTCCTTATGAAGAAAGACTTCGAATATGTGGGTTGCAGAGTTTGGAAACTAGACACCTTAGAGGAGATTTGATTGAGGTGTTTAAGGCTCTGAGAGGCATCAGTAAAATGAATGAGGACGAAATTTTCAAGATTATAAATGATGCTAGAACTAGGGGACATAAATTCAAGTTACGGGGGGAAATGTTTAGATTGGATTGCAGGAAGTTCTATTTTAGCCAGCGAGTTATAAATTACTGGAATAAGTTGCCTTCATGGGTGGTAGAGGCCGACAGTTTGGGGAAATTCAAAGGGCATCTGGATAGTACTTTCGGGTAAGGGAAGCGCATAGGATGATAGGTTTAATTTCCTTTTTATTTATTTTTTATTTTATTTTTTTTTTATTTATTAATTATTATTATTTATTTATTTATTTTTTTTTTTTGTTTTTATCATTGTTTTGTTCGGATTTTTTTTTTTTTTTGGCTGGTGCAGCATAAGCCATAGGCTTTCTTGCACCATGCGGCCGTTACTAATACTAATACTAATACAAGATAGGATAAGTTCTGCGTTCTGAAAGATTCTTTGGTGGTTATCCCTTTTGTACCGAGTTGTTATTTTAGTTGTTGATGCAAGAAGCAATATTTTCTCTGAATATACTGACAGAAAGAGCAATTGAGCACCAACAGAACCTATTTGTCAGCTTCATTGACTTTAACAAAGCGTTCAATTGCTTGAAACATGATATCCTCTTCTAGCACTTGAACAATCTAAACATCAATCTCACTGAAATAAGGATACTACAGTTACTATACCTTAAGCAATAAGCGGCAATCACTGTAGAGGGAGAAACAACATACTGGGTACAAATCCAGAAAGGAATGAGGCAAGGATGCGTGTTGTCTCCTATGCTGTACAATCTCTATATTGAGACCATTATAGATCTAATGCAAGATTCTAAAGAAGGAATTACTGTTAATGGTTCAGTTATCAGTAACCCGCGATATGCAAATGATACTGTACTGATTGCAATATCAGAGGAAAAGCTACAAACACTCCTCAACAAAGTGGTAACAGCCAGCGAATCGAGAGTCTTAAGAATTAACGCCAAAAGACCAAAACTATGGTCATAAACAAAAACGCCTTGCCTGGAATCAAAATACGCTGTGGCAACTCCCCCATCGAACAAGTGAATAGCTCTAAAAATCTAGGAAAGATCTAAACAAATAATAATAGCCAAGGCAGAGAAATTAGAAGCAGAATTGGTATGGCCAAAGAATCTTAAGAACTTCCTCTGTACCACGAAACTGCATTTTTAGAAATGATATCCAATGGCCAAATGCTACACATGGAGCACTCTCCTATATGGATGTGAGACCTAAGTCATGTGGAAGGCAGAAATCAGGAAACTGGAAGCCTTCCAAAACGTGGACGCTCAGAAGAATGCTCAAAATTCCGTGGACAGATCGGGTCACCAATGAGCAGGTCCTTAAGAGGGCAAGGGCCACAAGGACACTACTGACTACAATTTCAAAGAGAAAGACTGCCTACCTCGGGCATATTATAAGAAGACCACAATATGACCTGCAGAGACTAATCCTGCAAGGGAAGATTAAAGGCAAAAGAGCAAAAGGAAGACCAAGTAAAAAGTAGCTTGATAATATCAAAGAATGGACAGGGGGTCTTACGACGCAAGAACTATTTCACAAAGCAAGAGACAGAGTTGGCTGGAACATGGTCTCCAACGTTCAAATTGAACATGGAACCTGAAGAAGAAGATGGCTCGTTGATGCAAGAAGTCAACCTTCGTTGACTTCTTGCATCAACGAGCTCGGTTAAATTGGTTTAATTTATTAAAATATTTTAATTTGTTAATATTCATTTTAGAATTGATATAACTTATAGTGCCAAAAGTAGCAGGACCCTTGACTGGCTTTTATAACACTTAATTACTTCATGAATTGGTTAGGAATCTGCCTCGTCGGCAGATTCCTAACCAATTTTTGGAAAGAGGATGGCGGTGTTTTGGTCCGGTATTTCTTAAACGCAACAGGCGTATTGGCTGCAACCGACGCTCCAGTTCATTCCAAAGGTATTCAATGGCAGTGGCCAAACTTTGACAGCATTCAATGAGGACTGACGTGATCTACGTACTGAGTGCTCCTCGGTCTCTGTCTGTCAATATTTTACATCTATCCAATCATTTCATGGGTGTAGTTGACCACGACATTTGCATTTGGAGATTGCGTCAGCCACCATTGATATAGTGTTCCAGTTTTGCAATTTTGTCACAAACAGATTGGTTGCTAATATGGCATCCAGTGATGACTCTCCACTGGAAGTTGCTAAGCTTCATGCCCCTCAACCGACCTGCTGCATTTCGTTGATCTGCTTACTTCCAACATGAATTGTTAGAAGTTAGGTGTTATTCTAAGCGCCGAAGCAACTAACACTATGAAGTTCGATGTATTGTGTTTGTAATTGTGTTTATTCTTCAGTCGGTTTGCTGTTTGTTGGTATAACAGCAACTGCATTCATGCGAGACCATGAACGTAGTTGCCCTTATACCTATTCCTGACACGTGGATGATGGCTGTTTTATCTAAGTGGTGTCCAGATATTTTTGTCAATACAGTATAGTGAAAATTCTCTCTGGAGTGAATAATGTGGATAATCGCAGGGATAAAGAGGCGCCTGGAAAAAACTTATTCTTCAGGCATTCTCGCCCGATATCATGTGAAGGATTTGGTGGTGGGCTGTATACTGAATTCTCCTGTTGTGTAACAGTGGGGATAGTAAATGGAGCATGTCGCCACGATCCTTGGAGAAGCAGCATCTCAGGTACACTAATAGAGTGGACAATGACTACAGGTAATACATCCTTAGAAGGAGGCATTAAATGGTTAGTCATTATCAGACAATTTAGATTGTAATTTGAATCACTAGTTCACTTTCCCCTTAAGGTCTTTTTATGCATATTATCTGCGACACTGTCCTACTTCTCGCTACTAGCCGTTGCCCTAGCTTCTGGCGTCCCTTTATCCTAGTTTGTCATTCTCCTGTTTGCAGTACACGTACAATAGTTCACACTTTAAAATCATTATTATCATAATATGCAATAGATGGCGCTATTAAAACCTCTTAAGATCTTGCCCTTGGCACTGTTGGCATAATGGAACCTCTGAGTTTAACGATGCAAAACTAAAAGCCGAGCTTTGGTTCTCAAAACTAATTATCTTAATTTGAAAAGACTAAACGAAAGCGATCTGTTCTTATTGTATACACTTACTGTATTTGTATAGATGAGCTGGGTGCGCTATGCCATACGTGTGAGTGTAGATCGACGCTAATACTGAAAATAAACGAATTCCACGAATCGACCCAACAGTAGTTCCATCGTCTGTTTTCATCAGACGCTGGAGATTGGCCATAAAGGAAAACGACTGACCCATCTGGACTAGTTTGCCTGAAAACAGGAATAAAGTTACTGTTAGAATAACATAAAAGGTCATGTAAATCTTCCTTACACTATCCTACCAAAAGTTGGGCGAGTGTACTATAACTTTTGGTAGGATAGTGTACATTTTTATTAGTCTAAATTTGTATTTAGTTAAGTATCGTTGTTCTAAACTATATACTAAATAAAACTATCAAAATGTCTATATTATCCCTATTTCTGCTAACATCTTCAGCACTGCCTCTATCACTATGGCAACCTCCTCTCCTCTCCTCCCAAACACATAATAATCTTAAAATTCATAATTTTTCTTTTGTTCTAAAATAGGTATTGGAGTTATCTATTGAGGCGGTTTTATATTTTATACTCTGGACAATTTGCTTGTAAAATTGTACGCTATTCTAAAATATTCTTAACACGATATTTAAAATAAGACTGTACTTGTGAAGTGGTAAATAAAGCACCTCCATAAGAGGGTCAGTGTTGGATCGTTCAGCCTTTCGCATACACAAAAAGTCGGACAGAGAAAATGTGTTATTACTTGTAGGGTTAGGTTACAGAGATGACCTACATTGTCGCAGAGACAGGGCAAAGAAAGTAAGTGTAACCCCATTTAACGGCATGTTCAGGTGCCCCTGTCTCAGGAATAAACTAAATTTCAGATGGATCTGCGAAATGAAGCAAGCGGTCAGCGTCTATCAGTATTAAGAATTTTAATTAGTGCGCAGGGGACGAAAAAAACATTAATAAATACAGGTGAAGTGTCTTAAGGCTGTATTGACTGCTGCTTATTAAAATAATGTGCCCCCCCCAACTTTCTGACAGAGATTTTGCAAATATGAGTTGATATAGACATCAAGCAATGGAAAAAATTCAACAGGATACGAAGCTCTTAACTGTTTCCAACGATATTTAATCTTATTTTTAATAAACTGTGTTTGTGAAAATGTATTTAATCATTACATTTCTATTGTAGTTATATAAATTTAAATTGTATCCATTTAATGTTTACTTACTCTGTTTTTCATGACCTTTTGTACCCTGTTTAGTATTCCTCCTTCGTACAATGAAATCTGTTATGGTCCCGAGCACTACAAAGAAAACGGCTGCACCTAAAACACCCCTGTAATAAAGGCATAATAACTTCTATAGCAAATTGTCAGAAAATATAGGCCTAATCAAGTTAATATTTATCGAAAAGGGATCAAAGTAATCATTTTTCTAAGTTCATTTTATTGTAAAATAAGTGAGATAAAAACTTAAACTTAAATTAGTTGTTTTTACTTTTCTTTTTGTTTCCTTTATAGCCTTGTTGAACTAATTTTTATATTCTTTAACTGTCAAGCGTGAAGGCAAAATCACCGAACCAAAAAACGCACTTTTTATTTTAAATAAAAAGTTACCTCGTTGTTTACACGCATCAAGATCATGATTACATCAAGATCTTTTGCCTTTTGCCCTTCTTTTTTCAAGGACAAACATCAAAATGCAATTAAGCACGTGTTTCATCACAACTTAAACAATATAAGTTGTCTATTTCGTATAGGTCTGCTTACTAACAGACGACGTTTAGCACATCACTGCACGAGCTGTGACGTGTAAACAATGAAATTTAGAAGTTGTTCTTTCATTGGCCAGCTGATTACCAATTCATGAATAAATTTGAATAATAAAGTTTACGTCACAGAATTTATAATTGTTTTTAATAATCCATTGATAAAATATTCATAATAAATTCCTAATGTATTGATTAATTATTATTGACAATAATTACAAGGAATTAGTTTCGTTTTTTTATTTATTATTAATTTTTATATATTTTTTAATACAGTAAAATATACTTCAATCAGTCACGTTACCATTTAGTAAAAAATTCTTTAGTCAAATATTGAGCAATAATGCACCGTTGCAAAAAGATGGTTGTGGGTTACCACTCACAATGGTACAGTATCTGCATTTTAATTCTTCAACCTGGAAGTAGTTGAAGCGTTTATTGGTTCGGAACAAGGCCACTTCGAATTTCTTTAACGTATTGCACAGGTTGTTGCAATTTTTTGTATGAAATGACAGGTGCTGTTATTATTTACACTAGATCACTGTGGTCTGAGGTCACAGAGTGTTTCCTGTTTAACCATCGGAAGGAGAAAGGAGGGAGTTGTACTGACCGAATCGTCACTTTAAGCTTTGTTTGGAATTTAGTCCTACAGGTCAATATGTTCGAGTCATAAGAGCTCAGAGTGACCCCCTATATGTGGTCCATCAAGCAGGTTCCAGGAATGATCACAACGAAAAAAAAAAACAAGAGTCCTTTTCCAATGCTGAAAATTTCAATTCAAAAAACTTTTTGATCATTAGCAGCGATCACCTTTGAAAGTCTCATTCTGGACTTTCAAAGGTGACCCAGTGAAGTTCAAACTATGCAGATTCATCCTAGTGGAGTATCCAGCGCAGCAAGTTTTCCAGGCCTTCAACTCTTGTCAACTAGATACCACTTTGGATCCTACTCAAATTTCCAAGGTCAAATATTACCTCTGATTGGACTATAAGGACAATTAGCATATAATCGAAATTAAAGTATCATATTTAGTAAATACAACTAACTGAAGTATGGGATCCAGCTAACCGATGTAAACCCGATGAATGATGCTATTATGATAATTGCTTCTAACTATACGCCCTACTTTGTCGTTAAGGGGCAAAGCCAGCTTGCTTGCATAAACAGATTTAATAATACTATATCAGAAGCTAGCGCAAAAATACCAGTTGATCAAAGAAAGTGTACCATATTACAAGGCCCAAAGCCGTACTAGAGACCTCAATCCACAAGCTGTACTGGGACCGCGCCATAATAATGGACAAGACAATCCCGCATAACAGACCAGACATAATCCTCATCGATAAGAAGGAAATGGCTACCTACCTGATTGACAAAGTGGTGCCCAACACCAGCAACCTCCAGAAAACATACGAGGAAAAGATCAAGAAGTGGGACCATTGGGACAAATATCAAGACCAATACTGTGAGAAGGACGCTGCGTGATATGAGTTACCAGGATCGCGCAGCCGTCCACAAGCCACTAATACCAAATGTTATATCGTCTAGCTTGGTATAAGGCCTGTCATTTTTCGACCGTAGACCAATGAAAAGCTGTGCTTTGTTGTGAAGATTCACGGTACATGGTCTATGAATTCGACGGTCGTGTCTGGGTGTAGAGATTGCCCATAGAAAGCTACCTGACGGACGTGATCGTCCCGACAATGAAGTTTGGCGGAAGCGATGGAGTGTTTCTATGGATGTTTTTGAATAGAGCATTTGGCCTGGGACCATTGGTTGTTTTTGACAAAACCACGAATGCTGAGGGCTATATAGATGTCCTGGAGACAATAACACTTTACTTATGATACGGCAGCACGTTGGGGAAGACCCACTAGATATGGCAATGATCTTATAACTTTATCCAACCTTTATTATACTTTCAGAATTTCTGTGAGTGGTGTATGTGTATATAGAGAATGGCATTGTTTTGTATTGGCATTCCTTTATTTTAATGTGTATCCAGGGGAGGGCCGTCCCGAGGATGAAAGGAGTGGACGGCTGGATGAGTGTGTGTGTGTATATATAAACTACGCATTAATTTATAATTTATATATTATACTTACAATATAATCTTTTCTTCTATGTTTAATTTCACCTGCTTCTTGGTTTCACAGTAAGCCACCCTGGCAGGACCTCCCAGAAATTTAAAAGCTTCATTTTGGAAGAAAAAAAAATAAATAATAAATAAATATTAAAATAAACCCAGCAGCAGTTGATGAAAGGATGCAAAAACAATCATAAAAATTATCGATTGGATTACTTACTGTAGTTAAAGATGCTTTCGACATCATTCCGGGAGCAAAGTGAAGGAAAACAAACACCAATACGAGAAATCAGATATTTGGGATTCACTCTGGCGTTCTTTAAAAATTTAAAAAACTGAAATAAAAAAAAAAAATAATAAAAGTAATCATCGTAATACTATTAATTAAAAGTAATACTATTAATGATTTATCCAACGAGAAAAACAAAGCTCTCTCTTACCGTCTTGGTGTTGGCAATGTAAGAAGCAGACCGGTTGCCATGATGATAGTCTTCCAAAGCGTTCAGAATTGCCTTGGAGGGACGGAGCTCAACCATACAGTACTGGCCACGTATTTCTTCTTTCTTGCCTGCACTGATACTAAGACATTCATCGTATTCTCCAAGGGCTGTTACGGTCCCTCGTAAAATTCCGCTGGGAGGTTTACCCATCGCATCCAGCACTGAAGAAAGAAAGAAAGATTTAAATCTATATTTTATTGTCATTAGACCATCGGTAAATATAAATAGATTTTCAAAATCCATTATAGGCATTTTGACCGCATAACCCAATAGACTTGTACGTGGTCCACTCAACAAGAGTTTGGGGTTTCTGGGTTAGTGGAGGTAACTTTAAGTGAAAGACTTCTTTCAGCTGACGTCACAGTCTCGTGTCATTCAAATCTAACTTTCCGTTTCATTTGGTTCAAGTTGTTACGCGCTGCCACTTTGTAACCTGTTGTCACGTGCTCAAAGACACCATTCACTTGACGCTTCTTAGGAGCCGCTCACAAATTTCATAATGAAATATTTTATATATTTTTTTATATATTTATACGTATTATAAATAACGAAATATTTTTATTAGATTGTTTAGAGACTTTAGTTTTAAATATCTGTCAACCTACTTGTCTTTTATTTTCATTATTTTAACCTTCATTGGTCCCTCTCCAAGGGACTGTTCGCTTTAATGTCTTATTCTTAAGCAATACGATAATGCTGCTTGAATTGAGTTTTATTAGATATAATTCAAGTATAGTTTACTCGAGGGACTGTTTATTTACACATATGACCATTACGATTGAGCAAAACAACTTGTTGTGAAAGAAAACCTCTGTAGGTATCATGTGGGTCAACTACAGAAATGGCGGTTTTGGTAGGTTGATAAGAAAATGGGACATTTGCAACTGTAAGCTTAGCTGATGTTTACCAATGTAAGACAAAGACAATTTAAACTATAAGTAACGGATCGATGCGTACAGTTTTCATCTTGGAGCTTCCTCAAACATCCGAGTACACTAACTTAAAGAATATACAAATTCTGGCAGATATTCTGTCCACGAAGTTTGCTGGCAATTTCTTAACTTTGAATATGCTGGCTGTTTTCTTCTGGCAGGGACCCATACTTCCTCCAGTTCAAGGTTGAGGTAAACCTGCAGTTGTTGAAAACTAAGGAATGGTAAGGTATTATAACATCCTATTTGCACAGTGGTTCTTCGTTTATTCATAAGAACAAATGAACTCCCAATGTGACGTTCTCAAGTATGGTTTTCAGGTTTGCGTGCGATGTTTACCTCTGCTTCCTTCTCTGTCCTCTTACGAAAGACATTTGAACAGAGGAAAATGGAACAGCTGCACACACTAACATGAACACTACTCACGAGCGAAAAACATGCGTCGAATTAAAACGCTCCTTAAAATTATACGTCTAGAAAGTAAAGGGGATTACTTAAAATCTGATATTATAAAAACAGATGTTTTATTGCAATGATCCAATACTTTTTGCAGCGAAGTGTATTTACGATAGCTTTACTTTTCTCTTAAAACTAAATACTATTAATATGTTAGGGCATCTCATTAATGCGATGGAAATATCGTCCATTCCTCCAACCAAACAGTTTTAATTGGGCCAATGATGTTGGCTTCTATGAACGAGACCTCACATGTCCCACTCTGTCAATTATGGAGTGATTCCAGAGACAAAGCGACCAGAGAACTTAAATGTATTCTATTACTGATGTGGCTGCATGAGCTATTAAATCTGGATGCTTTCAAAGCGCATGGTTAAAATATGGGTCTGTAGGGCACACAGGTTCAGAAAGTACCAAAGCAACAACATGTGGCCAGTGTTGACAAGTAGGTCATATACTATATCTGGTATCTGTAAGGGGACTTGTAAAAAGTGAGATCCAGATGACAAAGTGGTCAATTCGAATCCTTCCGAACTTTTCAGAAATGTTATGTAGAAATTCAAGTGGAATATCAACTGATCCATCTGAAGTAACCTAAGTTCCTGAAGAATAACTAGTGGGTATTAAAGTATTCCTTCCACCTAAGATGTACGCTCACTGGCCAAAAAATTAGAAACCTTTATTTGTTCCACAGTCCAGTCTTGTAGTTGGCGGTTTAGCTCCAGTCGAATATTTCGATTTTTTTTTACCGAAAGGCACCACCAAATACGGAGGATGCGGAAAGGTCAGGAATGACCACCGCATGTTCACGGAGCAATATGGCCTTAGTTGCTAATGCTCCTAAAAAACAAACAACAACAACCGAAAGAAATGGTTTTCGTATAGGCACTCGAGCACCATATCCCAGATTCTTCAACTCCCACCCCACAGTTCGTTTGGAAATGGGTCTTTCTTTGCCTAAATCGAATTTTTCAGTCATTTGCTATATACTGGACCGTCTGTAGATTTTCTCTCGTCCCTCGTTTATTGTATACTTTTGAGATGATTGGTTTCCGACCAGGGATTTCTTTTGTTAATCTTTTCAAATGAAACATTCATTTAATACGTTATGTAATAACGATAACAAAGCAGTCACTTTTTGAACTCACGAAACAACCGACACGATGGTGAGAACCCGTTTCGAGTAAATGCCAGTTATACTTCACGAAAGGGGAGTGCTTTCGTAGCGCAATCTCTGACGATAACATGGTAACCTCATTGTTGAATGTAGCGAGTTTTGTTCATTGCTTTTTCTAGTTAAAATACAAAAATATTGGGAACGCAGTTAATAATAAGTTGGTCTGTCTTTAGCGGCAATAGTACCCCTTAGCAATAATTCTACAAGGTATGTACAGGTGTCTCTGGCGTCGGCATTCTGATCACGAGGTCCGATGGAATGGTCAACAAAAAGCCACGACTTGGCACTATGCGAATTCTTCTTATTGGGGTGGCAAAGAAGAGGTTTACGAGAACAAAAACACAAAATAGGAGCGGCTTTTCAAATACACTGTGGACCTTTTACAGTCTTCTCTGATATTCAGGACAATGTCCCGACGAAGTTCCATTATGTTGTAGGTTTGCTTCTCAAGTTTTCTGTTAAGTCTATTAATAAGAATTTTGATGATAGGGTGTAGTAAAAGAATATGCCAAAACTCATCATCACCCACGAACCAGATGATATCATACGGCTGATAATACTGGTACCATTAGAAGGGAATGGACACGGAGTTCTAAGTTGGAGTTCTAAATAACAGTACTGAAGTCTACAACGACTACACTATTCGACAAAATTAACATAACAAAATGTTTTTCATGAATATTTTATTGTGACCAGTGTTGCCAAAGGTGAATATTTGATATAATAGGCATCCTAGCATGCAAATTCCGAGTACCCAATTGAAATCTATCCACCACCCTATAGAGCAGCACATTATGCAAATTATTCATGCCTATAAAAATACGAATTGCGACCACATCACTTCATTCCCGTTTTTGGATTGTTCAGTGGGACAGCCACATCTCCGTACTCAGGATGGCAGGTCATCGTCGTTTAGATGATTCTTTGCGATGGTGGGCCGTTGGACGACTTGAAGCCGGGCAGTCGCAGACGGGAGGTGTCACGTTGGTTTAATGTGTCACGCAGCGCCCTCTCCGCACTTCGGAAGCAGTTTCAGGAGACAGGAGCCATTAGAAGAAGAGCTGGCGAAGGTCGCCCGAAGGCTACTTCAACCAGAACAGACCGTTATCTGGATCTAGCAGCAAGACCCAACCCTACGATGTCCTGTCATCAACTGGTGAAAACATTTCCAACCGGACTGTGTTAAGAAGGCTCAATTCAAATGGACTGTACGCAAGGAAGTCAGTGGTTTGTATCTCCTTAACCCCAAACCACCGCAGAATTCATCGAAACTGTGCCATGAACATGTGACTTGGAGCCCTGACAAATGGGTACAGTTCTGTTCTCTTTTTTGGTAATTCTTATACAACCCTTATAAATGTCCGTTATACCTGTCCCAAGTTTCTCCCTGTCTCCTCATTTCATTGTAAGAGCCAAGAGGGTAACTATGGACCGGTTAGTCTGGATTCAGTGATAGGGAAAATCATGGAGGCAATTATTAACATTGCAATACAGGGACATTTAGATAGAAATTAAATTGTAAAGGATATACAACACGGTTTTGTTAAGAGAAAGTCATTTAACTAATGTAGTTGGCTATTTTGACAGTCATCGATAAGAGCGATGTAAAAAATAATTTCCACATTGTTTATTTGGATTCAGTCCAGCACGAATTCTGATGTATAAGTCAGAAAACGTTGGAAGATTATAAGGCGGATCGCGGAGTTGCTGCAGGGTAGGAGGCAGAGGGTTGTAATATATGTTTTACTTTATTCAGATTGGGCTAATGTTAGGAATGGAGTTCCCCAAGCTCGATACTGGAACCACTGTTATTTCTGAATTTCATAAATAAAATGGATGGAGGGATAGAAAGCGTGAAATCGAAAGCTGCAGATGATATGAAGATTGGGAAAGTGGTTAATGATCAGCGCAAGCAGTTATATTTTAAGGCAGCAAATTGCAAAGTACGCTTGAGAATAACAATCCCCCAAATAACTTACACACTTCATGGGTTTGAACTAAAAACACTAGAGGAAGAAAGAGATTTGAGAGTTACGATACGGTCCAACATGAAGTTCCCCAAGCAGTGTACACAGGTGGCAAGGAAAGCCCATGATGTTCTATCGATCACTTATCGAACATTTGCTTGTAGAAATAGGAGTCATAAATCAAATCTCATAATCCCTACTGTACACTGATCCCTACTGTCAAAATCCCTTCTGTACACTGAGTGATAATCGCCGAGTTGGCTAAAAAGTGGAGACTGACTGGGATTATGGAATTATATTATGATCAGTATACAGTAGGGATTATGACTTCCTATTCTGCGCAAATAGGTGTATGTATGGACATAACGCTGGTGAAGTACCAAAGACAGGAACGGCTAATATAAGATTGTAGTTCGCATACGTAGCGATTAGTTTTTGAGTGCCTGGGAAGAATGGGTCGGCGTAGAGATCTTTTCGACTTCGAACATGGAATGACTGTAGGGGCGAGATGTGCAGTTGCCAGTATTTTGACAACAGCCAAGATGTTAACTATTCCCGTTCAGTGGTGTCACGAGTCCACCATGGCTGAACAGCGGTCGAGCAACCAGTCAAAGGTCACACGTGGGACAGCTATGTGTGATCGATGCCCATGCTGAGTGTCGCGTGGGTTGTGTTTCGTCTCTTAACACAGCACCTCTGCAGAGTGTCCTCGTGGGTAGCACAGTTGGTATAATCACCGTGTTCCCCACACCGGATGGAAAAGACCTAAGTTCGAATCCCTTCAATGACGCCAGGAATTTTTATGGGCCTTTTTCACAGCGTAGCTGGGTTAGTTTTCTCTGGGGACGGTTTTTTTTCTCCCGGAAACTCGTGTGTTTCATCCAGCAAGCGGCAAATCGATTACAGAACACATGCAAGTTACAGACATATTATGTATGATGCAATATGGCCAAATTTGCTGATGCGCCTAAAACTCTACTACAACCAACCAGCACTATCACAGGACACCACCTTACAACGCCTTGTGGAGTCCATGCCAAGATATGTAAGGCTGTATTATGGTCAAAAAGTGGCCCCACGAGTTATTAGCACTCCGGTTGAGAACTGTATTACAGATGGTACATCCAATTACTAAATTGTAGTTATGCGTAACTACAATTCAGTAATTGGACTACTGATTGAGGTAATGCAATATGTCAGTTAACAGGGCTAGCGCTAGCGTTTGTGGCGCAAACTTGTAACGGCACCTAACGACTATTTTAGGCGGTGCCTGTGGCAAGTACCTTATCTACGCACCCCTAGCGCCGGCCCTGTGTCAGTAAGAGTTTATTTCCTATCGATTGTGGACTATTTACAGCATACGCGAATGCTATTTGTATTTTTAGTCGTTAATTAGAGGTCACTTACTTTGGATCGAAGACTCTTTCAAGTTAAGCGCTCCAAGCCCCACCGTTATCAAGCCACTAATGCACCGTCCCGATATTTCGGTGCCCTCTGCCCCATCCGGCATGCTGGACATGACCATTCTGAAAGCTGACCCCACGAGCTTCTTCAGTCTGTCTTCGACATCCTTCATCGTCTCTTCAAACTCCGCGTGGTCCTCGTTTGCTGGCGATGTTACGCTCGGCCTGTGGGTGGTTGTTGGTGCCGCGGAGATGCCCCTAGTCGTCGGAATCGCCGTCGGTTCATAAACGCTAGTGTTCGACTCGCTGCCATCGGTGACACACTTTGCTGACCCTAACAGTAGCAACTGGAGAGCAAACAGATAAACTTTCCCCATAACTGCTCCGCGCACCACGCAAATGCTTGTACTCAATTTCCCCGCATCGAACACACTCTTACTATCCGTCTCAAGGCCGTATGAAATTGCCTCCCCCCCTCTTTGCGCATGCGAGGTAAGAAGATTTGGAAATGGTTACCTCATTCAGGTGCGCCTACAAACATTGTCAGCAACACGTCATACGTAAACTCTAAGGCTGCAACGTGCTTTGTGGTCTCAACGAGCGCGAGGATGTATATTATTGGTTCTGTTTTTCACTAAAGAAGTTTGATGGTTAGGTTTATAATTTACAAGAGTTTAACTTGCAGATTTATAACAGGGAAAATACGCTTCAATACCTAAATATTAGAGATTCCCTGGATGCTGGAGATTTATCTCGGATCTGCCGGTCCAGGTGATTCTCCCTGGAACAGCAGATTCGAACTCAGGTCTTTTGAACCCAGTGTGGGGGAGGACTGTGATTATACCACTCTACTGCCCACGAGGGCATATATAAAGAAAATGATAAAATAATTTGGCTTTTTAAAACCAATAAGGATTTTGACTCAATATCTTTTTGATTTCAAGTTTCTGCTTTGATCTTCTGGATTCCAATTTACGCTTCAGTAAATGGACTTGGTAATTCTGCTCAGATTTTGTAGATGTGTTCGCACACCATTAAAGCAAATTATCTTAAAATTGCGAAGAAAATGACCTTAACAGACCATATGGTTACTGGCTTCTTTTCAGATTTAAACTCTTGTAAAATGTTCATTCTTGTTTAAAATTATTAAAACAACTGAAATTACTGGAAAGCGTACAGAAATTTCGGAAGACATGAATATCTCTCTTTTTCAACAGTGTGAACCTTATCCTCTGGAGAAGATGACTTGTTAGAACATTTTCTTAAAAATAGTGAAAATTTTCAAGCTCCTGAAATCCAAATCCAAACCATTCAGCTTGCGTTTGAAATTTATATATTTTATTTTGCAGTTTATTTTGCTGAGGATGAAAAACTTTTCAAAACACGCCTGCAGGAGCTCTGAATTTCTTCCTTATAATGGCGAGGACTCTCAGGAAAAATTTACTTCGAATCTCTAATACAAATATTTTTGGAAAATACGTCTACCAGGGGCGAGCCTAGATAGGGGCTATAACTCCAGGGCCGGATTAAGGTTGAAATATGCCCCCAGCCATATTTAAATTTGAGGCCTCTTTAATATAGAGACTTCAACGTAGCCTGTATACCCCCCACCTCATTATCAAAATGATGTGTATTTTTTATTGTCACATGATAATTAAAGCTTAATAATTCCTTGAAACACTCCTTTACAGACCTTAGAAAATTCTAAAAAAAATTAAATTACTGAAAAAATTCAAAAGAAGTCCTAGATAGACTTCTTTTAGAGTCTATCTAGGATTTCTAAAAGAAGATCTGCTTGGCAGTGATCATTTACTACTAAAAGATGAACAATAGCCGTAGGCATAGGCGAAAGTGATTCTTGCACTGCTTCTATTAGAATGAGCAGCAGTCTGGAGGGTGGAGTGCTGGGGGATTTCAGGGACTGGTTGCAGTCATCATGAAACAAATAAATACACGCGCTCTGTTAGGGTAACTAAGAATAAGAGCAGGTTTTTTTTTTTTTTTTTTATATTATATTATATAAACCACGAACACAAGAGGTATTAGAACCTATAGTACTTAGTACCGTGCTTGGGTTGGAGGTTGAGAAGACGAAAGAAGATATTTGTTGACATTGGACTTGAATTTCTGTAGATTGTAATTTTCAGGAAATACGTATGAAGGAAGGTTGTTCCAGAAAACGGCAGTTGAATGAATAAATGAGGAAGATGAAAAGTTGGTTCTGTGGGTTTGAAGTTGGACAGTAAATGGATGTTGGCTGGTGGCGGCACGTGTTCGGACTGTTTTGAAAGAGAGAGCGGGAATTATAGAAGCCAATTCAGAAGAACAGTGCCCATGGAAGTATCTGTAGAAGAGGCATGCAGCAGAAATAGTACGTCTATGAGACAACGAGTGGAGAGACTGTTAGAGATGAATCATTAATTAACCTGCCTGCCCTCTTCTGAATGGAATCAAGAAGCCTGAGAGAGGTTTTGGGGGCACCACCCCAGATGTGGGAACAATATTCCATGGCAGGGCGGATTTCCGATTTATACAGAATGAGCAGCTGTTTGGAAGAAAAGTAACGCCGAGAGCGAAAGAGAAAACCAAGTTTTTTAGATGCAGAGGAAGCAATATTTGTAATGTGCTTGTGCCAAGAGAGATTAGAAGTCAGGGCAATCCCCAAAAGAGATATATCATTTTGCCTAGAAATCGGAGTGTCACTAAAGATAAGCATAGGAGCAGAAGAATCCTTTTTGCGAGATATAAGACAAGGCTGAGTTTTAGAAGGGTTGAAATCAACTAAGTTGTCTTTGTCCCACTGGAGAATTACCTGAAGATCGGCATTTAAGGAATTGGTAGCAGATTTTCGAGAAGTTTAAGCTGATTGAGCAGGACAAGGTTTCTCAAAATGGAAAGTGGAATCAATGTACTGTCTTCGGCAAAACTTTGGATAGGATTTCCAATCAATGGAAGAAGGTCATTAATATACAAGAGGAAAAGAGTGGGGGAAAGAACTGAACCTTGGGGGGACACCGGCATTAGTGGAGAAGTTAGAAGACAGAGAGCCATTTACCATCACCCTCAGTGAGCGATCAGAGAGGAAACTGGATTACCAATTACTAAAAACAGTTGGCAAACCATAAGATGGAAGCTTGTTTAGAAGACCTTTATGCCAAACACAATCGAAAGTCTTTATAAGATGTCAAGAGCAACTACTTGTGTTTCACCGAACCTTTCCATTGAATTAGTCCATAAATGGGTAACATAAGCCAGGATATCACCAGTGGATCGACACTGACGGAATCCATACTGGCGATCGTTGATCAGACGGAAGGTTTCTAGGTAGTTTAAGAGTTGGCGGTTAATTGATTTCTCCATTACTTTAGAAAGAGTAGAAGTAATTTCAATGGGACGATAATTAGATGGGAGGGATTTGTCACCCTTTTTAGGAACTGGCTGGATATGAGCAAATTTCCAAGCAGAAGGAAAAACACCTTTGGAATAAGAAAGTGAAAAAAGGAGGCAAAGAATAGGAGTAAGTTCAGGAGCACAGGTTTTGAGAACAAGTGGAGAAATACCATCGGGACCTGGAGCTTTCTTAGCATCGAGATTCATCAAAATCCTTCTGATATCCTTTTGACGGAAGACCACAGGAGGCATTGAATGGAGCGTGTTGGGAATGGTGGGAGGTGTTTTACCAAGATCATTAATACATGAGTTGGAAGAAAAATGGGAGGCTAGCAGGTCAGCTTTATCCTTGGCTGAAGTAACAACAGAATCATCTTGTTTGGACAGAGGTGGGAGCAGAGATGGGCAAAAGTTGCAGCCAATAGCTTTGGCAAGAGACCAGAATGCTCGGCTACCATTAGGGCAAGAAACAAGTTTCCTACTCTTAGCCTGTTCGAATGAAACAAGACAATTACGATATGCAACATTCTTCTCTTGAACAGTCTTAGCACATTTATTGGAAAACCAAGGTTTAGATAAAGGACGAGATTTTAAAGTGGAGTGTGGGATAAAGGATTCCATTCCTGCAAGAATAATTTCAATGACACGATCTGAGCAAACATTGACATCAGAAGTTTTGAAACAGTAATCCGACCAAGGAAAAGAAGAAAAGAAATATCGCAGGCCATCCCATTTTGCATTCTTGTAATGCCAAACAACACGAGGTTGGGAATAGCCATGAGATAAAGGTTGTTGTTGTTGTTGTTATTTGATTTTTAGGAGCATTAGCAACTAAGGCCATATTGCTCCAGGATATGCGGTGGTCATTCCCTGACCTTTCCGCATCCTCCGTATTTGGTGGTGACGGGCTCAAACCCCGGTCTAATCAAGGAGCGTGTGCTACGCACTGCTGCTCCTTCCCACCTGGCTACGGAGGCGCTTGAGATAAAGGTTCCATTGGAGAAGAGACAATCATCAAGTTGTGATCTGAAGTGCCTAAAGGACCTCTCACTTCGACCATGTACTTAGAAGGGTTGTTTGTGAGAAAAAGATCAAGCGTGTTGGCTGTATGATTCGGATTGTCCGGTATTCTTGTAGGTAAATGAATAATCTATGCAAGGTCATTAGTAATTGCAAAAGCCTCAGCATCTCGTCCAGCTTGGTCGGTGTGACTAGAAAATGGAAGCCTCCTGGAGTTGTGAACATTAAAATCACTAAGGAAAATTACCTCACTGTTAGGAAAGTTGGACTGGAGAAAGTCAAGTTGCAAAGAGAGGAAGTCAAAGAGCTCCAAGTGATTAGTGGAGTTGGGAGAACGGTAGAGACAACAGATGAATTTGACACAATGAGGTAGAGAGATTTTAAGCCAGAGAAGATCAAAGAGAGGAGATTCCAAATCGCCTCAAAGGTGGTACTTGTGCACATATGCACAAGTACCACCTTTGAGGCGAAAGGAATCATACAGCGAATAATTTGGGCATCTGAGATGAGCAGTAGTTGAATCAACTGATAACTGAGATTCAGTCAGAAAAAGTACATGGGGTTTGGAAGACTGCAAGTGGAAATGGACATCGTTGAGATTAGAATTGAGACCACGTATATTTGTGAAATGAATTAGGAAGTCCTTGGGAGGTTTAGATCTTTTCGCACATAAGCTTGCTCTATTAGTTTGAAAATTCATTGTGTATTCAATAGTAAGAAAGAGTGGGTGGGACATACTGTATGAAGTAATGAAATTTTTGGATATGCTGTACACATGGTAAGAATATACCCAGATCTTTGACATAACGTGGCCTCGACAATGCTCCTCGGATACACACTACTCGGACTCCCTCCAGTCACTATCTGGCAGAGTAGAGGTAGCAAAATTATACACTAGGTGATCCGGAAGCATCCTAGACAGTGTACTAACTAGCGGCCGGCCTGCGAACACCGTTTTAGAGCTGTACCCTCGAAATGTAAGGAATATTGGATCTCGCCACGATGTTCATCATAACCTCAAAATTCATCAGTCATACTGCATAATGGAAGAGATGGGGAAGGGTTGACCGGAACTTAGCTCTGGAGACTAAACATGGGTTCCACCACTTCAAGCCTCCAATAAGCAAAGTGGTGGTATTGCACCGGTTGATGAGAGTCATCTACCACCTAGGTGCATGCATACTTGCGTGTACACCAATGCTAGAAGTATAGTAAATAAATTTGATGAATTTGAGGTGTAGGTCGAAACATCGAAGGCAGATATTGTTGGGATATCAGAGACGTGGTGTCGCACAGATATATGGAATGCAGAACTGGAATTTGGGGAGTACAATGTGTACAGGAAGGATAGACAGGATAGAAAGGGAGGGTTTATGCTATTAGTTAAGAAACACATAAAATCGAAGAAAGTACAGCCAGTCGACATGAGTGGATAGAGCAGTGTCGAGTCAGTTTGGCGTGACATAAGCATTGGGACATCAAAATTGAGAGTAGGAGTGTGTTATAGGCCTAATGACTGTGATGAGTATAATAAAAAAGTGTGCAGAGAAATAGATTGGGCAAGTAAATCAGAGAGTCTTATAATGGGGGATTTTAACTTCCCAAATATTGACTGGAACTTGTGGATTGGTCACTCGCACACTACCAAGACTTTTGTGGATTTATTGGATGATTGTTTTCGAGAGCAACATGTTCGAGGGGCAACCAGAGGGGGTAATATCTTTGATCTGATTATCAGCAGTGGTGACTCATGCATTAGGAATTTGCAGATAAATGAACCACAAGGTGGCAGTGATCACAGTGTACTGATGTGGGATTTACTTAAAGATGTTAACACCACCAAGTGTAAAGGGTTTTTACTTCCATAAAGGTGGCTACAGTGGTCTCAGGCAGTTTTTGAATTCTATACGGTGGGACCAACTGATGATGTTAAAAACAGTCAATTCTAAATGGGAGACCTTCAGGGAATTAATCTTGGAAGCTACTAGGCTTTACATACCAATTAAGAAATACTGTTCAAGGTTTTGGCCTAAATGGATGTCAGATGAACTAATGAGGCTCGTGGGAGAGAATAAAAATGCATGGGATGCATATAAATTAACAGGTGACACAGAAGCCTATGATAGGTACAGTATAAGCTGATCTGTAATCAAGTCACAAAGGAGATTAGGCATGAGAAGGCAGATTACGAGCAATATTGGGAAAGGATACAAAGAAAAACACCAAAGACTTCTTTACTTATGTATACTCTAGAAGTAATGGAATGAATCAGATTGGTCCACTTGATATCAATAGTTTGACTGTAGATGATCATTCTCAGATAACTGCCAAACTAAATGAGTATTTTGCATCTACATTCACACACGAGGAGTTATTCAAGAACGAGAGGGCCAGATGTTTATCAAACTCTAACAGGGAGTTAAATGATTTTGTAATAACTGAGAGCAAAGCGAAGGAGAAATTGCTGAAGTTAAACATAAGAAAGCCACCATTCGTGGACTAATGTTATTAGTGGAGTTCCCCAGGGTTCGGTGTTCGGTTTTTGGGCCCATTGTTGTTTAGTATATTCATCAACGATATTGATGAAGGTATATCGGGCTTAATGTCGAAATTTGCAGATGATACAAAGGTTGACAGGATTGTTAAAGGCAGTGTGCTACTGCGACAGGATCTAGAAGTGTTGTGCAGATGGGCTGAGACGTGGCAACTGAAGTATGCAGTACATTGACAAATGCAAAGTACTGCATATGGGTAGCAGTAACCCCCAGAGAAATGTAACAACTGTGTGATACTACATCATGGTGCTAGAGAATGTAAAAGATCTGGGGGTAATTGTGTAGTCAGATATGAAATTTTCTGACAGTGCAGACAGGCTGCACTGTCATGGGGTCTTATCAATTATATACAGGAATTTTGCTAGTAGAGAAAAGGAGGCCATTAACCCTTTGTATAAGGCAATGGTCAGGTCATACCTTGAGTACTGCGTACAGGTCTTTAGGCCTCATTTTAGGAACGATATAGAGTTGTTTGAGCCAGTAGAGAGAGAGGGGCAACAAGATTGGTGAGGGAACAAAGGGGTGGTCTTACCAAGAAAGGCTTAAATTCTGCAAATTGCAGCGTCTGGAGACTAGGCACCTGCGAGGTGATCTGATTGAGGTGTATAAGGCCTTGAATGGGTTGAGCAAGCTCAATTCTGATGGAATTCCTGCTCTTTTGATATTACGAACCTGAGGAGGCATAAATTCAAATTGAGGAAAGACAGTTGTAGAATAAATGTGCGGAAATTTGCCTTTGGCCAGCAGTTGATTACTGGAACAAACTTCCATCTGTCGTTGTGGAAGTTGATAGCTTAAATAAATTCAAGAGGAACTGGACAAATTTTTAGAGGGAATGGATGTGTGAAATGTTTTTTTTTTTTTTTTTTTTTTTTTTTTGTTTGGTTGACTTGCTTTCCTACATCACATGCCTCTATTACTACTACTACTACTACTACTACATCTGCAAATTTAGACATTACGCCCTCTTTCCCTTCATCGATGTCATTTATAAAAATCAAAAACAACTGTGGTCCTAATCTGATCCTTGGGGAACCCCACTTCTTACATTAACCCAAACTGAGGAATAACCATATATCAGAACCCTCTGCCTCCTGGCCTGAAGCCATCCAACTATCCATCCAAGGATTTTCCCTGTGATTCTAACCTGTTCTAGCTTATAAAGTAACCGCTCATGTGGGACTGAATGAAATGCTTTGCTGAAATCCAAATAAACAATGTCGAAGTTATTCTCTAAATGCAGCTCTTAAGTGACCCTGTCCGAATAGCTAACCAGATTAGTTAAACATGATTTTCCCTCAACAAAACCATGTTGAATATCCTTCAGAATTCGAATTCTATCTAAATGATCCTGAATTCCATCCTTTATCATTGCCTACATGATTTTTTCCTACTACTAAAGTTAGACTGACCAGCCGGTAATTTTCCGCTTCACTCTTAGAACCGCCCTTATGTATTGGAGATACATTGGCACTATACATTGATACATATTTTGCCGTCATTTTAGCTTCACTTTTTATTAGTCTATTAATATGATTATGTGGATTTGACACTCTAAATGGGCTTTGGACTCTCTAATGTATATTATATAAATAAATATTAATAATAAAATGTAAGATGTCTAAGACCCTGATCCATTTTTGCCTCCAAGGTTTTGTTTCGATCTATCCCTACTCTTTGAATTTTCTTACATGTGCGTATCCAAGAGATTGTCTTTCAATTTATTAGTAAACTTGTAAGAGATATTTTGAGTGGATTTTATTCTTTTATGTGGTATTATGAAGAAAAGGCTTGAACTTCCAGGATTCCAGTAGCCCTTTGTTATTATTAAGTTATACGTAATGGTCTTAACAACAAAGAAAAGGGAAAGTTCTTTGAACTGGTTGACTTGCTGCTATGGACATCAATCAATACTCGAATAATAACTGAGCAAAGTGTACCGATGTCTTAACCTTTCTAATTTTATGGACTGCATCTGCCATAACCCCATTTTTCTGATCATTCTACTTTCCTGTCTGTGCACCCTCCTAATGCATACAAGTCAGTGCGCTTTTTGTTTTTACTTTCTGCTTGATCAAACAGACAAAGAGAAAACCCCAAGCACTGAATAAATATTTGGTTCAGATGTGACGATAACAAGATTGTCATGTGACAGATGACGTCATTGTCTTTAGAAAGTTCACGTTAAATATTTGTTTTCTCGGACCTGTACGAAATATGGCTGATCCTACAGTACCGAAGGGAAGGAAGGGGAAAGCCTAAGGGAGTTCTTTGTATCTTGCGCAAAGCACCAGTTAAAAACAATTGGCCATCTGTCAATAGGCCAACTACCATTATGGTTAAGAGGCCTGAGAGTTATTGCAATAAACTTTACAATTTTCATGGAAATATGGAAAGTTTCTGTTCCTCCAAATACTTTGCATTTGGTAGCATTAAACTTTAGCAGCCATTTTTGAACACATACTTGCAGTCCGTCCAAATTCATTTCAAGTAGAACAGCTTGGTTCAGATCGTTAATCACCCTCCTGACTGCTTCACCCTCCAGTCTACTCTGAAAAGTACTTATTTCTGACCACCCTTTTCTTCCTATCCTCCAACCAACCCCTGTTATCCTAACCTGCTAATTTTATACAGTGCCACTCATGAGGAACTGTATCAAAAGCCTTACTTATCCACATAAATAACGTCAAAGTTGTCCCTCGCATCCAACTGCTTTATAACTTCATTACAGCAGTATATTAGATTTTTCAAGCAAGATCTCCCCTTCGCGAAACCATTCTAGACCTATGACGTCATTCACCCTTTCTGATCAGGGAAACATTGGCATTTCTCCAGTCCAAGGGAACAATCCCTGAATCTCTGATGATTATCTCATTAACGTGGCTAATGGTCGGTTCACTCTCAATATAAGTGGATGCACACCACCTGCCATTTGAGCAGATGGTGTGCATCTATTAAATCTATTAAATTTACTTTCTGCTTCTTTGTATAGATATATGAGTAGAACTCATTTTCCCCGTTCCTATCTCTGCCAACAATTTCTCATACTCAACCCTCGCAAGTATTACCCCATCAGTGGAAATTAAAATCCTGAGCTTTTCCTTTGACCGGACATTTCTTTGAATACCACCTATTTTAGGACATCATGATTACTTCCTGTTATCAGTTCTTAATATTTTTGATACTGCTTGAACCTTTGTTGAGAAGCAGGTCAAGGATATTGGATCCCCCCTTGTGCTTTCTCTAACTGACAGAGGTGTTTAAGACTCTTCCTTAAGCAGAAGGAATGAGGGCGGTATACTCGTGTTGGCAGGTCAAACTAGAATAAGGGGGCACAAATATGAAATCTCATGAAGTCCACCTTCAGGCAAGCGTGTTGCTGATCATTGGAATAAGTTGCCTCAAAGACATTGAGCTAAAGAATCCGACAAGGTTCGATGCAAAATTGGATTGTTGTTTTATAGAAATTGGCAAATTTTATACCCGTAATCACCTACAAAGGGCATCTATAATGAACAGCTAAAAATGACATAATAAATTTATGATTTTTTTCTAAATTTATTACGATTCAGTTCTATTTTTCTTATACTTTAGAAGCCTGATTGGTTGACATTTCCTAATATAGGTATAAATAAAAATTATTTAAAATAATAATAATAATATAGTTGGATGACTCCGAAACTTTTTATAAAGGTTTAAATATCTACTTGAAACAGTTAGAGATCTCATATCTGTTGTTTTTGATTAACCAAACAAAAATCATATGTTTTCGAACATCTAAGTGATTTTCTTCATTCTAATTGGTTTATTACTCATCTACAGGTGTAGTTCTCAGATGTCGTTGTGTTGTGATCGTTTCGAGAGATAGAGGTCAAATGTTACTCTAAAGCAGAGACTTCACCAGAGCAGGGAGGGAAGAAGTCGTTGTTGTAGTAGGATTTTTGGAGCATTAACGACCAAGGTCATATTGCTCCTTATGTCTGCAAATTTCGTGTTCTGTTGTCGATTTTCTTTTTTGCTGGATGAAAAACCATGCTAGCTTCGGCTGAGACCGACTAACTCAGCCACATTGTGAAAAAGACCCATGAAAATGTTTCCCTCATCGATGGGAGTCGAACTCAGGTCTTTTCCATCCGCTGTGGGGAGGACTGCGACTCTATTAAGTGTGCTGCCCACGAGAACGCGGGAAGAAGGGTTTTCGTTAAAAAAAAAATAAAAATACGGTACAAGTAAAAAACAAATCACGAATTCTGCTCAAATCATTTGTGCGATTTGAGTTAATCTTGGTCAGACCAAAAGGTATGTGAAGAGGACCTCACAACTGACGCTATGATTGTTTTTTTTCTGAAAAATCTCCCACTTCTTCATACACTGGTGTGTAAAACTTAAGGACCAACACTATTTCTAAAGGTGCTCTTTACTGATGAGAATAGATTCAGTCTCAGTAGCGATTCTGGACGTCAACTAATCTAGCGAGAGGTTGGCACACGGTATCACCCCGCAAACATCACTGAAAGGGATCGATATGGCGGTCGAGGTGTTCTCGTCTGGGGAGGCGTTATCTTGGATGGACGTACACAACTCCAGATACTGGAAGGCGGTACTGTAACCGGTGCACGCTATTGTACGGAGGTAATCCTTCCCCATGTGCGTCTGTTCCCAGGTGCCTTTGGCCCCGAGTTCGTGTTTATGGATGATAACGCCACACCCCATCGCACTGCAGCTGTGATATGCTTTTGGAAAGTGAGGACATTGTTCGTATGGATTGGCCTGCCCATTCCATCGATCTAAATCCCATTGAACACATATAGGTCACTCCGGGCAGACGCTTAGCGGTACATCCACACCCACCAGAAAATGTTCACCAGCTGAAGACAGCGCTGACAGAGGAATGGCCAATGTTACAGCAAGAACTTATCAACAACATTGTTCTAAGTATGGACAGGCGGTGCAAAGCCTGCATCGACATTAGGGGTGGCCATATCTCCTACTGAAGACCACCTCTTCCCTTTGTTCCATCTTTGGCAGTGATGCATCTGTATCATGGCAGGCGGTGCTATGTTTCAATTTTTGAATAAAGTCCCTCTGTACCGTTTTTTTTTTTCGTTGTTGTGTCGGTGTTGTTTCCTTCATCATTTCTGTACCTCACGAGGTTCCTTTGGTATGCTTTTCCCATATCCAGGCCACTCCTATGAGAAGCTATAGGTGAAAACCTGACTGGTCCTTAAATTTTACACACCAGTGTATAATACGCACGAGTGACCACATATTCTCTTCAAAGTGGTCACTCACATTATACATCTGTTTTTAAACTAATTTTCCTAAACCGCGTATAAGCAAAACAGTTTCCTTTAAGCAGTAATAAGGATAATAAAGCAAAAATATCTACTCTAATGAATTCCTGTCAGTAAAAGTAAACTTTTACTGACAGGAATTCATTTTGTTTACTGTTAACTTGATACAATAGTAACACCGTTTTAACACTTGGTAGTATTAAAGTATTTCACTGAAATATCCATCCAATGAAGTCACCAACAGGGGGAGCCACATTATCAGGATCAGTACAATAATGATGGATCTGGTTACTACGACCACCGATCTACTATTATTACACTCACTATGGTTACCGGTTTGTTTGCGTCGCTATAGTTACTGATTTCTTTACGTCACTATGGTTACCAGTCTACTGTTGCTATGGTTACCAATATCCCATTGTTTGTAATGTTATCTGCATTTCTTTCGTTAAAATCATCTGTTGCTCATTAGAAATGTCATAGAACCCAATTTGAAAACCCATGCTCTACTTGATTATATGGTTTTCTTCGAATCTTTTTTTAAGCGAAATGAACCCTTCCTCATCTTAATTCCCTCTCTCGATATTTTCAAGTTTTTTTCTCTAGTTTTCAACGAGTAGAGCAGAGAGAGAGAGAGAGAGAGAGAGAGAGAGAGAGAGAGAGAGAAATCAGCTTGCATAAGTTCACTTTGAGCAGTGAAACGGCGCATAAGCGTGACACGAATGTGTCCCCGCTACAAATGGTTAGGAGGGCACTGTGCCAGCGATAACCTCAGCTGCGGCATAGCCCACTCCACTGCGACCTTCACCCGTTCTGATTTAACCAGTTATGATCACATTATGTCTTGTTCCAGTAGGGCTCTGGGATAAGCTTAAGCACGAATCATCGTGTACGCTCATACGTCATCGTGACGTCACAGTACTGTCAGGAAATGAGGCTCGCTATAATGAAAATAAATGCGTTCTGTTGATATTTTAATCAAGGTGTTATTCACGGAATTCGATGGTTTCTCTAAGGGAGCTTCTCGATCATAAAATTACATTACTTTTCGGGCATATCTAACAGGTTTCATAAAACGTCACTTCCTTTCTCAAGACCAGTATAGGAGGCAAAGGTTTAGGTCTCAAGAAGAGGTAGAAGAATTTCTGATGACAAGAAAGGAATATTATGCGCAGATTAAGCTTGCTCGATGAATTTTAATTGGTACCGTATATGCTGGCGTATAAGTCGACCTTTGAAGCACTAAAATATCCTACAAACATTTAACGGCGACTCATATAAAGTTTGAAATCCTAAACTTTAATTAAAGACATAAAGATGAATTAATACAGTATATTTACATATTTTTATTCAAATATATTATAGTCGCTCACCTTTTAAAAGCCGAGAATTCGTTCGTCTTCTTCATTTAGGTGAGTTAGCCGGTCTCAGGCGAGGGTAGCATGGTTTTTATCTCCCGGAAACTAGGATTTTTCGTCCAGTAAACAGCAAATCGACCGCAGAAAACACTCAATTACAGACATAATATATACGGCGCAATATGGCCCAAGTAGCTGATGCAACTAAAACCCCACAACAACAACAACAAGGATCGAGGTCGCCTTATAAGTCGAATCGACTTATATGCCAGTATATACGGTATATTCAATGAATGCATTCAAAAGTAAACTTGAATGGAAATATCATCTGGAGAAATTGATTATCGCAATTCCTAAATTTGAAAGCTATTACCCCCCCCCCCCCACCATTCCCACAATGCACTGAAACATTCTTACACTCTTAACAGAATTTAATTCTAGATTTCGTAAGTTTTCTGTATTATCACTATCATTCTTGACTATCATTTTAGGTACAGTGTTTTGTCTGTTACTATTGTGCCTTAATTTAATATCAGTAACACGGAAGACCCAGGATTAGAAAAAAAAAAAAAAAAAATTTTAAAAGGCACAGCAGAATGGTTATGAATGAATAAAGTTCTCGATATCATTGAGTGGCGCCATCTACTGGGAACAATAAGTAACAAGCAAAATATTTTCAAAGTGTTCTCTAAATATCTCAGGTATGCACAGGGACAGAGTTCTCATATATGAATATAATCAGTCAATGTATAAAAATAATATATATTTTATATATTATATACAAGTAATTATTTTTGCTTAGCTGAATATAACTCTCAATCTAATTCATTCAACGTGAATTATATTTCAATTTTTATTAAAATCAAGGAAGAACTCCTGGATTTTAATAAAACTTGAAATATAACACGGATATAATATTCTGCTGTGATCAATATAATAAAAAATAAGGTTTATTTATTTGTGTATTTATAAAGTGATAAAAAAAAACGAGCTCATCAAAGTACAACTTCATATGAATGAACCGAGAACATTTCTTTTCTGCGCATGCGCAATATTGTTCACATTCATTTTTCTAATGAGCGCATGGCAGCAAAAATAATATCCAATGTTTCATTTACAGTATATAGTATATGGATAGCTCTTTTCGTACCAAATAAATAAATAAACAAATAAATAAATACGAACATACCTAATAAAAATTAATAAAAATTCCCTTACTTTACATAAGCATTCAATTTAATTCAATAGATGGCAGCACTTCCAATCAGGAATCTGTCAGTATCCTTTAATCCTTGATTGCCATAGTATGTTTCATACATAATACACAGTGGTGGACTTCGGATATTTTCTAGCCAAAGGCATACTTGAATTTTGCTGTCCCTTTAAGGAATAATTTCGAATATGTTCATTTATTTTCACAGTTTTTGCCGCCTCTAAAATTTATTCGCCTGCAGGCAGATTCATCCGACAAGTCTGCTCTGATAAAACAACAATAAAAACACAAAAAACATATATATGGTTTTTCAAAATAATTTTAATGTTTTTATATAAATTAAAATAGTTTATTTATTAAATTGTTAAATATTCTATATAAATCGTATTTTCTAACATTTTAATGTGAATAAAAAAAATAAATAAATGATTTTATTATTTTTTTCCTAACGATTTCGATGTCAGGACATTCGCAAGCTGAGGTCACTAGAGACTTAATCCATCAAATGATAAGATTGATGTCTCAAAGGTAAGTTCAATGTCATATAATCGACATTCCAAAAAAAATCGCTACCTGGCCCTACCTGTAAAAGGTACCACAACAAACGCTGCGCCCATTTTCACTTCCTGAAGGAATTTAGGTGAACAAAACCACGATCAGTCTGGCTGTTCTGAAAGCTCTCCAACCTTGTACAAGTCTCGCACAGAATCGTGGGATATCTTCGGGTTTCTCTTTTTATAACTCATAGCGCGATAAATTTTTATAACGCGATAAATTAATGTGTGGTGTTAATAAAACTATAGTAATTGTCAGTACACTTTTAAAAGAGCTTGAAGCGTTAGGGAAAAAAAATCTTGGTTGTAAATACGGATGGAACTACATTAATAAACTAAATTAAAAATTTATTGAATATTTATTTGGAAATGTAAAAATATAAATTCTATATTTTTTTTATTCCAATTTTCCATAAAGCAAAATACATAGTTGAAATGATAATATTACGGTTGTAATACAACTGTATTATTACTCAGTAGATTAATCCAAATGTCGATTTGTCTTGAAGTGCGGTTCAAGATATCTTGGTCAGTTAAACCTCGGGCTGTCGTGCACTCCCGAACTCCATTCATCCATGTCCTCCTAGGTCTTCCTCTTCTCCTTCTTCCTGGAGGTATCCATTCCAGGATAGCCTTTGGATAACATAATTATAATAAATATATAAATAAATAAAAATGACCACAGTACTGACCTTGTACTGCATTGTTCAACTTTGTCTGTACACGCAGAGACAGGGAAAATGTCATGATTCTCATCACGAACAAACCAGTATGGATGAGTCGTATTAAGTATAACTTAGCAACCATTTTTCTGCATGTTGGGAATACAGTGTTCACACCCATATGTATGAAATTCTTCTAGAGAATATCTAACACCTTATTGATCTTGCGCCACATTTTAATACTGTATTTCTTGAGGAATTATAATTTACACTCAATGATCACTGAATTATGACCACCGTGTCTGTAATGGAGTATGCCATATATCTCGCAGTACAAAAAGCCAAACAACTTCGTACACTAGAGCAGTGGTAATTTGCATCTGGTCGTGAAAATCAAAGTGAAGAAATAGCAATTATGGGATACAGTAAAGATATCACGGAGTTTCAAAATGGTATGATTGTGAGAGCTCGTGCGTCGGATGCTTCCATATTGGAAACAGCGTGTCTTGTCGATTGCTCACGGCCCACTGTGGTTAACGTGTGCAAAGAATGGTGTCGAATGGGCTAAAATGCGCTGCACCCTCCGCTCACCACGAACATTCACCTTGCGTAATCCTTTACAGTTCTCTCGGCGGGAGGTGGTTGTTCGTGGTGAGCGAAGGGTGCAGCGTATTTGTAGGAGCTCAAAGACAGGTCACTGTGCGTTGTGCACACTCAGAAGTATGGGGTTTCACAGCAGACGACCCAAGAGATACCCTCTCCTCACCGCTGATCATCGTCGACGGTGAATGCTGTAATGCCAACAACACGCTGATTGGACACTCGAGGACTGGAACGACTGTGCTAGTCGGATGAGTCCAAATACTTGATGCAACACGCCGACGGACGCCTTCGTGTGTGGTGCAAGCAACACGAGTCTGTCGGCCGACCGTGCATGGTGCCCACTATACAGGCAGTTGGCGGTGGTTGCTTAATATGGGCATGTTTCGCCGCTAAGAAATAGGACCCCTGGTGCATATGAACTAACGTTTCACTGACGAGGTCTACCTGCAGCTCTTAGGAGACAATGTGACCCTGCCATGATACATTTTTTCTCGGACAAAAACAGAATCCTCCAAGACGTTAATGCGCCGTGTAATCGGACCCACACTATGCACGAGTTATTCGAGGAACACGCTGAAGATATTACCTATCCTGATTGGCCTCCAAATTCGCCTGACTTCAATCCAAACACTGTGGGATGTTTTGGAACGGGAAGTGAGATGGTATGGACACGCAACCGTCGTCTGTTCCAACACTGTGGAAAGCCTTGCAGGCAGCATGGATGCAGATCCCTATGGACCTTCAGACATCTAGTGGAGTCAGTGCCTAGGCGAATAGCGGCTGTTATTCTTGCAAACGGTGGCCCAACATGATATTAGTAAGTGATCATAGTTCAGTGATGCCTCAGTGTATATCACATTAGCTTATTCTGCTGACCAGGAACGAGGCAGCTTGGAATAAATAATAAATAAATGAAATTTTTAAGATTATTAGAGTAAAAAGTGCTTTTTACTCTAATAATCTGGTGTGGCGAAAGAAGTAGTGGCATCACAATTCAGAGAGGATTTGTATCGTAGACGGTTGCAGAATTTAACAGACCTGATAGAGTGTAAGAAGGGTTCCCAAGAAAAGTGGCAGAAATGCAGTGGAAGATAGATTACTTAAAATAAAAGGGTGAACCTCATTGAGAAAGTAAAGAATGGACAAATGATACAAGGGAATGGGGCTTTTGCTGCATCCACCAAAAATAAATAAAAATAAGCTTCATCTTTTCCTATCATGATTTACTCAGGGCCTTTGAGGAATTGCATGGCAATTCCTCCTTGAACTGTCCCAAAAGCTCTGAATCCCAGCGACTCAGCAACTTATTAATTAAGTAGGCCACGATGTAAAAAAGGCCCATAAAAATTCCTCATCATCGATGGGACTCCAACTCAGGTCTTTTCCACCTGGTGTGGGGGAGGTCGGCGATTCTACAAACTGTGCTACCCACGAGGATATTTGAATGATATAATCGAATGAAATAATCCAATAATATAATTGAACGAAAATCGAAGAGTTGCAGATTGGAGAAGCATTTAAAACTCCAAGGAGCTTTAGTATTTAGTACAAGGAAACAGGCTTTTTTTTTGCTACAAAATAAAAAAGAATATATATATATATATATACTCCCGCTTAAAAAGTTTGGAATCACAGCGTATGACAACAGTTTCCTTAATTTTTTTTGAAATTTGCTATGACAATGTAAGGTTTGATAAAAAAAAAAAAAACACACTACAAAGTATTTTAAGATTTTTTTATTAAGCATTGAAAACTTTACAGCAAAAAAGTATTGATATGATTAGTATTAACAACCATACGGATTTTTAATGAAAATATCCTCCACAAGATTTTATCACTGCCTTATATAGACGTGGCATTCTGGAGATTGATTGATTTTATAATAGTGTAGTATTTTATAATAGTTCATTAACATTATTCCAAGATATCTGCACGGTTTTCTATAAATTACGTGAAGATGGACAGACTTCACGGATTTGACGGTCTCGCCATAAAAGCTCTATTGAGTCAGGCTATCGGGAGTGGCCACACCATAATTTGCAATGCCTCACCTGTTGTTTAGTTGCTAAAAAGTTCCTGCACAGCTTAGAGCTGTGCTTCGGGTCATTGTAATATGAAGCTCCTTCAATTCTGACGATGTCACACCCACTCCAGAAAAAGAGAAGCAACTCCAGATCACAATGGGACCACCACTGTGCTTGACTGTATCCACTAAACAATGTGGCACCATTTTTAATTCAGTTCATCGTCTCACATAAACTCTACGTTTAGAGACGAAAAGTTCAAATTTGGATTCATCAGTCCACAGTATATTTTTTCACTCTTCAATTGTGCAATGTTGATGGCTCTTAGTTTCTTTCGATTTTCCAACCGTTTCTTTCGATTTTCCGATTTTAATAAGGGTTCTGGAACCGCTACACGACCATGAAGTCCTGCTTGTTTAAGACGAAGTTTTACAATGGATGTAGACATGGGAGTTTCTCAGTTCCTATTGAAGTCAGCTCGGATTTCAGGTGCAGCAATCGTCGATTGCGTTTAGAAATCAGTGTTATGGTCTTATTTTGTGCTTCCGTTGTTATGCGCAGCGTCCTGATCGTGGTTTGTCCTTTAAACTGCCGGTCTCCTTGAATCGTCGAATGGTAGTATGTAGTCCTTTGAATGAAAAAAAATATATAATTTTTTTGTCAATACCTCTCATGGAATAACTTTCTTTATACAGAGTTATAGCAGCAATTCTATTTTCAACACTCAATTCCTTATTTACCGCCGTGTTTATCACGAAACAAAACGTACACCAAACACTCTTTCTGGATGGCACGTGTTCGATTTTATAAGTTACAGCTCTTCCTCCTCAATTTATATTATTGCAAAACACACTCTAGAATCAGCTACAATCTTCTGTAATATTGAAACAATACTCCCACTTTCTAGAATATTCTAGAATCATCTACAACGTTCTACTACATTCACAAATCTTCTACAATGTTTTAACACATTCAAGAATCTTCTCCAATATTTTATCATATTCAGGAATCTTGTACACCTTTCTGAAATATTCTCGAATATTCTAGAAATTTATTAAACATTATCGCAGCTTTTTGATTTTTATACATAACAGAAAATATTTTAATAAAAATTGGTAAACAAGTTGGTCCTATTTTAACAGAAACTTTGAAAATTAAGAAAAATGAAACCTGATTCTAAATCTTTAAGTAACAATTGTACCAACAAATTGGACCGATAATATTTAACAATTGGATCAACAAATGGCACACAATATTTAACAATTGTGCCAACAAATTAGACCAGCAATATTTAACAATTGGACCAACAGATTACATCAACAATATTTAACCCACTCAGTTTCATTGCTATCTTATTTGCAGTGTAAAATTAGTATAATTTCTAAAACTGTAATAATATAGAGTAAACTAGCAATGAGTTGCCTAGAATAGATAACTTTGCGTTAATATTATATTCAGCATTAGCTAATAAATAAATAAACAAATAAAATAAAAAAACACTTTCCACATCACCTGTCCATTCCCTCCAATAATTTATCTAGTTCTCCATTGAATTTATTCAAACCATCCACTTCCACAACAACAGATGGAAGATTGTTCCAGCAATCAACCATCCGCTCCGGCTAAAGGCAAACTTCCACCTATCTATCTTGCAACCATCCTTCCTCGTTTTGAATTTATGCCCACTCATGCGTGTAGTCTAAGAAAGATGAAGAATGCTATGAGCAGTGAGCTTGCTCAATCCATTCAAGGCTTTAAACATCTCGATCAGATAACCGCGTATGTGCGTAGTCTCCAGACGCTGATATTTATAGAACTGAAGCCTGTCTTGGTAAGATCATCCTTTTATTCTTTTCACCAATCTCGTTGCCCTCCTCTGCACCCGTTCCAGCAGATCTATATTCTTCCTAAAGCAAGGCCTCCAGATCTCAACATGTGGCCTGATCATTGTCTTGTACAATGGGATACTCACCTCCTTATCCCTGCTAGCAAAGTTTCTGTATGGGTTGTCCTGGCACCTGTCTGCACTCTCAAAGAACTTCATGTCTACTGCATAATTACCCCTAGGTCTTTTTCATTCTCTACTTTGGGGATTGAATCGCTAGTTCAGTGGATGATGTTGATTTATTAGTATGTGAACCTAATTGTGTTTTACACATATATCATGCTTGCTAAAAATTACTGATCGTCAAAGTTCAGTGGTCCAATCAAGCAATCTCTTCCCCCCTCCCTATATACAAATTTATAAAAAAAAAAACAACAGTATGTTTTTTAAAAATATATTTTTTCTTTACCACTTTTTACTCAGTAAAAAATATTTAAATTACTTCTTTCTTAGATTACCTTTCTTTGCCTTATAATGAATTCCTAGCATATTAAAAATGAGGGCCGGGTTTTGTATTTTCGTATTTAATGTAACTGTAGTTTCATTTTTTTATTGATCAACTAATTTCAAGATGTGCGATTTTTTCTTCCTTCTTTTTTTGTGCAGATAAGGCCGTTAAGGAATAAATTAATTACAATACAAGACCAATTCTACGGAGAGTTAATATTGACAGAAAACTTGAAAGGAAACATTAATTTAATCTGATAAAAAAAAAGAAAAGAAGTTTTATCTTATTTTCGAATTTACAGAATTTCTGGATGAATATTGATCTATCAGTTCAGTGCGGTAGTAAGGGCTTCCTCGAAGAAAACAAAAAAAGATAATCCGAAAATCTTTATGACCTCCATAATATAAAATGCATAAATACGAATTAAATAATCTAATGCGCATGCTCTTTTCTACAGTTAAGAGTATTAAACAATCAGACGTTTGTTTTTTTTAAACATTGTAGATTCCGGTTTTTATTAGCAGAAGAATTTCGAATTTTTATTAGCAGACGAATTACGAATGTCTTTTGGTGGTGGAATTTGTTAAATTAACTCGCTCGAGTTCCGTTCAAACATTCTGCCTTATTCACGAGGGTTGAATATAAGGAATTGTCAAAATTTTCTCCCCAAGTAACCTTAACACTCCAAAGAGAGAGTTTAGTAGTCCACCTTAGTACCATTGTCTTCTGGAGCGTTGGCTCCACCGATGCTCGCCAACTGCGATCTTTCGTATATGTAAGGTTGCGTCCATTCACGTGCTGAACCGGTGACCTCTCGTCAGTCGCATTTGGACCGTTGTCAACTGACGTATAGAAAATCGAGAAGGTGGGAACGCGGTGGCGTCCTTGGCATTCCACGCTAACAACACGCACGCAACCAGTGACAGACGCTCACAACTTGTGCTCGCTTCGATCGTGGCTCAGCTAGTCGTCTGCTCGCTCGCGCGCGCGTTCTTGTCGTGTCCATAAAAAGCTGGTGTAAACGGTTTTGGTCGCACCGGAAACATCGCAGCTACCAGACTGGACCGATGCACAGCTGGCACGTGCACGAACTACTCGTGATAACGACGGTTTTCTCGACCCTCGTCTCTCACGTGTTTACGGGTAAGTCGCTTGTCCAGGTAAGATTTTTTCCATCATCTTTCCATCATTTCCATCATCTTTCCATCATCAAAAAGTCAAAAACATTCGAGAACACAACCGAAAATGAGCAAAACCCTTTAAGAGTTACTCTCAATATTTAAGTAATCTTTTTATTTATGAATTATAAAGCTATACAAATTGTAATGTTTTGCAATATTTCTTTATATGAAAAGAAACTTTTCTTTGCTTTTCTTTTATTCAAAAGAAACTTTAGTTTAATCCGTGTTACTGGTACTTTCTCTCGGTACATCCTTACAAACATTACGTTCATTTAATAAAAAAAATAAATAAAACTATCAAAATTAAGTGAATAAAAAATTTGTTAGGCTAACAGCGCCATCTATTAGCACGCCAAAAAAATAGGGTCTTAATGAACGAGATTTTATTTAGTTATTAATATTATTAACTGAAAAGTCTTTATAATTATTATTTTCAATTGAGAGTGTGTATGGCATCAACGTTTGCCACAGCGCCATCTAACGAGAAATAATTTCCATCTTTCGATAGAATTAGAAGAAATTATTTATTCAACCATGGCTTTTCTCTCGGGCTATATTTACATAAATAATAATGATAATAGCTGTATCTTTTCAGAGAAAACTGTATCTTTATGTTTGTTATATTTAATGATGTTTATATTGTATTACTAGCGTACAATGGATTTGAAAAGGTGGTTCATTAAGCTACCATTCTTCTTTACGCATAAAAGCAGCTGGATGAAAAGAAAACATGTTTACTACTCCCAATTCATCTTGGAGGCTTTTAATTCATTTTTATCTGTATTTTTTTTTAAAATGTATATCTGTCACTCTTTGTTATTTCATATATTTATCGTTCTATCCCTCTCTTGCTTTTCCATCTCTTTTTCTTTTCTTGCTTCTGCTTCTATGTTATGTGTCCGTCACGATTGTACACACACACGCACGTACAACGTTAGTTGGGGACCGAGCGGGGATAGAATAACGTGATTAATGACCACGTCACATGTAGCGTCTTGTAGCTAGTGAATGGAATCATGCACTCTACTCATAATTTCCGTGCGACACTTGACAAGGAGCGCAAATGTTTCATCAACAGCTGCATCAGTGAATTTCATTTACACAGAGCGTAATGGTGCTGGTGGCTGCAATAGGCGATACCATGGGGTGTTCTCCATTAACCCTACCCCTGTCAGTAACAAGTGACTGTTGATTCAAGGCAACTTGACGCGTGAAGTAAACAATATCAATCAAATTAACCAAAATCTGTTTACAGGCTTCATAATTAATGCCCAGTTCGCTAATTTATATGCTGTTGCTTGCATAAATAGTTGACCACTTAATATAACAAACTTCCTTTATGATAATTGAGCAATTATACAATATTCACTTAACTTAATTTTTTCATAACAGTCATTTATCGGTTGGTGTCTCCAAACTTTTGATAATATAGTGTATAATGAAATATAATCACCAATCATACCATATAGTCCACATTTCAAGAGGTTCTTTGGTACCCCTTCTCCATTGAGAAGAGGTACTCTCAGCTTGACAAGGAGTAGTGAAGCAAGACTTTGTTGCTTGGAACCAAGGGAATTGTTTCCCCGATAGAAGAAGAGAATACTTTGCCGTGTTAAACGATTGCCCGCTGTCCCAGCGGCACAGAAAGCAGGGGAATTGACCGAGATTTTCTTGCAAACCCAGAAGGAACCTCAGCATATTGAAAATTCCACAGACGTTCTACCACAGACGTCCGCGTATTTATACTGGTCATACTTGATCTTCTCTAACACAAGCCCAGCATTTCCTCACATTGGTGTTTTTAATAAGAACAAAGTGCAAACCAGGAATCAAAGGGACCAGGAATAATATTTTGAAGCAAAGCAGCTTCCAAACTTTTACTTAAACTGTATATGAAAAGACGCTACTCTTCTGGATTGTGACCAATGCCAATTTATTCATAAACACCAATCGAATCCGCAACAGTGAAAACGTATATAAGCAACATATCTCTATCTGTATGTAGAAATCATGCAGTTGGATCCAGTAGAGTGCACCGTTCTAAACGAGCCGTCGGAAGCTCTGCATTTCATTTTGTTAGAACCCAAGTCCCCTCACTGTCATCCAGCTCTTGTTGATTAGAGAAATGTCGCGCTTTATTTTGAAGTCTTCTGAAGTGTAGTCCCAATTATTCTGTATTTGAAGGATATTAATTAGTATTAACATATTCATTATCTACTTCTGAAGACTCTTCTTTGAAGGTGGATTGAGAATTGGCAAATCTTCACTGTGTGCCACCGGAGCAATAGAGAATGGTACTCATACGTAAGGGACACTACAGGTTTTCGATCCGCAGAGTTTTTAAACTTTGATATATGCTTCGTACAAATGTAACAGTCGTCATGGTGACTTTTCGACTTTCTACGATATTCGAGGTATAGCAAAAGACATATACTTACGAAATACTTATACGTATAATATAGGTTCATATATATCCCAGTACAACATGTCGGAACTTGTAACTGTGACAACGTATACTCTCCTGCCATCTACCGACAGCGCACCGAAACTTGAACGGTTGTACGTTGGCGCTGTTTCTGTGAATTAATTAATCAGAGAGGAGAAATTCAATCATAAATACTGACACTATTATAGTTTGACCGATTAGAAAACATTCCTTTACATATTTATGTACAGAATCTAAAAGAAAGTAAACGAACGTTGCCTTTTATGTTTAACTTTATAAGAAATTTTGCACTTAGTCTAGTCATCCAGAATTTACTTGGTTAATTTTAATATGCCCGAGGAGTATCAGATACTTTTTTTAAATGCAGTCTCCTGGTCGCATTTAATATGCAATACCCTAAATGCGGTTTATCCATTCCCCCTATAAAGAAGGATAATGATGTCCTTCCTTGTTTAGCAAAGGCTCGATAAACCATGTGCCTTCCTAGCTGCCTATTTACGCTGCATGGAAAATTTCAGTCAAATGTCTTCCAGTTGAATAATGTCCAGTCCAAACATTCCAAAAAACTTGTTGAAAGTGTTCTCCAGAGAGTTGCTCGTGTATTAAAGCTTATCTGTGTCGTACTCAATATTAAAATTTTATTTATTTTTTTTATAACCAGATGCGTTTTCATTTGGTATCTTGATGCACGTTGGAGGACAGTGCATGTTGGAAACACAATAGAAGCATGCTAGATTATCACAAACATCTAATTTAAACGTATATTTAATATGCGATACGAAGAAGTATACAAGCAACCTTAACAAAGAGCAAACAAAGCGAAGCAGATCTCATTGCATACAAAAATATAGAAAGTAAATTACGTGGTCGATTTTAGGAAATATATTTAAAGGAAAACACTATTACCAAGTAAAATATTTTTTAAATTTTAGTTATTGTGACACTATTGAAGAAGTACAACCCTCCCGTGGTAATATACGATTTGATTATGTGTTAATCGAACAACCCTTGAATAAAATTTAACTGAATTCTGATGTTTAACAGTCTTCTCAAACATGTGTCAAAATATAAATTAAAATTAATGAATTTCTGAAATGAATCTGACTGCCTCTTTATTGGGGAAAAATCTCGCATAAAATCTCTATACTTAATAGCAGACTTTTCCTTATTTCAGGTCTTAAATCAGAATTCAATTTTCCAGTAGCAGACATTTTAAATTATCCTTCCACTGGAATTTCCTCCAATAAAGCAGCAATCCAATGGACAATATCCAGACGGATTAAGCAGTTCACTGAGCAGGTTACTTCGGTTCGAAAGTTATAATCCCTAGTATTTTTCACAAAAGAATCATGATGTTCTTTTGAATTATCGACTGCATCTTTCATTGGCTGCTAACTTCATTGCACAAAAAGAGTTATGTGGCTACAGCAAACAATCATTCATCTTTTTTTATTAGATCACAGTAATGCCGAATGAAAAGCAGACTTCCCCCCACTTCTCATACACCATAGTATATTCGCCATGTTTACAATATCTCCTGTGCAGATTACAGCCCTGAACGACACATGCCAGCTGCTTATTAGATTAAGAACTCTTTGGAAAAGAACGAATATGACAGTTTTGTATCAACAGAAAGAGACAAGCATAGACATACATTATTCAGAAGAATAATGGCAACCCGTTCGGAAAACTTGATTTAAAGCCAATCTATATATTTACGATACACTCACAGATTGATATGACTGAACTCCTATCACAATATTGTAATAAAGTGATTGATTATTTTTTTCTGTTCTTTTTAAAGCCCAGTTTACATTTCTTCACGATCTACTTTGAGAAAAAAGAAGCCAGTTTCGCACAAATATTGTGCGAAAATTTGTGCACACCCTTTTGTGCACAAATATTGAGTTTTAGATGAACACATTTCATAAATCATCAACTTCTACTAACCTCAGGCATTGCTTGCTCATATACAGGGCCTTCACTTTGTTGGTATAGTCACCATTTTCCCACATCGAGTGGAAAAGACCTGAGTTCGAATCCGTCATGATGGGAGGAATTTTTATGGGTCTTTTTCACAACGTGGCTGAGTTAGTCGGTCTCAGGCGAGGGTAGTATGTTTTTTTTCTCCCGGAAACTCGGGTTTTTCATCCAGAAAACAGAAAATCGACCTCAAAATACACGAAATCTACAGACATATACGACGTTGTTGATGCGCCTAAAACCATTCAACAACCAACTAAATTGCAACAACAACAACAACCAACAATTGCATACTGCCAGCAAATAAAGGCATGAAAAACATATTGAGTGCGCACACAATGAAATGACCTTGGAAACAAATGCAATCGTGACAACATAAGTCCACAACGGCACTCCTGTGGCAAAACCTTAAGTCATACATTGCTCAGCTAATAGTTCCACTAGCCTACGTACGAAATTTGAGACCCCTACAACCAGCTGTTCTTGAGATACGACCATGAAATGGCATTTTTTTAATGTAATTTTTTACTACTACACAGTATTATTTGTTTCGTTCTTATACACAGAAATACTTAAAATAAGTTATACACTTGGTGAGGCTGAATTTAAAGAAAAGTACATTATATGAAGAAAGGGATTTAGGGGTTACAGTAGGAGCGGACTTGTAGTTCTCTGTACAGTGTAGACAGGTGGCAAGGAGGCCCATGGTCTCCTATTGATGAGTTATCGAACATTTGCTTGTAGAGATAGGGAGGTAATAATATCGCTGTACAAGGCAATTACAAGATTGCACTTGGAATACCGTGTCCAAGAAGTAGGGAGACCGCACCTAAAAAGAGACATCTGGCTTCTAGAAAAGATCCAAAGATAGTGTAAGACTTATAGTCTGCCCTCGAGGGTAGCACAGTTGATATATAATCATTATCTTCCCCACACCAGTTGGAAAAGACTTGGGTTCGAATTTCGTCAATGACGCGAGGAATTTTTATGGGTCTTTTTCACAGCGTGGCTGAGTGGTCTCAGGCGAGGATAGCATGATTTTTCTCCCGGAAACTCGAGGTTTTTGTCCAGAACTTTTATGAACTTTTCGTTATTATTATATGTACATATATCTGTATATATATATATATATATATATATATATATATATATATATATATATATATATATATATATATATATATACATATATATATATATATATATATATATATATATATACAGATATATAAGCCAAGTAAAGTAATAATATAATGGAAATTGGTGAAATAATGAGCGCTCCATGCAAGGTGAAGTGCTCATTATTTCACCAATTTCCATTTTTTGATATACCTGTGCACCGTTCCTCTAAAAGAATATTGTATTTCATAAAGTAATTATGAAGTAAACAACCAAACAAAAAACGGAAGAGGCAAGTTTAAAGGTTGAAACAGCAACAAATAGGATTAAGGAGAAAACAAAATAGAACTTTCTAGAAGCACCTTAAACAGCAATTAGCACAACAAGAGAAGTTCCTTACGCTGTAACATATATGATAGGAAATTCTAACACCGAGCGGTCAGCTTAGGAACTGGCAGCCAAAACAAAGTAAACAGGTGGAAAGACATTCTTTCGAAAATACGCAGTAAACAAAGAAACTTAGATATTTATAAAACTGAAGATTTAGAAAAACTGAATAGGCAAAGACAGCCACTCAAATGTAACAGTTTTAATTGAACAATTTATATTACATATTAGTATTAGTGCATGGTAGCAAAGAGGCCCTAGGCTTTTGCTGCACCTGTCAAGAAAAAAATTAATTAATTAAAATAATAAATAAATTAAATACTTATTTGAATGCCTCCACACACAGGTACCTGTCCAGCTAACCTGTGAGTTTCCCCAAGCTGTTAGCTTTGTTCGCCCATAGAGGCAATTTATTCCAGTAATTAACAACTCACTGGAAACTCACCGGGGAATAGGTTTAGACTGGAATGGATTGTAGGAAGAAAACTTCCTACAATCCATTCCAGTCTAAACCTCTTCCGCCGTAATCATTTATAACACTGAAAATTTCATCTCATTCATTTTATAGTTCCGTCTCAGAGATTTATAGACCTCAATCAGGCCCTCCTTCCTTCAAAGGTGCCTAGTTGCCAAGCGCTGTAGCCCACATAACCTCACGTGGATGCCTTTTGCTGATCTCAACAGATTCGTTCCCCATCTTTGAACCCTTTCAAGAAGTTCGATAACTTTTTTACAGATGAAGTCTCCATAGGTAGGCACAGTGTAACAAGTGCAGTCTTACAGCTGCCTTATGCAGTGAGATTATCTCTATCTCTATCTCTACCCTATCTCTATAAGTAAATGTTCGATATGATATCATGATTCTTCTTTGACACCTGTCTACAATTCTCAGAGAACTTCATGTCCAACTGTATCATAACTGTCAAATCCCTTTTTCCTCTGCTGTTTTTAATTCAACCCCACCAAGTGTATAAGTTGTTTTGGGGTTGCTGTCCCCAAAAACATATAATTTAGTTAACAGTCGACGACCAGATTCCAGATCTAGCAATGCATAAGTCGACTGCAACCTGTTGCTTATTATAAAACTTCAATTTAAGCATACTCTTAGGTTGGTTGTTGTAGGGTTTTAGGCAAATCAGAAACTTAGGCCCTATTGCATAATATTTCTGTAAATTGCGTGTGTATGTTCTGTGGGTTGGACAAAAAAACCCGAGTTTCCGGGAGGGAAAACCATGCTACTCTCGCCTGAGACCGACCAACTCACTCAAGTTGTGAAAAAGACCCATAAAAATTGCTGACGTCATTGAACGGGATTCGAACTCAGGTTTTTTCCACCCGGTATGGAGAGAACGTCGATTATACCCCAACTGTGCTACTCACAAGGGCCATAATCTTAGGATGATATGATTGTAAAATGAAATAATAATGCAATTCTAGAAGAAATAATTATTTAAATTTAAGATTTTTTTTAACATCTAGAATTTGCTTTTAGAATTTTAAATTTAAGATATATTTGGTTTATTTTTAAATTATTAAAGAAAATTAATAATTTTAAACATTATTACCATATTTTATATTATAAATCATCTGTTGATAGTGAGAACGTATAGCTGTTTTAGAATGTTTTACTATCCTCTGTCCTTTTAGCAATACTAAAAGAATAGTTTAATGAAAACGTACTTTCTATTCATCAGCTTTATCATTCGAAATAAAAATACATAAAAAAAACAAGCTAAAGACAAATTTTAAAATATTACGTAAAAATCAATGCTAAATATCGATATCTGTCCTCAATTTTTTTCTCTTTGCGCACACCTTTAGTAATAGTTTTTGAAGGAAGCACTTTAATAGTTAATGAATAAAAAAAATAAACTTATTAATTAAACACTTCGAATTTACAACGGTTACAATAAAATCTAAATTCTGATATTGTCACCGGTTTGCGAAACAGTTTAATGAAATTGGGATTATCAGAGCTCGCGTACTCCTACCTGTAGACTCATTACCATCCTCATAACGAATTGCCTCGGTACTGAACTACTTTAAACAGTACTTCCTGTTTCAACAAATGGGTTTAAAGTAGTGCAATACCAGAAAAATTTGCGAAGGTGGAGGAATATTCCGCATTCATTCAGGTGAGCTTTATAGTGCCTCCAAATGCTACAAAGGAAAGTGCTTTTTATTTGAAGTAGTGCAATACCACGGCGACTCACTGTGAAATTAGCGAGTGCTTCTTATCATATATATGTACATTCTTATCATTATGAGGATACTCTGAACTAGTAAAAAGTACATGGAACTTAACTGAAACACCCGAAAAGATAAGTAGATGTTATACGCAAGATTCCTCTGCAAGATTCATTAATTATTAAGATAAACTCTATCTCAGTTAAACGAATAGACCTTTAGATATTTATTTAAAATAAAATCTATGCGCAATCTTCAATCCACTTGATAGGAAAAACATCTAAATCTTTTTCTCATCCAAAATAACTTTCAGCAATTGGAAAAGCGACCTCTTAAGTTAGGAGTTAAAAATATCTTAGTACGTAAATGTAAATCACTAAACATTAAAGTAATGATTTTGATAGAAACATCGAAGGAAAATCTTTGCAATCTTAGTGTCTGAAACAAATTAATGCAATCTATGGGGAGCAATTGAATGAATCCTTTGGTCTGGTGTTATTCCAATTGATTCCTTTAAGATATTAAACAGATGGTCAGTAAATTGTAATTGTTTATCTGTTGGGTAGAATAACTTTAGTTTAAACCATACTGATGATAGCTTTACATCTTAATTCTCATTTTCCCACTCCCTTGACGATGGAATAGTAGTTTGTTATTATGCTATCCGATACAGTAAACTGACATATTTATTCAAATTACTGTTCGAATGGCTCATCAGGAAATGCAACGATCAGCCATAAGTCGTGCATGCATTACGTACAAACACAATCTAATTATGGAAGATTGTCTCAAATCTATAACAGTTTATCATTGCATAATAGTCAGGGGCTGATAGTGGGTCTTCTCTCTATTGTGGTGGTGTTCTTGGGAAAAGAAGATCAAAATATGGACCACGCATCATACGGTAGACAAAATATTATCAAAAAAATTAGATTAAAATTAGAACAGATATTGAGTTTCATGTGTATCGCACTGTTAGAGAAAAGTGGTACAGTGCCTCACAAAAATATTCGACAACTTAACTAAAAGCGAAGTTTTCATCACTGGATTTTATCATTCCAGCTCCACTTTAATTTAGAAAATTGTGAGAGTTTTTAGTTCATTGATAGAAGGCAAATGAAGATTGTGCGATCACATGGGCATAATTCTTTTTATTAGCTATTAAACCGCCGTTTTAATATTAATTATCATCGAATTTCATTTCATTGCTCTTATAATATTTCATTTGCAGGATAGCAGCAAGAGCTCCGTTGCCTAGCAACACTCTCTACACTTCTGAATATCCAACATCCATTAATAGTTTATTTTTTAGAATGCGCCATTTACAATTATATATCCTAGAATGAAATTTGAAACGGTAATGGCCTCTTCACTCATCATCTCTTCATTCATTCTAAAATAACTCTTCCAATTATTAAATAAAGACTTTTTTTTTTTAAATCTAAAATTATAATCCTAATTAATCAAGTGATGTTGGTTGGTTTCTTAAATAAGTTAGCGCATACCTTATTTTTTTTTAGAAGGCTACTTCATTTAAATTCAAGTTTTATATTGACAAAATGATTATCGATTTTAACTCCTGACGATAATGTTATATAGTCCAGATTAAAATTTTATAACAATTGTCAATAGAAATAAATACTCCTCCAGAAAAACAGCAAATGATGCTGACCCACGTGGACTAGTTTTCACACGTTCCTCCAACCCAACTTGACAATTCTATAGTGCATAGATCGACAGTTTGAGCTGGACAGTTCGCCAGAGTCACATTTTCTCAAGCGTTTTAGGCGCATCATCAACTTAAGTCATGTCTGTAAATTGCATGTATTCTGTAGTCGATTTGCTGTTTTCTGGAACAAAAACCGGATTTCCGGGAGAAAAAACCACGCTACTCTTGCTTGAGACCGGCTAACTCAGCCACGTTGCGAAAAAGACCCATAAAAATTCCTAGCATCACTGACGGGATTCGAACTCAGGTCTTTTTCACGCGGTGTGGGGAGGATGGTGATTATACCAACTGATTATACGCACTAGGGCTAATATATCTCCTTCTGCAAGGTACCATCCACATAAACCATTGGTCATATAAGTTATATAATATTTTATAGAATCAAAACTTTATTTAGTTACGAATAAGATTGGAAGGGGACGCTGATGCTCAAAGTGATGCTGTGAGGTGCATGTTTGTTATTTTGTTTTTGCGCCAAAGAAACGAAGGTTATGCTGGTTTATAGTTAGCTTGCTTCTTTTGCTGGATGAAAAACCGGGAAGGATTCAGCCATCTATGAGACCAACTAACAGCACAAAGCCTAAAATAGTATATGTTATTTGGTTATTTCCTTAAACAACGTCCGAGTTAATTCCGGTTTTCCAAAAAAACAACAAAAAAGTGTTTTAAAGATTATAAATCAGATGTGAAAATATATTCATTAGTTTACAATTGGGCAAGCATTTCATAAACTCAAAATTTAAAATAAATCAGTAATAGTTATGTGAATAAATAAAGTAAAATAGAAGATAGAAAGGAATATCTACATAAGAAGACTAATAATAAATCGATATAAATAATATAACATAATCAGTGCATTATTACAAAGTTGCCAATCATGCGCAGTGCATCTTTATGGTTGCCAAAGCACAAATTCTGTGGTCAATATAAAGTACAAAATGCAAGAGAATCAAATGAGGTAAAATGCAAATATTACGACACGCAATAAAGTGATTTAATGGGCATTTTGAGAATATTTGAAAACGACCAAACACAAGTAACTAAAACCAAGTTTAATTGAACAACCTTTCTCTGGATGCTGTAATAAAACTTCATAAACAACTCCACTCTGTCATCCGGGTGATATATATAACATAAAGCTTCGCCTTTCAAAAGGGATTTTAATACATCCCATCTCTGTAATTATTGCGTACCTGATTATTATTCCATGATCGCAGAGCGACCATGAATCACTGGGCAAATCTTTGTAGCACACCGAGACCTCTTTAGGTGTCTTTTCTGGGAAAAAGGGACCAGGTCGACACAGCGAATTACTCGGTAATTCTGGAAAGCATCGAGGATTACTCATTAACCGATACGTTCTCTTTGGCACAGGCAATTTCGCCGCCCTGAGGATTTGGAGCAAATCTGTTGCTGCTACCGTACCTCGTCTTTATATTCGCGTTGCAATAATTTAGCGTTCTATCTGCGTTTTCCCAGACCGCTGTGCCGATAATTATTCCGTTTCTGAAGTCGAAGTAGGCGAGAAACTCCAAGGGAAGGAAACACATCCCCAAGGACGACTTAAAGTAATTAGTGAGAAAGAAATGGGCTAATTACTAGAGACAGAGATGAGGTACTCTCGGGTCAAGTGATGCCATCTAAGCTTGCTGCCTTCGATTGCTCCTTTTCGTGTAATTATTAGTTATGGCTTCATTTCCCCAGGTAGCCACGTTTCATAAATAGCTCCCCTCATTAAGACTTCTTGTCTATGGGACCAAGCTTTAATTGGAGGAATTAAGAAGTACGCAATTATCGTGTTCTCTTGCTACACACTGGAACAGGACTAATTTATTTCCTTCGTTATCTTTGACTGCCTCTACAGCAGGTGAAAAATACCTGACAGAATTTTATAGAAAGCTTTTGGGAAAAGTGGGATTTGTTATGGCGCTTCCTCTATGGGTAGTAAATAAATACGCTTCAGTGAGTAAATTGCTCGCTATCACTCCCTGTTTTAAAAGGCTGCTACAGTAATAATTAGTTTCAAAGCAGAGCAAATATTCAAACATGTTAACACAGATGCTATCGTTAGTAAGCGCACTAACTGCTATTTATCTTTAGGATATGGTTGAGTCAGTGGATGAAATGCTACTTCTTCTCAGGGCTCGGAATAATAAGATATTTATTAATGAGCATTCCTTAAAATATTTCATTTCGATCTCTACTTTTTCCTCTTTCCAACAAAAAATTCAGAAAGCTACGTCTTTAAAATATCGGTGAGCACGTTAACTAGGTGCACTCACCCTCCTCTATTAAATATTTTACTTTCTTAAAATATTCAATTTTAAATATGTAAATTGATTTTAGTGTTTTTGAATATTACTTCTAATCTTTATTTAAAATAATATACTAGCATTTATTTTTAATAAAGTATTCAGCAATAAGTTGTGCACGTATGAATTGTACATATACATTCAAATATACAAGGGCGGACAAAATAATGGAAACATCTGTGATAAGAGTTACAGATATGCACTAATATGGTCACCCTTTGCTTTTAAAACAGCTTGTATTTTGCGTGGAACAGATTCAAATAAATGTTGAACTGTCTTAAGAAGAATATTGGACCATTCTTCGTGGAGGAACGTTTCAAGAGCCATGAGTGATGAAGGTGGAGGAAATCTGCTTCTCACTCTACTCTCCAAATATGTCTACATTGTCTCAATAACGATTAGTTTGGCCATAGGAAATGATCCTCAAACCAAGACTGGACATTGATAATGCTCCAACACGCACTGGCTGTGCGTGTTGGAGCATTAAACAACGTTTGCACCACGGAATGAACCTGGACACGCAGAATATCAAGGTGATCAGTGGGCAGTAATTCGCCCGTTCATTCGGCCATTTTCTTCATGCATCTTTTAATATCACCTCTAAATAAACATCAACTTTTATCGTGTTTCCTTCGCAATACCTGCAAAAACAAAAAAAAAAATCATCACTTCATTAATACTCGTGCGTCATACAGTCATTAAACAAACTGTTACTTTCATATCAGGTGTTTCCATTATTTTGTTCACCTCTGTACGTATTATGTAAAATTAAAAGAATTAAATAAAAAGGTGAATATTATATTAATAACTTGAGATATTACAGTAAATTCTAAACTGGAACTGTCAGATATACTCTTCTTATAGGAATATCCAGGGAATCGGGAAATGTTTCATTCTCTCGTGAGAAGTCTTTTTTCTGTCAAACGTGAAATGATTAAGAAATGAAAGCCAGTTCCATGTTGACAGGTTTGCATTCATTATCACAGTATGTTGCGTAGTTCATTATAAAGAAGCAACGATAATTTATTTTTGGTCATTTATCTGAAAGGAGTGTAATCTATTTAAATTGCCCAATCAATGAAATTCAAAAAGGAAAAAAAAACATCCATTTTTGAAGAAACAGGTGGATGATAAATTCAGAAAGAATTAGGAATAAAGCGAACATTAATCATGTAACCTCTATCCTTTCTTATTTCTTCCGAGAGTGAAATGGGGTGGTCGTGTAATGATGCACATGCTTAGAACGATAGAAAGAACGCAGAATTAAGTGGGAACATGCCCATAACTCATGACAAGAATTACTTTCTCTCTCTCTACTACGCTGTAGTGAACAAGCCCTGGGGATGTTTCCTGTGTTCGTCTTTTTTTTAATAAATTGCTCACCTGCTCGGAGAGTAGGATAATCAGGACCTCATTGCGAAGGTAATAATGATCCTACATTTAATTTTCCTTCCAATGGTAACCATCACAACACAGCGAATGCGTCCTGGCGATAATAAGTGTGCTTGTGGTGGTACATGTATGTTTTGATAAGGGAGAAGAATAATTTTGTCAGAACAAATGTGGTGACCAAAGTAGCTCACGAACTCGGGATTATTCTTAGAACGATTTGAAGAGGCTTGTGAATTTTGATGGCACAGAGAGAATTTCATTTGAATAATTATATATTATGTTGTCTTTCTTGTATCCAGATCCTCCCCAGATCATTATTAAATATACTCCTGCAATTAATTGAAGATATTCATTTTTCTACCGAAATTATGACGGATTTCGATCTGCTTAAATTAACTATCCACTAAATTAACAAGACAAATGATTACAGTCTTTATTAATCTCGCGGAAAATCGAGATTGGGGGGCTCGTAAGCTTCGAATTATTGCGCGAGAAAGAAATTAAAACAAAAATCATTACCTTAATTATTGTAAAATAGAATGAAATTCTATTAATCAAGAATTGGGGAGAAGGTTGTAAACTGCACCATCTATTAATGAAAGATTTAATTACTTCAAAAATTCCGATATCAAATTTCCCAACTAGTTTAATTCTAAATGAAAATATTAAACAAAACTTAAAGCAAAATATTAAGTGAAGATTTCATTATAAAATTATGTAATGGTGTTAATGAGCCTATTTTAACTTAGTTCTTATCTACAGAGTTAGGAATACCGAGTTTTATTAAAAGGAAAATTCTACTCATTTCATGTTGCGATCAGGGATACCCACAAGGCTCCTCCTTTGGACCGCTGCTTTTTTTAACGAATAACGTTAGTTATCGTCGATCATTAAATTTATGAAAGAAATTAAATATTAATAGTTAGAATACGAAATTCTGGCCAAGCATGGTAGTATTTTAATTGAAGATGTACTGAATTGAGTTTATGGAAATTTCTTGGACTAGTGGATCATCATTTTTTGAGAAGCGACTCCCTCTGATGATAACACACACTCGACGTTTATTAAATTAAACAGCTCGGAAAACAGCTCGTTTCATTGGTCGAATTTCCTAAGTGATGCTCAGCGACTTTTCTGTTAAAAGCAGGTACTTTTATTTTGGCCAACGTGGCGTCATCGAGGGTAGGCTGGAATGTATCAGCTGTCTGGTGCATGCTTCAAGCTTCGTGCTCCATTTGGCAAGTCCACTGCTAGGAACGTGGAGCGGAAAGCGATCACATGTTCTGGTGTGCTAGCCGGAAAAGACGCCACACTGTACGTTTCGAGATGTGACAGCCTTCTTTATTGTGTGTTAGCGGGCTTCCCATTTGGGGGGAACTGTCCTGTAAATATTCGCTGTGACTGCAGGCCAGGCCTCTTTCTATTAATGCGCTTTATTTCGGTCTGCGTGCAATAGAAACAGATGTCTGGTAATTGTCACCAACCCGTCTTTCTTTAAGCATTGGGTACCCGAAAGGGGCCCCTCATTCTCTCGTCCGCTTTCCAGTATTTATTTGGTACGCGTTTATGCCCTCCAAATTCCTTTTCATATTTATAATACCGCATCCCAACTCCAAACCACCATCGGTTCCTTTTTATTTCCTTTTGTTCAGATATCCAAGGCGTTGGAAACTGGCCCGTTTCCATGGCTACACAGAGAGTAGATTTGACGATTATCGTCTTAAGCTTTCAATCCTTCGAATGGCAAACGTTACAGATCACGGAATTTCCTGCCTGACAGCATTTCCCAGATCCCTCAAACAGGAAATTAGCCCATTTCTTTAGTACACCAATGGGTAAGCTACCCGGTGGAGATCAAAGAGTGACGTATAGATATCCGGTATTTGAGACTTCTCCGGAAATTTACGGAAATGATACAAAGTTCACGTACAATGCACCGGACAAATACTAATAATATACCCCAATCTCTCTCTCATCCTCTGGTGCTTCGCCCATCAGATGAAAATAAAATTGCTTCAGTCATTTTAAGTTACTAAATGCGCCCTAATATTTTGACTATCCAATGTGAAATAACTCGTGATAGTGGACCTGTTTTTCAGCAAGGAAGTTGAACCTATATAACATTTTGGGCAAACTATTTATCGTGCATTACCTGGTGGTCTGTTCTGGAACTAACGATATTTGCATTTCACAAAGCAAATCACACGTCCACCGAAAATATTTTGTTTTTTAAGACAAATATTTTGCTTTTCAGAGACCTCGAAGTAGGTCGAGTTTCATTCTGACAGTCGAATGTATATAGGGACACTCTTAGCAACTCTTCCGTTAGCAATAATGATCGCGCAGAGAGGAAAACTCGAAAGATAAAAATCATTTTCACAATCCCTCTCTTCGGCTCATCTCTATACCCTTCTTTCTTCTTTAGTTTTTTTCCTATGGAAAGCGAGGGTCATTATAACTTTCGGTGGCGTAACTACGATAACAAGATGTGAGTTTCTATTGGCTTCTATAGAGGCTGACCTGATCATTGAGTCTAGGTGAGGGTCTATTGTCGGCTAACATGTGTAGGGCCTGATTGGTTCGTTATCTTCTTTGAATCTCCGAGAAAGACAGGAAACGGGGGCTGCAGTCCGTGTCTTTCATCTCCTTCCCTCTCTCATATCTACAATGATTCGACAGTGGCGTGCTAAGCGGCGTATCCACTACTCTGACAAGGAGGCCTACTTTTAAGTCAAATAAATCATTTTTAAAAATCTTGAAGTCACCGAAGCTTATTTTAGATTCCTAAAGCTACTCTTAACCAACAAAAAGCCTGTTTATGTTTTTAATGAACTCTATGAAGTGCATTATTAGCTTGGATATCAAAATATCCAATAATCTTCTCTGGAATTAGCTTAGAACAACTTAAAGAGATCCAGAGAGAAATTTGTGTGTATGATGAGCTGTTTTAGAAGATTTTTAATTTTAATTTAATTTTAATTAATTTAAAGATTTTTAATGATAGACGATTTGTTTCATATTATTCAATAATATGAACTTTTAAATATGTATAGTAGTGGACATAAAAATCGGTACTGGCATTAATGAAAAATTTGGCGTCACAGAAATCCTTAAATATTTTTATCTGCAGAAATTTGGAGAACGTAGATATTTAGCTCAACTGAGCACAGTGGAGTCGACTTCATGCTCATGAATATATACAAGTTACTTCTAAGCTTCCAAATATAAATGGGAACTACAGTTCATTTTATAATCTATGATATTCACTTATTAATTCATAATTACATTTCCATTTTTACAAAAAAAAAGCTGCTTTATTATCTGCTAAAACTCAACCTTAGTATGCAAAGACTAGCCCTTGAGAATCGTGTGATATGTTTACAAATATGGATGACTCAAAACAGGTGGCTAATGGTGGCACAGAAGAGGACAGATTTCATATGAAGGGATTGATGTCACTTGCAACCACACCCTTAGAAACGGGGTGGGGGGGAAGGGTCTGTTTTCAGTCAGTGAAAAGCTGAATCACTAACACCTGATCTTACACTAAGTCAAGAAAACAATGATGGTGGGCTGTTCTTGATGTAACCAGTCTACGGTCTACTAAGAACACGTTCTATCTTTGAAATCGCTGAAACAAGTGAGATTTCCCACGTTTTGTCTTGTCTTTTCTCTCCCATGACGTTAACATCAGCTCCAGAAGCTCGCGGTCATATTACAGCCTTCTTTCAAAGATCAGATCAACGGGATTTTTTTCTTTTTCCTACTCCACAGTACATTCTAAACATTCCTTTGCTGTCTCCTCCTCGCTAAGCATCAGGGAACATGCACACATACACATAAAAAAAAAAAAAAAAAAAAAAAAAAGAGAGGGGGAGAGAGAGAGAGAGCGAGCGGAGGAGTTCTGTTCTGTTCTATACTGGGATCTCGCAGTCTGACGCAATCAACTAATGGATTCGAAAACCCAGAGATCTCTAAATACTCTCCCTGTGGAAAGATTGCAGAATCATTGTTCTAGAGTAAGCTTTTTAGGTGTGTTTAATAAAGGGAATTTCAAGCTTTGAATAGTTGCGTTCCTTTGGGTGAACCGTCTTGGAATTTATTTCTTAATTTTGGAACCGAAGAAATGAATCCAACTATTTAGTGACCATCAAATCAACAAGAAGAAAATATTTTATTAAACATTCCAGTATTTATTCAACTCAGAAATTCTCCTTCTTCATTTGTTTAGAGTTAATATTGCGTTCAGTATAAAGTTATTATTGTTTCTAAATCATATCGCGTTTTCTCAAACTTGGGATATATTGCCCAACTTTTCTATAATTTATATACACCAAACTGTCAAAAGTATTCGGAAACCCCGTGGAACATTAGTAAAGTAGATCCGATTGTCTATATGCAAACTAGAAAAAGCTATAAAATTGTCAGGGGTGGGGGGTATTACAAATATTATAAGTTAGATTGCAAATATTGGGTACAATTATCAATGCGAACTTAAAAGAATAGGCCTCTGCGTTTAGAGAATACCCCATTTGGATGCACAGCTGTCAGTCCCAAGTATAAACAAATTTTTTGTTTATACTTGGGATTTTTTGTGGACCACTTTTCAGAAAGTGGCTAAGTTAGTTGGTCTCAGGCGGGAGTAGCATGATTTTTCTCTCCAGGAAACTGGGTTTTTCCTCCAGCAAACAGGCAAATCCACCACAGAACACACCCAATTTTACAGACATAATATATACGGCGTAACAAGGCAAAGTCGCTGATTTGAGTGTTTTATTCTGAATACGAACGAATAATTTTAGTGGAACGGCTACAAAACATATCTGATTGACACAACGCTGATCAATTTCTTTCATGTTTCTCTGATAAATTATTATCCCGTTCATGCAGATTAAGCGGGTCGCTGTACAATATTTACATATGTCAGAAAGAAATGTCTAAAGTACTCATGACACTTAATTATACTAACACATGGTGATAAAAGCTCAGCGAACGATGTAAGTTGGAAACCACATGTAAATTCCTGGATTCAGCAACTCCATCTTTCATCATTGTAAGCCTATTGAGACATGAATACAAATACATTTTAGTGTCTATAAATTACATACATAACGCAGACATACCAAAGTAGTTAGGCTTGGGTGCGCCGAAGGAGTATAGGAAAACATCAAAGGTGAAACCTCACAATAGCCACACGGTTCACCACAGATATACTGTATTCTTCTCTCTATTGATAAGTGATAAATAACGACAGGGGATAATTTCCTCGCATTCTTCGTTGGGTTCGCCGCCGTACCGGTACTGGAAACGCTTCACCCCCCCCTCCCCAAGTTGATAGCGTTTTCATTCTAGACCCTCCTTCCGCTCCCCACAAGGGTGAATACGCGGCAATGATTAATAGCCGAGAGTAGGATTCAATTCCATGTTGTTCCCTTTTCATTTCTCGCCACCTTCTGTATGTTCCCTGGGGAACTGTGACTCCGGGAGAGGAGTGGGGCACGTGCTGCTATGCCCCGCTGCAAAGGCGCACTTCCCATCAAGTGGCCGTGTAGTTAATGGTCCTGTTGACACCCCACGGTCCGTGGATGAGCAGTCGGCAGTCTATCGATTCCTCGCCTTTACGAGCGTTCACGAGCGGGTCCAATTGTCTCCCCGTTTATGGCTGATGGCACAAGAACAGGTTAATTAGACCATCCTACCTTGTAACTATGGGTTGCTTAAGTGCGCGAGATAAATTAAGAAGAATTTCATTGCTTAGCAGAGTTATCCTCGACTTAAAGTGCCAGCCGCTATTCGATCGAGTTTGAATAGATGGGACGAAGAAGGAGGGGGAGGATGAAAAGTTTGCGATGTGGGGAAATGCACCAATCGTTGGGGCCATCGCCATTAACAAAGGTCTTTCGTTAGTAAAGTAATAAAAGTTGTGGCTCTTACTGAGATTCAAAATCACTTTGGAAATTAAAAAAAAAAAACAGTTGAACAGTGTACGCAGGAAAGATAAATCAACCTGAATCTGAAGTGTTGAATTAGCTCAAAATCAATGAAACGACAATTCCATCTAACTCTCACTAGGTGAGCTCATTTCTCTCATAACTACACTGCTCGACAAAATTAACAGAGCACGTAGAAAACGTGGCGCAGCTCGTGCAGCTTGCAATGAAACAGGAAAACATTTGGTTTGGTGGTTTTCCATAAAATTAAATGAGGAGACAGTGAGAACCATCGCACAGGTATAAAGAGGACATCTGGGTTGTATAAGAATTACCAGAAAGGTCACACTACAGAAGTCGATAAATGTGGTCACATGACATCAGTACGGCGTATGATTCCCTCCAATGGTTAAACGGGCCTGATAGCGGTGGTGAACCATGCTCGATATAAGGGTCTATAAGATTCCGTAGCAACAAATCCCATTCTTCCACCAGCTCAGATCTTAGCTCACCAAGTGACCGAGGAGTTGGCTGTCATCGTGCATTGCGACTCCCAAGGGCTTTTCACACATGTTCGACCGAATTTCAGTTAAATCTGAGATCGTGCTGGCCACGGCAGTCGTTGGATATCTTCAGTTTCAAGATATTCCTCCAAAAAAAGAGCTATATGTGCAGTGGCGTTGTAGTTTATGAAAAGAAAATCTGGGCTAACCGCACCCTAAAAAGTCGCATATAGGGTTCGAGGAACTGTTCTCTCTCAGTAACTCTGCACAATTACGGTGCCCCTATCAAAAACATGGAGGAGTGCGGCTGTTGATCACTATTCCGTCCCACACGAGAACACTGCCTCCACCGTAAGTGTCTCTTTCTCTGATGTTGGAGGGATGGTGCCGCATTCCTCGTTGCCTCCAGATGAAATAACATCTAGAATCTGTAGGCTAAAACTGGACTCATCAGAAAAAAGAACTGTACCCCATTTGTCAGGGCTCCAAGTGACATGTTCATGGCACCAATTTGGAAGAGTTCTGCGGTGGTTTGGGGTTAATGTGTTACAAACCACTGGCTTCCTTGCGTAGAGTCCACTTGAAATGAGCCTTCTTAACACAGTTCGGTTGGAAATGTTTTCACCTGTAGCCGCAGCAACCTCAAGAGACAGTTAAAGACAGGACATCGTTGAAGCCTGGAAGTCTTAGGCTTCAAGTCGTCCAGCGGCCCGCCATCTCAAAGAACATTTAAACGACATTGTCTTGCCATCCTGAGTACTGGAGATGTGGCTATCCTACTGAAGCGATGTAACCAGTGTTCCATCACAACCAGTGTTCTAATAGGCATGAAAATTTGCAGAATGTGCGGCTCTGTAAGGTGATAGATCTATTTCTATTGAATACTCGGAATCTGCATGCCAGGATGCCTATTATATCAAATATTCGCCTTCGGCGACACTGTTTACAATAAAATATTCACAAAAAACATTTTCTTCTGTTAATTTTGTCGAGCAGTGTATATGCAATTCTTACAAAACCACATTGGTGGCAATACTGTATACTTCTCCATGTTAGGTTACACGTACAAAAAGGCATCCATATTGGTTTGGTGATGACAAAACCGTCTTGACATAATCCGTATATAGAGCCAAAGTAACTACAGCTATGTGGTATTGCGTTAGTAATTGCGTGTATTCTTCGGTCAGTTTGCTGTTTGCTGGAAGAAAAATCCGATTTTCGGGATCAAAAACTATGCAACTCTCACCTGAACCACATTGTTAGAAGAGCCCACAAAAATTCCTCGCGTCAGTGATGCAATTCGAATTTAGACTTTTTCCACCCAGTATGGAAGACTGATTACAACGACTGTGCTACCCACAAGGGCCCACATCACATTATTTCATTTCCAGCTTTACACTTGTTTTTGTAACGGTCCTTCTGTTTCTTTCATCTGGAACAACAAACCATCTCCTTTACTGTCCGGCATTTCAATTAAGACATATATCGCTAGGGGCGCTACAGTAATGATTAAAACGACCTTTATGTGTGTTGTGGTAACAATCCTTTCATAAGGCACTCCGTGTAAATGGTACTTGAACTTTGTGTGACTGCCTGTTGTTTGAATAACGCGCAGAAAAGTGGCAGATCAAGGACTAGTGATGAACGCGTCGAAATTGTAGGGGATACAACTATTAGGAGCCACAAATTCTCATTGTGACTAATGAAAATTCGATTATTAATTCGATTATAAATATTCGTACAAAACACATTTTGCGTTAATTCTCCGTTTATTTACCAGTCTTCACTTGTTCAAAAACAGTTTTAACAGAGATGTTGTCCTTTGTATAGTATGGAGGAAGCAAGGATTCTGGTGTGGGTCTCATTTCAGGTTGCTCGGCGAACCTTCGTGAGCAGATTGGACAAGAGGAAGATGAGATGAATTGGACAATTAAACGCTTTGACTTAACGGCATTCTGTCTTTTGGTGGTAATGGACAACGATTGCTCGGGCCCATGCTAGTGCAGTTAAGTCGCGCGTGCATCCAAGCCACTGTAATGAGAAGACATGTAAACCTCCATCCACTCTTCCTTTCTCCCAGTAAACGTACGGAGTAACAGATGTTACTTCCCGTGTTCATCGCTCTTCATAATGGGCCCTTCTTCGCGTTAATTACATGTTGAACTAATGACCCGAACACCTTAGTACGGCCATTCTTACGACAGCTGACGGCCAAAGACTACCACCGAGATTTAAGTGAAAAGCATGCAAAGAGGCGCGTGATGGTGGATGATATTGTGTCTTGTCGGCTTGTCCATTAGGACGGAAAAATGCGATGTGACAGCTGAGCTCCAACTTTTCTTCTCCAATACATTACAGCCTTTATAGCTTGGCCTTTACAGAACAGCGACATCTTGCGGTATTCCAAAGAACGTTTGCATGATGCTGGCTGAGATCTTTATTTAACTTCTTTTATTTTTTGAATGATGAATGCATTTTGCAATTAGGTTGCATAATGGTGTTCTGGTTACGATACACTGGTGCTCAAAAGTTAAGGGTCAACAGAAAAACATACTGTGGTATAATAAATGATAGGAGACCCAGAATGCACTATGAACCGAAGTCAAAGGTATTTTTTCTAATTTTGTAAATCTAATGGAAGGTAAAGCGTTGTTGAGTTAGTCGATCTCAGGCAATGATAGCATGGTTTTTTCTCCGGGAAACTCGGTTTTTCCTTCCAGAAAACAGCAAATCGACCAAAGGACACACGCAATTAACAGTCATTATACATAGATGGAGCAATATGGCCCCTTAGTCGCTGATGCGCCTAAAATCCTACTAACAACACCAGCTGATTTCAGTCCCAAAATCCACATGAGCTTTTTAAGGTCTCCGTTGTTCTTTTACCGCTAAATAAAAATGAAAATCCTTGGGGAAATCAAATAAGAGTGAGTGAAGTTTCTATAAATTCCTTACCCTCTCTCTCTTATGGTGGCAACTGAGAGCATCTTTCCACCTCTTACAGGTGTTTGAGCAGGAGAAAGGGATGAAACATCATTTTCGTGGTCATTATCACACCGGATTTCTGGGTAATAACTTCAAGTTTCTTGCAACTAGCTACGTCTGGAATCGTGACTAACAGTATCTGACGGAAGCCTCTAAGAATCCAATAAAATAAAACACTTCTGGACTTTATAAAGTTATTGCAGACACCGAGAAAGTGCCACTTACAATTTTCATGGGAATTTTTCCTCTTCAGACTGTCTGCGGCTTCGCTGTATACAAAGCCTTGTTAGTTTGCTTGGGAGCTTCGGCTGAAATTAGATTCTCAGGCAAATATTACGTGTGGTTTTGACGAATTGCAAATAGTTGGGCATGCTTTTCAATAAATTGGAAACTACAGGTCCTAATTAGAGTATTCTTTTATTTTCTCCGAGAATGCATAAACTTTTTTCAACTCCATCCACGAGTGTATCCAACTCTTTGCGCAAAGTTACCGCCCGTATTCTTTTACCATCTATTCTGTCAGCCGCATCAGCTCGTATCTGAACTTCCTGTCAACTCCATATTCCATATAGATCAACGCGGCATAGATCAAAAGATCATATTTAATATGAGAACATAAACCAGCTCTATACGCTAAGGAAAGTCTGGGAGTCGGACTGTCTCCATTACGTTAAATAATGTCATCTTTCCCTAAGGCTTTGATCCCCTTACATCTCGGTACTTCTTCCCTCCATCCCATCGCATCCATTCGGTCCTTCTTTCCGGTCCTTATATACAGACGCCGTAGCAGCGTTCGGTCACATAAGAAAGAAAGTCTCTTGCTGAGAGGAGATGGCTGTGTACGGAAGTGGAAAGCTCCAATTTAGACCCACCGTTGGGTGGTCTCCGAGGAGGAGGACTGGCTTTGTTCTCGGTTGGAGAGGTGACCGCAGTATCGTTTCTCTAATTAGCGGAATCAGAGAGAAGAAGGCGCGTGCGACAGAGGCTCCCATATAAAAATCCTGCACCGAGATATAAGGAGTTATTGGTAATTGAAGTAGAAGCGCGATGCGGTTTTTATGATCACGTGAGGGTGTTATGGTGTTTGATATCCCTCAGTGAAAGAGGTCGCAGAACCGTAATCTTTGGATAATGGAACAGTACCCCTTGTGGTTCACGGGAAGTTAGAAAAAGATAGTTATGGAGTATTTCTGTTACAAGGCAAAGTGGGCAAATAAACAGAAGGGAATCTTAAATATTTTAGATTTTTGAATTACGTTGTTGTTAAGCAACGATTTGTAAACTTATCTCTTCATTCTTTTAACTATTCTTGCAGATATAGTTTAACTTACATGCAAAATCAAACTAATAACAATAATTTTTTTCTGTATATAAGCTGCATTATACACTGAGTGATCACTGAATTATGACCACTCCTATGAAAACTGAATGCGACCCATTGACCACGTGAGGTACGAAGGTGCGGAGTTAGTCGACCTACGTAGCATAGATAAGGTGTCAGTGGTTCAGTAGGTAGTAAAATTCCTAGCGTGATGGGTAAAAGGAAGGGTTTATCGGGGTTTGATAAAGGACAGATTGTGGGTGCTCGACGAACTAGTGCTTCGATTTCCCAAACGGCTGAACTGGTGGGGTGTTCGAGAGCCATCGTAGTTAAAGTGTACCGAGACTGGCGTCAAAATGGTCAATTTTGACCATTTTGACGTTTTTGGTTTGACGGAAATTTTGACGGTGTTTTGATGGAAATTTTGCAGTTTTGCAGTTTTGCAAAACTGCAAAACAGCGAAAGGTTGATGTTAGAGGTGAGCGCCCGGTCCGACGACTCGTACAGGCGCAACACTGTTGAAGAGTTGACTACCCAATACAACATGGGCCAACCCGGAACAATATCTGGCATGACCATGCGTCGCACGCTCGCACGTATGGGCTATACCAGCAGACTACCCCTACGGCATCTTCTCCTAACCAAGGTTCATCGGCATAAAAGACTCGCCTGGTGCAAAGAGCATGCAAGTTGGACATTAGAAGACTGGAAGGTGTGCTGGTCGGATGAGTCACGTTATTTACTCCACACCGTGGATGGTCGTGTACGGATTTGGCGTCAACATGAGGCTCTTGATCCATCATGCATGATATCAAAAGTGCAGACCGTTGGAGGCGATTGTATGGTGTGGGGCATGTTTCGCTGGCAGGAACTTGGACCCCTGGTGCATGCGGAACAACGTATCAGTGGTCTCCGCTATCGTCAACTGCTTGCTGAGTGTGTATATCCCGCTATGTTATACCTTTTCCCGAATGGCGATGGTGTCTTCCAAGATGACAATGCGCCAAGCCATCGGGCACATCAGGAATGGTTTGAGGAACACAGTTCTGACTTCCAGCATATCGATTGGCCTCCGAACTCCCCTCGATATCAATCCCATAGAGCACTTGTGGGACACTATGGAAAGGCATATCAGACGTTTGGATACACCAATTACCTCCATACCTGCATTACTGACCGCATTACACACAGCTTGGTTGGCCATACCTCCCGAACGCTTCTCACATCTTGTTGAATCAATGCCACGTCGGATAGCTGCTATATTGAGGGCAAAAGGAGGACCTACGAAGTATTAGATAGGTGGTCATAATTCAGTGATTATTCAGTGTATCATGTCTGGTAAGATATATTGTAGATAGGTCTAACCTATCTACCATACATCTTACCAGATATGATACACTGATATATGATACATGATACTTGGTAAGCGATAGCCTAATTTATAAATGTGTGTCTGCAGTAAGTACACAAATTAATAGATACACTAATAACTCCTTTTACACGAAATAAATGTATCCCAGATTGATTCACTCCGTGGCTGAGTTAGTCAGTCTCAAGCGTAGATAGCAAGGTTTTTCCTCCCAGTAACTGAGGTATTTTTTTCGACTAGCAAACAGGCAAATCGACCAGAGAACACACGCAATTTACAGATACAAATACGGGTTAATATATTAAATTACGCGTAACACTAATATAATAATTAATTAATTAATTAATTGTCCCAGATTGATTATACGGTACTAGGCTTTATATTACGAGTACATGCAAACCTTTTCTGGACATTCTCTTGATCCACAGGTCCATTATTCTCCCTTTCATTCAATCTGTGCGTAAATTTTTTCAAATTATTTTCAGTCAATATAAATATTTATCTATTTTGTTGTTTCAAAATAGTATTCATAAGATCTCAAATATTCGTAGATATTTGAGATCTTAGTTAACTGAAACGTGAACGTGCGTTTTTGTTAGGCGCCAAAGCAAACTAAGGCTATGAGGCGTCAATATATATTGTGTCTATAAATTGTGTATTCTGTGATCAATTTTTTTTTTTTTTTTACTGGATGAAACACCACGTAGTCCACGTCCGAGACGTCTAACTCGACGACGATGTGAAAAAAAAGCCTGAAAGTTCCAGGCATCATTGATGGGATTCGAACCCACCTTTTCCAGGCAATGAGGAGAAAACGATGATTATATCCACCCTGCTAACCGTGAGGGTCTAGATAATTGAAGCAACTTAAATACTGTATTTTTGGCTTTAGCATGTGGTTAGAATACTCTTTAAATGTTTTAAATAAATATTTCTTTGGTGTTTTACAGATTCTGAGCCAGAACTTGATACCAGCGAAGGTGATGACTGCCCTCGTAACAGAGAGGAAGCATCGGCCAAAGGTCGTCAATGTTTACGAAAATGCAGAAATGATGCAGATTGTATCAGTTCCAGAAAACGATGTTTGTGTGATGGTATGTGTGGCTGGAGCTGTGTTAGGCCAGGTAAGATAACGTATATTAATGCCTCTTTATTAAGTGGGTTATGGTTCCACCTGGCGTCGAATTTCAACTCCTCTGCTTTTATTGTTTGTTTCGGAAGGACATTTTTAAATACATCCTTGTTTAATGGTAGACAGATCGGGTATGCGAGTACATCTCTCTGTTTAAAGTCATTATTTTTTTTTTTCTTTTCGATTTGGTTAAGTATTTTCATGCGCTTGGCTTTAAATGATTTACGAACCATGACAGCGTAATGTACTTCGTTGGCGAAATTCATCTCGCAGTTTGTAAAGATTCTTATATTAAAGCTACAATGTCAAATATTTGGTTTTCTCTCAAAACCGTCTTTAAGGAGTTCATCAAAGAGGGATTTCACAGTCGTAAAACGGTTGCTATGGCAACCGCGAGAAGGTTCTTGGGGAAAGAGGCTACAGTCGAAAAATCTGTTTGTCACCATTGTGCATCTAGAAATAGACAAAAAAAAAATTGAAAAAGCAGAAACGTAGAAAAAAAAATAGAGAGAGAAAGAAGAAAAGAGGGAATGTCTAGCCTTCTTCCGATATCCTTTAGCGATTTCTGACACTTCAGCACCCCTGTCAAGTCTATCAGTCCAGTTATTGTGCATCTAACTCCGACGCAACGTGATTGGCAGCTGGAAATAACTAGAAAGATCAGAAACGTGAGAGAGAGAGAAAATAATGTTCTCTTGCATGAGAAAAGAGATAGTTTCCATCTGTGAGGATATTCCATCCCTCCTTGCATTTCTCCTTCTTACATTCCCTGTTCAAAGTTACTCTTCTATTGGCATAAGTTCGCGTTCTGCATCTCTTTCACAGTCACAGAGTACAGCTGATATAATATTGTCTGCAGGGAAGTTGTCCCAAATAAATACGCTGGTATATGCTGTAGTTTTTACAATATTCACGATGCACTCAAAGTATATATAAAAAAAATAAATAAATAGGATTTTATACTTTTTTTTTTTTGTACTTCAAATCTAGCCCGAGCTAAATTTGAAGTACAAAACTCGGAGCTTATCAAAGAAAATGGAAAAGTGATTTCTGATTTGTAGTAGGCAACGCCAGATATTAATCATTACTACAAACTACATTATCTGGTTAAAATATTAAAAACAGAATATATTTTGCAGGATCCCTGCACGCCTGAATTACAATTTGAACGTGAAATGTGGTTTGGATTTGGCGGATTGAACAGAGATGACCTGAATTCACCATTATGTTTCTCGAACCACTCAAGACAAATCTATTACTATCATCTTGAAATCGGAATTCTCCTTCTGGGTAAAAATACGAGAAATAGAATAATAAGGAAAAGGGATCATGAGATGGTTGGACCAGATGGTCCAGCTATTTTATGATCATCAGTAACAAAAAAAATAAAACTTTCTTAAATATGGTCCGAACGCCTTCTTACTAAGTTAAAGCTTCTAGAAATTTTTCTGGTCTGTCAATGCCAATTACTAACTTGTTTGTTTTGACTTATTCACTTAGCACATGTTGCAAAACCTGTTTCCCATCCGCAGAAACTTTCAGTACCAATCAGCCACATTCCAGTCAGTGGCGTCAGAAAAACTAGTCAAGAAGAAGCAAAAATCAATTAGGTTTTTACTCGTGGGGACATCTAAAACAAGTACTCTTATAAGACTTAGGTGCTGACTCAATAACAGTTACTTTGGCGTAAGGACATGGCATTTTTAGACCTATTTTACACGAATTGTAAAATTGGGATATTGTAGACTGCTGCAGTATCACTTAGCATGGCAGGCACTGTGGCTTTTAAAGATGTCGGTATGTCTCTTAACAAATTTTATTGAAATAGCTCGTTATGCAAATACTGCAGAGGGCAGAGCGATGACGCAACGATATCAATGAAGGCAAATTTGAATGCAAACAGGTGGTAGGATGCCAGAGGGCAACAAGGATTTCGAAGGCTACACAAGTGGAGAACTGCCCCAAAATCAGTTATGATCAACCTAAAGGACCCATGAATCAAGAGAGGTTCCATGGACAAACTTTTCATCAGTAAGTTAATGCGCTGCAATGGATGGAACGGTGTCAGGATCAGTGAAATTGGCCTCTGTATCAGTATGAAAAGGATTTTCTATATAAGTTGTATTCATCAGATAGAAGTACTTGGGCGTGTCTATTCCATAGAACGCTTCCAAAAGGACGCTATTATCCCAACTGTAAAATATCGAGGAGGCAGTCCAATTCTGCAAGGTACCACTATAATTTTTCTTAGTGTCCAACTACTTTCCGTAATGTAGTATATGTAATTAATAAGCACTCATTACTAGATCTTTAACTGAACAATTTTGCTGATTATAGTGATATTATTAATAAATGTGAAGATCAGAAAAACTAGTGGTCTGATAAATAAACATAACGCCCTCTAGCGGCTCTTCTCAATAACGAATTTAAAACGAATTACTAAGAAGTTCTTTAAATTTTTGGCTTTATCCACTCCATCACTGATACCCCTCTCTTTTTGAATTTTACAGATTTTTTTTTTTAAATTAAGGTGGATATTATATTAAAATAAATTAAATAATTTAATTTAATACACTATCCACCTTAATTAAGGTTAAAAAATTTCTCAGTTGATGCGCAAAGTTAGAGCGAAAAAAAATGGAGTAATTTTCACTTTCATAAAACACCGTTTAAAAATCTTATTTATATCCATTATTATATCAATTTAAGGATGTCTAAATTTATATAGTGTTCTTTATACTTTAGTAAATTAAGCTATCATTTTATTTATTAAAATAATTTAATCATAATTGTTAATAACTGAATTCAAATGTTTTGAATATAATCAAGGTTTAAAATTTTCTATCAAAGTTACTTCAAGCATTTTAGCCTTTCCAGGCTTTAGTAAAAAGCCTGGAAAGACTAAACGATGAACGATAACAGAAACTACGCTTAATATTTTCTCTCACTTCTTTTTGTCAAACTATTTACTTTTAACTGGATATCGCTTTTAAATTAAGATTTTTTTTTTTTTTTTTATTCTCAAGTCTCAGATATTTCGTTAGTCGTGACATTACTCAGCGATGAATAATCGCCATGAACTTGATATGAAACCCAGTGTATTAATGCGCATCGTGCACTTAATTTTATCATTAATTCTTAAGCACTGAAATGTTTAAAATTTAAAGAAGTGTCATAACATAAAGTATAATGGATAAATATTACGGTGTAAAAGCATATAATTATTACACGTGACTTACGAAATGTGAAGAAATTGCAGCTAATAAGCGAAGAATAACTGTGGAATTCTCTGACATTTTGCATGATGACATTAATGTAGCAACTAGTGCTGGTGACGCATGCGTGATCAAATTATGTTACACGAATTAAACGTAATTATTGTCAAACGACACTATTAATTGAAACATGCGCCCTCTATGTTTAATGACAGTGAAGGAATAATGACGGATAATGCTAAAATATTGATAAAAATTAAATACAGTACTAAAAATATTAACAAAAAATATAAATACTAAAAATATAAATGCTGGAAATGTTAACCTAAATATGATACAGAATTAAATTACTGTATATTAATATTTTAAAGAAATGTAGAAATTTAAATAATCTCAATTATTATAATAAATTATATAATACGATGTCACTCGTCCTTTCCTATTTTTAAGTTAATTGTTTGTTTCTTAAGGAGGAAAAGGGCTTGCGTGGTAAGAAGCTAATTTTGGTTATCTCATCTGAGCTTTGAAGCTTTATGCATAGCAAGTCTCGCTTCATAGCCTAAGGCAGATATTAAATCCACTTGAAAAAGAAGATTTTACACCTCGCGGTACGCTTCAAAGAAACATTACTGCACTCACCTAATGTTCTTCGAACCGAAACGTAACAGGCAGCAAGCGAAACATTAAGGTAGCGTCTCTAATACTTTATCGATTGGCGTTCCATGGACAGGTTAAGGACACTTCTGAAGATGAAAATATAGTGATGTTTGATGCCGTTGTAATTAAAGTCGGCTCGCACCTTTCGAGGTTTTACTGACACGTGTAATTAAGTCTGTTTACACTGATAGATGATGTTGCCATGACGTAAGGAGCTCTTGATCAGACGGCTTACGGCCAAGAATGAAACTTGTTAATTTGCTTCAGGATGTCTTCAAGAAAAGATCGGACAGCTTGTTGCGCAGCTCTAATTAATTTGTGCTTTTCAAGATTTCTTCTGCTTTTTTATCTCCCTCTTACTTGGTGTTTTTCTAAGCGTGTCGAGTTTTCTTTAGCTTCGCTACTTTTGAGGACTCTTGTTTTTCGTTTCAAGGAAACCCATCTGGGGTAACTACTCGCTCTGAAGTTACCATTCCTAGAGAGAAATCGATCGATTTTTTTGTTCAAGATAAAAAAAAGGAGTGTTGGCCACAGAATAATGTAATGAAACCATGACCAAAATGCTATATACAGAGTTCCAAAAACATGCTGGACACGTTAAGACCATATCGCCCAACCAAGAAATCGACATAGATTGCCATAGTACAGTTAAGTTCTGATAAGTTCATTGAAAATACAGACCTATCATTACAGGACCCACCTCACGAAAGAACTACTTCACGGAAATTCACTCCCCCCCCCCCCCAACACACACACGGATGTAAGTACATAATTAATTGTGTGGTTGATTTTCAACTCTATAGACAGGTCCATGTCCAAACAGCAGATAAGCGGGGCTGTAGAAGATTTTTAAGAGTATATCTTTTAAAACTTAAAAAAAAAACTATAAGTATATTTCGTATATGTTTATAGAAAAAAGGCAATTGGCTGTCTTTAGTGATTATGGCCGCTATCTTTTTTTTATTATTTTTTTTATCAAAATTTGTTTTCGATAAACTTCGATGACCAATTTTCATAGTTTCTTTCTAATCATGCCGAGAGTGACCTGAGAAGTCACCATAATCGAGTGTGCTAACTCCAGTTCTAATAAATGTATAGATTGGCTTCGAAGGGAAACGCGTATAAAGTAATATTTCAAATATTTCAAGGCTTGCACATCGATACCATGATAACAGATTGTTCTGCTATGGTATTTTCACTACCATAGCAGAACAATCTAAACGGAGTAGAATTACGGAGTAGAACAATCTGAAAGGAGTAGAATTACAAGATCAGATCGTGAAATGCACAATGACACTCCTTCCACCGAGAAATGCCGGAAAAAACATTCCTTGCAAACCGTTCAGATAACATATTAACAGGGCTCGAATGTTCCTGAGATGATGATCCTGTAACTATCGGTTATGGAATTATCTAAATTCGTGACTGTTATGTAAGCCTGTAGTAATAATCCTATTTGACAAGAAGGAGTGCATCAGTGTCATATTAGCAGGATTAAGTCTACACTCGAATAATTACTGACCCTTGTGTACCACGCATTAAAATGTTTGGCGCGTGTTCTAATGATGTTTGGTGGTCACTTTAAATAGTACTGACAAGAACTATTCACTTTGTGAAACCTCTGTTATCCAAAAGGAAACGACGGCTTCAAGAATTAAATATTCTTGTCTCCATGTTTCTGAAACATGGATGTTTAAAAGCTATAAGAAGATTTTAATTGATCCGTATAAAGAAGATTGTCCAAGTTGCTGTATACCAGCATTGGCAACATGTGTTTTCATTGATGGTATAATGATTACAGGTGTCGTCTCAAACACGATAACTGCCAATCCATTTTCTGTGGCGCCCTCAGTGATCCAGATATATAAAAAAAGTAAACTGCAGCCATTATCAATCCACTGCAGGATGGAAGCCTCCTCAACAATTCATGTTGAGGAAAATGGACGATAATCTGACATGCTGGTCCAGTGCGGGTTGGCAGATCGACCGTATTTAGTAGTCAGGGGCTTGAGCCCCGGCCTACTCAAAGAGCGTGTGCTATTGCACTCCCGCTCCTGACCACTTCGCTACGGAGGCAGATATACATTTAAATCTAAATATAAAAACAATTATTAAAAAATACATTACTGAAAAACACTACAACTGGCAGCCAATACAAGATAATCCATTTTGTTATTGAGAATCGAATATTCTAAACTGTTTAATCCATTTCAGAAATAGGGTTCAGTAACAATTGGACTGTCCTTAGATTAGCGAAATCTGTTACCATAATGTCCTAAATGGATCATAACACAGCTTTGTAAATGGAAAATCCAGGAACTGAATGCAAGAAACAATTTTGAATTTATTTATTTTAGCAATATTGATAAAAATGACATTTGACACAGTTCCACATGGGGCGTTGCTGAGCAAGTTGAAGCATATTGGGATCAGAGACAAGAACCGAGATGTTGTTTTTATTGTTAGTTGGGTTTTAGGAGCATCGGCAACTAAGGCCATGTTGCTCTATGTATATTGTCTGTAAATTGCGTGTGTTCTGTTATTTGGTTTTTAGGAGCATTAGCAACTAAGGCCATATTGCTCCGGGATATGCGGTGGTCATTCCCTGACCTTTCCGCATCATCCGTATTTGGTGGTGACGGGCTCGAACCCCGGTCTAATCAAGAAGCGTGTATTACGCACTGCTGCTCCTTCCCACCTGGCTACGGAGACGCCTGCGTGTGTTCTGAGTTCGATTTTCTGTTTGCTGGACGAAAAACCCGAGTTTCCGGAAGAAAAAAACCATGCTACCCTCGCCTGAGACCGACTAACTCAGCTACGTTGTGAAAAAGACCCATAAAAATTCCTCCCGTCATCGACAGGATTCGAACTAAGGTTTTTTCCACCCGGTATGGGGAGAACGACGATCCTACCAACTGTGCTATTCACGAGGGCAAGACTCGAGATAGTTTGAGTGATGGATGAAGGACTGGAGGCAGAGGGTTGTTATTTAGTGTCTTCAGAGTGGGTTGGGGTTGTAAGCGGAGACCCCTCGTGTTGATACCACCCTTTTTTCTGACCTTGAATGATATCGACTATGGCATAAATAATAAATAAATAAATTTTCTATTTATACTTCGGGACAACCATACAAGATCAGTGAAGTTCACAAGGTAGAGAGAATGACAAGAACATTACAGTATATTTAGCCACCAGTTGAACCATGGTGACTGAAAGAGCATGCACTTTAGTACCCGCTCATGATACTTTATCAAAATGACTTACCATACCTTTGCATCTGGGGAAAAGGAGATTATTATAGTATTAAAGAAGTCAATGAAGACTGCTTTAACACTATAATAATCTCCAGACCTTCCAGACTTTCCAGACCTTAGTGCAATATTTTGCACTAAGGTCTGGAAAAGTGTCAGGTCTATAAAATATTGCGCTCAGGTTGCGTTTAAAAAAAAGATATTTAGCTTCTTGAAACGTTTCAAAGAGACCTGGTATGAAATATTGTACTAAGGTCTGGAAAGGTGTCAAGTCTATGAAATATTGCACTCAGGTTGCGTTTAAAGAAATACATTTAGCTTCTTGAAACGTTTCAAAGATAGCGACTCCTATCGTAAAAATGGTAAAGGGACGTCCATATGAGAAGAAACTCCGAAAGTATGGATTATGGGAGGTCACAAAAACCTGGGGAATATAAATACATACTATTGAGAAAAACTAACAGAACGTAACTCAAGAAGTTTATGTTTGGACAGCCTGTTGTCGACCACTAAAATAAGCTGTCGTCCTGGATGAAGAAGGTTGAGAGTCTGGAAAAATGTAAAGACCAGCTGAAACTATAGCTTCTGGCAGTGAGAAGAATCCGAGAAAAGTGAATATAGGTTGAATAGATAAGTGATTTTTTGGCTAACAGAGCAAAGCTGGCTTCTTTGCAATTTCTGGTCTTTACCATCACTATTAAAACCACTTCTAATATTCATTTTCTCAGAGAGGAGAAGGAGCATTTCATCAGCATCTGAGTAATCTGCATATTTTTCGAATGCCTTACATGGAAATCCAAAAACAAACAAACAAAAAATAATAAAATAAATATAAAAATAAAATACAAATGGTGGTTCTGTAGTTTGTAACCAGAAACTAAGCCTAACGTTAAGCCTGTTGTCACTTGTTTAAACATCAACAGTAATGAGAGTGGACAAAGAAAGACCAGAATGTCTATTAACCGAAAGGAGAATTGAGACTAATGGCTATTATCTTTTCTTTAATGGAGAAAAGATACGCCACTAACCTGGAAGGTCAAGAGTCATACTCGATTCTCCTCCTACCTTTATGCTCACGACCTTCTGATACCACTGCAGACATCTTAAGCAACTTATCTTACAATTTATTCTTTTTATTTGTGCTTGGCCGACCATAAGTAACGCATCCTTAATTCCCCTAACGTATTTTCTTATTAATTTTCTTCTCATTCGAAAAAATGATTTCTATTCTCTTTGTCTGTTTCTTCTATTCAGTAAAGGGTGTTTTTTAAAGTTCATCACACCATAGGAGGACTGCAGTCTCGTCAACAATACCTTCTCATTATATCGATTATTACTATTTTTCCTTTGCTGTCTCCTTTGTTCTTCCTAGATGGATGATCGAAAAACGGCTTCTTTCATTGCAATCAATGCATGTAGGATTTTTTAAACAAAAGAAGAATCCAAAGTTTTACCAAAGGTGGAAGCTAAGCCTCCACCTGATTCCGTATCATTGGACTCGGAAGAGATTCTTTTAGATTGGAGAAATGTCACAGCATCGCTAGTACATAAAGACAGGTCTAAGGATCAAACTTACTCATGAGCTTGATGCAGGGAACAATTTGTTTATTTAGATTTTAGCAAAGCATTTTACTCAATTCCTCATAAAAGGTTACAGTATGATCTGGAACACGTTGGGATCACGAGTAAGATTCTAAGATGGATCAAAGGTTATGCTACCGTAAAGAATAGGGTTTTCCAAGAATGAGTTCTGGGACCACTGTTGTTTTTGATTTTCTTAAATGGCATCGATGGATACAGGGCATAATGCCGAATTTTGCAGATGATGCCAAAACTCGTAGAGAACTTAATGATCGATGTCAATCAGCACTTCTTCAGAATGAATTGGAGAGGCTTCAAGGATGGGTAGAAAGTGAGAGCTTTGTTTTAATACAATATAAATCAAAATTTTACAATTGTCCGCAAGGTAGCACAGTGGTCATAATACCGTCCTCCCCACCCATAACTGAGTTAATGGGCCTCAGGCATGGCTATCACGGTTCTATCCCCAAATAAACTCGGGGTTTTCATCCAGTAAAACAAGCAAATTGATAAAAGAACACAGGCAATTTATGGACATAATGCACATGAACAAATAAAAAGTCTTTGGGTGGCCCTAATATAATATTTTTTTAATGTCTTACGCGCTTCTTGAATGGATCCAAAGACGAGCAACGCGCTTGGTGATATCATCATCCATATGAGGGAAGACTTTGAGTATGTGGGCTACAGAGCTTGGCAACCAGGCACCTTAGAGAGAATCTGATTAAGGTCTATAAGGCTCTAAGAGGGGTCAGTGAAATGAATGAAGGGCGAAACTTTCACTTTTATAAATGCTTCCAGACCCCGGGACTATAAATTCAAATTATGGAGTGAGTGGTTTAGACTGGACTGCAAGAAGTTTTCCTTTAGCCACTAAGTTGTTGATTACTGGAATAAGTTGCATCCATGGGTAGTTGAGGCCGAAAGATTGAGAAATTCAAAGGTCAACTAGATGGATAAACGTATCGAAAAGTTAACTTGAAAAAGTCAATTAATTCATGTCATTAATGGCGTAAAGTTTAACACCAACAACCATACGAAATTTTGAGAAAATTGGAAGAAGATAAAAGGCTTTTATAGACAGCGAAATGTTTTTTAAAATACACCAACAGTACGTATTTCCAAATACAGAAATCTTCCAACTGATAGAGCATTGAACGCATAAAGACCCATAGACCCTTTTTTTTTATAAACCACATATACCACCACTGCCATTTTAAGCATCAAACGAACCTTTGCTGTGCACCAAGTGTTGTTTGGCATACTGATCAAACCAGGGCCGTCTTTCCTACTTTAAAAACACAAGGGATCTTAAATTTTTCAGACCACCAACCACTAGGTGGTTGACAGACTCCCAAACACCAGAGTAGCTTTCATCATTTAATATCGAGTTTCCGTTCCAATCGTAATTCCACGCACCAACCCCCGCAAGTGCATGCGATGTGCATAATTTTGTTTCGTAGCGCTGAATTTTAAGTTCCCTTCCGCCATGCTTTATGGTACGACAGACGGCGTTCGAGCATTTTGCGGTAGCCAATAAACCGATGTCAGCTTGGTGTAGAACCCGTTGAAAAGTCTGTTGTTCCCTTCTAGCGTTGGGGATGTCGTTTACGTCCGTAATTGACTGATCGTGTTTCGATACGACCGGGCGAGGTCTCCCCCATGACAAATAGCCACCTGCTGCTGCTGTGGGAGATTTATCACTGCGAGTGATCGGTACGCGTTAACTTTGTACTCGACGACAGTCATTGCGTTTAACTTCCGATAGGGGGCGCACGGTAAATAACTATAAAATCCAAAATAGTTTCGGCTGACGTCACACGCTAACAAATTTCAAACTGTCAACAATTCTTCGATATTTGTTTAGGTATTTTTCATAACAACTATATTTATAAACTAATATAGGGTAGATATAAATTATGTATTGGGTTTTTTCCCTAAAAAATTCAATTTCTGATACATTATGTACCAGAAATTTTCAATAGGGTTTAAATCTAGACTGTTGCCAGGCCAGTCCAACACTGAAATGCCAGCATTTCTGAGGTATGACTGCACCTTAAGGGAGAAAAACGAGGGAAAGCATTGGTGTAAGTATGTTTTAAGCCTTGATTCAAAACAAACTCATCATTAACTCTAAATAGCATAAAAATTACCACTTTTGCTGTGTGGCAAGGTGCTGAGTCCTGTTGAAAAATGCAGTTTTCGACGTCTGTGTGGTGATCCTAATAACCGGTTTCAGGCACTCCTATAGTTAATAAACTTAATTCGCCCCACCTCTTTGCTTGTTATGCATCCCCAGACCATCTGGGAACTCTACAGTCGGTGTTATGTAGTCAGGATGGTACGCCTCCGATTTTCGTCTTCTGACATATCGCTTCCCATTAGAGCCATGCAGATTGAATTTCGATTCGTCAGAAAAGATAACGGTGTCCCATCGCTCTTTTGTCCATGAAGCACGAGTTTTAGCCCAAGCAAGTCGCTTCTTCTTCCTGATTTTGGGTCAATAAAGGCTTCTTCTTGGGCCGATATGAATGCAGACCACATTCCGAAAGCCGTCTTTGAATAGTTCGTGCACTTGTTTCAACACAAGAGGCCATCTCAAAGTCCAGTTTTAGATCAGGAGCACTATCATGGCGATTACGAAGGTATAGTTTCAAATATCGATCTTGGGAAGGCGTAGTCACTCTCTTATGGCCTGATCCAGGTCTTCTCTTTACATCACCGGTTTCACGCTTTAATTTCGGGATACTGTTAATTGGTGGCAGCCTATTTTATCAGCGATAGCATGCGTAGAAAGCCCTTCCTGGGAGAGAGCAACAGCTACACTTTTTTTTCTTGGTGTCAATTGAACATATGGAACCATGGTTACACCTCCTCAAAACAAGATACTAATGAGGAAGTGTATACACTTCCAACGCCGTATTTATAGTAACGGCTGATGCAATACCTTGCAATTACTGCCTGATGCAATAGAAGCGTTATCTGACGCAATACCTTTGCTTTGCGACAAACAAAATGGCTTTCATCAAACAATATCTTATATTTTATATTTAAAATAGATTAATACTTATTTTGTTATAACAATCATTGGAATAACAATTTGATTTATTTATCCAATTTCTTTCATAGCTAATTTTGCCACTTTAAAGCCAAAAAACGTTACTTTCAAAGTCAGTCTAAAGTTTCGTATATTTGACAAAAGTTTTTCATTTTGAAAGAACAAAAAAAAAAAAAAAGAAAAAAAGCCAGTAATAAATGAAATACAGACTCGGTTGCACTTCCCGGTCAAAACTCCAACCATTTTTCGGGGAGGGTGGAAGAAAAATAAAAAAGAATTTCTACTAAAGTCATTCGTTTCTAAATCTTACCAAGTATCGAGTTCATTTCGTTGGAGGCAGTCAATTCGTGGACCACCCTCCATGCACACACAGTCAACCAATCAAATATCAGCTTCTCCACATCGAGTACAGTGAACACCAAAGGATTATTGGATTTTTTTTTATTCTCCCCTGCCGATCGTCAGAATAACCCAACTCTTTCTTTCTCTCTCTCTCTCTCTACGAGCAATAACAGAGTTCACAATAGGACACGCTCAGGGACAGCAAACACATCTGGCTAGTGGAGATTCTTAGAAATGGTAAGCCGGAAGTTGTTATAGAACATTTCCGGTTTGACTTATGGCCGATGTTATTGAGTTTTTCCAAACCAACGCTTGAAAATCTGTCCTTATTCGTCCTCAATATTTTATTTATTTTTTTTTACGAAGCCATTATTATTCGGACATAAAAGAAGGCCAGAAAATACTTTTACATTTATTGGAAAACTCGAGTATTTCCTAGAAACGATTGCAGTTTCTTACGAGCTTATAACATTAGCCTATAAAATTTAAAATGACACGCGCACTCAGCCAATCTTTAACCTTTAGTGTTTTCAGATAGATGGTTACAGCGTTTTAATATGTCGAAAAGCTTTTTCGCTTCGAAGCTGACAACATCAATTGACATTTATCAAAGATATTAAAACCTAAAATAAATCGAAAACTGTTTAATAAAAAGGCAATTTTCAAGCAATAATGGTTGCAATAAAAACGGACAGAGTTTAAGTGGAAGATGCGAACTCGTCAATTATTCTGGACATTTAGTATACACACGTGTTAATGTAGTTCTCTGCTGAGAATGAGATTTACGTTTTCACTCATGCAATTTGCAGCTGTCAGCTCAGAACTTCACCATCTCTGACAGCTGTTCTCTTCCATCCTCGCGAACTTCTCCAATACTGTCCTGGAGCAACATTGTATGGTATTCAGGGTCACGTATGTGCACGTGGCTGTGGTGTAATCGACCGATGCTGGCTCTACACGTTTCCAGCGTAAACAATTCGATCAAGGCGACTCGATGTGGTCAGTTGAGGAACAAAGGCCGTAGGTGATACCACGGGCTATCGAAGCTCCTGGACGTCACCCAGGTAACGCGATCACGTGGAGAGATCAAGATCCACGTGAGAAGAGAGCAATTCTCGAAGAGAAATTCGCCATCCCAACGGGTTGCCAATTTTCTCTTAACGTTCCGATGAATATAGGAGATCATCTTGGTCTTTTTAAATCCTCCAAGAGTTTAATTTACGTTTTATATTCTTGTAAATTCAATTTATTTTTCTCTCCAGTTGAATTAAGAGAAGGTGACAATCGCTGTTAATAGTATAATTCTTTAAATTTAATTACAGGAATGCTAAACATACCTCATCCCCATCCTCATCCCTAAAGCACTTCCGATCTTAGAAATATGTCGTTAATTTTTATTTTACCACAAATATATTTTCTTTTTAAGACTCAGTAGTCGGTAGAGGCAACCCTGGCACTATAAAAACTGGAATTCCATACATTTCTAAAAATGTTCTTCTATTCTGAGAGACGAGCTATCTTGAAAGGTTAAGACACGAAGTAAACAAACCATCGGATCCAATTAATTTCTCTTTGCGAGAATTCCAGAGGTTAATTACGAAATTTAAGTAAAGATAGCACAGATGCCTCTGACAGGGTAACATTTGTGGAACGCGTTCTGCATTCCTTACATAATGCGCTAACACTTCAACTAGTGAACACTAATGTTTCATCTCATCTGAAGCATCTTTTAGGGTGTAGTGCAACTGTCGTAATGACTTACACTTGTTATGATCTCTTTATAACTATAAAAGGTCCCTAGAATTCTCGCAAAGAGAAATTAGAGAGTGTTCTGATGTCGATTTTTTGTTTGCTGGATGAAAAACCATTCTACCCTCCCCTGAAACCGTCTAACTCGGCCACGTTTTGAAAAAGACCCATAAAAATTCCTTCCATCATCGACAGGACTGGAACTCAGGTCTTTTCCATCCGATGTGGAGAGGACCGCGATTGTACTAACTGTGCTATCCACAGGGGCACAGATGCCCCCGTTGCTGGACAAGATATAAACATCTACGCTTCTATAAGCAGTTTTGACTGCGTATTTTAATAATTCCTTTAAAAATTAAAGTAAAAAAGAATTGCAAAAATAAACGGGTTTCCATAAGAAGTATTGTTGTTTTTTTTTATTCTTTTTTGTCCAACTCGGAGAAGGTTATGATTTTGTGATGCCACGCAACCTATAAAGAGTTTAATAGCAGGAAAAAATATCAATATTATGGTTTTATTCCATTTTTATAGCGCCATATATCTTAGGAGTTTTAATAAGATCCTTTGCTAAATTAAAATTACCAGGGTATGCGCGCACTCCCCTCCTACCCCTCCCCCCAACGAACTTCCTAAATTTATAGAAAGTCTGATAACTCTTGAACCTTGCATAGAATCTACATATGCGTGCCAATAGACTATCACTGGAAACCTCTTAAGATAATAACAGTCAAAAAGCAAATTAATATCACTTCGAGTTGGGTTCCTCAACTACTGTGTTAGAATTTAACTTCCAGCTGTTTTATTTCTTTAACTGACATTTCTATATTAGATTTTCCTGACGCCTAAATAACATTTATTTGGCGTAACTGCCAGTACTTTTATTAGAAAAAGAATCGTAAATCCTCTTCCAAATTATTAAAAATAGTACGGTTAAAAATGTTAAATGAAACAAGTGAAAAAGATAATAGACTCCAACCTGCTCTACCCAGAATATCTGAATGTGAGAAGGTGAATGAAAAGGGACATTTTAAGATTATCTATCATACTAAATTTATTTTATTCTTTTCGGTTTTCTGAATACAATTTTAAGACGTAAATTAATTATAAAATGGGTTGTAAACTTAGAGAATCTGGTTTTAACTCCTTTAATAGTGAGTAGTTAGACTATCAAACAACAAAGCAGTCAATAGAAAACTCTCCAGCAACAGTTTAAACGCAAGCAATCAAGAGAGACCATGCAGCCTTTTGCTCTTTCCAGAACTGAAGAGGGATATCAGAGATAGATAATGTCCATGAAAAGAAACATGCATAAAGACCCTGAAAGCAAAATGAAAGATATCGAAGAATGATCTGGACTACGTGTACCATTCGAAGTGATTTATTGCATTCCAACGTGGATATATTACAAAAGAACCTGCTTCCATCTACAATTAAATAAATCATATGCAGTACGTACTGTTGTTCTTTTTCAGAAACCCTCACACCTCTGATTTCTCGTTCTCTTTCTCTCCCTAAGCAGTGTCATCCATATTTCATACAAATAGTTTCTGCGAACCCTTTCTAAAGACGGGAGAGACTCCAGGGTACGATGGAAATGAACTGAAAACAAAAGGATTCTATTCCAATAACAAACACGCACGCATTCAGCATTTTCTTCAGTTTCTTCCAATAACAGACAGAAAGCAAAAGATGCAAACCCATCTATACATTTGCAGCATCAACGGAAGAGGTTTCGTAGCAGCGTTGCCTACGTATCCTCCTTATCAGCCTGACGCAGCACTTCTGCATAGAAAACGCTCCATCCCTGACGTGCAGTCACACGAGGAAGACGGGCATCCACGTGCTTTATTCGCTGGTGGCCGTATAAGTCTGACAACTCGATTAACCAACGAACGACTTTCCAGCCGTGATGTATCGGCCACTTCGTGAGTACCAAGCGATTTATTCATGCGCAGCCTTCCATTCATCCCGGGCCACGTCTGTTGCAGAAATACCGACATGAGGACGTGTCAAAACGATGGGAACAAACCATCGCTCTTGTCAGCCACAGACAGCGTGGATTTTCTTGCGTCATTTTAACAACTTAGGGATTGCGAAGGTGATGTCTTTCTTATAACTCGTGGGTGAGAAACAGACGTTAGGAGGCGAAATGATGTGGTTTCATTTAGCATTCGTACCTCCAGGAAACCAAAGAGTTAAATGGAGAAATCTATTTGAAATTCGGGGAAAAGAAAATCTGATAAAACCCCTGGTAATGTGGCTTTACCGCATAACAAGAGAGTATTGCAAAGAAGCAAAGTTTGAGTATTGATCGAAAGTTTGGAAAACAAAATTTACTATAAAACGCTAAAATTCACACATTTAACTTATATAATGACCTTTAGTGACCCCTACTGGTCTCCTTACACTGTTATTTAATTTTTATAACTTTCCACTTTATTGAAAATGGGGCTCTCCTCTATCGATCCTCAAAGTGATACCTCATATGAGCCCCATTGTATGTTACGAGGAAACTCTCGCGTCCAATTCCACCCACCCTGATCCCGTCACCTTACAGAAGGGGTGCATTTATCTTCCGATAACTTTGAGACTTCCACATCTCTGGTTTAGTCCCCAGAGGATTTGCTCTATCAGAGCGCATGGAATGTGATACTTTAGGGACTGCCTCAGAATACTCAACGATGATTTAATGCTCGAATGGTCGTCGTTACTGGGTTGACCTTGGCCACTGAGAATTGTTGTTTTTTTTTAGAGCCATTTCACATATTCTACTGACGTATGTGGTATTTAGCAAACTTCAAACTTTTTTGCAATAAAGCATCGTGGAAGGGGGGCAAAGGTCATGGACACATTCGTGAGAAATTGATGTCGCGGGAATTCTTGGGTCCAATTGAAGAAATACACAGTGGTAGCATCTCAAGAAATGTGTGGCGCGATACAGCCCACTTCCCATCCCTTAGTTAATAAGAGAAGAGTTATTAGAACTTCCTCACGTGGTTATTGAAGAGAGAAAGAGAAGAGGACAGCGCTGGAATTGTCAAGGGGGTTGTTGGGAGCAGGATGTCAATTGTTGAAGCCGCGATGTTGGGTCCAGAGAAAGACGGGATGATGGTAATAAAGTAAGTCTATTTTCAGACAGGAATTTCCAGGGTGGTCGTAAAATCTGAGGCGTTAATGAGTGTTTGCGGTAGCCAGATGTGCGGAGAATATTTAAGGAAATTTTCGCGGAGGAAGTTCATTCCTCTCCTTAATTTGAGGCACACGCGTTGGGGTGATTCTGCGTGGGTTTTTAACTGTTTATTATATTTAATACGCGGTATGTTGTAATGTATACATCTGCGCAATCTGCGTTTTGTAGCTTAAACGACTTTAAATGAGGTACCCAGCGCTATTTTATAAAAGTAAAAATAAAATTCCTTTTTTTTAAAGATCTTTGAACCGGAAATTTGCATAAAAGGAAACAAAAGTTGCTTTTCTTGGCTGAGTTACTTAAAACATTTCACGCATCAAAGCTGGGCTTTTTTTGGACAGAACGTTGGGCATATTTGTATAATTTGATATTCGCTCACGAGTTGATGTTTATCCCAGTTTTTGATTCGCATTCTCAAATGTACATCCTGTGGGAAATAGCGCTCTCTGATGAGTTCCAACGTGGGGATAACTTGCGAAACTGAACTGGTTTAAACAAAATGCAGGATGTCCAGAATAAAACGTGTCCAAAAGAACCTTGCACTGTCAGCCACCATGTTCGCATTTTGAATATCATTCCAGAATAATAATCGCTTTCTATCTCCAACTTTAACTCTAGTAACACCATATTAAAATATACTGAGTGATCATCCCGTTCTCAAAGCTCCACAGGTGTTAAATTAGACAGAGGTCAGGCGAATTTGGAGTCTAATCAAGATGTGTGATATCATATCTTCAGTGTTCCTCGAACCCCTCGTTCACAGTGCAGCCCGATAATATGGAGCATTATCATTTTGGAAGATCCCGTTTTGGTCCAGGAAAAAATGTAACATTGCAGGGTGTGCACGGTCTCCTAAGAGCTGCCGGCAAACCTCACCAATGAAACGTTGGTCCATACGCACCACCTAGTTCTTGACAACAAAACATGCCCAAATTTAAGCAACCACTGCCACCTTCTTGGATAGTGGACACCATACACGAAGGAGTCTATCAGCGTGTTGCACCAGGATTTTGGACTCATCTGACCAGCACATTCATATCCAGTCCTCCGGTGTCCAACCAGCATGTTGTTGACACCACGGCATTCGCAGTCGATGATGATCGGCGATGAAGAGAGGACATCTCTTGGGTCGTCTATTGTGGAAGCTGTTCGGTTGTTCAATGCCGAATCAATTAATCATTCGCTTATGGACGAAGTCTGCGAATTTCCCACCTTATTTATGATTGGTATAAAAGAAGGAAATCAGACAATAGGAATTATTTCTACTGTTCACGGACCACAAAGAAATCTCTGTAAATTAACTCCAAGAGAGAAAGAGTACAAATCATGAAATTTCGCTCTTTATGCGCAAGACTAGCAATAAGATGTTGTCGACAATCGTGTCCTTTATTTCAAGTAACTCCGCGAATTTTCATTTCCATTTCCATTCCAAAACACGCTTCGCTCAACCCACGAAGCAAAAAGGCAACTACAAAAATACATTCTTTAGATATTTGTGCCTTGGACCAAGGATAAAACTTGGCGTACCTATTACGTGGCTCAGAGCGAAAAAAAGAAAGAAAGAAAGAAAATATAAGCAAAGTCATGTTGCTCAACACCTCTACGATACAGCGTCGATTTTCTCCTGATATATTTTTTTTACGCTCGAGCTGTTAATATACGAAGTTTGATAAATGTTCTCCTCCACATGCTTTCATATTCAGCGAGGCTACACAACGTAAGAGAAACATTCAGCCAGGAGCTCGCAATATCAAGAAAAACTATGTACCGCTACAAAAACTCCGGCCCTGACTCCGTTTTCGTTCGTTGCTCAGGATAATTCTACACATCTATCGATTGTTACATAGCACATATTGCCTTTCGGATCCTCTTCGCGCAGGTAAAACTCGAGCGAAGTCTATTCTGAAAGTAAATCCTTTGTTCTGTTTTAGTGATTCTCGAATCCGTCCAAAAATGCGCAATTTTCTCGAAAAAAATAAATGATATATCTTGCGTGTCTCAAGAAATAGAGAGAGAGAGAAAGAGGCAAGTGTAGATAGACAGAAGCCATGTTGTGGATGTATTTCTGGCCAGTGAAAGAGGTCGATGTATATTTTCAACAATCAGTTTCCATCTGTCACACAAGAAGGCTATATTAACACCAAATGTTGGAGTATCTCCAAAGTCCTTCTCGTTAAATGAGCCAATTTTATTAAACGTTGGAAATCAATATTTAATTTTGTGTAGATTCTCAGCCTTGGGAAAGGAAATCGTAAAGAACTCGTGTTTCGACTTTGCGTACCTTCTAAGACTAATGGATGAAAAGTTCAAGCATTTACATAAGTTGCTCATTAGAAACAGGGAACACTTGGACAGCTTGATTTATACCATATTTTCATCGGATGCTAAGAGCGCATTAGGAGGCCATTTGTCAATAAGAGTGCGCAGTAATAGAATCTTGAAAATTACTCACAAACTGCGTTTATACCGAAAAATTGTGGAGTAAATGATTTTGTTAAGGCGCACATCTGTTATTTGGTCTTTCTGTAGTACTAGATAAATATTGAAAGAGTAGAAAATATGTATAAGAGGTTCGAGAACTAAACTAATATTTGTTGTTGTAGTAGGGTTTTAGGAGCATCAGTGACTAAGGCTATATTGCTCCGTGTATGCAAATTGCTTGTGTTCTGAGGTCGATTTTCTGTTTGCTGGATGAAAAACCCGAGATTCCGGGAAAAAAACCACCCTCGCTTCAGACCGACTAACTCAGCCACGTTGTGAAAAAAAGGTCTTTAAAAATTCCTCCGGTCATCGAGACTAGAACTCAAGGTCTTTTCCATCCGGTTGTGGGGGAGGACGGCGATCCTACCAACTGTGCTACCCACGAGGGTGAACTAATATTTCGGAAATGAAGTTTACAGGCTATTTGGATGGATTTTCTTCGAAGTAGTCTCCTTGACGCAGTGTACACTGGAAGCACTCCTGACTGAATTCATCTTTTGGAATTGCTGATAGTTCCTCCGTCGTGTTCTGAATACTTTTTGAAGTTGGAGGGCGGCCATAGTGAGGATTATCTTTGAGGGACAAGCGGCTCTGTTTAAACTTTCCAAACCACTGGAATGTCTTCAAACGACACTTAGTATATTCTCCGAAAGCTGTTTTTCACCTTTCGTGGATTTCTGTTGCACCCTTCTCTAATTTGAAACAAAATTTGATGCAAATTCGCGCTGCTCACTCATTTTAAATTGAACATTTTAAATTAATCATTTTAACACTTTCTATTCAATACGCGCTAATTCAAACTCACTGAATATAAATCGGTGATTCATACGTTACTATAATTATCTAGATGAGGCACCGAACATGTTGCAACAAGCAGGAGTCGTTAAAGCCTCAATTTCAAGATACAAAGCTAGTCCTCGAACCTTTTGATCACATCTCGTATATGTATATTATACTCCCAATGTTGTTCGGGCGCCATTACTTTTCGAGAGACCGTACATTTATTCAGGAAATTAATGTCATGTGGATTTGTGTGACCTGTGGCCAAGTTAGTCGGTCTCAAAAAACCTCCAAATGTTTCGCCTTTTGGTTTTTGTCTTGCTTACGAGGAAGAGTTGATCTTCATTCGTTTTACCAACCCCTTCATCGCCATATAAACCTCGATCAGATCACCCCTTAAATGTCTTGTTGTCGGACTTCGCAATCACCCCTTCTAAGCTGTTCTACAAATGTGCATCAATTTGCACTCAGCACTAATCTGGTCACCTTTCTTTGAATCCCCTTTACAAGTTGTCTTAGACGAGGTTCCCAGATCCAAATACAACATTCCAAATGCGATCTACCCATCATCCCTTATAGAGGGATGACTTCCACCTGCTGGCAAATGTCCTATAAATCATCAAGAGGACATCCTTTGTTTTCCTAGCCTCCTGTTTACACTGCATGTCGAATTTCATGTCATATTGAATCGTGACACCTAAGCCTTCATCTTGAATCCGTTTTAGCTCTTCTCCTCTAGCTTATACTTAACTCCAGGATGTTTGTTTTCTAAACAAACATGGCCGCTTACGTAATCCATTTAAAACTCCCTGGATTCGATTCCTTCGATGCGCAATACACTCTCATGACGTTTTTAAACCATAGCCGAGTTGGGCAGTCTCGAACTTGGGATTTTCATCCCGGAAAAGAGGCAAGCAGACCACAGAATTCACGAAGTTTACCGACGCTATATACACACACCTCATGGCTTTAATTGCTTTGGTGATTAATCCGAACAATCCATACTTGAAATTAACTTTGGTAACGCTGCTAAAATTCTTGTACTCAACACGTCTAATAATAATTACTCGAAGAATCGCGTAGCAAATAGCCAGTACCGACCTTGGCCAATCTTCATTAAAATACAAACCACGTTATCAGAATCCTTTTTGACAGGACAATGTGTCTAACGTTTTAATATAATACCTGACATGGTGAGTGTGACATTCATTTGAATCGACGCGGAGTGTACAACATGATTAGCCTCCTTGGACTCCTTAGTGACGTGTTAACAACATCAAATCATTACTGGAGACGGGGAGAAGTTACAGCGAAACTCGGCCGACAATCATTAGCAAGCCACTGTGAGAAGGACTGAATTGCTGTTAATGGAAGGACAGTATGCTAATAGATAGGACGTTAACCACCAGCTGGCGCTAATGGTGGCGGTTGCACGTACATCCTTCTCGTCTGTAATCTGGGGCTTTTGTTTGAACGAGAAGTTTCCTGCGTTAAGAATGCCACCAGACGTTGATGTGTTTCGAGAAGAAAGAGAGAAAGAAGAAAGATAGCCACATTTTCTTATAGACGCACAAGACGCGTTCTGTAATTTCGGTGATTGCTAAGGGGATAAAATCTTTTTACTGGAGAATGAAGAAATTATCTGGACCGATTCGAAAATCCTTTCTTTCTTGGTGTAATGTTAATAGGTTGTTGAAGCTGTCGTTGGAATAAATCATAAATTAAATTTTTATTAAACAGGTATCAAATTACCCATAATACCAAACTATACCAAATTTGCCCTCTCCTGTAATTTTTTCTGATACTTCTCTCATTTCAAATTTGTCCAGTCACAACCCTCACAAATTTCCATAGGCTAGTATGTAACTTAGAAGCAACCAGTGGAAGTAGAAGAGAGGAAGTTTGTACCTTAATTTTGATGATTCCATCTTAATCAGTCGATGAAGTTACCCCTTTCCAGTAATTTGCAGCTAGTTTCCATGGTCTTCCCATCATGTTTTAGGCCCAAAAGGGTTCCACCCATGTTAAATCTATGGGTGAAATTAGCGAGTTACTTTTGAATACAACTTTTTCAAAACCAATCTACCAGCCTTTGAGGAGCACCATACGATTCCTCATGGCTTGTTATCCCTTGTAGGACCAATTTTGCTTCCTTATGTTTAGAAATTCCTCAAAAAATGTTTCTTCCCCCTCTTAGATCCAGGGCCTTCAAGAGGCCTTCAATATCTGAAAGGGACCTCCCAAGATGGGGTTGATAACACCTTCTCTGAGTCAGCACAAGCTGCCTTTGGATTTTAAACTTGTTCCACCCATTATGCTGGAGTGTTTGCAAAGCAGGGTTGGCCTTTTCCTCTCTGGTGTTTGCTCTTATAAAAAGAAAAAGGACGTCAGCAAATAGCGACCTTGTCAACGGGATATAAGCTCATGTTTAGAAATTCGTCAAGTCGTGCGTTTTGCCACAGTACGCGTGATTGTCAATCTGGTACGCACTGTGACAAGTCTATTTTTTAGGTAATCCTGATTAACATTGTACAGATTTTGTGGACCATTTGCTTGGGGTAGCCTTCTGAGAATGCTGGGCCATCAAAGTACACCATAGGCCCATTAAAATTCCACTGAGGTAGCCAGCAGATGCTTTTCCTGTTTTATTTGTTTTTCTTCTGTTTATTATATAATTGACAGCTTTGGTATAATATGTATTCAAGCGAAACAGGATTAGTCTTTCTAAGATTTTCCCATGGACTGGACCTAGGTTCAGTTTTCTGAGTATTTCAAAATATAATTCTGTTTTCTTTACTTCTTAGATTTACACTGCAGTGAAGTTTCCCCAGTGGAAAATGGCCAGTTTAAGCTGACTGGAGAATTCTTTGGGGCAAAGATCACTTACATGTGCAATGATGGATACTGGTTATCAGGACCAAAGGAGAGGTTTTGCCAAGGAGACGGACTATGGAGTGGGCATCCTCCTGAATGCAAGGAAAAGGGCACCAGTAAGTATTATTTACTCGGTTGAAACTATGTACACATATCACGAACCTCTGTATTCAAAGATTACAACTATTATTTCTAATTATACGATTTTTTTCAGCAATGTGCGGACCACCTCCTCAGGTTCCTCACGCAAGACACAGCGCCCCTTTGGATAAGGACGAATTCGAGACGGATGCCATGGTTCAGTACAACTGCTTTCCTGGCTATGATTCTAAAGGATTTTCTAGAGCAAAATGCTTGTTTTACAACGGTACTGCCCAATGGTTTGGCCCAGATCTGCGTTGTATTCGTAAGTGTCCATTTTCATTGTTAAAGTAAGAAGGAAAAATCTACATAATGTAATCGTAACGTTGTAATTTTCTTTGCTTTGAACTTTTATAGAATTTTATTTGTTTATTTTTTGACAAACCGTGCTTCTTTCTAGAAACCTCAAATATTTAAAGGAATATGGAATCACCAATTCCCCTCTTTGTTCGTTACTTTGTAAATGTGATCCCTGATCCCCAGGACAGTGACTCACAGGAGTATCAACTTTGCTGACGAGGTCCATAATGTCGAGGCATAGAATTTTCACTTCTGTGAGTGATTGTAGGCCGAATTTGTGACACTCCCATTTCAATACTTGGTGAGTGATTTGGCATTGGTAAAAGGGATGCTTGAAGCTTTCTTCTTCTTCTTCTCAAGTAGAAGAAAAGTCTTGTTTTTTGTGTGCTTTAATAGTGTTTTTTTTTCCTTTTGTACGTATTGGCTTGTACATGTTAACTGGTTGGCAGCAGGATCTTGAGGTACAGGTTCTTAGTTTTTTCAGTGGCCAAATTTACTTGGATGTTCTTTTTCTCCAATTTTTTAATGGTATCTGGAATCACTTGGTGGGTGGGTCTTGAAGTTTCGGCTTTGGCCCTGGTTCTAATGGATGTTGTATTCGGCTCACCGCGATCGCTAGCTGGTCTCTGGAGAAGTTTTTGGCCAGGTGGTCTTGGTGTCTCAGTGTTTCTTCTCTGAGTTTTCTCTGTGATTCATTTCCTGGTCTTTATGCAGGTCATGCCATATTCTCTTTTGTCTTTGACTTCTCTGTGGAGTCCCTCTGTTTGGTAGTCCGGAAGAATGTGAAGGTTGCAGACTTTGGAAGGAGAAAGTACCTCTGTACGTCTTTCAGGCTTGATAGAGATTGAGATGTAATTCGTATAAATGTATATACACTCAGTGATCGCTGAATTATGACCACCTCATGCGTAATGGACTATGCCACATAGCTCACACTATAAAAAGCAGAACAGCTTCGTACGCTAGAGCAGTGGTAACTTGTATCTGACAGAACTGTAAAGGATTACGCAAGTGGATGTCCGTGGTGAGCGAAGGGTGCAGCGCATTGTACGGGCAGCGCATTGTGTGGTAGTTGACATGGCAATACAATATTGGGAATGCAAGAAAAATATCCCAAATGACTATACGCCGCAAACTCAGACTTATAGGGTTCCACAGCAGACGACTCAAAACATGCTCTGTATCAACAACGCACTAGTTGGACACTGGAGGACTGGAAACGAGTGTGTTGGTCGGATGAGTCCAAATACCCAGTGCAAGACGCTGATGGACGTCTTCTTGTGTGGCGCAAGCAACACGGGTCCATGGATTCATCGCGCATAATACCTACTATCTAAGAAGTTGGCTGTAGTTGCTTAATATAATGAATGTTTTGCTTTAAAGAACTAGGACTTCTGGTGGGTATCGGCCAACGTTTCACTGTTGAGGTCTACCGGCAACTCTTAAGAGACAACGTGCACCTTGCCATGTTGCATTTCCCCCGTACATAAAAGGCATCTTCCAAGACGATAATGCGTAATGTCATCAAGCCCGCACTGTGCGTGAGTGGTTCAGGGAACGCAGTGAAGATATCACCCATCTTGATTGGCCTTCATATTCTTTTAACCTCAGTTCAATTCCGTTCCAAAACATCCCTGTGGGATGTTTTGGAACGGAAGTGAGACACGTAACGGTCATCTATTCCAACACTGTATGTGATAGGTGGTCATAATTCAGTGACCACTCAGTGTATTTATTAGTGATGAAGGCATATCCGGCTTAATGTCTCAGATGGCAGATGATTCAAAGGGTGGCAGGGTAGTTTATGTCAAGAAAGGTAAGCTACTGCAACAGGATCTAGCAAAAATTTTTAACGCTAGCAAATGCAAGGTACTGCATGAGAGGCAAATGATTTAAAAAAAAAAGAAAATAAATGTTTTTCGGATTAAAACTTCAAAAGGAAATTAAAATTACAAAAATAGTTATAAAATTCATAAATGAAGCAAGTGTTCATTATACAATTGTACTCTGAAATAAAAAATGGAATTATAGGACTGCAGCGACATCTAGAAAAAAGGCTAAAAGAAACGTAAAAATAATTGCTTATTGCTTATCAACGTTGAATTAAATAGAAAATATTCATCATATTATAATTTTTGTATAAAAAGTAATTTAATAATAAATTTAAAATTTTTTAAAATAATTAGCTCTGCTTTTCCGCTTAACAGTTACTAAAATACATATATATAAATCAGACACCTTTTCATTTTCTAAGTTTAAAATAGGCTCGAATGTATTCGCATAATAGACTATATAGATCACATGATAATGACGTCATTATCATGACGTCACGTTCTTGACAGTATCCCTAAGTCTTTCAAAAATTTACTTCATAAATTTTATAATTTTTTAAATTACCAGATACATTACATCTTAACATTCGAATTAAATATTTAATGAATTTAATTAAAATTTAATAAATAACAATCGATTTAAATTCTCTTTTATAATTAAAGTTTACAATAACTAGAAGTTTATCAATTTAAAGTGAAATGATGTTACAAATGGCCTGAAGATTTTCACTCAAAATATATAATCATTAAAGTTGAAAACGATATTTTTTTAATCCTAGGAATTTTTCTTTGTAGCAAGAAGCTGTGGACCACCTGGAGATATTGAAAACGGCAAACGCGAGGGTAATACTTTTACTTTCACAAGTCGAGTTACATATCAATGTACAGAAGGCTACGAGATAGTTGGAAGAGCTAACAGATATTGCCAGTCCAATGGACAATGGAGTGGAATGTTACCATCTTGCAGGCGTAGGTTACGAAAAATTTTGTATCTGAACATTTAAATGTGAAATTCACTATTTAGATAAGTTAAACTTTCGTCTAGTGTTCATAGAGCTACTAATATTTTGGGCAATTACTATACACAAAATTATAATTAAAATTTTTTATATATTTTAAGCACGCAGTAGATTTATTGCATGCTTAAAATTATTTATTAATCATCAAGAGCACAATTGCGCTTGATGATTAATAAATATTCTGTTTATATTCCGAGAAGACCTCCTAAGAATCTGCACAATCTTCAGAAGTAGAGCTCTATACTTCCTTACAGCATCCCAAGATTTCTCATTCTTTTATATCTCGGTGGTGACCCTCATTCCACACACAGTTGTAAAACAGCTACAAAATAGAGTAGCCCACCATAAAATAAACACGTTGCACGCAGACACACCTGTCACAAAGGAAAGAAACTCCAGTAAACAAACCCCATATAAAGAGAGGACCACAATAACCTCAGTGCACAAAAACAACCCAAAAAATAGTCTCCTTCAGATTAAAAACGTGGCTCGTTTTAAAACATACATTGCCGGTGATTGAAATACCTATTCTATATTCTCTGCATGCAGGCATTCAACGTGAGGATGCACATTAAATTTAAATGGCAATCTCACCCTGTTTTCCATTTCCTCAACACATAACTTCAGTTATGTTCTTCACAATCACGAACACCCTTATTTTCTACATCTTCTTCGCGTTGTTTCAGCTGTGATTCAACACACACAGTCTTAGGCAGTACGATCTAAGATTTTTCTGTGGTGTCGTTGGACTTCATCATACAAACGACCAATTCTCTCGCAAAGGGGAAATTGGTCCTATTTTTAGAATAAAATCTTTATTTATTTTCCGAAATCACACTATCCAGAATTATGTAAACCAGCCAGGTCTTGATATTTTTTGGAGTTAGAGATAAAAAACGAATTCCGAAGCAAAAACTAGAAAAGAGACTGACTCAATTTTAGTCAGTTATCAACATCGGAAGTATATATTAATTTTAGGATAACGAAATTCGAGAAAAAACAACATTAAAGAAAATAAAAATGGAAATTGGATGTATAATACACATACTGGCCAAAATTAAGACAGTCACAGATAGAAGAAATACTTATTCTGTCTACACAGAAGAAGTATTTCTTCTATAAAGACTACACAGACTACACAAACACCCAGACATGATCTTAAGACTATAGACCATGAACTCATCACTCCAAAGGACAGTTTTCCATTGGTCTAAGGTCAAAGAATGACAGGCCTTACTCCAATCTAGACGGTGTCTGGTATTAGTCGGTGATTAGTGGCGTTTAGATAGATGCACCATTGTGGTAACCATTTCATGTAACGTCCTGCGCACTGTATTGGTGCTGACGTATCCTAATCGTCTTATTGAGGACCTGTGTGTGCGCTGCGACAACGTTGACCTGCGTTCTAAGCAGACAATTCTTTGCAGGACTCTCCTATCATGTTCCTTCAGCTTCGGAGGTTTTCCGGATCGTTTCGTGACGGTTTCAGCACCAGTTCGCTTCCATTTGCAGATCACATCACCAATCTTCTTTATTAACAAAGAACAGCAAGCGGCCCCTAGCCAGAAACTGGCAAATCCGCTATGTACATGCATAGATATATATACAATGATATATATATGATACAATATATAATGATACATACAATGATATATACATATAATCGTGTTAATTACAATGTTATAGGTGTGATGAACATGTATCATGTTCACAGAGCAAATCACATCACGTAATTAATCAGAAGTATTACTTGTGTCCCAGGAACCACAAGACAGCAGTCTTTTCCTATCCTAGGAAGAACGAAAACCGCACCCACTGAAGGTAGTGCTATATACCAATGGGTGTTAGCTAATCCTGTATCCACAGCTGCCCAAACTGGGGTACCAGCTAATAAAAAAAAAAAAAAAAAAAAAAAGAGAATAGATGGCAGGCGATATCAGTTTCAAGAGGCTATAGACATTGCAGGTGTTGGGTTGGTTCCTTGTTGTTGATATGTTGATAAACTTGAGAAGAGTTGCTTTCTTTTAGTGAAAACAGTAGAGCAGAACTGTTGTAGAGCTGAGAACGATTGAGAATTTTCAGTCAGCGCCACTTCATTTCCTTCAGAGAAGTTGCTGACAGCAGCTTGTAATGTATTTCTGTCATCGTGGTACAGGTTGCAGCGATACAGAATGTGCGTCCAGGTTTCCTCAGCACCACACAAGCAGAGATTGGTGTCAGACAAGGCAAATTTAAATAGTTTGGAGTTGATGGAGCCGTGCCCAGTAAGTATATACGATGTTGTTAGGCTAGGAGAAAACCATTAGCGGACGCTCTTGTTGAGAGGGAAGGTAACTGCAGGAACAAAAGAGTGGGTGACTTGACCAGTAGTACTGGAATCCCATCGTGATTGCCACACACTGATAAGTTCATTCCAGATTCTCCGTTTCTCGTCTTTGATGTTAGCAGTTAAGTTGCATGAGATGCCGAGAATCTCGCCGGGAACTCCGTGCTTTAGACGATAGCATAGTCCTTTGAAGATGACATGCAGGTCTAGTGGTAAGACTCCAGCAAGGACCTGCAGAGCAGCAGAGGACACTGTCCTGCAGGCCCGGAACATGGCAAGCAGCATAATCCGTTGAATGGAGATGAGCTTGGAACGGAGTTTAACATTAACGGCTCTATGGAACCAGACTCCCGAAGCATATGTTGTTATTGGTACGAATACTGCTGTATAATATAGTAAGAGAGTCTTCCTGTTTAGTCCCCAGTCCGATTTGGAAATTCGGATAACTGCTGCAGTGAACTTCTTAATCTTCGAGGCGAGGTGATTAATATGAGAGGAGAAGGTTAACCTGTCGTCTAAAATTACGCCAAGATGTTTTAATTCAGGAACAAAAGGGATTTGCTTTCCGTCTATCTTTACATTTGGAGGTCTTCTGTAATCTAACTTGCCTTTAAAAATCATCAGTTTTGTTTTTGTGGCAGATATTCGCAGTTTATGTATACTTGACCACTTGATTAGCTGAGAAAGAGTTATATTGGCTGATTGTTCTAGTTGCAGACGCGATCGACCTGGAATTAGAAGAACCAAATCATCGGCGTAGGCGAAGGCAGAGATATTGTCAGGTTTTTGCGTGAGCCAGCTGTCCAGAACTATGTTCCAGAAGAGGGGCCCCAGAACTGATCCCTGGGGGCATCCTCTTGAGATGGTCCTTGAGAGAGATTGCTGTTTTGAAATTACTTGGATGAGTCTATTTTGGAAGTAGCTTCTAATAACTTGGAATAGTTGCTGAGAGCACTTGGCTTTGGTAAGACGATTGAGAGCGCTCTCCCACCAGAGGGAATCGAAAGCTCCCTCGAAGTCAACGAATATGGCCATTTCATATTTTGCCCTCGAAGCTGATATGTGGTTAACTAAAGAGACCAAGGCGTCTTCACAGGATTTTCCCTTCTTGAAGCCAAATTGGGATGGACACATTAAGATGGACACATTATTTTGGCCTTCAATTAAATCTGCTACTCTGGGTGCTAACAGTCTTTCAAATAGTTTGCCAAGGTTTGCCAAAAGAGAGATGGGTCTGTATGCTTTGGGATCAGATTTATTTTTGTCCGGCTTGTGAATAATTTTGATCAGAGCTACCTTCCAGAGATTTGGAAATATCCCCTCAGTAAGACATTTGTTGTACATAGTTAGAAGTATTTCTGGAAAGATTTCAGCAAATTTGATAATTACAGCATTTTCCACAAGATCTAAACCCGGACATTTATGGATATTTATTTTGCTTAGGGCCAGCTTTAGCTCGGGAAGAGTGAAGAGATCTGTTGCATATGAGGAGTGGTAGGTTGAGTTACTATTCCTGATAGATATTTGTTCTGGAGTTTCTGTGGTGAGATCGTCCAGGGGAAGCAAGCGATCCAGGATGGCGTTCGTCGATATATGGATCCTCAGTGCCATTGAAATGTCACGTACAGACCGATTGCTTACGTGGCATCCTGTAATCATTATATTATCCGCGCTGTTTCCTCTGATGCGTTTAAGCATCCCAGAGTAATTCTAGTTCCTTAATTTTCAGTATTCAACAAAACACTTGTAAATGTTAATCATTTACAGAAGTATATTTAGACTACATAATACATTTAATTTAAATTTAAACTTAATTAAAATTATAAAAAATGAAGTTTTCTTTACATTGAGTTTAAAATAAATCCCACTTCACTTCTCAATTACTCACTCTGTGATTTTTCATCTTAAAAGTGGTGTATGGACATCCGTCCAATCTTATATGCCTTGTCTGTCAAAGATTTTTCTAATCTAGAATTTCTATTTGACTTCTTTTTGGCTTAAAATCTCTTTGTTCTGGCATATGTTCTGTCGCTGATCTCTTTTTCCAGTCCAACTTCCCTAAACAAGAAACTCCATCTTTAAAGATGAAGCTCTACTAGCATCCTAACTATATCTTCTGATTTCTCCATTGACAATCCGGATAAATATTCTCCTAGAAGAAAAAATCTCTTCTATACAGTTAATATTTTTACTACATCCTTTTCTAAAGTTAAGAAGAAATCCATTAACATCTTCTACACTGCTGTACTTTAATACCACTAACGAACTCCAATATGGAATCCTTTTGACCTCGAAAAAAATTCAAAGAGACTTCTGATTTTCCATCCCTAATTCCACCTCTTTCTTCCAAACATGGGCATTAGCTAACTAGCATCCATTCAAGAATCGGCAATAAACTCTTTGAAATAGCTATTCCTCATTTATTCTCTTTCTGAAACAACCTTCCCAGAAAAAAAAAATTCTAATATTTTACCAGAGGTATTCTCTGCATCCGGTCTCTTCATGAATCCATTGGAGAAAACGCTGCTAATTAGGGATGCTTTTATTACACGTCCTTTCAAAATGATGGCAAGGGTTTCCTTAAAAATCAATTGTTGTCATGACATAACCACCACGTTACTTATAACTGTAGTAATATTCCATTTATCCACCAGTGCGATGGCAAACTAATGGAACCCATTAACCTATGGTCTTCCTATTAATGATTGTCATCAAGGGCTATCTTTGGAGCATCTTCCAACAGAAGCAATTGCCATCGCGACGAGTAGTTCATTTAAATGATCTTTTTTTTTCCCCTCTTCCAGCGGTTCAGTGTGTAATCCCCGCCAATCCTGCTAACGGCAGAGCCCTCTACACATCTGTATCGTACAATTCCGTCGTTAAGTACGAGTGTCGCTATGGTTACCGCCTCATAGGGCCGGCCACAAGAACGTGCGGAACAAGCAAGCAGTGGGAAGGCACTGATCCCCACTGCGAAGGTAAGTTACGTCCGCTTTGAGGACACCATTTATTTTTCTCCTGCAGCTGTGACTTACCTTTAAGTCAGCCAAAGTACGTAATTACAAGATGACAAAGAAAAAAAAAAAACAGTAAAAAGCGAGGATCAAAGTAGAAGGAGATTAACGCACATCTCCTCATTAGTGTCAAACACAGAACCAAATTTATTAGCATCCACTCAAATTATGTCCTGGATTTTAATCTTGTTTCAGACTATTTTGTTGTACAATTAAAGCGAGTCTCTTATATAAGTGTCACTGTGAAATATTTCGGACATTTTTTATGTTCTCGGATACTTTTTTTTTTAAATAAAGGAATTTATTTCGATAAAAAATAATAAATTCGCGCATTCTTAGTTTCATTCGCTTGATTGCGATATCGGATTTTGTTTCTAGCGATCACATATAAAATTTCAACCGTTTAAAAGCAATTTTAAGTTTATGTATAGGGTGTCAGAAAAAAATCTTCACCAGTGTAAAAATTTGCAACTTTTGAACAGACGCAGATAAATAATTGTGGTTCTGTTCTCATTGTCTCTAAGATACGATATGATCCTAATGAGGTGAGCCGGGCACATTTGGCTGTTATTTATTCTGAATTCATCTTTACGATATTGAAAACTCCAAAAATTTACCTATATCCTTTTAAAAGTTATATATTATTTTAATATATTTTTTTCCGTTAGTAAAATTTTAATTTGGGAAATATCTTAACCTGTCTAGTCGATTAAGATATCTTAAACAAATTCATCTACTTCAAAAAATGAGGATGAATTTTAACTTTCTAATTACAGAAATCGATTGTGGTCTTCCTGGTACCTTGCACAATGGATATCTGGAAGGAAGGAGTACGACATTGGGTTCTGTGATTATCTTTCGATGTTTTGATGGCATGAAATTTGAGGGGGTTTCCATTTCCACAACTTGCCTTCAAGATGGATCGTGGTCAAATCCTCTTCCAAAATGTTTAGGTAGGTTTTCAGCAACATAACACTTTCTTTATTAAACATAATGATGATAATTACTCTTAGTGTAAGCTGGTTTAATATATATATATATAGAGAGAGAGAGAGAGAAATAAAATAAAAAAATTAATAAAAAATGGCAAATATATAGCATAACCGACAACATGTTGCCTAAAATATAATGTAAATTATTAAAAAAAATAACAATAATAATAGGAAAATTGATAAACTTTTAAAAAAGTAACAAATATAAATACAATAAATATAATAAAAAACGAAAAAATCCCATATATGAACATATTTAAGATAAATTGATCATACACACCAAATAATTTTATTTTCCCGCAGAAACGTATTTGTTATATAAAATAGTCTATAACATTAATAAAAGAAACTAAATATTATTTTTATTAATATACTTTTAAAATTAATAATGTTTAAATATCGTTATAATAAATACACCATTCATATTTCAACTAATTGTAATTGAGTCGTCTTTCATTATTCCAGACAGAACTAATCGATTACCACAACAGGACATAAAAAGGTCTATTGTTGCGGATCATAATTATTTGTGATGGCAGCCATTTTGTTTTTCAGCTCCCTGCATTGTTCCCGAGGTGGATTTTGGGAAGGTGAATGAGGTTTCCCCTGGATTCCGAGTTACTCATGGACAAAAAATTATGGCCGAATGCGAATCAAGATACGAACTTATTTACAACGTCACACCTGCTGCGTGCAATAACGGCACGTGGACCCATGTGCCTTCCTGTGTTCCAGGTAAGTATCTAAACCATCCGTGTCAGTATAGTTCAAAGTTTTAGCATTCTGATGCATCATATAATCGCTTGTCCAATGTGCAGGTAGAGCATTCCACATATCGCCGGTTCGAACTTGCTTAAACGAAAATGGATGTCTACGTTCCATTTAAACACATCTTATAATTTGAAGAAAGTACGTATTGAAACGATGTTGCTCTTCTTCAGGGTTGCATTTAATTCAAATATTATCCGTTTATTCTATACGTCTCTTTATCTCTGGCTTTCTACACGCACACAGAGTAATCTAGTTTTGGAAATGGGATCTTGGATGTTGTTTTCCTCCAAGTAGTAGCTAATCCTATATAAAGTGAGTGGAAATAATGGCATAGGCGGGGAGTAATTGAAACTAACTTCACTATACGTGCTCTTCTTAATGGAATCAGTGATCACGTGGTTGGTCTGTTGTATACAATGTTTATGATGCATTTATCACAAGTAGTCCCTCCTTAAAAGGCTACGAAAACAAAGTCTGAACAAGATTTTCAGTCATTCTACGAGGATCCCCGGAATAAATGATACCATAAAATCAAGGAAAAGTAGCTAATCAAAAAAAAAAAAAAGAAAAAAAAGATTGTTTATAAGAAAAGAAACTACACACTTCCGAAATACTTAAAGAAAAGAACGTTACTTTGATGTAAGGTTGCTAATTTGAATTATATACACTCGTAGCACAAAAATAGAGGATCCCAAAGAATAAATTATTTGGGGTTGGTACATTCCACTTATTTTAATTCATAGCAGGGAGAAGGGGGGGGGGATTTCGAACATGAAAATAAAACACCCAATCAAAACAAAAAAGGCATAATTATAAAAAATATTTAAATACTTTAATTTTATATTTAAGTGGTCTTTCTTTCTATTAATATCTACTACGCATAAACATTTTAATTAATTCAGCTGCTGTGTAACTAACCGCGTGAGATTAGTTGCTAGGTTACCAAATATTCTGCTAATCTTCATCTTGAAAACTCTTTTAATTTGAGCAGATAAAATGATCCTGCCAACTCAATTTGTAGAAGGCACAATGTCTAGCAGTATTTTCACAATTTAAAATATTACATCTACACTCCTTTGGCACAAAATTAGAAACGTTTATTCGATATTAGTAGAGCCATCTTTTGCCCGAATTACAGCTTATCGTGATATGGATTCCACTAGCTGTCCAGATTTGACCATTCTTCCATCGTTCACATACCAAGGAAGTTGCTATCATTTGCGTACAATTTAATTATCTCTTAACGTCAATTGCAAATGGTTTCTAATTTTTTCCCCACAGATTTGGACAAAGGCTTAGAAAACTAACGATTTCAGAAATGCTTACCTCTTTCCCAATAATTGAAATTCAAAATGGTCGACAGAATGTTGTCTTAGAAAAATCTCTTGTTTTGTAGCTCGCTGTAAGCAACTTCCTGAAAAGCCAAGACATGGGATGGTCATTGCACCAAAGACCGATCACGGAATGAGGGCGTTATTCCGATGCAAAGACGGATACGATTTAGTGGGGTCAAACGTAACGGAATGCTTCTTCGGAGAATGGACAGGAAAAACCCCTTCCTGCAGAGAAAGTAAGTAAAGTTTTGAAATATCTTATATATATTGTGGGATTTTCTCAAGGTATTTTAAATAGATAAAATTACACCAAACTGGAAATTTAATAACAAAATATAATTAATTTTTTGTTTCTACGCATAATTATATATAATTATACTTATTTTTTTTCTTATAATTATATATTTTTAACGATATTTTGAAACATGCGCACTGGACAATATTGATACAATTGCGCATTCAATATTAAAAGAATTATTAGCAGTCGATTCTTTTAGCAAACAACAAACTGCATGCTGCGCATGCGCGACTCTAAAATAACAAATAAAACGTAATGTTCCTGGAAAAAAGTTTTGCTGTTTTCAGGAACCTATTAAATCGAGGAAAATTTTATTTAGGGTGGAGGGAGGGGGGGTTGACCTTCAGAGGGATGATTTTTACTGCTATAAAGATTCCAAGTAACTTTTTGAACACATTGCAATAATAGAACAGTTTCTTTGTACATTCCCCCTGAGGAAGGGCAAAGTTAATATTTTCTCTTCTGTGTTTACAGTATTATTGGCTGTCACGCTCCATCTTCATCATTATCCGTCTTCTTCCTGCCATCCGTCTTTTCTTTACTGTCTTTTCATCTTACACTCATCCTTGTTTTTTGCCTTTTTTTCTATCATTTTCTACCATCTTCCTAATCAGTCTTTTACTCCTAAGAATCAAGCTGTCAAGCGAATTAAGAAGTTGATCAAATATTTATTTTCTTAAATTTCTCATCCTGATCTTTGAGATAAAGAAGGGGGAGGGGGAGTGTCTTATCGTAACAAATTAAAGAGTCAAATGCAAGATGACGTGTCGCATTCATAACCTTCTTTCTTTCCATCAAACGCAGACAACCTCCTGTGGACGGCCGTAATTACTGTCTTAGCTGTTTCAGCGTTCTCCGTTCGCGCCTATTACGACACCTCGTGTATCAGAAACGGCGGCCGTATCCCCCACCGCTCGGAGTCCGTCAATTAGTCCTCATTATGCACTTAATTAAGAGCGTTTCTGGCCTGTCCCCGGATGCGCAGAGGCGCATAGCTCACTGTCAGTGGTAGTCGGAGGAACCACGAGGGAAATTTAAGCGCGCATCAACACGTAATTAATCATCGGCCGCAGAAAATTAGCCCCCTCGTTCGGTCCGCTCGTTCGTAAGGAAACCGACATGTTTCGCTTCGCTGGCCGCACTGGTGGGTGCAGTTTATGAGCGCGAGACATCATTAATTCGGTTACGTAATGGGTCACCAAAATTAAGCTATTAATGCATTAGCATTTTAACGCTCACTCGCCCGTTTGGGGGTGGGGGAAGGGGGGCTCGAGGGTACCTTACGGAAATTTGCGAAAGGGAAATAAAAACACCCCTAAAAACCTTTCGGTTAATTAGCGGGAGGTTAAAAATCAAGAATTATTTCATTACGGGGGTCATTGGAAATGGGTGCGCAAAAAGTGAACTCCACAATGATGTTCATTGCCGAGGTCATTAAGGATGTTTGAGAGGGGCAAGTGAAAAAAGAGATCATCCGTATTCATTCTCTCGCTTTTTCTTTTCTTTCTCTCCATCTGCGCGTCCTACTTTTTCCCGGGATTCCTTCTTGCAAGTATCCCTTCCCTCCTTGCTCTCGATCTCTTTCTTTTGCTTTCTCTTTTTTTTTTTTCTTATACTTTCCTGTCTTCTTTCCCCCGTTCACTGATCCCTTCTCTCTTTTGCTTTCGTCTTTGTTTCTTTCTTCTTGTCCTTACCCTCCTGTTTATTTCTTGATCTCTTCTCATCTTTGTGGTCCACTTTTCCTCTCGCACTCTTTTTCTTTATTTCTCTTTCTCCTTTCATCTTCTTAATTCTCTTTTTCTATCCTTCAGTCTATTTGCTCTCTTTCTATCCTTCAATCTATTTTATCTTCTTCATTTTCTTCTCTCGCATTCTTATTCTTTCCTACTTCATATCTTTATTTTCCTCTTCTTACAAGGGCCGGATTAAAGCACGGGGTAGTAGGGCCCTTGCCCAGGACGCCAAAAAATATATCCTTAGTAAGAGGGCGCCGAAAAACATTCTGCCTGGGGCGCGGAAATACCTTAGTCTGTCTCTTCTTCTTACCGTCCCATTGATATCTTCTCTCTCGCCCCCTCACAAATAGATTCTCTCTCTCTTTCTATCTATCTATCTTATATTTTCTTCCCCTCTCAAATATTCACTCTCTTTCTTTCCCCCTCTTTCTCTCTCTCTCTCTCTCTCTCTCTCTCTCATATTCCTGCTCTCTTTCTCTCTCTCATTTCTTTATATTCTTCGTTTTCACACCTTCTCTTCATTTCCTTGACATTTCCTTCATTCATTCTCTCTCTCTCTCTCTCTCTCTCTCTCTCTCTCTCTCTCTCTCTCTCTCTCTCTCTCTCTCTCTATTTCTTTCTTTCAGTCACTTTCTCTTTCTTTCATTCGTCTCTCTCTTTCTGTACTTCTATCGTTCATACACTTTCTCTCTCTCTCTCCTTCATCGCTCTCTCTCTGTAGTTCTATCTCTCATTCTCTCTCTCTCTCTGTAGTTCTTCTTTCTATCATCCACTTTCTCTCTCTCTCTCTCTCTCTCTCTCTCTCTCTCTCTCTCTCTCTCTCTCTCTCTCTCTCTCTCTCTCACTGCCTTTCCCTGATTTCTTTTCTCTCACTAACATTCGTTGTCTTTCTGTCTATCGTTTTCTCTCACTTTCTTTCATTTTCTCTCTCTTCATCATTCTCTCTTTTTTATCACTCTATCGTTCTGTTTTTCTCTCTTTTCCTCTCTAGCAATTATTCTCTCATCTCTCTCTTTTCATCTTTTTGGCATTCCCTTTATCATTATATCATACCCTTTATCACTTTGTCTATCTTTCTCTCTCTTTTCTTTCTTTCTGTCTGTCTTTCGCATTCTCTATTTTTTCTATTCTTTGATTTCTTCTTCTATCCCTCTTTTGCTTTTCTCATTTTATTTTGATCTTCTTACCAAACCCTTTTCCTCTATTCCTAGATATTTTCTCCTTTCTTTCTTCATCTCTTTCTCCCTCTCTCTCTCTCTCCAAGTACCAAATAAGCGCAGGTTTCGGAATTATCTTCAATCAAGGCGATGACGAAGCGTCCACGTGATTAACAGTCCGTCTGTACACGCCAAAAAGAAACACGTGCGCCGCCGATAGCTTACGAAGACACAAAACCCACGGCTAAACAGGTTTACTTAATCTGAGATAAGAGCACTTCCTTCTCCAAACATCTGCTGTGTCTCTACAGCAACAGTGATGAGTTTCTGTTGCTTGCGCACGGATCTGATATGGACGTGGTCATTACAGCAATCCATCACTCCCACGAATCTTCCTCACAGCAGAACCTCCTGTTGCTTAACGTCAAGCCAAACGATCACAGACGTATAACGATTTATAAAGTAAATTATAATAAACCCAATTCTCTTTTTATCTTTAAAAAATTACAACAAGGAGGACCTTCTCGATCGTGGTAAGGTCTTAGGCAATGCCATTTTGAAAGTACTGCAATACCACGGCAACTCGTGGTAAAGGTAAAGTTCGTTTGTTTTGTTTACTATAACTTTTCACCAGGTTCTAAATACAACGATTCCCTGTCCATCTGAACAGTAAAGTAAGACAGAAAGAAAAGAAAATAGAAGGATCGACAGGATTAATGTATCGTGGTGTTCGAAGGTCTTACCGAGAATACCAAAAACTCATTTAAAAGGATTTTAAATCGACAGACGTACCATAAATCTCTTCAACTTTAAAGTGAAATGTCTTATCGCATTCTTCTAACAGAAAGTAGCATTTCGACATCAAGTAACCTAAATACCTTCGCAAAGAGATCTTAGCTGATCATTCGGTCATTACTGAAGCCAGGAGAAACCTCCCCCCCCCCACGCCCCTTTCAACGAACATGATGGAAACAATCAGATTGTATCAACGCGAACGGAAATGGAAACATTAGTGACGAAACAAACTATGACTATATTGTGACTCTAATACCTAATGGACTTCTTATCTGATGACGTCATAACCGATTACTGTTCTTTAATGTCATCGGGACTTAACCTTACTCGAATTGGTAGGCTTGGAACGCTGCTGATCTTGACGATAAAATATGGATGATATCATAGTCGTTGATGATTGGCTCCCTCGCTGCAATACAAGATCGTATTAAGATATTTACGCCTGTGCGCGATGCAATAATAATCCCTTATTATGCCTCAATAGATGCCTTTGTAATGGCTACCGAGAACAGAAACAAAAGACAATCTTTTGTTGGCACTATGCCAAAACGTTAGTTTCGTAATCATAAGTGAATATTGGAATTGTGCCAATTTTATTACTAGCTTTTGTGTTTATTAAAAAAAAAAATTGCAAACTTAAGTTACAAGGAATTCTGCTGGAGATTTCGCTAATATAATTCGCCGTTAATGGAGATAACAGATAATTCTCCTTGGATGATTCATCAAAATGTAAGCGTGATGATAGAAGCAGTCTTGGTTTCCAGAAGGCTATGTCAAGCCTATTTACTTTTCTCGTTCCTTAGAAGGCTCGTCCTAATTCACAGGCGATGTTTTCTGTCAAAATTCAATTGATGAGTGAAAAGCTTAGTTCATTAGTCCGTTATGTAAACATGGAAGAAGAAGGGATGTAATGGTTAACTGGCACAGCGTGAAGTCATAATGAAAACGCAGACGACATTGGTCCAGTTTCAAAATGGTGGATACTCTTAAGCTGAATAGTAAAATAACTTTCCTCTCTAAAAAAGAAGTCTTCTTTCTTAAAAAGAAACTTTTTTTTTTTTGCGACATGGGAGCTTGTAAATATGTTGAGGGAAGACTGGAAATATGCATGTTGTGAGTGAAGGAGCGTTAAGCACAGGTTAGAGAGAGCCTGGAAGCAAGTCCATGTAAGTCGCTAGGAGCTTGCACAACAAACGGGAATGTCACACGATTGTTGCTATTCAGCGGTGGGGAAAACTATTTCCTTACAAAGTGCATATGTTGTAGAATCTTTTGCCATGAGGCTGTGGAAAATGAAACGAAGCCATTGATGTAGATGAATACTAAAGCCCCTCAAATGTTAGATTGACTTTCTTCTCCAATGAGGCCTGATATCATATGATTGGGTATTCTCAGAATATTCGTTTCTGGTGTACGGAAATTCTCCATGCAGCATATGATATGAAAATATCCTACATCCCATAAAGATTGGAGTAATGTGCAATTACCTGCTACAGGACTGTTGGGCCCATGTTTTTCTCAGGACATTACCTCTGGACATAGTCCATAAATTCTTGGAACACCTCACTGAGAAGATTGTTAAAGCATAGTTTTAACAACATGTCACACTTCACGTGCGTCTATGGTTGGGCTGTCCTTCTAGTTCGGATATTGCATAATATCAAAAAGAAATATGGCCGCCACCTTTGCGAGCTTTTTCGTTATTAGACATTTTTCTTGGGACTCTGTCAAAGGCAATGTCTGCAGCAATAATCCACTCACTGTTGGAAGAAATGAAACCCAATATATCCAACAGCACTCTCACCACGTTACAGGTAGTGTTTTCGAACATGTTTTGTCTTGCTCAATTATGTTGTGAATATTTTCAACATTTTTGTGACCAATTACGTAATGTTAGAGAATAAAGACTGTTATTTGTAAATTTTATATCCGTCTTTTACTCGAACTTATTCGCATATTAATAGGTTCTCATTTAAAACGACCCCTCTATACTGCTATACGTCAATTTTAATTGGTTATAAAGAAGAATTAGAGATGAAGATGAATGATCATGAAGGGAAAAGAAAATTGATTTAACAAGTTTAGTTAATGTTAATTATATGTATTTAAAAATATATATTCCAATTTAAATAATCAGCATAAATAAGTCGATATTTAAAGTAATAATATTTAATTTTCATAGTTGGTATTACATATTTATAAAACTATGATGGCATTTAATAATACTAACAAAATATTATTTATATTATTTAAAAAAACGAAAAGTGGAAGTAATAACTTGTTTCAATAATGATAGAGTCAGTGAGCTAAAAATGTGACGTAAGCAATGTTGTCGTGACGTAAACAAGGAAATTAAAATATTGTCACTTTAGAACGCTGTGATGTTTATATTCCTTCAATTTATTATTAAGTAATGTCTTACGAGAATTTCATACTTAGATTGCACAAACAAAATTATTTTTAATTTCCAAACTGTAGCACAGTACTGTTGATAGTATTTGATCGCTTACTGGAAAATGCGACTGGTGGCGCTAGCATCGGCTGTCTCCATAGCAAATTATATTCGTATTATTTAATTACAGTATTTAATAAATAATGTTTAAATGAGTTGTTTGTTAGCAGTGAACGGTGCCGGAAGTGGAAATTAAAATACTGTCACCCAGGAGCACTGTGATATTTGTATTCCTTCGATTTATTACCACGTAATGTCGTACCAGAATTGCATAATATACAAATAAAAGTATTTTTAATTTCCAAACAACAACAGAGTACTGTTCATTGTATTTGCTATCATTTTTTTTAATGGGAAAATTCAACTGGTGGCGCTAGTATCGACTGCCTTCATAAACAAATTATATTCGTATTATTTAATTACAGTATTTATTACACTATATGTATTCAAAAAGGAATCTTATCTAGTTATGATATTTTATTTATAATGATTTAAGCTTACTGATTCATTAATTATTAGAGATTGCTTACGATATTATCATAATTAATTATCCTGCAAACACTATTTCATAATTCAGAAGAAGCATAGCGAAAGCCAAATTTAAGGGACCAAATCTAGTATAGATACCCACACATTTGAGTTATTAACTATATTAATATAACTTTGCAAGCAAGACAAATTAAGGAGATATGGGTTACCATTTAATATGTGTTTGTCTCCTCAGTTTTTTTCTTTTTGTTGTTGTTCTTTTATTTATTTACTTTCTTTCCTACTCTGTCTATCCCTCCTTTGAATAACGTGTTGTTCCCTCCTTTTCCCCCAGTCTACTGTTCCTTCCCTGGGATTCTGGAGAATGGCCGTGTATTGCTGGTCGGACACATGGGTATGTACGACTATCGTCCTTACGTCCGGAGAGTGACCAATAACAGGCAGATCATGTACGAATGTCATCGCCACTACACCCTTATAGACGGACCCCCAGGTGCCACGTGCGTGGATGGCCAGTGGAGCCCCAAACAATTACCCCGGTGTGTCAGAGGCTCTCACCCTCGTGTGCGGTGGTTTCGGTCGGTTCGTGCTCGTCGGGAAGCCACCGTGAGACGACAGCGGCGCCGTGAACTCCGCCGCCAGCGACGGGCTAAGGGTAGACATTACAAGGAGAGAAAGGTGAAAGGTAAGAAACTCCTAAGGGTCAGTAGAGAGTTTTTAGATACAGGAAGAGTGCTCGGTTAGTAGATAACTTTTGACCTTCCAGACCTTTTTCTGCAATTAAAAACGAAGGGAAGGGTCGGACTATGACTGCTATTGCCTGATGTTATTGGCTTCAAGGGGTACCGGTTATCTTCTAGCGATCATTTAACATCTCTTCCAGCAATTTCCTATTGTGAGGTATAAAGGGCATTTGCTGCTTCTCAGCTACACCCTCACTCCCAAGGTCGAAGTAGACTGGGAAGATACGGATAAAAATCTCGGGGCCCTCAAACTCTTCTAAGCTCTTCAGGAGGTATTCCGTATATTTACTCATAGATCTCAACAAAAATATTTTCATTTTTTTTAGGGAGCTCTCCTTTCCAGCCCGATCCTGCTCCACTCATCAGGAGCAAGGCATTGCACCCAAAAAGAAAATAAGACGACATCCTTCTACTTCGGTCATAATAATATTTGACACATTTGCATTGGGCAATAACTTTCACGTTGATATAGTGGCTATGTCCTAAAAGATTCACAATCAAAATATATCGTATATCTCTGAGTAGAAATAAAGTACTGTAAAGGATATTAATAATGGCGAACTTCTTAATGTAAAGAACTGCCCTCTCGGTAAAAATATTACTTTCATAAGCAGACATGGCTGGTTGCGAATAACATTAGGCAAAAGTTCTGTAGGTAGTAAAGCCCTCATTCCTGTTATATGTTGTTTATTTATTTGTTTATGTTCGTTCTTTTATGTTTGTGTATATATTTATTTTATCCTCATGTATTGTAGTCAGGAGCTAAGACACCAATTAGCATTAGTAAAGGCGTATGATGCAAGAAAGCAAGCTTATGCAGCATCAGCTAATTGAAGAATTAGAACTCCTGTTTCGTGTAAAAGTAAATTAAATGTCAAACATAAAAAAAAAAAGGGAAAAAAATCACAGATAATATAGTTTTACGTATTCTATATAACAATAAATTTATATATTATATTATTTTAAAATTTGTTTTGTTTATGTATTTAGTGAAATCCTGAATGTACGAGAAGTAGCAATCAAAGTTCCCGGGCTGGTGCAATAAAAAGAAAACAACGTGAAGAAGTTCAAAAATGGTTTTATTTTGACTGAAAATTAATTACCACCTGATTTATTGAACTTATTACACTGTTGTAAAAGTTTCTGAAAAGCTGTCTTTCTCAAAAATATTTCTTCAGTGGTGTCCAAAGAGATGATGTTCAGTTAGGCGGTTAAGCTTTTCTTTATGTCCTCAACATCCTGAAATCTCTTTCCTTTGAAGGCAGTTTTCACCTTGGGAAAGAGGAAGTAGTCCGCTGATGCTCGATCGGGAGAGTAAGAGGGATGCTCGAGCTGTACAATGCTATGTTTCTTCAGAAATGTCTTCACAAGTGCGGAATGGGCGGAACATTGTTGTAAAACCAGAACCAGCTGCCTTACTCTCGAAATTGCAGCCTCACTAGGGAAATGCCCTTCAATAGTTTTTCAAACACCTGTACATAGAATCGCTCCCTTTCAGGTACAAATTCCTTGTGAATCACACATTGTTTGTCCAGAAATATAATCAGCATCTTCTTGATCCTGGACTTCTGTACACGAAACTTTTGTACCTTGGTAATGATTTTGAAGTCCATACATGCCCTGATGCCTCGTTTCTAGGTGGTACAGAAATGATGTGAAAGTGATATAAACTGGTGACCCAACACTCATCTCCAGCGACAATAATACAGTTGAGGAAATTAGGATTGTCATGACAATTCTGGATGAAGTCTTTGCATGATGACACCCTTCGTTACTCCTCATCTTTGAGGCTGTGACAGCACACATTTTGCAGCCCTTTATTTACCCTAAATCTTCATGCAGAATTTGACGAACTGTCTCCTTATTTATATCCATCTCATCAGCTATCATTCGGATGGTCAAACGACGAACTCTTGCAACAATTTTCCGAACTTTTACAGCTCTGTCCTCGTTTCGAGAGATTGACGGATGCCCACTTCTTGGGTCGTCACGTTCGTATGTGAACCACCTATGCCATTCAGACACAGTGGTTCCACTTAACATTTTATCACCATAAACATTTTTTAACATTTCATAATGTTTCTGTTGCAGATTTTCCCAGTTTAAAGCAAAATCCTCGCACAACACATTACATACAGGCTCACGCGTGGCGGTATAGTTGGGATTTTGAAAACAAAGTCTAGAGGGGAAAAAAAAATCTAGATTAACTTATTTTGTTTTCATTAATCATATATTTTTATATTATATGTACTCATCATATAAAAAAAAGAGCAGTTCAAAACGAATATGCTTGACTTTGAGACATTCATTTGCTATGTATTGCAATATTAGGCTTAACCAGTTAAGACTCCATTTTGTATTATCCTGTATCATTACTGATATTTTCCCGTTTTAAAATATTTTATTAATTCTTTTCTTATTTAGTATAAGAAATATATATTTTTTAAAATTTCCTAATAAAAATAGTTGACCAAAAATTAGTAAAATATTCATTTATATGTCCATGTTTATAAATATGCTATTTTTAATGTTCTCTCGCTTAAAGTTATATTTTAGAGCGTTGTTCGATGTCTGCTTTTAGAACACTCAATGCTAAAGTTTAGGTACATCAGTTGTAAATAATTAGTGCAGCATTTATATTAAGTAACCATCAAATAAACCACAAACGTAGTGGCTACCGTGAAAAATCTCATCAATGACTTCAGAGGAAATGGATGGAAGCCATTCATATTCAACGTACGCAACAAAACGTTGACAGATTCAGGTTAGACAAACACATCCCTTATGTGAAAATATTATCCAAAGGTTATATCAGATGATGTGGTATAGTTTTCATCACCCGAAACATGAAATCTGACCATAGAATACACACAATTTACAGACAGGATATATTCACATCTCATGGTCAGTGCGCAAAAGCTCAACAACTCTGGTCTAGGCCAGCGTCATTTTCAGAATCAGCTAGAGTAAAGTTCACACTACACCGATTAAAACAATTAGCTAGCGGATCACAGCATGTACAAATGACGTATGTGTAAACATGACAACATACGCGACTTGTGATGTCGTTTAAGTTAAGTTCCGATCAGTTTGTGTGTTCAAAGTATTGAAAAGAAACTCAGGAGTGAACAAAAATTGCGGCTTTATTGGGACATGATATATCAAAAGCAAATTACTGCAGCCTTATAGGAATAATCTTCGTTACTCTTTGAAAGAGCATGTGCACAGACAAGGGCTTTAGCATGGCGTAAAGGCCATAGCAATTGTCAACTATGTTTCGCTAAAATTTTGATATATTGATAAAATCAAATCAAGTCAATCGACTAAATGTCACTGGACAAACTGGAGGAGTTGCATTACATCTTCCTAAGGGAGGCCAGATATGCTGGATGGAATTCAGGTGGAGGTGGGGAGAGCAGCCGGCCAATCTATACGGATTATCCACACGTCTTCCAGTATATAGTTGTCCAGTTGTGTCATATGGGATTGAACAGTGACGTCTATCAGAACAAACTTCGCCTACAGTACGAGCAAAGGGAAGGGTCATGGGTTGCAGGATCTCACCTCTATTCCTGGTTGCAATTGGGGTCCTGTTCCTGATTATGCAGAGGCCTCTACAATCACAGAGACTAATGTTACCTCATGCCAACGATCCACATCCATCGAACTGACTGTGGTCATAGGATTATTTCGGGTAACTCTTTCACGCCATACTATGACCCAACTAAAAACTGACTTCAGGCTGTACTTAGACTCATCTGTGAAGAGCACAGGCGCTATTTCTCGTCAGTCCAATTACCATGTTCGAGTGTCCACATTCTTCTGGCCCCACGATGTTGGACACTCAGTGGAATACACATAATGGTTCTCCTGGCATAAAGTACATTTCTATGTAGACGATTTTGGGTGTTTTGGGCTGAAATCCGCGTCCCTGCAGTTGCTGAAAAAGCGTCGAACTAGTTAACAGCCTACAACCCTGACTTGGACGTTTGAGAATGGTCTGGGATGCTCGGAACCGATTCTACAACTTGCCAATGACACTTCGTGACACACCAAGCCATGTCGCAACTTGGCGTTGTGATTGTCCCACATCCATTCTTCCGATTGACTCTAGCAGTAGATCAGGCAAATATGTCTGATATGACATTTTCAAAAGCTTCACTAAGATAATCGAAGGGGGTATTGTCTGTGCAACTATTATTCACGAATGAGATGCGCCTGCGACATGGTCGAGTATTTAATGAAACTGCCGAGAATTTGCATATTCACCGCCTATACTTCTTTGAAAACCTGGTAATTTACTTCTACACGTCAGTCCGCTGTGCCGCCATTGAGGTAACCACAATGGATTTGCGGTAGATTGTCCAACAGATAATGCAGTGATCCTCTACTTGTTTTGATCAGTGTAGCTCTTTTCTAACCTTTCCACTCTTCAGCAACACGTAATATGATGTTGTTAAGGAATTTTTTTAACGTGACCATCAAAACTTGTTGTAAGAGCCAAAGAACTGTCATTTGCTCCGATAAAGCGGACTATTTCTTTTACCCCAGCTTTCTCTCTGCAACTAATGTCTTCTGTAGTTCAAAAGATATTTCGGCAATATTTTCTTACTCTTCAACACTGCCTTGTTGTCATGGTAACTTATTGCGTTACTCGGATATGTTGCTAGTGGTAAGTTACCTTTCTGTAAACTAAAAACTGATTAAAAAAGTCAAAGACTTCCAGTAGCCGGATTAAGAGAAACAGGCCCCAACATAGTTATCGTTATGTTGAAGTGAGGACGAATACAAAAGAAAATACTCCATTACAGACGAATACACAATAATAAAAGGTGTATTCTATTTTTCTTTTACATTGTCAACGTATTTCACCGGGACCAATCCTTAATCTGGTATGGATTTACGTAATCAAACTACACTGGTGATAATTTTATCATTATGAGTACTTTACTTGAACCGCTTCGAACAATCTTAACACATCATTTCAAATATGATTTCAGCTGATGTAAGCATTGCTCACGTCCGAAGTGTTTCCAGTTGGTTAAAGTAAACCTAAATCAAAACTCACGTTTGTCTTAACATCTGGAGAAGAGTTGCTAGATACGATAAAACTAAATCAAAATGTCTACCTGTCACCTTCTACTCCTATTATTATTGTTAGATCGTAGATCAACAGTAGAGTCTAGAAAAATTGCTCTTTTAACTTTTTTCTGTATCTCTATAAGTTTATTTTTCAAATCAACCAACGTTTTTCATCCACATTTTACGATTCTAATTCACATATATTTATAAAATAACAAAATATATTAAATAAAACCAAAATATACGTAAAAATTAAATTGCGATTCCTCAACCCACTGAGATCTTTACAAAGGTACGAGTGAACAGATCCAAAATATACACTGATGTCCAAAAAAAGCTAAGCTACAACCATAAAACCTGAGGTCCCGTGGAAAATGTAGTTCTATGGAGACCTTTTTGAAGCAATATGACTCGATTATAAGAAAGTCAGAGAGAACCACAGAGTTGTTAGCACTCCACTGACTGTTGGTGACGCATTTATTGGTGTTGTTATTGTTCTCTAGTGATTAAATGTTAATATACGAGTAAAATTAATATTTTTAAATATATAAATAAAGCAAAATAGTTAACATATAATTCAAATTTGCTTCTATAACGTAAAAATAAAGGAAGACCATTATCTTCTAAACATTTATGATGTTTGCTAGAAGTTACTGACCTTCAAAGTTCAATGGTCCAATTCGCTGAATCTTCTCCTAACATAACGTGATTTGCAATTACTATCGTTGTTAACGTGTTCCACTTGCTTAGAACAGTCTCGACAATTGAAAACAGTTTCTTCTGTTGCAGACCCATGCCGGCCGATCACCGAAGCTGCGTGGATGGAGGTGGAGATCGTGAAACTCGGCAAAGGCAACGACACCATTCCTCATGGAACCGTCATCAACGTGACCTGCACTAGAGGCTATCGTCTTAACATCGGCAACAAGACAGCCAGGTGTGTGCGAGGGAGGTGGAAACCCCGGGATCCAGAGTGCGTGACGTGTACGTAGCCCCGTGTCGGCAACCATGGAAGTAAAGTTCACCTTGTCACGCATATGTCTTTCTTGTTTCGTTTTCTCCGAACCCTTAGAGCTCACCTTTTCTTTTTAGCGCATTTATTGTAGTCCTTGGATCACTGAGACGAGGGTTAAGGGGTATAGTTAAGTAGGCTTTATAATATGGAAGAATGCAACCAACTCTTGGAAATCCTACGTTTAATTTTATTTATGGGGCAATGAGAATTGCAGTTGGCTTACTCTATAGCCTTCACTGGATGATCTGGTTGTCATGGAGACTTAATATATAAAGCGGTAAAAGAAGTTCAACATATTACCACAATGGGGGGAATAATTCATTTCTCAACATTTTAAATTCACGTTGTTATATAGTCGGTGATCACTGAATTATGAATATCTACCTAATATCGCGTTGAGCCACCGTTCGTGGGGATAACAGCTGCTATTCGCATAGCTTTTGACTCCACTAGATGTTGGAAGACGTGTGTACGGATCTACAGCCATGCTGCCTGCAAAGCTTTGCACAGTATCGGAATAGATGATTGTTGCGCGTCCATGCGCCTCATTTCCCATTCCAAAACATCCTAAAGACGTTAAATTCGATTGGGATCAGACGAATTTGGAGGCCAATGAAGATGGGTGAGTACTGTGTTCCTCAAACCACTCGTGCACAGTGCGTACCCGATGACACGGCGTCATCGGGCCGGCACTGTGCACTTCGAAGATCCCGTTTCTCTCCGGTGGAAAATGCAACATGTACACACAGTCTCCCAAGAGCTGCCAGTAGACATCACCAGTGAAACTTTGGTCCATACGCATCAAGGCTCCTAATTCTTGCCAGCAAAACATGCACCATATTAAGCAACCACCGCCACCTGCCTGAATAGTGAGCACCATGCACGATGGGTCCGTGGACTCGTGTTTCTTGCGCCACACAAGAAGGCGTCCGTCGATGCGTTGCACTAGGTATTTGGACTCATCCGACTAGCACACTCGTTCCATTCCTCCAGCGTCCAACCGGCGTGTTGATGACACAACAGCATTCGCTGTCGACAATGATCAGCGGTGATGAGACGGTGTCTCTTGGGTCGTCTGTTGTGGAACCCCATATGTCTGGGTGTGCGGCGCATTGTCATTTGGGATGTTCTTTTTGCATTCCCCATATTGTATTGCGATGTCAACTGTCCCATAGTAACCTGCCATTGAGCCCGACAATGCGGCGGCGCTCTGACATATACTAAAAAATCCACCTAAGCCACAGGACCTCCCGGAGTCTTAATGACCCATAGTACTCTTAACAATGCTAAGAAAACTCCTAGAACACCTCCTGCGAAATAGAATCGAACAACACTACGAAAACTCAGGACTACAATCTCTGAACCAGTTCGGCTTCCGAAAAGGATACTTAGCTGTCCAGCTCAGCCTTAAATAAATTTAAGGCTGAGCTGGACAGGCATTTGAAACGAATGGAAGGATGAAGAAAATATTTCCTTGTCATTGCAGTGGACTTTGCCGGGGCGTTTGACACCTGGTAGAGAAGCGCCCTCGGCAGACTCCGGGAGGCTAACTTACCAACTAAGCTTTACAAGTGCATCAGCACCTTCCTCTCAAACAGATCCGTCAAAATCACAGCCCCGTACTGCTCCGTATCCAGACCAATCTATAGAGGATGGCCACAGGGCTCCAACCTGGGCCCACTTCTCTGGAATGTGGTGCTGGACGGCTTCCTGAATCTCAACCTTGAAAACGTCAAGTCCCAAGCCTACGCAGATAACCTAATTCTGATGCTTACAGCAAACAAGGCACTAGCCATCCTGCAGGAATGGGCCACTCAAAATAACATTATCCTCAACAAAGACATGCTCAATATTACTTCGAGGGACCCAGACATCAGAAGACTGCCCCAAATTAAAGTCCAGGGGTAAACAATAAAACTAACAATAGAGCTGAAATACCTTGGTATCATCTTGGACAGCCACTTATCTTTCACTCCACACATCAACTACCTTCGCAACAAAATCAGAAAGTACTCCTCCCTTTTTGCAAGAATTACTCGCAAGGGCTGGGCTCGAGAAAGAAACCCTGGCCCTCTACCACAAAGCCGTCTTCCTACCAATCATCTTATATGCGGCAGGCGTATGGTACCACAAAGCAACTAACAGACGAAAGCTTGAAACAACACAGCGCCACATCCTGCTCACCATCTCCAGAGCCTGTAATACAGTTAGCACCCATGCACTGCAAGTTCTCATGGGTGTCCTCCCCCTGGACTTAGAAATAGTTCGCTGTAGTCTCCTCCACCACATTTCGAAAGGCAAAACTGCCACCTGCCAAAACTTTACAATAGACCTAACCAACGACATCAACACAGAGAAGAAGAGGCTTACACTATACCTACAGCAAACTTGGCAAACACGTTGGGATAACTCACAAAAGGGCTCAAGAACTCGGAAATTCATACCGCAGATACTCACCGTTTATCCAAAATATCCACACTGGCTATCACCATTACTACTAACTACCTATCTGCTCACCGGCCACGGTGCCATCCGACAAAAACTAACTGACTTTGGACTCAGCAACACACCTCTTTGCCACTGTGGACAGAGAAACGTGAGAGCACCTTATGCACCGTGAATTATATGAAGACCTACGTTGCTGCCTAATCACAGAAACACAATACGTGTTACAAAACAAGGAATACCCTGTACTATAGGAGGAGTACAGCTACAAGGCGCTGACTAAATACGCACAGGACCTCTGCTGCAGAAGAAGAACCTTCCCTGAGTCACAATCACAAACAGCGCAACCTCCCTGATTTACCAGCCAAAGAACGCTCTTGCCTACATGAGCGTCCAGCAGGAAGTGTAAAACTACCTGGAAGAAACCCCATCTCATTTCCCAAAACACTGAGAAAGAACCCCCCCCCCCCGAGAATACATCCACCTGGACTGGATAAACCATCGACCAGCAACACACAGAGACACTCTCCATATGGACCCGGATGCGACAACCATCCAAAACGGTGTTGCTTGGTAGAAATTGCTGAGGTGCTGACCTGCGGAAACCATGCGTGACAACATACCCTCCAGATAAAGAGAGTAAACTATATACCCTGATGGAAACTTAGTTGACCAGGCGACCATGGAGGACATCATTCTAGAAATGGCAATCGCACTGAAAGACAGCAAACTTTAGTGTCCCTCTCATACCTCAAGCGCTGTCCTCTCGCAATCGAACGTTAAATCATCATTTTTTTTTTTTTTTAGGTCCTATCCCCTGAAATCTCAGGAAATTAGGTGGCAGGACCTGCCAGAGTAAATTTTAACTACTGGCTACCTGGTCTGCCTCCACGGGGCGAAGTGTGGGCACCATCGGGCCTCAGCAGAGGTCTGGCGGCTAAATGGCCAGAAGAACAACGGTACATGACTTCACACACCCCATAATCGACACACTTTTAAATCTCTGGGCTTTACCACAACGTACTATATCACATGACAATGTTAACTAGGCGGTGATGGGAGAAACCCCTGGTGCCTCTTGACCCTAAACACACTTTACTTTATAACGCGCCCTTCGCTCACGACGAACATCCACTTTGCGTAATCCTTTCCAGTTCTGTCGGTGGGAGGTGGTTTGACCCGTTCGACACCATTCTTTGTACACCTTAACCACAGTGGGCCGTGAGCAACCGACAGGACATGCCGTTCCGAATATGGAAGCGCCCGATGCACGAGCTCCTACAATCATGCTCTTTTGAAACGTGATGTCTCTACTACGTCCCATAACTGCTACTTTATCCCTGTAACTTGCACGACCAGATGCGAATTACCACTGCTCTAGAGTACGAAGCTGTTGGCCTTTTTAAACTGCAAGCTATTAAGTCCATTAAGGATGGGGGTGGTCATAATTCAGCGATCATCGAGTGTAGTATTCACTTATTAAAAAAGCCTCGCTGTTGTAAAATGGCGTAGAGGGACAGTACGAGACTCGTTAGAACTATTGATCTTTCAGATCTTTAACTGGTCCAAGTTCGAGCTCATTGGGGCAGTCTTCAATATTTGCAAAAGTACCGTCTCTAATGTAGTTTGGTCAATGTCACGACGCACGTCCATTGTGCAAAAAAGAATACGCGTCCTGGTGGCGACATATTGAAAGATATTTCGCTTAATTGCAGCTCTTTTCTTCCTAACATTTGTAGGGTAGTTCAAGTTTAATTCTGGTCTCCCTTAAGTCGAAACTCTAATTCATTTTCATTCCTGTTTTCCAACCCATATCCTCAATAATCCATATGAATTCATTATGCATTAAGTTTATTCTCTAAAGCAAGCTTGACCATCCCAAATTGGCAAACATTTCTGGCTTTTGGAAACGCATTGTTTCAAAAAAAATATCACTTTTTTTGGCTTAATGGGATGCACAGGCTTGCTGTAAAGACACAAAGTGTGTAGCATTTATGTATTTTTTAGTGTAATCCAGGGGATCATGGAATCTTCATTGATTATCTTCTAATAAGATCCAGGATCCTCAAACTTCGTCAACCTGCAGAAATAACACTGTCATACATTTTATTTATTTACTTTTCTTTATTAAACAAAAATGGTTGAAGTGGTACAATTTTTAGATGCAGATTCCAAATTTGGTATTTATTTTGTTTGTCACAATTTTTGCACAAAATGAGACATAAATAATTTACCTGGAAATTATATATGTATTTCGAACATTCGGCAAAAAAATTCTTTTCTGCTGTTCACATGAATCCCTTTTCCAACACCAACAGTAGTCTACCATCACTGTTCTATTCCATTTATTCTGGTATCATTCTTCCCGATATCTTGGTTCAACCTTTAGCCCTATTTTTCGACATTAAAGGCATTGTGTACTAAGCATATCTTCCAGAGGACAATTGGTCAAACATAACATCCAGTAAAGGTATCCTGAAGCGGTTAAGTCAAGGCCGAAGCTGCTGAATAACAACTAGGTTTTTCATCCCAACAACTTCCCTTCCCAGTAAGCGTTATCAGTGAAGCAGTTTTTTGGTCAAAACCAAATCACAACGACGGAGCACCCATCCTATTCGCAGTTAGATGTACTAAAATGAACGGATTAGGAGTTGAGCAATCAGAAAAATCCTTGACATTGGACTAATTTTAGTTTTAACTTTCAGAGACTACAGAAGTTGTTGTTGCAGAAGGGTTTTAGGAGCATCAACAACTAATGCCATGTTGCTCGGGTTATACTGTCCGTAAATTTCGTGTGTTCTGAATTCGATTTTCTGTTTGCTGGATGAAAAACCCATGCTATCCTCTCCTGAGACCGACTAACTCAGCCACGTTGTGAAAAATGCCCATAAAAATTCGACGGGATTCGAACATAGTTCATTTTCACCCGATACGGGGAGGACGGCGATCCTACTAACAGATTTTTCAACATTTGACTTTTTCAATTTGACCCATAGCGTTTTTGTTATCAATACATTACCAACATCTGAAATCTGGTTCTTTATTATTTTTGTTTGTTTTCATTTAATAACCAATGTATAACTCATTTTTGACATATTCCATAACTATTGATACCTACTTCCATGTACACGGTTTATAAGGTTTTAAAAACACAAACATACGTGATTTTCTTAATCTTCTGCTAGTGTAAGAAATGAATTAAAATATTTAGAAAATCTGGCTCTTGTAAATTTCTTTATAAGTTTTCTTTCATTACTTTTTGTTTACAAAACAAACAGACGATTTTTGTTAACTGTCTTTTGTTAAAAAAAAACAAAATAGAATTAAACACAAAATCGTCTGCTTATTTCCTGTCTTCTGTTGACGAATGATATTACCGAATAACGCAGCTTTTTCTTCTCTAACAGTGCCTTGCGAAATACCACCATCACAAAATGGCGTCTATCATCATTTCCAGTTGGCAGTTGCAGAATATAGCACCATTCCTCATGGAGAACTGGTAACCTTTACTTGTGTTCCTGGCTTCCAGTTGATGGGACCTGAATCCTTAAGATGCTGGTATGGTGATTGGGCAGTGGACAGCCTCCCTGAATGTGTCCCCCGTAAGTATTGTATTATTGCATTCAGAGCCGTCTTATAAGTATAAATAAATAAATAACAATAGATTCAGACACATATATTATTGTTTCAGGTCCTTGTGAGTTGCCTATGATTTCAAACGGATACTATCTCAGCGGATATAGGGCAGGATTAACAATCTCTCACGGATCATCAGTGGATTACGAGTGCAAACCAGAACACATAAAAGTTGCAGCAGAACCAATTAGGTGTTCCGAAGGCCAGCTACGTCCTGCACCTCCAGCGTGTCAACACCAATCCATCAGAGTGGTGACTGTTGCAGGACCTGGTAAGGTATCGAACGCTGTCATTGCACTAATTTTGTTAGGCATACCATTAACACGCGGGATTGTATATTATGCGGGAATCCACTCGTTTTAAATCCACTCAATTAAATATTTATTTCGTTAATTGTTAAAATACAAAAGATTCAATCGAGCCAAAAATAAACAGGAAATAAATAAGTTCATTATTGCTTTTAAAACGTTATACGCTATCGATACCTATAAGTTCATTTATGGAAACAAAATACATTTTATTGCTTAATTGTAGAATTATCATAAATAATAAAAAAAATCATTACAGAATTAAAATAAAACCACAAAATATATAATGCGACTTATAATAGAATAACCCATAATAGGTTAAGATTAAATACGGTGAATAAAATACGATTTTTTTTTTTATTATTCAATCTGCATACCACCTAAGACAGGTGTCGAGATCGGGTCAAGGTATGTAGTCTGAAATTAAATGAGGTCCTGTCTGCAGAGGATGTATCCCAATAAAAATTGTTATTTTCGGTATTAAGGGTGATTTTAGGCCCTTTATTTTCAAAGAAAGAAGTACGTCTTATTGTCAAAAAAATACGGTATTTTAAATAAGATTCGCCGGATCCCACTTTTCTCTTTTTTTTTTCCATTCATTTATTCTCACACCTCTATACCTCTTTTCATTTCTCTCTCTCTCTCTCTCTCTCTCTCTGTTATCACAGTTATTCTATTCAAACGTGCTCTTTTGATTCGTTGTGAGTCGTTAAAGTTCTGTTTTCTCTTTTTACCGCATCCCTTGGGATTTTAACTTCTCTTTCCACTCGAAAACATTGCACTTTTCTTATTAAGAATCTCACCAGCTTGCACATTTCCCCGCTAGAATTTTCCTCGGGCCGGCGAGCTGTTATCGCCTCAATCACGTGGCCCCACGCTCGGTAAGTTCCTTTCAATTTCCCACCATCGCCCACCGGAGTATTAAACCCATCTAATGGCTCGAAATAGGTATTTAAACAACGCCAAACTGCAGTTTATGTTAATCAGAAGGCACTTTAACCGCACGCGCCTACAGCAGCGTCCGCTCTCGGCCTGCCAGTTGGTGGTGACACAACGTCTGCTAGACATTTCGCAGCGCACGAGTGGAAACCGCTACGGAATGTATATCTTTCAGCCCACTAACCTCGATAATGGAGTCAACGAATGCCAACGTGGTGTTACCGCGCGCGCTAACCGCTGTGGGGGTCGTTCTGAACAGCTTGTAACCCACCAGGGAAATTGTTAAGCCCGCATTCATTTTCGCTTAGAAACGTGAAAGAACATCGAGTTAAAGCTACGTTCAGTGCAGCGGGTATCAAAGTTTTCCCCACTAAATAAATGTTTCGCGGCACTTATCTAAGTCAGACGACGTTTGCTTGGATCGAACTTCAACTTAGCCAGCGCCCTCTATGATAAAAATCAAGAAATATTGCGCAAACGACTAAATATGTCTGTTTCCCAAACGACGAAAATTGTACAATCTGAGCAGTGATGTCTTTTGGTTTATTCATCTGGTACATCCGTAAAAGATAAAAGCTCGTCATCATCATCACCATCCTTTCAAAGATTTAGGCCAGATGGTCTGTTCCGGTCTCAGTCCATCTTTTCTTCGGACGTCCTGGAACTCTTCTTCAAATTGGTCATAATCTTCTTTGGTAATCTTGCTGGATGCATCCTGTCCAAATGATTAATCCATTTTCCTCTGTATTTGTAAATTCTATCTATTATTGAATCAAAGATAAAAGCTCATTTTAATAAAATTAAAATATATAAAAGTTCAAAATCAGTTTTCAATCTCTTAAAGTCAAGTATGTCGACAACTAATACACAATATCATTTTCAGATGGGGTCCAAGAAACGGAAGTACGCTATCGACAACCGGAAGGCAGTGAAATTAGCGTCATAGACATTCCTGTTGGAGGAGGTCGAAGGTCATGTGGATCTCCAGAACGTCAACAAAACACTCTTCTGTATCCTGCAGGACGAGGACTTGTACAGCCACCGAATTTGCGAGATGAAGACCCAAATGCCAGTAAGATCGCTTCTCTGCACCAATCTCGTTCGTTCCCACATGGTACCGAAGTCAGATTCAACTGCATTACTGGGATTACTGGCGAGAAGACCACCTGGAAGATTGTCTGTGAAGATGGCAACTGGGTAGGAGGAGCTTACAAGTGTGGTAGGTTTATTTGTGTGCACACAGATTAATTTTCATACCCCATGTACTTGTGTTTGATGGATTCTGAGGAAGAAATGCAGACAGATAAATTTATAGGAAGGGGCCTTGAGGGTGTAGTAAGTTTAAAATATCAGCTAGATATGTTGGCGTATAAAAGAAGTTTGAAAAACACTGGATTTGGTTTACAAAGTACAAAAAAGTGCAAGGAAATATAGTTTAAAAAAGAATAAAATTCAAAATCGGTTAGTTTATAGTCAAAAAAATTTATGAGCTTTTTAAATTCTACTTGGAATTTACCAATATTTAATCTTTTCTTAATGGATTACAATACTTATATGATTTTAAAAAAAATTATTTAAAAATTAATTTTTTAAATATATATATATTTTTTAAATTTAAAATTTATATTTTTTAATTTTTAAAAACTTTTTATTAATTTTTTTAATTATTAAATTTTTTAAACATTAAATAAAAGTTTGTTTCTTACACCTTTTGTTTTTTAAAAAAAATTATCAATTCTGCTGAAAATTTAAAGAAAAAAAAACATTATAAACATAAAATATAAAGATGAAGCTGTTTTGTTTCTTCCATTTTTCAAGTTTTAAAAAAGTAAATCGCGTAAAACTTTAAACATGAACATGTACATATATTTCTGCTTATAACTGTAAAATGGATTTTAATTATTTAAAAAAAACATTTTAAAAATATTCAAATCCCATATAACATTTTAGAAAGTATTATTTACTTCCATTTTCTAATAGTTTTAAATGCGACAGTTCTAAAGTGAGATAGAAAATAAAGCAATAGCCAGCTACACACTTTTAGAGTTTTCTACCAAAATGTCTGGAGCCTCCGAAATAAGCTTGAAACTTGATTCTTGTTGTCCAACAACATAGATGTAATTTGTCTATCAAAAACATGGCTCGAACCTGACCAGGAGTCAATAGCTTGTGCTGCGACCGCTGGATTTTCATCGTTCTTCACATCCAGATCTCAATCCAGAGGCGGCAGTGCGGTGTTGCCATCTTCGTCAAAGATTCCAACCTGAAATTTGTGCACGTCACATCTAGCAACTCTTTATTTGTGAAATTTAATGCCTGTTTAATCGATTTAGCGGCAATCTACAGACCTCGAGTTCCAGATATTGCAAATTGACTCACATTCTCTGCAGCGATTTTAACCTTCCACCGCATCTAATCCCTCTCCTTCAGTGACTAATAAACAGTTTCTGTCTATTAAAGTTTACAATTATCAATGAGGAGCCAACTAGAGGCACTAATCGTCTCGACCTGATTCTATGTTCTGGCATTTGCAGTAGACATTCCACCAGAAACGTACTTTAAATCAGATCACGACCCAATTGCATTACTTCTTTTACTGTCTGTGCTCAGCTTCAATTGCCATAATACTGTGGAAGGGAAAATCATATTTTCTCCGACTTTTCTTTATCCCAATAAGTGCCTCGAGGCAGCGCAGTATATTCCATGACATGTGTTTGATGGATTTGCCCCAATTCTCGCAGTTGATCTAATCACAAGATGTATAAATACATCCACCCTCTATGCGTCAGCCAAAAGCTTGGTGGACCAAAGATTTAGCGCGCAGTTTCCACAATAAGCAGTACCTTCACAGGCAATGGAAAATCTCTGGCATAACCGAAGATCGTATCCTGTATTCCAGAGCAAGAGCTATTTTCAACCGACCCAAGGCATCAGGCATAAAGAGATACACCGATGCTACTTTGTCTAGAGGAAACGCGCCATACTCATTCAGACAGTGTCATTAATTCCTACTGATGACCTCTCCATCATTTCTATCACCATAGAGCAACTGATAAATGCTGTAAACTACCTGCGTCCATCTAGTACGCAGCCAGAGATAAGATACCGCATTTCATAATTAAGTGTCTTAGCCCATACATCCTAGATGCATTGCTCTCAATCTGCAACTCAGTTCTTTTTACACGAGTTTTCATTGACCAATGGAATGAATACTCTGTGAGTCCATTGCCTAAGATTCAAGTGCCAACAGGCCCAAAACATTTCAGACCAATCTCAACTTCTTCCGCCATCCTCAAACTCCTTGAAACGGTACTCCTTCCAGCATTAAGCAAACAGCTGGTGCTACAGAAACAGAAACAGTTCCATTTCGCAGTCACAAATAGATCCACCATTTCAAACCTCATGGCGGCACAGACATCAATTCTTCAGGCCTTCAAAACTAAATCCGAATTAGCAATTGTGTACGCCGATATTAAAGCTGTCTTTGACAACCTAGATATCACAGTCCTTCTCACTCTTCTGCAATCCTTCTTCAGGATTAATGGCGACCTACTAGCTTTCTTCACCGCTTTATTGAGGAATAGAAGTGTCCACTTAATGAAGAAGGCCCATTTTACAAGGAATATCACTGCAGGAGTCCCACAAGGTGGTGTCCTTTCTGGCCTCCTGTTTTCGGCCATTCTAATTCCTTTCATGCGTCCCCGTGATGATGCTCTAATATAAGCGCGGTAGCATAGTGGTTATATAAATTAATTGAAGGATATTAATAAATTGAAGGCAGAACTAGACAAACATTTGGAGCGAATGGATGGGTGAAATGAGAAGGTTTTCTTTTCTTTTTTGAAAGTATATTCCGGTTGGCCCTAGAGTAACATAAAAAAAAAAAAAAAAAAAAAAAACCACTCCAGGCCAACAGAAATTTCAGTCAATAACAACAGAGGAAATTCTTGTAGCGCGGAATTTGTTAAAAATTGTACACACACACACACACACATATATAAAGGCTAATGTTGGAAGACGAGAATTCTTTTCCAGTTACTATGGCAACGAACTGAAACGAAATGTTTGTCGAAAATAACATTTTATTATGGAATATATTTTAAACTGTAAATCCCAACATTACATTTTCTATAAATTGAACTTTAGCTTTTATTATAGAAGGATAAAAGCTAAAGATTTTATCCTTCTATAATTAAATCATTTTAAATCATTAAAAATTTACATTCTTGTTTGTGTACGTATTCCACATAGAAAAGAAATCCAAAATGTTTCGAAACTGATTATTATTAATGCAATTTTAATATTTTTTCTTTTATTTTCAGAGACCGAGCAAGAAGCTCCACCTGCCGAGGACCGTCGTAATAAGAGCTGTATATTCCGTAACACTGAACCGAATCTAGTAGCGTTTCACGGAGATCGCAAAATAACGGAAGAGGTGACCGAATTTAAACCCGCTACAGAACTCGTATTCCGGTGTCGGGATATCGGCAAGTTCAGTCTTATCGGCAGCGTCAGACGTCGGTGTGTAAACGGAGATTGGGACGGGGTTAAACCTTCTTGTTTCGGTCTTTCTCAAGAAAATGACTATGCACGTGAGTACGATTTTTTCAGTGATTAAGTAACTCGTGGTCATGGTGGGAGCAAACCAAGAAGACACCCTCTTATTCATTGCAAAGCTTACAGCTGGAATGAACCCTCTTGTAATGGTTCCATACTCACTCAGATCTCAAGTTGCTGTCAGCAATTCACAAGCTCACCTCAAATTCTACGTTTTTCCTCCTTTATGTTGTTATTTGGATTAGAGGTGATATTCAGTATTTGTAACGCCCTTCCCTTCTTTAAGTTATATACAATACCTCGGAAAAGAATGTGTAAATCCAAGGGGATGGTACCTGCATAACCTGTAAGGCATTTGTCAAACCGCAAACCAAATACCAGTACCATAAACTACAATGGGAAAGAAATATCGTCTTGTAGTACAATACCAGAGTTTTTTTTGGTTAAACCCCATTCTTTGTGGGAAATTCTAACAACTGCAGCTACAAACTTTTTGATTTTAGTGACGTACATGAAACCTGAGACGATCATCTAAAGTTAAACCCAAATATTCGGTGTTCTGTACATATGGAATTTGAGTACCATTATAGGGTTACCTTTGGCAGCCTTCCATAATCGAAGTGGTGTTTAAACACCATGAAATTGGTCTTGGTGACAGAAATCTTTAGTTTATTTAAACCCGCCCATGTTAGTAAATCATTCAAAACTGACTGAATTTTTTGTTCGAGAATTTCTCTTGATCCTCCCTGCACTGCCACCACCACCAGGTCATCTGCATATGCAACTTTGTTGAACTCATCGCTGTCCTTCGTGAGTCACTGGTCTAGCACTGATTCCGTGGGCGGGCGGGCCGGCGGAGAAAGGTGGTGGATGAATGTGGCCGTCGACGTCTGTCTCGCAGTTTTTCAGCCAACTGAAGAGCGACAATGGCACAAATCACCGCCAACTTCAACAAGGGAGAGAGGTGTCAGAAAGAAACGTCTCCACCAAGACCATCAGGTGATCATTAGCCGCAATAGGTTATGGGAGCAGCTGACCCACCAAAGTCCCATTAACAACACCACGACACAGGACTCTACCACTGAACTGGGCGAAGGAACATCGGCACTGGACCTTGAATAATTGGAGACGGATCTCCTGGTCCGATGAGTCCCGTTTCCAGTTATTTCGAGCGGACGGGAGGGTGCGTATCTGGCGGAAACCGCACGAACCTAAGCACTCGTCATGTCAATAAGGAACTGTTTAGGCAGGTGGACGGTCGGTAATGGTCTGGGGCGTGTTCAACTGGCACACGTTGAGACCTCTGGTATATCTAGACGCATCTCTGATCGGTCCAGGTTACGTGTCTATCCTTGCAGAACATCTGCATCCCTTCATGGTCATCATGCACCCACAGGGCAATGGACTCTTCCAGCAGGTCAATGCACCTCCCCACAGAGCCATGGTGATTAGAATATGGTTCGAAAAGCATTCCGCAGATTTTACCGCCATGGAATGGCCTCCCCGTTCACCGGACATGTACCCTGTGGAAAGGTCCGTTCGACCTTTGGATCCTCCACCCAGGAATGCGACAGAATTATTGGACAGCGGTGCAGCAAGCATGGATGGAAATACCTGTGAAACGCTTTCGTGAACTACTGGTTATCCGGGCGAAAGGTGGGCGTACCCCTTACTATGTAGGTATCCCATGATTTCTGTCCACTAAGGGTACATTAACATCTTAACTATCACGTGATCACTAAATACTAACCAATCGAGAGTCCCTTACAAACTAAAATAAATATTAATATAATTTTTAAAAAATACATCATTCTCAAAATATATAATCAATAACGAAGCAATCCAATGAACAAATAAATGTTCATTACACACACAGAACCTAAAAACTTAAGTTTGAAAATTTTCCTCTCAATATTCTCTTGAAATCTTGGTGTCGAAACAATTATTTAAATTATCACTTAATATAGTGTCCAAATAAACAAGCTAAAACTTAAATATCGTTGTTTTTAAATTAATCCACTATTTGTATAGTAAATTTAATAATTATTATGGTTATAATAAAAAAAATAGTATATGTTGAATTAGCAAAAGTATATTTTTATTTTAGTTTAATTCGTATTCGCTCTGCTTTTCAGTAGAGAAGCCACCAACTATCTTATTCCGGCACCAACTTGGGCCCATTGCTCAGACTAACGATGGTAAGCTGGTCGTCTATCCTGGAACTATTCTACACCTGGAATGTCTCTGGATCCGGAAGTATGGTACCCCTCAATGGGAAATTAGTCATTCATACCGGAAATATCCGGAAGGTATGGCGTTTTATTGAAAAATTTAGTGGAGGGACCTTAGCACTTAAGATAGTAGCAGATAGCAGAATTTACCAAATTTCTTTACTTAAAATTTCGGGAAAATAAAAGAATTATTACTTTGTTACCGGCCCCCTTATTCATAACCATTAGATTATGATTGTTGCTAATGACGTGCTTTTCATCCAAAGCTTGATTACGGCTTGCTTCTTTCAAGACAACGTGTTTTTTTTTTTTTTTTGTTTTTTTCAGAATAAAGAACATGGTTCATTTTTACCCAAGTTTATCATTCGCATTTCAAATCTGTTGCAGGATATACAAGTGGTGGACAGAATAATGAAAACGCTTGGACGCCAGAGCCGTACAACATGTATGCAAGCAGAAAAGCGCTACACATGCATGACTATCGGGTACCACATGCTAATTGCTTCCGGAAGTCTTCTAGTCATGGATATAAATGGAAGTTGCGCTGGGACCCTTGGATTATGAGTGGGCATCACTATACGAGAAACTGAAATGAATTAGAATGTGATATAATTGCTGGAGTCTGATTGGCAGCAGCATCTGTGAAGATTGGCGGAACATAAGACCTCATCTCTAAATGGAACAGAAGTCGACATTACAACAGGGATATTGGATAATTAGTCAGGATTGGGAAGCAAGACGGATGAATTGTGTAAAGTTCCCTTTTGATCCATTTTCTTAGAGAAAAGGATCAGAAGGAAACTGCGAAAAACTGGATTTGAGTAACCCCAGTTGCTCAAATTTTATTTTATTTTATTTTATTTTTTATTTTATTTTATTAATAGCAAGATACACAACAGGTAACCATTAACAGTGTATCTGAGATCAGATCAATAAACATAATAACAATAATATGAAATCCAACAGGACGATAAACATTGATATAGATTCAAACAATAGAAGCATATGTACAAAAGAGGATTGTATTAAGTTACCGGTAAAACAAGTAATAATTAATCCGTTAGAGAATAGAAAAATAATATAACAAATAATAAGCTACAATAATTAGATGTGAGCTAGTCACTTTGCAGTTTAAGAGAAGAGGCAAACTTGTGGATGGAGTTCATCAGTGATTGGGAGTTGTCAAAGAAGTCAATGAGAGAGTCATTTGCTGATTTGCTGATTCTGTTCAGTGGACTGAACTTCATAAAGTCCGTGTTGGCAGAGTCAAGGCGAAACGGTGTAAGGTTCCTGACTTGTCTACAAGGATGATTGAAGTTGATTTTGCTAAGGATATCAGATGCTTCATAAATTCCAGTGATTACTTTGGCTAGGAGGGCGATGTCAGCAGTAACTCTTCTAGTGCACAGAGGCCTCAGATGAAAGTAATCACACAGCGATTCATAATACACTGAGTGATAGAATAGAGGATTGCGGTACGTAAGGTAACGGACAAAATTTTTTTGGACTGCTTCAATTTTGTTAGTTAAAGTCTTTGTGTGAGGATTCCAGATGGGTGAACTGAATTCAAGGATTGGCAGAACAATAGTTTTATAATGGATAACCGCATATCTGTAGTTTTTGAACTTGTATGTGTTCCGTTTGATGAATCCCAGTGTTTTGAATGCTTTGCTGGTGATTTTAAGGACATGGGCATCGAATTTAGCACTGCTGGAAAAGAGAATCCCCAAGTCGTTAACTTGGTCACACCTTTCGATGATCACAGAGTTAACAGTGTACTCCGTATTCATTAGTTGTGGAGATCTGCAAGATGAGAAAGAGATTACTTTACACTTCGAGGGGTTAGCAGACAAGCCATTCAGAGATAGCCACAGAGAGAATTTATTGAGAGCACATTGAAGCTGTTGAGCATCGGTAATCTCCTTCACTGCTGAGTAGATCTTAAGATCATCTGCATAGAGAGCAACTTGAACATTGGAGGTGTAGATGAAAGAAGGAAGATCATTTACGAAAACAATGAAGAGAAGAGGACCTAAGGGAGAGCCTTGTGGTACTGATGATGAGATAATCAGATAATCATCTAAGCGAGTCTCCCACTTCATCCCAGAAGATGGCCATTTCACTGGCACGAGCTCTGCGGCCATCCTAAAGATAGTCTGAACCCTGTTCTGGCGTATCTATGCCTGTCCAGGATGGGTGTCTTCTCGGATGAGAATGCTACACTTCGTGGTCTCTATTGTTAAACACTGGTTCGAAGTTACTTATCTGCTAGAATTGACAACGTTTCTTGTGAACGAATGGTGCCAGATTTCCGTGGGATTGTTTCAGTCTTTATTTTTTTTTTATTTATTTATAGTCTTTATTAATAGAAGTGAAAATTGAAGAGAGGGAATATATTACCAAACCAACTGTTCATATGTCGTCTGTGCTTCCTCAATGTATGCTGGGACTCCAAAATACAAATTCACACAGCAAATGCATGGTTAGTGTTTTTAATTTAACCTTTTTGGAAATAAAAGTGTGGATAAATCTGGGTGTAAATAAATGAAAATGACAGGTATGCCGATTTAAATATACATGGATATTTTAAGTAACAAAAAAAATAAAAGGCAAGAGTCACAAACTACATTTAGAGTCACGAAAGCTCAATTCAGTAGAAACTTTTTGTGTTCTCTTTGATTTATCTCCTAGAATCTTCTTTTAGAAACATCCTGGAAATATACTAAAATATGAAAAGAAGAAAATACGACACGCGCAGAATATATCCCTTAATTTTAATTTTCTCCAGAAAAAAAAATGGATGATAAAATTCAGCGAGTAAATACTGTAATTAGTTCCTTCGGAACATTGAAGGTAAACAGAGAGGTAGGGGATTTTATACAATATTTGCGTTTGTTTTTGTTTTTTAAATTTTTATTGGAGGTAATTAAATCTCTTTGTTGTTTTATACCTCAGGATGGACAAACGAGGCTGGAAGAGACCCGCAGCTGGAGTATCGCCTATCTATTTACCACACGCAGAAAGATGATTCCGGTAGATTCACGTGTCTTACGCCAATGGGACATCGGCATTCAGTTGACATAATCGTGTCAGGTAGGTGAGGCAGAAAGGTCCGAAACTCTGTAAGCTCATTTACCAGCCCGTCTAAGCATAAAAGTAGGTATTAACCGGTTCTTTTTGCTATTTATCCCACAGCCGTTCATTGCGACCCAATTCCTGAGGCAACAGGATTACACATCAGCAATCCAAGTACTAAAATGGAGACAAAAGTCGTTTTTTCGTGTCGAGATGGTCAGAGTCTAGTAGGAAGTGAACAAACAACATGTTTGCCTTCCGGTAATTGGTCATCCAAACCCCCAGTTTGCCAAGGTGAGTACAAAAATTTTGTGGTAGAATATTTGGACACTTCAGAATATTAATTCTGAATCTTCGAGATTCAGATTTTAAGTAAACTTCCAAAAAAGTTACTAAAATCTTAAGATGGTCATTGTGGATTACAAATTCCAGTGGATTTGAAATTAATTGTGGTGTTCAAATATCCAGAATCAATAAGAACCTATAAAAATATCTTCATGTGTTTCATCGGCTTTTGACAAAAAAAATATATTTAATATTCGATACGTCAAAGAAAACATTTTCCCATAAATATTAAATTAGTTCCTTTGGTGAGTCAGGATAAAAATTTACATTCTTGTAACCAGTTCGGATTACGAATTTAAGTGACAACGTTTCTGAACTCTTTTGGGGAAACTGTCATCAGGACAAAAGAATGCATCTGCAAGAATTAAAACAGTGCAGATGAATATCGACAAAACTTATTTTTGTCAATTCTTTATTGTATACAGGAATGAATGAATAGATCAATGGCATACAACCTCATGGGGTCTGCAAGAAGGTTCGCTTTCTGCTCATTATATGCGCCACGAACGATATGCAGCAAAAAAGATACACGCTTACCCATCGCACTAATTCTGAGAGATACCATTTATTATTTTTGACGTCCTTCATTGCAGTTTCGTTGGAGAATCTCTCAGTAACTTTAACTTTTTACTCTTCTGTGTCTGGTCATAACTTCTTACATTTCAAACACTAGAAATTTATTCGGCGTAATAATTTCAAGCTGCTGAGAAATAAGCATAGATTCTGTAGAGGGAGACAAACAAAACAACAGTGGCGAGTCTTCCTCTTCATCTTTAAAGGCTTCTCTAAATAACTTCCTCTCTTTGAGAAGAAATATGATCTTAGAGCTGGCCAGTTAAACCAAAGTAATCAATGTTTGTCACGAGTCATCCGCCTTAGCCTATCTCCACACCCCGAATCAGTGAACTCGAAGAATGACTTGAGTTTTCCTTCTTAGTGTGCGATGAAAATTCATATGCATTTTCACGATAAGTATTTCCACATCAAAAGAGAAAGTTTGAAAAGCAAACTTAATATAGCTGTGCATTATTATTGATGCTGTGATTTTCATTTTTTTCATTTATGGATACATTTTGTCATAATTAACTAAGTATTTATAAGCAGAGAATCCATTAATATTATTAGGTGCATTCGCATATTCATAACTACCCGTTTTCTTCACCAAGTCTATCTGTCCATCCGTCCGCATGTAATAACCCGATTCTATGCATTGTGGCTGAATATAAACATCACTACTTTTTGAAGAGCTCGTTTTTTTCTTTTTTTTTTTTATCAATTTACTAAACATATAAATAACGAATTTTTACTAATTGTTTATTATATGTTTATTTTACGTTTAATTATTATTTAATTATTAATATTTATTATATTATATCGTGGCAGAAATGTAATATACGTGTTTGTATTCCAATTTTTATTAAAATTCAAGGGGAAGTGAGAAAAGTACATTACAAAAATGTTGACCGCATATTACTATCTGAGGTATCGGTTGGTATTTGTTTAGTTTATTTTTTTCTATTTAATTTGTTTATTATTTTAATACTTGCTGCATTTGAATTTTTATTAAAAAAATATTCAGCAAAAATAAGTACAGTATTGCAAAAAAAAATTGAGAGATATTATGCTGTGAGGTATGTGTAGTGAAATGAAAGAATGCTCATGGTGTAAAAATAAAAAGAGTAAAGGGCAAAGTCAGAGGAGTTCACAAGGTGGAGAGAGAGAGAGAGAGAATACAAGAAACAGCACCGTATTTAGCAGTCAAACGACTTGAACCAAGGTCATTCAAAGCGCATGTACTCATGTATCATCGACTGACCACTCGGTTGCTGTCGGGCTTTAAAAAGGGAAAAAAAAAAAAAGATGTGCCTGCCAGGGTTCGAATCTGGGATCATCCGCGTGTTAGGCGGATGTGATAACCACTACACCACAGGCACTGACCAGAAACATTTTCTTTTAATTTTTAATTAGTAATAAGATAATTATTTGCATTTCATTTTGATGATAACTATAAAATTTGATTTTAATTTCAACTTAACTAATAATCTGAATACTAATCAAGAACTGAAAGAAGTGATTTCCATTTAGTTATTTATTTTAGTTTTTTGTTAATATGCATACCTCTTATGTAAAAATAAATAAATAAATAAAATAAAAATAAAAATTATCAATTCTAGGGCAGAAATATACGTAAAAGGTAAATCATCGAAGGCGCCTTTTTTATATTTACTCTAGATATTGCTCCTAGGGGAAAATGCTCTTAGTGTCATTGAAAAGTTTGTGAACGGAACATAATGCCCAAGTTCAGTTCTACTGATTAAACAATTGCAATTTTAATATTCGTGGTCTCCATTTTGTTTAAAAAGAATCAGTCCAAATGATTCAATGATTTTCTATAATCGTTAAATAATAGACTGCTATTATTAAACTCCAACTGAATAATCAGCTCATGGTGCACATTCCTTACATCACTTAAATATTATGGTGGAGGACTATATATGGCGATAAATTGACAGGTTAAGGGGATTTTCAAAACTTGATATTTAAAAAACAAACGTAATTTTCATTAAGGTTTTAAAAATAATCTATTATCCTCCAAGTTAAGTCAGGCGAGTTACCTCCTGACTTGCAGGATAACTCACTCTCTCATTGAAATCTGTTAGGAACATAGGGAGGGTAGATGCAGTTCATCAAATCCGTTCTAATCATGGTAATATTATTATTACTCTTCACCGCAGAACCAAAATGCGACCACGCTCTATTAAATATTGCACGCGCAGTGCTATGCAGTTGTCCTGTGAGGTAGGCCGATCTATAACTCGCAAATTGTCCTTTGAGCAAAGGTTTTCTATAAACCGATGTTACCAATCAACACCTTCACACTAAATTAGGACATACGACGAAAAGAGCGCATGGTCCACTTCCGATTTCATGGTAAACTGAATATAGGGTGATAACGAATTCACACATTTGAGGAGCAGCATCTCAGATCCACGAGGAATTAACGTGAACACATAACCCAAACATTTCCGCCAGAGTCCCCCCTCTGTTACCAACAGATTCAGAAATATATCTTTTTCCAATGCCTGTGCTTCTGGGGGCATCCATTGCCGCATCCTGAATTTATCGGTATAAAGAATCATCGAATACGATCGCACAATCGATCACATAAATATTCAAGGCCGTACAAATATCACCCACTGAGAGCGAGATCCTGTTGCCTAGTGTGCAATTCTCCAATATACGCATAGCAAAAGCAACCGCTGACTGTATCGATACAGAAGCAAACGGGGAGACAACATCAAAGGAAATCATTTGAAGAGCATCCTCAAATGGTTTCCTTTGATGAATTCCGAGGATACTAAAGGATTTTTAGCATCATTTAGCATCCTCGCTCTCATGGATGCTAAAAATCCTTAAATAATCTGAAGAAAATGCGTGCTGTACAATTCACTACATTATTCCTTCTTCCAATGAACGGTGACAATAATTCTTGGAAAGATCATGAGTCGGAGTGTCACAAAAAGCCACAACAGGACTGAACTTACGTATTTTCGGCAAACCATCAAACTGGAGATGTGCTATGTAGGAGAAACTCTCCGAGGATTATGTGATCATGTTTCGGAGCACAGGAGGGTCTAACCGCCAAGCCAATTTGCACGTTCTACTTGCAGAATATTACCGTATGGAGCAGCGTGCTCATTTTAATCTAATCTTAAGCTAATTAAGCTAATATTAATTATCGCTCCTTATTGGAAGCACTTCATGGCGGATCCAAATGTAAATCGCAACAGGGAGCCCCGCATACACCCTATTATGGAGGAGGTCATCCTGCAGTACGATGTGCGTTGCCGATCAGCTTATGCAGGCGCAGTGACTAATTGGGGATATCATGTTCCTAGGAACCTGACTAATATGCATATCTGTCATGATCAACACGTAATCAGGGTATCCGATCATGTGTTGTTATGTCATCCAATAACATTTGTCGTGACATTCAATAGTTTTTAATGGAGCACATCGTTCCGAAAGCTACTAGTATTATTTTCATAGCATTTAATTTATTTTGTAATTTACGCTTTATGCTTTTATTATTTACATTTTAACTGTATAATTTTAATATTTTAATAATGTTCTTCAGTTTCGTTGGTTGCAGCAAGATCTGTTTTAATGATACGCTTATCACAGACGCGCAGGGCCTTTTATGGAAAATTGCCGAAGTGGCAATTTTCGATAAAAGGCCCTGCACTTCCAACTGAACACCAAATTCAGTTGGAAGTGAAACTTTCCTAGTATCACCCACTTCTCTTCAGTGGGTACAACTAGTGAAACTCAGGAAGAGAAACTTCTTAAGTTTCACCAAACTTTTCCATTGAATTTATTCATAGATGGGTAACATAAGCCAGTACATCACCAGTAGATCAACGCTGATGGAATCCATACTTGGAGATAATTGATCAGATCTGAAAATGTAAACCGGTTCATACAAGTAGTATGAGGTAGTGTGAACCACACACCACCTTATACAAGTCCTGTTAAAAGTGTTAACGCATGTATTCAGATGTAAATGTCTTTTTTTTTTTAGTGTATACATGTAAAGTAAATGTTTTAGTGTATATTTTGTATGTATGTGTATTTAGTTATATAGAAAGCTAATAACCGTATCACTTTCTTTGAACACCAAATTATACTCAGAGGGCTTGTCTTTGTCTTCAGTAATGGAATGTCCGGAGTTGACGAATGGAAGTGATGGGCGCTTACAAGTGGAAGTCACAGGGAGGTATGTGGGTGCAAAGGCCATCTTTACATGTGCTACAGGGTTCGGTTTACGTGGCCAAGGAGAGTTATCGTGCCAAGACAGTGGCCAGTGGACAGGCGCAATCCCATATTGCGAAGGTAAGTTAAAAAGTTATGACTGCTGTCGAACTGATTTTCGTTTTTTAATTTTTCATTTGGATCATTCTACTGCAATCTCTGGCAGTTTGTGATTTGTAATTTGCATATTGGTTTGATTAAAGTGGAGTTATAATCGTCTATTGTCGCTGTATTTAGCCATAAGGAACGTTCATTATCATCAACGTAGGGGTAAGTTGATAATTTCGCAGCGAATTCAACAATAATTGCAGCTCAGATGCCCATGTATATAGCTTGAACATCAATTGACTCTCGCACGAATTGTGCTGATGTAGCAGGTGTCAGTATAGAGTGGGACTATTATGAACTGCTCACGATTCTCAAGCACAGTTGTTGCTGAAACACCCAATGCAACTACTAAAAGATTACAGGACGAAGAACCACGAGATATAGAAGAAAATGAAGAGTACACTGCTGTTGTGAAGAAGTTGTGCAGCAATCTCATACGGCAGTCCAATTATGTCTAGTGAAATTCAGTTGGAAGTGAAACTTTCCTAGCATCACCCACTTCTCTTCAGTGGGTACAACTGGGTACAGTATGGCATTGACCGTTCTCGTAATTCAGCCAAAGTTAGGACAAAAATGGCTGTTTTCATCAGAAGAGTCAAGGAAGAAGATTCCAACAAAATGCCAGTTTAACCACTGACGAGTGAATGTACTGAAAAACAGAAACAAAAAGAAGACATGTGGTCACGTGTTTTTGTAAAGGGCGGCTCTTGGAACGTTGGTTCAACTCCGCCTCGTATCTCTGTGAAGAACAGTATCACTCTACAAATGGGTCAGCTATGTGTGTGTTCTGTTGTTCTGTTCTGGCCGCCTAGCTACCCAGAAGCATCAGTCACCTGGACAGATGATTCTGGGTACTCGTCCACACCACGGGAGAGTGGGCCAGTCCTAATTGTGCTCATAGTGTCTCAATTTGAGACTCTGACTCACCTAATGTTTCCAAAAGGTAGGCCAGATTCCTCCGGGGGCCCACTCCAGAGGAGAAAATAAATAAATAAAAAAAAAGCTTCTCGTAGTGTATTAAAAAAAAAAAAAGAAAACAAAAGGGAAAAAAGTTGAAGAGAAAAACAAAAAAAGGAAACACAAAAACAAAAAAAAAAAGATGAAAAAAAAAAAAAAATAAAAAAGATAAATAAATAAATAAAAAAGAGAAGAAGAGAGGGAAAATGTTCTCGTGGTCCATTTATATATATAAAAAAGAAAGAAACAAAGAAAAAAAGATTTAGTTGGAGTTAGTTTATTGATGGTTTGCAATCAGTGACTTCCGCAGGGCAAAGACGTCTGCGGCGAAGGCTTGGAAGGCAGCGAGGTTAGTTGAGGTGCTGATAAGTTTATGGACCTAGTCTGGGGAGAAATCAGGGTTCTTGCTCTTGAGGCGGTCTTTGTATTCTTGATACTGGACACATTCAAATATTAAGTGGTGCCAATTTTCACTCTGTCCACAGAAGCATATGTTAGTATTTAAACCCCAAATTGATGAAGTTTTTCATTAAGTGATCCATGCCCAGTTATAAGGAACGAGCATTCAAGACTGAGGGAAAACCAGACACTATTCTTTTTGGGCATCACAAAGGTCACATCTGGTGAAAATTTCTGGTCGCCACCCCCACGGCCGAGGTGTCCCATCTGGTCTGCCACGCATTAATAAGCTCATTTAAGCAGCGAGCTTTTTCTCTTTTAACATCTGTATTTAAGGAGAGTTCTATGTCAAGGATAAAGGAAGGAATGCTTTTCCTGAGTCGGTAGCAAAGACCTCTATAGATTATATATAAGTCTAATGGAAGAGTGCCTGCCATTACTTGGATTGCAGCTGTGGAGATTGTACAGCAGACCCGATGGGTTGCCAAAATCATTCCTCTCTGAATAGAATTGAGTTTCTCTCTCAGTTTGACGACAGGAACCCGATGAAACCAAGCCCCGGCTGCGAGGGAGACAATTGGGAGAAAAACGGCCTTGTAGTTGAGCAGCACGGTACGCCTTGATAGTCTCCACTCTCTCCTGAATATTCTTACAATGGAGGCTGTGAACTTCTTGATCTTTGCACTGAGATGATGAAGATTATTATTATTAATAATATTTTATTTCCACATCAGTGGGCACCCCTGGAACAGCCTAGTTCTGCTAGAAGGGTGTACATTATGCAAATTCCAGTTGATTACATTCATTGGAATTGCAAGAGATCAAAACAGATTGAAATACAAAACAAAGTAAAAATCAATAAATAAAATAATGAACAAAAAAATAAATAAATAACAAACAATAAAAAACACAACGGTGAATCCAGGAAAGCCTTTGCAGGGAATTCTTTTCACATAATGCTTATTGTTCGTGTTTATAGAGTTCTTTCACTATGTCCTGTCCATTGCGCTTCGAGCTGCAGAAAGATGAGGCATCAATTCCCAGGAAGTTATACATTCCGAACGTATTTGTCGGGAACACTGACGTAAGGCATTCACATTTTGCAGAAAACATTGTAGACAATGTGTTGAACTGCACCCGGTTCGTTGTGAGGTCCGAGGGTTTTCAGAAACATACCAGATGTCACGTGAATCCATTTGGCCACATAGAAGTTGTGCCAAGGTGTGTAGATTCCTCTCTTTCACTATGGTTTCCCAGGGTTTCATGCACCGGTTTGCATAGAGCACGCTACTAGAGATGGTGAAAGGGTAGCCCATCTACCTGTTTAGCCATCTCAGGAGCCAATTTCAATCCCCAAGAAATCTCTGTAATTGAGTAGAGGAAGCTCCTGACCAGAGTACTGAAGCGTAGAGCGATAAGGGTGTTAAATTCCTTCAGACGTATTCCAAAAGGAACTCTCGAGGCCTAAGACCGACTAGTTCCTGCTGGATTGTCCAGTACGCCGCAAGCGTTTTTATCCTGGCCATCTTGAGGTGGTCTTTGAAAGTAAGCCCATCATTCCACTTCAACCCCAGATCTGTGTGGGAGTGAACCTTTTTAATGGCGGTCCCATTTATTGTGAGCATAATTTCATTAATAGTCCTCCTTTTTGTGAAAGTCATCTGAGCTGCTTTTTGAGGATTCAGTTTAAGTCCCAGACAATCCCGGAGTTCAAACAGTACTATCTGATTTTCATAGGCGACTGCCTCAGCTTTTGCTGGATCATCGAATGTGACCAGCATCTTAAGATCACCAGCGTGTGAAATGAAGTTTGGGTGCTTCACAAGGAAGGGCTCTAGTGCTGCGGCAAAAAAACCATGGTGAAAGAACTCACTCACCCTTGTGGGATCCCGACAGAGGTCGTGGTGGTCCTCTCCAATCTATGATCGTATTTAATAAAGATTTGCTTGTTGATGAGAAGTTGATGGAGGATAGCAAGAAGATTACCTTCGATTTTGAAACAATGCTTCAAAATGTGGGAGGAATGATAGTCGTGGTCGATTACCACTCCAAGGATTTTGGTTTGGTCAACAAAAGGTATTTGGATCCTGTTGATTTTGACCTGAGACGGGGCGCCTTCGAAGATCAAGCCTGGTTTTTAAAACCATCATTTTTTGATTTGGTAGGATTTATCTGAAGTTTGTTAAGCACTGTTCAGGAGATGAGGTTATTGAGGACCCGCTGTGCTGTTGATTCAAGTGCTGCTCTGCTGGAGTGTCCAGCGAAGACGATAGTAAGATCGTTAGAGAATGCGATGATTTTGGTTTTTTCAAAGGTGTTGTTAAGCCAGCTTTGCAACAAAAACAAGAGGTAGAGAATGTCAGCAGCATCAGCCTCTTGTACGTCAGCAACATATAACAAGAAAAACAGTGAATAAATGTGTGGCTTTTGTGCGCTGAACGATCCGAAATCTGTTAAAAAACGAACCTGGATTCAATGTCCAAGTTATTGCACATGGTACCACTCAAATTCCTATTTCTGTCGATTCAATAAGGACGGAAACTTTCCTTTGTGGAAGATGCAAATGATTATACACAGGTCAACAAAAATGTTTCTGGTTTGAAAATAGTCAATTCTTCTTAATTTCAGCATGAGAAAAACGAATATATCATTTAAAACTCTTAGTTAGCTCTCGGTTCCACGATATGGCCCCTCTTATAATTTAGGGGAATATTGGTGAATACTAGGGAATTTTGGAGGCTAGAGAATAGATAGGTTGGTAACATTAAAACAGGAACCGATATGCCATGTTTTTTTTGTTTTGTTTTTTTTTTTGTATTTCTGTGTATCATTTACCTTGCAAGTGATGCTATGAGTGGTGTTCATTTCTTTCTTTTTTTTTTTTTTTTTTTCAGGTTTATGGACAAAAATTACGTAAAAAGCCAGGATACCACATAAATGTGTTAACAATGTTGACAATTTTTGTTATGTGTGTGGCATTGTCACATTTGAAAAAAATGTGACATTTTCCACTCAGAAACGCCAATTGACTCCACTTGTGAAGATAGCCTACTACCATTATTTTGGCTGTAAGGTAGTGGATGAAGACAAACCCTGGGCACCTCATATTTACTGGAACACATGTGCTGTAAATCTTCGCGGATGGTTGAATAACAAAGGACGTTCAATGCCTTTTGCCATCCCAGTGATTTGGAGGGAGCCTTCAAATCATGTAAATGACTGTTATTTCTGCATGGTGCTTCCTCTTCAGCATGGCATGTCAAAAAAAAGGAAGTGGACTGTGGAATACCCCAACATCCCGTCAGCTATCCGACCAGTGGCACATGGGGGATGGTCTGCCTGTACCTCACTCTCCAGAAGAGTACACTTTGAAGTCTGATGAAGATGGGGAGTGTGAGGAATGATGGACAACCTGGGCCTTCAACGTCACAGGATCCTGATTTTGTGCTAGAACCTGAGTCGCCGAGTGAGTCACACAGAATCGCTCAAGGTGAATTAAGTGATCTAACTCGAGACCTAGATCTATCGAAAGATAAAGCAGAGCTTCTGGGATCAAGGCTCCAACAGTGGAATCTTCTGCAACCAAATGTCAAGGTGTCCGTGTACAGGAGCAGGCAGAATGCTTTGACTCCATATTTTAAAAGTGAAAACAACCTTGTTGCCTGCTATGATGTCAATAGTTTGATTACAGCTTTGAATGTGGAGCACAAACCACAGGACTGGAGGCTATTCATAGACTCGTCAAAGCTAAGCTTAAAAACTGTTTTGCTCCACAATAGCAACGCTCTTCCTTTAATTCTTCTAGGCCATGCTGTCCACATTCTCGGGACGGGAGGAACTTTAGTGGGCTTTTTTCACTCCGTGGCTGAGTTAGTCGGTCTCAGGGGTGGACAGCAAGGTTTTTTTCCCTCAGAAACTGGGGTTTTTTCGTCCAGCAAAACAGGCAAATCGACCAGAGAACAAACGCAATATACAGACACGAATACGGGTTAATGTATTTAATTACGGGAAACCCTAAAATAATAATAATAATAATAATAATGTCGACATTCTCGGCCTTTTGGCTAAGATCAAAGTGTATTGTCCACATGAAGGAGACATATGAGAATATGAAATTAATTTTGGAAGCAATGAAGTATAAAGGCAGCCAATGGCAGATCTGTGGAGACCTGAAGGTGATTGCAATACTGCTGGGCATGCAGTTGGGATACACGAAGTACTGCTGTTTTCTGTGTGAATGGGATAGTCGAGCTAGGTCCTCACACTACAAGAGAAAAGTCTGGCCTATAAGGGAAAATCTGCGTCCCGGGGAAAAAATGTCCAGCACAATCCTCTGGTTAATCGAAGCAAAATTCTTCTGCCCCCTTTACACATCTAGGACTCATAAGAACTTTGTTAAGGGGATGAACCAGGATGGAGAAGCTTTCAAGTACCTGAGAGGACAATTTCCATTGTCGAGTGATGCTAAGAATAAGGAAGGAATCTTTCTTGGTCCGCAAATTCGTGAATTTTTAAAGGATGAAAACTTTGAGCGAGCCCTCCAGGGTAATGAGAACGCAGCTTGGGAAGCCTTTAAAAGTGTTGTGCATGACTTCCTGGGAAACCGAAGAGCTGGAAACTACGTTGAGACTGTGAACAACCTTCTAGAACAGTATCATCAATTAGGCTGCAACATGTCACTGAAAATCCACTTTCTCGACTCTCATCTGGACTTCTTCCCTGACAAGTGGTGCAGTGAGCACGGTGAACGATTTCACCAAGACATTTCAGCAATAGAAAGAAGATATCAGAAAAAGAAGGCGCCGTCATGAATAGGCCACAATTTGAGAAAGTACTTTCGGTTCCTGTGCAGTTTCTTGTTTTTTACGTTTTAATTAAAAACAACTGCGATTTATGTTGTATCAAGGAAATGCAAATATGAGATTGTTTTAATTTACTTTTCACTCCGACTACTGCTGAAATTACTATATTCTTAGACAATAGTGAAAGTACTGTATCTCAAAAACTAGAGCTAATAAAAATTTCTGAAACCATATTCGTTGTTCTCAACCCAAAATTAGTAAAGTTCGCCTATTTTAAGAAAGGAAACAAATTCAAAGAATTTTTTTGTCGAACAGTGTTAATGCGTCATTTAAATACAGTCCTATTGTGAAAATTCGTACGATGTCTATTATTCCACGATGCATGCGCCATTGAAATCCATATCAACTACTTCATGTTTGATGTTTACAATTTTTAGTGTCATAAGCCCTTAAGCGTCTCATTTTATATGAAATCATCAGAAAAATTCCAATGCAGCATCTTGTATATTTAATAAGACACGTACAAGGCACCGCGTAGGAATATTTCATTAAGAAACGTACAAGGTACTACGTAGGAATATTTCATAAAAAACGTACACGGTACTGCGTAGAAATTAATAAGATACGTACAATGTACGCGTAGGAATATTTCATTAGGAAACGTACAAGGTACTGCGTATTAATTAATAAGAAACGTGCAATGTACGCGTAGGAATATTTCATTAGGAAACGTACAAGGTACTGCGTAGGAATTAATAAGAAACGTACAATGTACACGTAGGAATATTTCATTAGGAAACGTACAAGGTACTACGTATTAATTAATAAGAAACGTACAAGGTACGCGTAGGGATATTTCATTAGGAAGCATACAAGGTACTGCGTAGGAATTAATAAGAAACGTACAATGTACGCGTAGGAATATTTCATTAGGAAACGTACAAGGTACTGCGCATTAATTAATAAGAAACGTACAATGTACGCGTAGGAATATTTCATTAGGAAGTGTACAAGGTACTGCGCATTAATTAATAAGAAACGTACAATGTACGCGTAGGAATACTTCATTAGGAAGTGTACAAGGTACTGCGTAAGGATATTTCATAAGAAATATTTTATGATAAATGTACAAGATAGCTTATCTCATGAAATACGTACGTACTGTATTCGTGTTTTTCAAGAAAAAGCTAGAAATGCGAAGTTGTTAAGGAGCAACCAGATGCTTCACTTCCTGCTTTTTATAAGAAATGTGATTAAATACTTTTCTTTATTTCCCCGCATTACCGTTCGGCCCAACTTTTACGGTCTGTATCCGGGTCACATTTATCCGTCGGGATATTTAAAGGGGGATCATTTTGACCGCCAAACCGTGTACGGTGATATGGTGGCAACACGTTGCGATGTTTCCCCGCATCGGTGTGCACGTGACAGCCTCCCCATCGTAGAGCGGGTAATGGGGAACGGTCGCTCAAAATGTGCGGCAACAGAGTCGCCGGGCTGCTTCCGAACTCACTTGTTACTAGGGGGGGAAACAGACGCGTTTATGGCACACACACACACACACACACGGGCGCGCGGCTTTCATTTCGAACTCCTCTTTCCCGCTGTGCTCCCAGGCGATGGGATCCTGTCGTTGAGTTTAGGAACAGCAGGTGTATACGTAATGACCTGCCTTTTTTTGTTGTCGTCGCGAGACCTGCCTTTTAGCTAATCACTAAAGTTAGGATTCAAACAGAAAGAGAAGAAGAAAAAAAAGGAACAGGCACTGGTGCAGAGAAAGCGCATTTACTGCGTTTTTTTCCCCTCCCATTCCTTTTAAAAGGCCATTAATTGCATCAATGTGGGCTTTGGATTCCCCCCCCCCTTTTTTTTGTTCCAACCACGCAGATGTTGCTTGGAAAATTCGTGGCTACTTTTGGAGATTAACGAACCTTGTACCATCCTCTCTGTACGTACGTCTCGATATCACGCCTTAAAATAACGGACGATAGCCCGAACTGAACTGAGTCATCCTCAGAAGGCACCACGATGGCATCTGCACATTTGAAGGCAACTTGTCTCGAAATGAATCGACTTATTTAGTAATTCAAACGATATGAAATCTATCCAAGAAAATTAGCTTAAATATAACCTTCCGCGTGTGTGCCATCCTCATAAGGTTTCTAAGGCTTTATTAAGAATGTTATGATTTTTGAAATAAAGAAGCCGCAGTATTTTCTTTCTTGTTTTTATTTAGAAGTGGTCTGTGACCCTCCGGATGCTCCCGAACATGGCTACCTGCACGATATCAGGAACAACAGCTACAGAGGGGGAGTGGTGGTCCAGTTTGCCTGCAACACCGGATATATGATGGATGGAACAGCGATTGCCGTGTGCCAGGAGAGTGGACGTTGGTCCGCACCGGTGCCCAAATGTAAATGAATTATTTTTGTTCAAATACGCGGAGTTTCTTTTTTTATCGATACTCGAACATTTTAAGCGTTTCAATCCTTGGCATCCTCAGTATTAAATGTGCTTTTCTCTTTCATCCAGGTGTACCCGCTTGCACGTATCCGGGAATAACCCCGGGAACTACGATCTCTAACGTCAAGTTCTATTACCGAATCAACGAAACGGTGACCTTTGACTGTGCCGAAGGAACCGAGCTGCGAGGTGCGGCGATGATGCGGTGTTTAGAGGATGGTCGTTGGTCCAGCACCATCCCCACGTGTCATTTGGTGAGAAAAGGCTAGAGAAGACGACGTCGCGCTTCCTTCCCCCCGATTATTCAACGAACTGAGTGCTGCGCGTGGCAAATGTTTGTGGATCCTCAGCACGGGACTGCTACAGGAGACACCCATAAAGTCCTCGAGCCAAGTGGGAACGCCGAAAAGACATTTCTCAAATGAATGTACTCGTGTTTATTTTTAATATGCAATTTATTCCACTTTGTCATCTTTGATTTGTAAGGCAGTGAGAGGGAGGAAAGGCTCTTCCATCTCTTATATACTCGTGTCTTGATTTTAATTTCGTATCTCGTCGGTAGAAAGGCTCTCGCAATGCGACCCACAAGTTCAACACGATTCGTGTATTTTCAATATTTATTATAATTTAATTGCATTATTTTTTTGGTTTCATTTGAAATTTGCCATTGAAATAGAAATGTCGGGCTGATAAAAGAACCCGGAAATATATCCGAAACCATATCAAATATTCTCAGGCATAACTTTTTTTCATTTTTCTCCCTCCTCCACTTATCTCTTCATTTTCCCCTTCCTTCACCACTTTATCCGCTTTCTTTCCACCTTTGTTAGTCTCATCATTTCTCTCTCTCCCTATCCCTCCCTTTCCTTCATTCATCTCTGCTGCCCACCCTAATCTCATCTATCTATATCATTTTTCTCTATCTTTTTATTTTCTCATCTACCTCTCACTCTTTCTCTCGCCTACTGGAGAAACCCCTGTCTTCATCTTTTCCTACCCTTCCTTTTATTTCTCCGTCTTCCCTATCTTTCTAAATTTCGTTCTCCTCTCCATCCCCTCCTCCCGCTTTTGTTTTTCATAATTCTCTTTATATCACTCAAATTCTCCTCTTCATGTCTTTCTCTCCCTCTATCACATTTCTCTATCTTTCTATTTTCTCATCAATTTCTCACTCTTTCTCTCGCCTACAGAAGGAGAAACACCTCTCTTCATCTTTTCTTACCCTTCCTTTCATTTCTCCTTCTTCCCTCCGTCTTTCTAAATTTCGTTCTTCCCTCTGTCCCTCCTCCTGTATATCTTTTCTCTCCTCCCGTTTTTTCCCATAATTCTCTTTATATATATATATATATATCTCATTGTCCTCGTCCTCTCTCTCTCTCTCATTGTCCTCTTCCTGCCCCATTTTTCTGTACCTTTCAATTTTCCCATCAATGATCAAAAGAATTTTCTCATTCTTTTGATCATCTACAGGAGAAAAAGAAATCCCTCTTTTCATCTCTTCTTACCCTTTTCTTCATCTTTCCTCCTTCCCTCCTTTTGTCTTTCTAAATTTCGTTCTCTTCTTCATTCTCTGCTCCCGTTTTTTCCCATAATTCTCCTCTTATATCTCACTCTCATTCTCCTCTTCCTGTCTCCATTTCTCTCTTTCCACCACTCTCCTATTCCTGTATTTATTTCCATTACTCTCATATTCCTGTCTCTTATTTCTCTCTTTCCATCACTCTCCTATTCCTGTCTCTCTATTTCCATAATTCTCCTGTTTATCTTACCTCCTTCACCTCTGTCTCTCTCTCTCTCTCTTTCTCTTATGTATATCTTTCCCCATTTATCTCCTTCTCCTATTTATATATTTCGTCTACTTTTCCTGCTTCTATTTCTCTTTCTCCTTTTTATGTCTTTCTTTCTCCTATTTTTATGTATCTCTCACTTTCCACCTCCTCATGTCCCATCAAACTTGCAAGAAGATAATGTAAGGTGTAATGTATTTGACACTTTTCGCTATACATCTGACCGCTGCATCGCTTTTCGTCTGGAATTTCTGTCGTCGTTCGTCTGAAATGTGCAGTAGATTGCAGCGCTTGTTCTCTCAAAACTTACTGATCTCCTCTATCGTTCTGCTTCTCAAATCATTTTTCTTATGATTTTCAACGCTTTCTCTGTTTATTGCTTCTTTTCTTTTGCTCTTCGTTCATAAGTAGCTTCGTAATCTCGCTGCATTTCAATTCCACGAATATTAGAGTGATTGCACTTCAGTACTTTCCTTTGCGTACTCGCGCAAATGCATCTGCTCACTTACCAAGAAGAGACTGCGAATGGATTGAAAGGCGTAACCAGTGAGTATCATCTGTGACAGATCAGTACAACCGATGTAAAAAGTTGCTATGGGGCAGAGCATGCTGGAAACAAGCAAAAGCCAACAAAATAATGCAATTTTTCAAATAAGTCAAAGTATTTTTTAAAAACGAGGAAGACAACAATATGTTTTAGTAACATTAATAGCGTTTACTTATTACACGAAAGAATTTCTAAATCATTTTAGACCGTGGCGACACCTAGTGTTTAAAAAACGAAGCAAAACGCGCTCGGTAGGAAATATAATTTTTTGTACATTAATGTAAACAATTTTAGAAACGGACTGAGTTTTCAGTATACTGCCAGTGGCAACTTCAGCTAGCCTTATTGTTCGGCTTCCACTAATTATCATCTTTAGAGACTACGATGTTATAGCCCTTACTCACTGTACAAATGTACGCAAGTATTTTCGCTCACCATAGACTTCCCAACAGATGAATTGTGTATTGAAGAACCTCGTGCAAATCATTTCTTCGTTCGCTGGTGTATGTGTAATCGATCTAATCTTTTATCGCGGGCGTAGTTCTGTGTTGATCAGTCACGCAATTGCAGTAGCCGATTCTTGGAAAGGACCAACACTCTTTTCTCTCTTAGCATTCGGAAAAGAAGTTAGGAAGTATTAAATGCCATCCTGTGTGTCTTCGTTGCTTATCACAACAGTTCATCTTACTGCCTCCTCGCTGTACAACGAACTCTCTCAAACTGTGCATTTTAATGTAAAAGTTGAAAATCGAGTTTGATTTGTTTTTTGTTGATTTGTGATGTCACTCAGGTGTAATGCTGTGTTAGTCGTTCATTTTAATGTCTGTTAACTCTGCCTGAAATCATTAAAGTAATTACGTTTCCAGTGTTTGTCGTTTGAAAATAACACACACACACACACACACACACCTGCACGGAGACGCAGCGCTTTCCCAATATTCTCTTACCCAACGGACGATAGATGTCATACTTGGTATCGGGAAAAACCCATGTTATACACCGCACTAATATATGCTGTGTGTTCCAAAAATATCTGATGTCAACAATGTTACAGGAATAAATTACATGGCTGTCACTAGTTAATTTACCACCTGGGTTAAACAGTTTATATTTGATCTCCTCAACAACTTAACTTTATTTAATTTATGTTCTCCCAGGGGTTTCCAAAGTGTGGAACACGTCGCCCCCTGCGAGCACATTTGGTTTTTAAGGGGGCGCTTGTTTTGATGAAACACTTTTTATGTAAAAACATCTTTGGCCACCTACTAAATTTTTTAGACTTATGTAACACCGATTGTGTAACAAAAATGCGAGACGGAAATGACGTTACTTCCTAAATGACACTAATTCAATTACTAATGTTGATTCGGTAGAGCAAGTAGAGGTCGTGAGCATAAAATGTTACATTGTTCATAAATATTTCGGACTGAAGGTAAAACTGATTGGTAATGAAAATGCGAGACGGAAATGAAGCGATTGACGTCACTTCCTAAATGACGCTAATTCAGTCACTAACGTTGATTCGGTAGAGTAAGTAGAGGTCTTGAGCACAAAATGTTACATCGTCCATAAATATTTCGGACTGAAGTAAAACCGATTGATATGAAAATGACGCTGACTCAGTCACTAACGTTGATTCAGTAGAGTAAGTAGCGGGCGTGAGCATAAAACGTTACATCGATCATAACTTCGATTCTAGCTGTTCAATTTTAAAAATTTAAACGGTTTTGATTTTCGTCAAAAAGATGTTTTCACATAAAACATCGTTCGTGTGTACAGAGTACATACCGTTTTTTTTTAAACAAAATATGGGCAAACCACTACTAATCCAGGTAAATTAAATATATTAATCTATAGTATGTACAGGGTGTCCCAAAAAGGTGTAACCAATTTTAAAAGGTTGTAACAGATGTAATTTTAATGATAGAAACACAAAACCTGCGCTAAATGTGAGAAAAACAGTTGAAGTTTTTACCGACATTCAACATGTGCACCACTTGTCACACGAACAATATCTAATCGGTAATAAAGTTCATCCCATGTTTTTTCAAGGATGTCACGCTTAATCGTGGTAATTGCATTTGTAATCCTGCACTTTAAGTCTGCGATGTCTGCAACAGGGGTCTTGCAGACTTTGTCTTTGATGAATCCCCATAAGAAGAAATCACAGGGGATTAAATCTGATGAACGTGGTGGCCACGCAATGGGACCATCACGCCCAATCCAACGGGTGTTTTCCACCCGGTGTGGGGGAGGACGGCGATCCTACCACCTGGGCTACTCAGGAGGGCCGAGAGGGGTGGGTGAAATTTAAAAATTTTAAGGGGCTCAAGGTATAAAATTTTGGCAGCCACTGCCCTAGAACAAATGCGTCCAGTTCATACTGCACTCTCTACAGCTTAAAATTTATTTCATTTGTTCGTCCCTAGAATAAATCCATCCCCCTCCCGCAGCAAGCACCCCAATTCGTCCATATCTGTATAACACTAAATGTACAAGAACATAAAGCATTTTATCAACCAAGTTAAAACTAATTATAACGTCTTTACTAAATACATAATGTACAAACTAATAAATTATAATTAACTAAATTATTTTTCCAGAATCTTTCGGATTTTGTATCTGGCATTTGTGTAGGGATTAAGAATTTGCAAATCTAAAAACAAACATGGACGTTGTTTACAATTTTTTTTTAATCTACTGCTGTGAATTTTAAAACCAACGCATTAATTTAATTTCTGAGAAAATTAATTTAATCTTATATATCATATTATCACAATGTTATTCTGTCAATATTTTCGTATCTTGAAACCAAAACATGAATAAAAGATATGGCTGAAAACGTATTATTTAAAATAATTTTTTCTTCCTGTTTAACTTGGAAATGAATTTTAAATCTCCTTGATTTTGCCTTTTGATTTAAATTTATCACAGATTTAACTTAATTACGAATAAATAAAAGTTGTTTTCGCAATTGTCATACACTCCTGAGAATTTCAGACATTCTTTTTATCCTCCACTTTGACGTTATTATAGTCTTTTATATTTTAAATTCTGCAGCTGGAAATCCATTTTCTGTGCATCAACGCTGCAACGATAAATTAAAAATTATCAGCGATATAATTACGTTAAAATTAATAAAAATGAACCTACTTTGAACACTTCCATCAAAATATAGTCTTCTGCTAGTTCGCGTTCTTGTTCCCGTCATGCAATTCGCACTCTAAGTACAATACGCGAATTGCATGACGGGAATAACACCTGCTAAAAAGCACAAGTCAATTGGAATTTACGATTTAGGATAATAATTTCATATAGAAAATACAGGAAATTATAAAAATATTTGTAAAATTAATAACACCAATTATTATTTTTATTATTATTAATTAATTAATTAAATAATAAGAGGAATCGTTAAATATCACTTCGTGTTGGTTCACGCGTTGGCAAGGCCTACACCTCCGTCGAATCTCAAGGAACTGCGTGGCACACTAATGTCTGCATGGTACTCCATTCCTGCACAACGTTTTCAGCATCTTGTTCAATCCATGCCTAGACGAATTCAGGCTGTTTTGAAGGCTAAAGGAGGCTCCACACGCTACTAGGTAGGTGTACCTAATAAAGTGGCAGCACAGTATATATATTGGTATTCAAACGTTATGGAAAACACAAAAAAGGGAAAAGGCATATCTAAACACGTTTATAAATCTCTGATTTCACACTGCAATTTTTTCTATTTTTGGGCGCATTATTTAAGACATATTACAACTGTCTCCTTCATGTTTTGTTATCTATATATTTAATAGGAAGTCGTTTTCTTTTAAGAGTCAGTGTGAAAGATAGGCTTAACGGATCAGCCTGGAAGTGGTCTCAAATCGAAGATATTTCCTCCTAGGTGTGCAGAAAGTTGTTAAAATTTAAAAATTCCGAATAATTTTATTTTACGGAACGGGCCAGTTTTGTACTATAAATGAGAATAGTTCAACATTCGCGTCATAGATGGAGCCACAGGAAGATGCTAACTGTTCAACAAACAGTTATCTAAGTTGATAAGGCATTTTTTCTGATTAACAGTTTGTTCCGAAATAATAATAATAATAAAACTCCGCTATCAATTTGCGAAATTGCCTACTTTAAAAGAAAAGAAAACTAATCGTAAGGATTCAATTACACTGCTCACTATATGTCCCCACATTGCACACTCGAGCTCATACACTCATTGCCATTCGTTACGTTTAACACATTCAGATCTCATCATTTTATCGTTATCAACTTCGAGTTTATTTGTTTTTTGTTTTTAGGTTATTTAAAAGGTAAGTAATTTGGAAGACGTGTCCGCCGACATGCTACTCTGACTGATCGTGTTGAACATACCTTGCAGTAAAGGAACACGCCTTTTCGTGTTTCTGCATATTCAGGATCGTTCTGAAAAACCGATCCTGAATACACTTACACGTATATATTGATACTACGTGGGTACTACATTTCTTTAGGACAGCTAGAACAAAACTCTGCTACCAATTGCAAAATTTTCGCAATGGGTACAGCTAGTAATCTAATAAAAGATTTTTAATTTATTTTCGTTTATGTATTTGTTCGCAAGTTTTTGAGCCCCCAGTGTATTTTTGTGGTGTGTATTAACGAATCATGAATGTTGAAAAGTAACAAAAATTGTCCTTTTAAACTTTATTTATTTATTTTTTATTTTACGTATAAAAAGCGGCTCTTTTTTATTATAATTTTTGTAACTTACAGATTTCAGGGTAGGATAACTTTTAATACAAAAATAGAGAAGGCCCATACCTGAGCCTTCCCCGACATACTGCCACAACATAAATAACGCATTATTGTCGAGGATGTCTAGATAGACCCAGCTTCCATGGTTTTGTCCAAAACAACCAATGGTCCCAGGCCAATCATGAAAAACAACCTATGACCATCATGCTGCTTCTGCTAAACTTCATTGTCAGGACGATACAGTCTGGCAGGTAGCTTTCTCTGGATATCCGTCACACTCAGGCACGACTTCAAACCGGTAGACAATGTACCATTACTCATCACTCCAAAGCACGGTTTGGTCTAATTGGTCTACGGTCCAAGAACGGCAGACCTTTCAGCAAGCTAGATGGTGTATAGTATTAGTCGGGGTCATTAGTGGCTTGTAGAAGGCTGCATGACCGAGGTAACCCATATCATGCAGCTTCCTGCTCACTATACTGGTGCTGACACGTGTCCCAATCGTCTCACTGAGAGCCTATGTGTATGCTGCGACAACGTCGATCTGCGTTACGAATGGACGATTCTTTGCAGAATTCTTCTGTAACTTTCAGTCAGCTTCGGAATATTTTTTAGGGATTTCGTGATGGTTTCAGTACCAGCCAGCTACCATTTCAGATCGTATCAGCAATCGTTAACCTAGAGATTTTCAGTGCCGTTTTAATGCAACGTATTAAACGAACTACTCGTAAGCTCTCTGTAAACGGCTGTAATAATAGTGATTAATTATTAACAATAAATTTTTATAAGAGATATTTACCTAGAAATAAGCGAGCAGAACAAAACGCAACTGGAAAGTGAATTATCTTCTTTTCCTGAATAGTGGGAGGAATACAGAATGCAAATTTCTCCACCAATACTGGAATCTAAACCGGATTCCTGAAATGAAAGGGGAAAAAAAATGTTAAGACTTAAAGAAGAGTCTAATGGAAGAACATAAACTTAGCTATCAAAGTGATATGTGGTAAAATAACTTACAACATGAATTTAAATTTTATATAAAGATATTTAATTTTTACCTTAGCGAGGATACAAAACATTGTGAAATCTCTTTTGAGCAAAATTACTATAACGCTCATCTCCATTTTCAGTTAATAAGGCTGGTAGAGAAACAAAATTCCTCACAGAATTATTAAAATACTCTGGACCAATATTGGAAATATCTTTTTTTTTGCAAGTTTCGGTTTTAATAAATTTGAAGTCTGGGCTTTGTAAACAATGTCCTTCAAAATATTCCACACTAAAAGAATTTAAATTGAACTTCGTTACATTTACAATTAGAATGACCAAATGAAGAAAGGACTTTTTCCGCATCTGCCAAAAAAAAAAAAAAAAAAAAAAAAAAAAGAAAGAAAAAGAAGAAAAGAGGGGGGAAAAACAAAACATAGTCTCTCATATCTTTCTTATCGCCAAAACGTGACCATCTAATTAAACCTTGAACTGTACTAAACTTGTCAACTTGGCCACCTTAGTGGATGACTTCCAGTGCCTTCAGTAAGGCACAGGGAGGTCTTGCAGCCCTCTAAGATTTTATACTTGTGTCTTTTGGTTCTGTCTCTCTGACCAGTGAAAATATACTACCATCGTTCATTTCATGTATCTCTTTCAGCATCTTATATACATCAATCGGGTTCAGACTCTCGATAACCTATGGTATCTTGTTTCCAACTTTTGAGGTCTGCAGCTAAGCTGTTCGTAAAGATGACGATCAATGTCTCTTAATGATGTTTCCCTTCTTTGAACTTTATAAAGAAGTTTTACATTATGGCAGACTGATCATTATCAATCCAAATATCTTAAGTATCTTCACTGTAATTCCAATTTTCACCAGTGTATACAATATCCTCTTGTGAAACTTTGCTAGATTATATAATATCATAGTTGCTTTTTGGCAAACGAATGTGTTATGACCTCGTCAATATTTAACAAGGATACTCAGGCAAGGTTTCCATTTCAAAAACCCATATTGCGATCCCACTAGGGTTCTTCTCCTATCAAGGTAGGCCTGTTGTTATTTTTGTTGTTATTTGGTTTTTAGGAGCATTAGCAACTAAGGCCATATTGCTCTGGGATATGCGGTGGTCATTCCCTGACCTTTCCGCATCCTCCGTATTTGGTGGTGACGGGCTCGAACCCCGGTCTAATCAAGAAGCATGTGCTACGCACTGCCGCTCCTTCCCACCTGGCTACGGAGGCGCCTGGTAGGCCTGTATTACGTCCTTAACTGCAGTTTCTATGCACACTTGCCCACCACAGAAGTTAATCTTACCGGTTTAGTTTATCATCACTCTATAAAGCATCAATGACTAAGGTCATATTCCTCCGGGTGTATTATTGCCCTCGTGGTTAGCACAGTTGGTAGCATCGCCGTCCTCTTCACACCGAGTGGAAAAAACCCGAGTTCGAGTCCTGTCGACGACGGGAGGAATTTTTATGGGTTTTTTTCACAACGAGACTGAGTTAATCGGTCTCTCAGGCATAGTTTTTCTCTCAAAAACTCGTCCAGCAAACAGAAAATCGACCACACAACAATTTACAGACAAAATATATACGGTACAATAAAGCCTAGGTTGCTGTTGCGTCTAAAACCCACAGAGAAGAACAACTCCACCATGTGTATTGTCTGTAAATTGCGTGTGTTCTGAGGTCGATTTTCTGTTTGCTGGACGAAAAATCCAGTTTCCAGGAGAAAAAAACCATGCCACCCTTGCCTGAAACCGACTAACTCAGCCACGTTGTGAAAAAGGTCCATAAAAATTCCTCCCGCCATCAACGGACTCGAACTCAAGTCTTTTCCACCCGGTGTGTGGAGGATGGCGATCCTACTAACTGTGCAACCCACGAGGGCATAAGGCCTATCGTATGGATTGAGGAAGCCTTACCGCTTATCCTTTGGGCTAGCGATAATGCTGCCTCAGCTTTCCTTTCATCGAGACGGATTCCAATATGCACAGTGTGGAAGGGCGATGATTATAAATCGAGCTAACAGTAAGAGTCGTCAGTCCAAGGGTCTAATGATGTTCTCATTAACATTACACTGATAACACTCATGCCACCTTTTTCACTACAACTCGATGTACACCGTCCACATCTGTGGCACTACCCTATTCTCACTAACTCTTCTAAAATCTTGTAGATGTTTGCGAGCTACTGGAATGTCTTTAGAAAGTAGGTTGCCAGAGCGCCTTTTTAATGACTTTTTGTTTAAAAAAAAAAACAAAACAAAGAAGATTTTGTTAAGAAATGTAATATTTTTTTTGTGTTAGTAGCATATAGTTAAAGCCGGTTTTTATCAATAGAATGTTATGTTTCTTTAGTTTCTTAACGCATTTTTAGTTAATTGTTTATAATTATTAGTTGATTCACTTACCTACAGACCTGATGTGTCTACATATAGCTAGTAGGGACCATCGCGATATTTCCATTTCTTCGACCTCCACTTCTTGTTTGCTTGTTTCTGTTTTAATGGGAATGTTCGGTAAAAAAGTAGGCATAGATACTGTTGCTGGTGGATCTCTATCAATCTTTGGTCTTTTACCGCTTCCTGAATCCTCAACCAGATCGTTGGATTCAAATTTGGTAGAGAAAATAGGACCTTGAAGAGGTTTACTGTTGCCTTTCTCCGAGCACCCTTTCTCTGTGAAATGAAACGTTGTAGAGCAAATGTTCATTTTGTATATAGCAATGAGCAAACTAGGTTTTATATTGAATACATGTACATTTATTTCAAATTTTGAAGATTCTCCACCACCAGTTACCTCGGTATTGCACTATTCTAAATAATAACACTGCTTTTATTCAGAGAAGTATATTGTTTATTAAAAGTTTAAGCCATTAACTATATTTAGGTTTACATCTAATCATATTTTGACCTTATATAGGGCCTTGTTGGATGGTAAGCAATGTAAGATCTGAAAAACCCAGTGATGAAATATAACTGCTTTAAGTGCCTTACCGTCTTTCATCTTATATAATTGTGAATATATTTCATCAAATGGATTGTCCAGGTCATAACATTGCCTACTATCCAACGATGAGACTTCAAATAGGGTGGTAGACTTCAAATAGGGTGGCTATCAACTTCCACAACAAAATATGGAAGTCTGTTCCACCAATCAACCACCCACTAGCCAAAGGCAAATTTCCGCACATCTATTCTACAACTGTCTTTCCTCAACTTGAATCTATACTCCCTCAGGTTCTTAATCTGAACACGAGGAAGAATCCCATCAGCACTCAGCTTGCTGAACCCATTCAAGGTCTTATACACCTCAATCAGATCACCTCGCAGGTGCCTACTCTGCAGGCGCTGCAATTTGCAGAACTTAAGCCTTTCTTGCTAAGAGCACCCCTTTGTTCCCCTCACCAATCTTGTTACCCTTCTTTGTATTCGTTCTAGCAACTCTACATCCTTCCTCAAATGAGGCCTCCTGACCTGTACACAGTACTCTAGGTGTGGCCTGACCATTGCCTTGCACAACGGGACAATCACCTCCCTCTCCCGGCTAGCAAAATTCCTATATATCATTGACAAGACTCCATGATCTGTCCTGGTAGCCCGTGTACATCGCTCAGCAAACTTCATATTTGACTCCACAATTACCCCCAGGTCTTTTTTACTTTCCACTTCCCTGAGTATAATATCATACAATTGGTACGTTTCTCTTGGGTTATTGCTACAATATTTGCCTTTGATGTCTTGACTAGCACTTCAAGCTCATCAAATTTATTAACTATACTCCTAGCATTGGTGTACATGCAAGTATACATGCATCTGTTTCTACTCTTAGTTACCCTAACACAGCCCATGTATTAATTTGGTTCACTATGACTTCCAACAGTGCTGGAAATCTCCATTGCCTTGCTTTCCATGCTGCTGCTCATTCCAAAAGAAGCAGTGCAAGAATCACTTTTGCCTCTGCCTGCAGTCTCTGTTAACCTTTTAGTATGTGTATCCCCTCCCCAAGCTAGCATTTTTCCGACCCACCTGACACTTCCTCGATAGCATCAGCAAATATTCTTGCACCCTTTCTATTTAAGTATACCCCATCCCTGTAGAAGCAGTCTTTTCTGTCAACACGCACAGACAAGGCTAAAACAAATTCTACCCCATGAGCTTTGCACAATCTCTCCAGGGCCGAATTGATCGACAAGGTTCTCATCATATACTCCCTCCTATCGTGTCCGGGCAGAATTGCAGACACTTTCACATTCAACCCTAATTCGCGACTTTTTTTTCAACATTGACCTGTACTTGTTGAGTAAATCTGCAGATCGCTTACTCTTAATGTCATTAATTCCAACGTGAACAACAATATCACCTTTTGTGTCCTTATCTGCTCTACAACGTTATGAGCTTTTGCCACTGGCAGACATACCCTCGTCCTGTTCCACCTATCCTTCTTGAATAGGAAATCAAATCAATATTCCCCGTCTCTCTGACAATAGAGTTACCAACAATAACTAGTTCCTTTGGGAACAGCGCATTCTGCCTTAGAGATTGCCTCTGTGTTCCCTGATGCACTGGAGTGAGCCAAAAGGATGAATTCCCAGAAGTTTTGAGTTACCACTGCATCAACCACTAACAAGTGTTAAGACAGCAAAAGATTAAACGCTGTATATAATGGGTCGAAGCCGCTGCATATTTAATGGCGTATTATATTCAAAAATTCCCGGAATCGCACGCTAATATTTAAATAGTTTGCGCTACGACTATAAGGTTTCGTGGGGCGTTGGCGTTTACCTTGGTGCGCACCCCTGCTTGGTAGGAACTGGCTCGACCACTTCACTCATGTGTCACAGCTGAATAATTGCAGAATGTCGCGGTTTGAACAGCATGCCAACAACAAGTTCTTTAAAATGGGAAAAGTGCTACAGAGATACTTCAAGCATGACAGAAAGTGGCTAAGATTTAGTTTATGGAGATGACGCTTTGAACAAAACAACTGAGGTCTTTTCCACCTGATGTGGGGAAGACAGCTATCTGGTGAGGTGAGGTGTTTGAAGCTTTAAAAGGGTTGATTAAATTTAATATTGGGAAAACATTTTCTTCTTCTCTTTACAGGATGATGTAAACAATGGGACAGATCCAAGTTAAGGAAAAATGATTGAGAAAGATCTCAAAAATATTTCTTTGCATCACAGAGTTATCAGTTGTTGGAACAAGCTACTATCTAGCTTTGCAGTCAGAAAGCTCGTGTCCCTCAAAGTTACTTTAAGTTAATATTGCAAGAAACACATAAAGTATGAAACTGGAAGTGTCTTTTATTTGCAACAAATACTACTTATGCTTCCTTACCTTGTTCTACAATATCAATACTAAATAAGATTTTTTTTTTTAATTTTATTTTACCCTTTAAGAACAGTAGCATGACAATTTTAAACTCCTAAAAATAAGTCCCGTTTTAGATTCTGCAGTTATATTTTAATTCGTTTATGAATTCCTAAAGTTTGTTGATGTTCGGAATTCTGTTTACTTGAAACCTTGCATACGAATAGAAAATTTTGCTGTTTTGAAACTTAATTTACGATAGAACATTAATGGTTAACATTAGTGTTCTTTTAATGAGAGCTTGGTTCTTCTCTCAAGTATAAACAGCGAACTATAGTACAGTGAAAAATCGAACTCTCGTGAATCAGGATGTGACACGATGCTATATCGTAGAGCGTCATATCATTGTGCTATAAAAATTTCTACGAAACGTAAATGTGTGGAGCAGTTAGAAGAAACGTGTTAACTGATGCCACTTTGGGGCTGAATATAGAACAGAGGGAATATACAATCTCGCACATAGAAAAAAGGAGCCAGTTTAAATTTTTTTTTTTTTTTTTTTTTTATCAGTTTACACTCTTTACACTCTAGTCCAATGCGCTGCACATTCCATGCCCTAATACTCATTGAATCACTTTCACCCGGATGACTGCTGTAACATTAACCCCAGGGGCTCACATCTGGTGAGTATGGGCTTGGCACACCCAGGGTCCTGAGCTCAATATAGTAATTCTTCTCTTCCTTGGTGATTCCCTTCTCTCTCAGGGTAACTCAGGAATGTTTTTTTTTTTTTTTTTTTTTTGGCTGGTGTAGCAAAAGCTTCAGACTTCCTTGCACCATATGGCTAATAATAATAATAATCATTTCCCCCAATCAGGGAGAAATAATATAATAAGAATAATAATAATCTCTTCTTAAAGAGTCTGAGGTTCTTAAAAGGTGTCAGGTGGAAGGCCACCAGGTAATCAGCAAATTATCTTGCAGTTGTTGCAGAGACGTAATTAGAGGGGTGTGTTCATGAAGACGTCTTTCCAGTTCATCCCGCAGGTGCTCAACAGGATTGAAATTTGAAGGCCATCTGGCCAAGGTATATGCGTAAACCACCACGTCGTTTCTCAAATGCTTCACACATTTGGAGCGGGGAACAGTGGTAACGCCCATGACGTCAGAGTAGACGTCATGGGCGTTACCATATTGCTGGCTGTACTTATCTGCATATCAACTAACATTTTGAAATGGGCAATGGACGATTTGGAAAGTCCTGATGGACCACATTCTCTGAATTACTGTTCTACAAACGGAAAAACGAAATCCATGTAATTAATTATGTACTGTATTTGTCGTTTGCCTTACCTGCTACAAAAAAAGGATGTCTGAGACATTCTTCAGCAGACACACGCTTTCTAGGCTTGATATGCAGAAACATCCTTAAGAAATCAGTGATTTGTAAAACAACACTGGAAGAAACGGTGCATCTCAAGTACATTAAATCGAACCTCCTGCTTAAATAGGTTGTTGTGACAATGCTCTTCACCACCTTTTTAATATTTTTCCCTCTAGACAATACAAATTCCTTTCTATATCCAAATATAGTTAATACTTCCATTGCCAGAAGTCCATAGGCCCACAAATCAATTTTCTCTCCGTCAAATATCTTCCCATTACTCAGCTCCGGAGGACTATACAGCTCGGGTAGAGGAACTTGCTTCAATTTGGTCACTTTTTCTATCACCTCCAACCCTGTGAAATCTGCAAGCACCGCTTTGTCATCGGATCCCAACAAAACATTATCTGTCTTGATATCCAAATGACAGAGTCCACGCTGATGAAGGTAAGATAAAGCTTTTAAGACATCTTCGAGGTACTTTCTCCCCCTTTCAATTGCATCGGGACTCATTTTATAATTATAGCTTTCAACTTCTTTCTTGAGAGTACCAACTTTGAGAGGTGTTATGAATAGAGTAATGCCTACTGCGCCTTCTACTGTGAATGTATGTAATAAAGGGAGTATCCCAGGATGTTTTAGTGTCTTCCAAATAGACATCTCCCCATTCCTTGCTCTTAGAACCATCTTTATAGCTACGTCCTCTTGCGCTTTTTTCATGTGAACTGCTGAGCCATATGCACCCTTCCCTAGATGGCTGACAAATTCATATCGGAATTTGGTTTGAAGACATTCCACAACATTTTTTTCCCAGTCTTCCAAATCTGTATCGAAATTATCAGATGAAAGCATCACTAACGGAATCAACAGTTTTAAAAGATTGGGCAAAACAATTAATTTACACAATTTCTCTCGTACTTCGTTCACCTTATGAACTGTGCTTCGGTATCTATAGACAATTAAAATACACAATTAGTCATATCTATAATTTAAAAAAAAATTGTTAAAAACCAAACAATGCGACAACAATTAGTGAAGCTAGCTTGGGCTGTTTTGAATTTGCTTGTTATTGTTTGTTATTTGGTTTTTAGGAGCATTAGCAACTAAGGCCATATTGCTCCGGGATATGCGGTGGTCATTCCCTGACCTTTCCACATCCTCCATATTTGGAATTTGCATAGCAGGTAATCTTGTTTATAGGACTGGAAACTGAAAATTTTTCAAATTATTTCGATTACTGGTTGGTGGTTAGTTGAAGAGTTTTAGGCGCATAAGCAACTTAGGCCATACTGCTCTGTATAGAATGTATGTAAATTGCGTGTTTTCTGTGGTCGATTTTCCGTTTGCTGAACAAAAAACCCGAGTTTCCGGGATAAAAATCATGCTACCTTCGCACGAGATCGACTAATTCAGCCAAGTTGTGAAAAAGGCTCATAAAAATTCCTCTTCATTGACGGTATTCGAACTCAAATCTTTTCCAACCGGTGTGAGGAGGACAAGTGATTTTTACCAACTGTGCTACCCACGAGGGCATTTGGATGGCACCTGACCTTGTCGCTTATATCCGTTACATATATTTATCTGTAAAATGCGTGTTCACTGGCCGATTTATTACAAAAAATCGTAATAGCTCACGGGGAAAAATCCTTCTTCCACTGCATGAGATTGAAGAGCACTTGATATTCCTCCACTCTTAGACGTAAATGTAACCCATCTCTCCGAAAGAGTGGTAGATGGCGATGTATCATGCCGACTACTCGGCCACAGAGGCCTTTTATAATGGAATAATGGACAACAAAACACATTTTTGTCCAGATAATCCAAACTCCTAATAATCACTATAATGGAAGGCTCAAATGTGACAAAACATAAATGTAATTATAAGCAAATTGTATTCATATTTATAAAAGTATATGAAACTGTAGGAAGATCTGAAATAAACTTTAATATATATATATTTTTAAAAGGAAACATCGAAGTTCGCTTTTTTTTGCTGATGACAGTACATAAATTTCAAAACATAATTTTGTCATTGAGGGTGGCATGTCTTTGTAACATTGAATCCAGTAGCAACTCATTAAAGTGGGCAGTTTAGTGTCTTTTTCATGTTGGTGAGCTAAGGTTTTTGTTTAATAGAAGAATCCTTCACGGTACTACGGTGGTTAAACAACCGTACATCCCATACCTCCTAACCTGGTTTTGGTGGATTATAGCCTTAGTCACTAAGTTGCAAATAAAACCCAAAGAAACCAACAAGCGTCCTACACCAGGTGAAACCCAGGAAACCTAGGTTTCTCATTCAGTAAAACAGATAAACCAACCAGAGAACACACACACACAATTTACAAACATAGCGTGCACAGACAATTTACAAACATAGCACACACACACACACACACACACACACACACACACACACACACACACACACACACACACACACACACACACACACACACACACACACAGGTAAATGAGTTAATTCTTGGGTGGCTCTAGACATTCCCCCACAGGGGTGGAAAATACCTGAGTTTGAATCTTGTTGATGATGGAAGGAATTTTTATGGGTCTTTTTCCCAACGTGGCTGAGTTAAATGGTCTCAGGCATGGGTAGCATGGTTTTTTTTCTCCTGGAAACTCGGGTTTTTCATCCAATAAACAGAAAATTGACTGCAGAACACACACAATTTGCAGACAATATACATGAAGCAACATGGCCTTAGATGATGCTCCTAAAATCCAATAACAACAACTAATATGACATATTATTATTATTATTTTTTCAATAGGAAGGATGATCCTTGTCTGTTTTAACATGATGAATGAAAACTGAAAATTCAGAGGATGAATTATATCACCCTCTAAATTTTTAAAAGCTCCAAAACAGGTGGGATGCAGTTTCTGAGAAATTCAGGGGTAGTGTATGAAGGAACATTACAAAATGTAATAGGACAACATCTGTAATAGGCAGTGGTGCACTCAGTTTTCTTTGGGATTGGAGGAGGCTTGTATATTCCAAACTGGTAGCTTTTAGAAGTCAATGTGACTTGTAAAATATAATGCAAACAAAATGTTCTTGAGAAGCTTTATCCTCCTACATGGGGATAGAGTTATATCCTTCTTTTCTGTTTCTGACTTCTCTGGGCCATAGAAACCCTAGTTAATCTGCCCTCGGATAATTGACAGTCTGCTATATAAGAACAAGTGATGACAGAAAATATGAGGGTGTTTGAAAAGTTTGTGGCCTGAGTATGAAGGGTTTTTATGAAGAGCCTAGTACGATGTTATTTTTCAGCAAGTTCCCTTTGGAGTCCAGAGCCGTGCCGAAGGTGAGGCGAATGAGGCTCTTGCCTCAGATTAAAGCTGAAAGGGGTGCCAAAAGAAAGATTAAATAATTGCTAACATTGCCATGATTAACAGTAGGGCACAATTTTTCATTCTTGCCTCAGGTACTAAAATGGCTTGGCACGTCCCTGTTGGAGTCAATACACTTTTGCCACCAATGCTGTAGTGTGATTCCAGCTGTGAAGAAAGTTTTCTCTTGGGTCTCCAGGAATGCATTTATTGCAGCAACGATCACTGTTGGTGGGAAAGTGGATGTCAGCCAGGTATTTTTTTTTCAAATTAGGAAATAGGTGAAAGTCCAACAGTGCTAGATCAATGAATATGAGAGGTGGTCCAAGATTTCAGAGCTACACTCACGCAGTGCAGCCATGGCAGTGACAGACTTGTGAGCAGGCATGTTGTTCTAGTGATACAAGACTCCTTTGCTGAGTTTTCTTTGGCATGCATCTTTGATGTTTCCATGCAAATGCCTTACAGGGTCTACATAATATGCTTCTGTGACTGTCTGGCTTTTCTGTAGGTAATCCACTAGGAACACTCCATTGACATCCAAAATAAATTACGCCATCACCTTGCCAGCAGAAGAAATCAAAGCAAAAGTTCACTTGACAACTTTCTGATCTGCTGTCAACAACCTTGGGACTCATTGTTCACACCATATTCAGATAAGATGTCCAAGATGTTGGCAATGATGGAACTGTCACTTGTCGATCACTATCCTATCACCACATCATGCACACACTTTCTATAACTTCTGGAGTGATGGACATTGCAGGTCTTCCAAGCTTTCCCTCCATTTCAATTCTGCTGCCCACTTCGTAACTATGAAATGGAAGGGGTGTCCTCCCCCATTGTAACCATACCCTCATGAATTCCCTTTGGTATTAGCCTTCCCCCCCCAAATATTGAATGACTGCATGCTAATTTTGTCCATATTTTCTCATTAGACAACTTTGTTAATTTCAGAACTTATAATTTAAAAAAAAAAAGACATTATTGAAACTGCACGAAACTTAGTGGGTTACCGTTAAGGTGTTATATATGAAGTACAGAAATTTTTAACACTGTATCACTACCTCTTCATACTTAGGTCATGAACTTTTCAAATGCCTCATACAGAAATGCACCACAGACATTTTGGAGGACTGTGCTTTCTTGGTTAAGCTCTATTAGGAATACACTGTACAATAGAAATTTCTCAAACTTTGCGAGTAATGTGGATGGGAAGTGGGAAGTTGTGAACCTCTGTCACAAAATAAGTTATACATGGTGCAGGAGTTTGAGAAAGTAGGCAGTTATTATTGTTATTTGGTTTTTTTTTAGGAGCATTAGCAACTAAGGCCATATTGCTCCCGGGATATGCGGTGGTCGTTCCCTGACCTTTCAGCATCCTCCATATTTGGTGGCTCATGGGCTTGAACCCCGGTCTAATCAAGAAGCGTGTGCTACGCACTGCTGCTCCTGCCCACCTGGCTACGGAGGTGCCCAAAGTAGGCAGTGGTTTATATCTAATGTCAAAGGAAAGACGGTAGTTTTTGGGGACATTACTGATGAGACTGCTGTTGTGATGAATGCAGTATACAATCTGCATCTGCCTATTGACAAAGTGATTACTATACAACTGTCTGCAAAATCCTGCAAACATGCTAAGTAGTACCTATATAAGCTGCATGTAGCAGAGCAGCTGACTTCAAATGATCCTCAAAAGCACATTGATTTTTCTCTATAGCTCTGGCTAGAACAGAGGTGAATAACAGAAGTGGCCCTGGAACATTTGTTGGACTGATGGGGCATGCTTCCAACTAAATAATAATGTTAACACTCTAAATTGTTGGATATGGAGAATATCACATTCACATCATGTTGACTTATGAAATTCTGATGCAGTAGTCAATAAAACATCACTGGATGTAGTTTCACCTCCACTTTAATCAAGCAACCCTTCTTTAGTGTTAGTATTAACCATAAAGTGCAAAGGGAGCCACAGACTTTTTGTTGCAACAGCCAACAATAAACAACAATAATAAAATAAATACAAAAATAAAAAGAAAAATAAACTACCTGTGTTTCCCTCCTCATACAAGTAATTATCCAGCTGACCTTTGAATTTACTCAAGCTGTCAGACTCAACTACCCATAGAGATAACTTAGTAAGAGTAATTACAATTCACTAGCTAAACCGTTTTTCCCTTTAATTTGGATTAAGGCCTCTAGTTCTCAATTCATTTATAACAGTGAAAATTTTATCTTCATTCATTTCACTATCACCTCTCACAGTGTTTACAGACCTCAATCAAGTCCTTCAAGGTGCATGACAGGACCTGACTGAGGGTCATAATTCAGGTTGCCAAGCTCTGCAGCCCATACATTCAAAGTCATTCCTTATATGTGTGTGATTTTACAGATCTCACCAAGTAGATTTCCTGCTTCCAGTACCTTTCAAGAAACTAGATGTCTTTTTTTTTTTTTTTTATGTATGGTATCTAAACTTGGGTAGAGTATTCCATGAGTTTTACAATTTGCTTATGCAATTGATTATGACCTGCTTATCTACAAGCAAATGTTCAATAAATCATCAATAGGATACCATGGGCCTTCATTTCTATCTACACTGCTCAGAGAACTTCATGTTTGCCCATACTGTAACTCCCAAATCTTTTACTTCCTCTAGTGTTTTCAATTCAACCACACTAAGTGTATATTAATTTTGAATTGATACTTTCCAAGTGGAAAGGATGGTCAGAAAGGTGGCAAAGCTGCCACCTTTCTGACCATCCTTTAGTCTATCCAAGTTGTCCTGAAGGTGTGCTGCTCGATACTGATCATTAACTACTTTCCTAATCTTCACATCACCTGTAAATGTTGACATCAGGCCTTCTACCCCTTTGTTGATGTCATTTGTTAAAATCAAAAACAACGGTCATCACAGAGATAATCCTTGGGGATCTCACTTTTAACATCAGACCAATCTGAAGTAACCATTAATCATACTACTCTGCCTCCTGCCCTGAGGCTACCTTCCAATCCTTCTTAGAATCTCATCTCTGACACCAACTTGTTCTAGCTTATATAGTAACCTGCAATGAGGAACTGATTCCAATGCTTTGCTAAATTCCAAATAAACAATGCTGGAATTATTTCTTACATACAGATCATGAGAAACTGTGTCAAAACAGCTAATTTAGTTAAACACGATTTTCTCTTAAAAAACTGTTGTGTATCCTTCAGTGTTTGATTTCTACCTAAACGTCACTGTACTATATTCTTTATCACTGCCTGCTTCTATGATTTTCCCTACCACTGAAGTCAGATTGACCAGTTTTCCATTTTATTTTTAGAGGTATTGACAATACATTGGCACTTCCTCAATCCAGAGGAATCTCTTCCAAGTCCATGATGCTCTTATAATTAACACCTTAATGCACTCTCTCGCTACCTCTCACAAAATTACTTGTGAGAAATTGGTTGTGAAATTTTTTTTTTTTTTTTTTTTATGGAATCAATAATTTTTTATAAAAAAAACTTGGTATATGGAATCAACTCCAGGAGTCGTACTCACCATCAGACTTGAACATTTTTCTAATAAACAATTATCTGTAATTTCAATGCTTTTAATTTCATATGCTTAGCCACACCCACACAGTCTCTCCTAGTTAGGATGGGTCTTTCATCAACGTAGATCGATGTGAAGCACCTGTTCACTTCATCAGCAACATCACCTTGTATATCAAAAACTTTTCAACACCCACTTTTCGTAATGGACATGGTAACCTTATGGAAATCATCACTCTCTTTGTCAGTGATGTCTGTAACTGCCAACCTAATAATTTCTGTGATACTATTATAGATGAACTTGTAGCTATTACAGGCTCCAGTACTTTTTGTCACTCTGTAATGGTCCCAAGCCACTCTATTAGATTGGCCATCTCTGTATACATCCATCTTGTGGTATATTTTCTTAATGGTATGTATATTGCTTTAAAGATATTCTTTAATTCTAATGGATTAACCATTAGTAAGGTCGATATATAAGGTCCAGAATCAACAGAGAACTTTTAATTTTTATATTAGAAGTGAAGTTTTATAAACAGCTGAATAAATTATCATTATCTGAAAATAGAGGTACAGTATACAATTTAAAATCTGCTTCAAAATTGAGTATGAACAATACCAACACATTTTTGAAAGTTCAACATGAACTACAGTCTGGCAATGTGTGGCCATGTTAGCCAACGTAGGACTTTATCATATAAATTTAATTTTGCAATAATTTTGAAAACATTAAATATATGTAAAGATCAATAGAGAGCACTGCAAACAATTTTGAAATTAAGTAATTTTCTGCACCTTCTGCAATCATTATTGTATCTCAGTAGTCAGAGACACAAAAGGAGATAGTACTAGTAGTAATAGAGGCATGTGATGCAAGAAAGCAAGCATATAAGATTAGGTAGCATTAGCCAAAAAAAAAAAAAAAATTTCACACAACCAATCCCTCTAAACGTTTGTCCAGTTCCTCTTTCAATTTATTTAAGCTATCAACTTTCACAATGACAGATGGAAGTTTGTTCTAGCAATTAACCACCTACTGGCTAAAAGCAAATTTCCACACATCTATTCTACAACTGTCTTTCCTCAATTTAAATTTATGCCACCTCAGGTTCATAATCTGAGCAAGCAAAAGAATCCCGTTAGAATTCAGTGTGCTCAACCCATTCAAGGCCTTATACATCTCAATCAGATCACCTCACAGGTGCCTAGTCTCCAGCTGCTGCAACTTGCAGAACTTAAGCTGTTCTTAGTAAGACCACCCCTTCATTCTCCTCACCAATCTTGTTGCCCTTCTCTGTACACACTCAAGCAACTCTACATCCTTCCTAAAATGAGGCCTCCAGAACTGTATGGAGTACTCAAGGTGTGGCCTGACCATTGCCTTATACAAAGGATAATCACCTCCTGTTTCCTGCTAGCAAAATTCCTGTATATCATTGACAATACCCCATGACCTGCTCTGGCACCCTGTCTGCATTGCTCAGAAAACTTCATATCTGATTGCACAATCACTCCCAGGTCTTTTTCATTTTCTACCACCTTAAGCATAGTACCACACAGTAGTTTCCTCTGGGGTTATTTCTACCCATGTGCAGTACTTTGCATCAGTATCTTATGCCATGTGCATGGTATATAATGTCATTAGTATCACATGTACAAAGATATCACCTTTTTGCCCTTAAAAGATACCTGCTCTACATCATCAACCTTTGCCCATGGCAGACATACCCTGGTCCTAATCCATCTATCCTTTTTGCATGATGTATTTACCATCTCCCTGACAATTGAATCACTGACAATAACTAGCTTCTGTGGGACCAGCACATCAAGTGCTAAAGATATCTGCTGTGTTGCTTGATGCACAAGAGTGAACTCTGGCATTGAGTTGGGCAGCTGAGAGTTTGATGGGTCCCCCATTTTATTTGTCAAAGTTAAACTTCAGTTGCCACTTCTCAGCCCATCTGTCCAAATTTTCTAGATCCTGTTGCAGTAGCATACTGCCATTGCTGTCATTAATAACCCTGCCAACCTTTGTATCATCTGCAAACTTCGACATTAACTAATAACATTAGTTAATAACAACTCCACTAATAACATTAGTCCACAAAGAGCAACAGCCATTGATTACCACTCTCTGTTTCCTCCCACTTAACCACTCTTTTATCCATTGTAGCAACTTATCCTTAATACAATACTTCTCCAATTTGTACAGTAATCTTCCATGCACAACAGTATCAAAAGCTTTTCTGAAATCCAAGTATATGATATCAGAATTATTTTTGCATCTAGTTCCTTTGTAACGACATCATAGTACTTGTCAAATTTGTCAGATAAGACTTTCCCTTAACAAACCCATGCTATGTCTGAATTATTGCTGCCATTATGAAGCAAAATTCACTACCAATATGAGAAAAACTGCTTTTAAACTCATCTGATTTATTCATCCGACACCTGGTACAATAACATCTTTGCAAAAACACACACTGTTCTCTGTAGCAAAATATTTCAAAAACTTTTCCTACCGCAAGAGTTGCAGGCCGCACCCTCCTACTCTTGAGGGGCTATTTATGTTTGGAGGATAGATTTACAATCCTGAAAACATGTCACAATCAGTTAATACTTGGAAAACCTTGGCACAGCTTACAAAACCTCACCAATTATAAGTGAAAAGCACACTCTTCAATTATAATTTGAAGAGTGTGCGCTCTTCAAATTATAAATTGCTGTATCGGAATTTGAACCTAAGAAGTATAGATAGAAGTCTGATTATGTTTATCACAAGAAAACTGAGGTTGGAATCAATTGCTAAAATTAAGAGAATTATTAGCTTATTACTTTACTGGCTAGATTATGCAAAACTGGCATATTTTAGTAAAATGTAACTCCCTCTATATTTAATAACTGTGACGTGATGTGAAACTATCATGGTGATTTTCGAAATCTACGCATAAAAATTGGTTAAAAACAGAATTTAAGTTCTTGGAGGCAAAAATTGTGTTGGCTAGTGTTTTACTTCTGTCTTTTCAGATGTACCTATTTTTTCATAGAGCTGTATGATTTTAAAAATGCAGTTATTGAAATTTTTTTTTTTTCTTCTCTGACAATTTTTCCTTTTCTTTCTGTCATTTTTGTTTCTCTGCTCCTGAATAAACCAATTACTTCATTTTATATGGAATAATAATAATATAAATGAATGTAATAAAAATGTTCAAAAATAAATCAAAGCTTTTGAAATGTTCAAATAGATATTATATGTAGGTACTTTCTTCTTTATATTACATTTTAAAGGCTTAATAAATAGTGTATTGGTTTTATTTTATAGTGACTGCCAAATATGATAAATTATCATGTGATGATTTTGGAAATATGATCACAGCTTATAACACTACTTGTGTCTATTTGATATTATCATTATTATTACTTTTTTTATCATGTTTCATTTTGAGGCCCCTATTTTTTTAAAGCCCTAGGTGTGTGCCTAGTGGGTAACAGGCCTCTGTTTTATGGTATGCATGTTCAAATGAGATGCCCTAAATACTGGCACTGAATAACATATCATGCATGCTGAAAAACTTCTGGAGTGATGAACATTGCAGGTCTTCCAGGCTCTCCCTCCCTCATTTAAATTCAGCCTTCCGCTTCTTAACCATGGATTAGGAAAAGGCATCCTCTCCCAATGTAACTATATTCTTTTGAGTTGCCTTTGGCATCAGTTAATTTTTTTCTAAAACATTGGATGACTGCATTGTGACTGATTTTTTCCACCTTTCCTCATTCACACAACTTTTTTGACTTCAGGACCTGTAATTAAAAAGAGATATTATTTAAACTGCATGAAATCTGGTGGGTTACTATTTAACATTAATATTACATATTAAGAACAGAAATTTTTAACAATGTACCACTACCCTTTCTTAGTCAGGCCACTAACTTTTCAAACACCCCTTGTAAAAATATAGAAATGCAATATTTTTCTGCCTTTTTATGACAAAAATATGGCTGCTCAAAATCTGGAAAATTACAAGATCTGCCAAAATTCAGGCTGTAGAATTTGCATAATTAGCTTTTGCACTATTAAAGTTAAATTTTTCTTTTGATTTTTGTCAAAAAATAATTCTCTGTGTGCGTGTGTGCACACACATGCACTGCTCATTTTATTTGAAGGAATTTAGTTGTAAAGGAAGTATGTATGTATATATTCCCTGTCCATGGTAGTTCCACCTAGTATCTCTGTAATGGATTACAGAAACTCTGTAGAATGGGCCTGACATGTGTAAGTGTGTGTACTGTAGTGTATGTTAGTTAATGTCAGGCCTCTCCTCCACCAGGAAGCAGTCATCACCTGGACAACTGCTGCCCGGTGCCTGTGCCCCAGCATGTGGTGTCAGTCCTGTGTCCCTATCAATAGCAGCATCCACTGGAGGCAGTGCTAAATCAACAGATGCTGGAACTCTGTACACATGTTGCCTCGACTTGTGTACCAAAAAAAAAAAAAAAAAAAATGGATATGCCTGTTTTTGCCCTTGCTAATAAAATAGCAAGAAGTCATCCACAGGAGGAAATGCAAGGAAGTGCAATAACTGTGAATGATGGAAAACAGTAAAATACCTGACATGACAACTAATTAGCACCACTAGACTTACTTCAAGCTGTCCAATTAACAGTGGTAATGTAGCTTCTTAAACTGTCATAACCTTTCATGAAATTAAAACCCATGCTTTTACCTTTAACAACTTCATCTTTCTTCATTTTACAACTCAGAACTGCACTATTACTTCCTCCTAATAGTTCTTGTACTGTAAGCCCTACGATGTCATCTACTGTGAGTAATAATGAAGTATAGAATATTTTCATTCCTAGTAATTTCTCTACCATTCTGATACAAATAGTAATCATCTAGTTTGTTTAAAGATTTTTATGCCACGTACGGTTCCCTTTCACTTTTTCCAATCAGAAGCAAATTGAAATCAGCAATAAGACATTCTCACTTGTTTGCCCATTCCTGGTCTACAGCATACCCCCACTCATTTTACCTGTGCATCTTACTGCTTCACACTACACAGATTCTATGTTGGCATGCACAGATCTGGGAAAGCTTTTATCTCACTTAGGTTACGATAAGATGAATGACCTCCCCACAAATACTTTTTTTTTTTTAAATGCCATAGTGAAACTCATTATCCCCTATTTCTGGGTGACACCATGTTTCAGTTAGCCCTAGTATGTTAGCATCAAACTCTGGTGTTTTCCACCCCATCAGGGACAGCGATACACCAACTGTGCTACCCATGAGGGCAAAATATCAGTGTATCGAATCTACTATATAATTATAGTAGATATAAATAGCTACTAAATATATTTAGTAGATAAATAAATATATTGTAAATATATTTATTTATATTTATATAAATATATTCAAGGTCGATATAAATATCTTCGAAGTTCAATCACTTCTCTTGTAACTCTATTGGGCTAAAACAGTGGTTTTCAACCTTTTTTTAATAACGGCACCCCTAAGTAATTTATTTTATTTTGCAACACCCTACTCAATTTTCTGCCTGTTTGATCCGATTCTCTCTCTCTGTATATATCCATGTATATATATATATTATATTAAAAAAAATATATATATATATACAGTATATAATTTTATTCTTTATATAGAAGTACTAAGTAAACGTCAATTATAGATCACCACAAAATTAAAAAGGTACTGTACACCATTTCATAATGAAATAAACATATAAATTAAAAAATAATAATAAGTTTAAGTAACTTAAATCCAAATTACGTGGCACCCCTGGAATGTTGTGGCAGATGCTGCGGCACCCCGGTTGAAAACCCTAAGATGCTGCGGCACCCCAGTTGAAACCACTGGGCTAAAAGGATAGGATGAATCTTATAAAAGGTTTGGCCTTTGCTACCATTCAGAAATTCTAAGAAATTTGGTGACTAGTTGTTTGGAGAAAACTAAGAATGAAGAGCTCAGATTAAAATACATGGAGAGCATCATAAACTGGTCCAATTTTCAAGATTTCTCATGACAGTAAAAGGGAAGGGGAGATTAGCATTAGTAGAGGCATATGATGCAAGAAAGCAAGCTTATGCAGCATCAACCAAAAAAAACCACTTGATTTCACCCCTCTCTTCGTTCGAAATACCTGTCCAGTGAGCTTTAAATTTATTTAGGCTATCAACTTCCACAACAAGGGATGGAAGTCTGTTCCACCAACCAACTACCCACTGGCTAAAGGCAAATTTCCGCACATCTATCCTACATCTGTCTTTCCTCAATCTGAATTTATGCCCTCTCAGGTGATTATTCTGAGGAAGAGGAAGAATCCCATCGGCATTGAGCATGCTGTAAATATCTTTTATTGCAAGCAGTGATTGGTTACATGATTGCCTGATGCAATAATACCCACAACAGCGACAATGCTAGGGGTTACAATGCTCAAAACATTCAACGCTTTATACAACTCTATCAGATCACTTCGCCAGTGCCTAGTCTCCAGACACTGTAATTTGCAAAACGTAAGCCTTTCTTCGTAAGAACAACCCTTGGTTCCAGTCACTAATCTTCTTGCCCTTCTTGGTACTCATTCCAGCAGCTCCGCAGCCTTCTTGAAATGAGGCCTCCAGACCTGTATACATACTCAAGGTGTGGCCTTGAGTCTGTATACAGGGACCATTGACTCAAGGATCATTGCCTTATACAAGGGAATAATCACCTCCTTATCCCTGCTAGAAAAATTCCTGTATATCATTGACAAGACACCATGAGCTACTCTTGCAGCCCATCTGCATTGCTCAGAGAACTTCATATCTGCCTGCATAATTACCCCCAGTTCCTTCTCATTCTCTACTACTGTCAGTGTAGTACCACAGAGTTGATACGTTGCTCTGCAGTTGCTGCTTCCCATATGTAGTACTTTACATTTGTCAATGTTAAACTTCATTTGCCACCTCTCAGCCCATCTGCTCAACCTTTCCAGATCCTGTTGCAGCAGCATAGCATCAGTAGTGTCCTTAACAACCCTGCCAACCTTTGTATCGTCTGCAAACTTGGACATTAAGCTTGATATACCATCATCAATATCATTTATAAATACAGAAAACAACAATGGATCCAACACTGAACCCTGAGGGACTCCACTAATAACATTAGTCCACGATGAGCAGTGTCCATTGATTACCACTCTCTCTGCCTTCTCCCCCTCAACCACCCCTTTATCCATAGCAGCAATTTGCCTCCAATGCCACATTGCTCCAATTTGTGCAGCAGCCTTCCATGTGCAACGGTATCAAAAGCCTTTCTAAGATCCAAATATATAATATCAAAGTTATTCCCTGAATCCAGTTCTTTTGTGACTGCATCATAGTATCCAATCAAATTGGTGAGGCAATACTGTCCCTTAAGAAAACCATGCTGTGTCCGAGCTATAACTGAAGTCTTGTCTAGATGATCCTGCAGTGCTTCTTTAACCAGTGCCTCCATTAATTTTCCTGGAACAGAAGTTAAACTCACAGGTCTATAATTACTTGTGTCAGCCTTTGATCCTCCTTTGTGAATTGAGGTCACATTTGCACATCTCCAGTCTATGGGTGCCTCCAAGGATAGAGATGCATATGGACTGAAGATTGCCAGCCAGATATTAATTTAAAGGGGCATTTGATAATGTTGACAACATTAGCATTAGCAGAGGCATTTGATGCAAGAAAGCAAGCTTATGCAGCATCAGCCAAAAAAAAACAAAAAAAACCACTTCCACTTCACCCCTCTGTTCGTTCGAAATACCTGTCCAGCTGTGCCTTAAACTTATTTAGGCTATCAACTTCCACGACAAGGGATGGAAGTCTGTTCCACCAACCAACCACCCGCTGGCTAAAGGCAAATTTCCGCACATCTATCCTACATCTGTCTTTCCTCAATTTGAATTTATGCCCTCTCAGGTGATTATTCTGAGCGAGAGGAAGAATCCCATCAGCATTGAGCATGCTCAAACCATTCAAAGCTTTATACACCTCTATCAGATCACCTCTCTGGTGCCTAGTCTCCAGACACTGTAATTTGCAAAACTTAAGCCTTTCTTCGTAAGAGCACCCCTTTGTTCCATTCACTAATCTTGTTGCCCTTCTCTGTACTCGTTCCAGCAGCTCTACATCCTTCTTGAAATGAGGCCTCCAGACCTGTATACAGTACTCTAGGTGTGGCCTGACCATTGCCTTATACAAGGGAATAATCACCTCCTTATCCCTGCTAGAAAAAGTCCTATATATCATTGACAATGCACCATGAGCTACTCTTGCAGCCCGTCTGCACTGCTCAGAGAACTTCATATCTGCCTGCACAACCACCCCCAGGTCCCTTTCATTCTCTACCACTGTCAGTGCAGTACCACAGAGTTGATACGTTGCTCTGGGGTTGCTCTTTTCCATGTGTAGTACTTTACATTTGTCAATGTTAAACTTCATTTGCCACCTCTCAGCCCATCTGCTCAACCTTTCCAGATCCTGTTGCAGCAGCATAGTGTCAGTAGTGTCCTTGACAACCCTGCCTACCTTTGTATCGTCTGCAAACTTGGACATTAAGCTTGATATACCATCATCAATATCATTTATAAATAAAGAAAACAATAATGGACCCAACACTGAGCCCTGAGGGACTCCACTAATAACATTAGTCCCCGACAAGCAGTGTCCATTGATTACCACTCTCTGTCTTCTCCCCCTCAACCACCCCTTTATCCATAGCAGCAATTTGCCTCCAATGTCACACTGCTCCAATTTGTGCAGCAGTCTTCCATGTGCAACAGTATCAAAAGCCTTTCTAAGATCCAAGTATATAATATCAAAGTTATTCCCTGCATCCAGTTCTTTTGTGACTACATCATAGTATCCAATCAAATTGGTGAGGCAATACTGTCCCTTAAGAAAACCATGCTGTGTCCGAGCTATAACTGAAGTCTTGTCTAAATGATCCTGCAATGCTTCTTTAACCAGTGCCTCCATTAATTTTCCTGGAACAGAAGTTAAACTCACAAGTCTGTAATTACTTGTGTCAGCCAGGGCTCCCACTCACAAATTTAAAAAAAACTTAGATTGCAACTTAAATAAACCCAAAAAAAACCTAGTTTTCATCATATAGTATAGCAACACAAATAAGATAAAACTTACCATGCAGAAATATCTTTTATTTAATTGTAATCAGAATTTTCATCCCATTCAGTTCCCTCCACATTTATTTTTTGAAGTTCTTTCATTTTTTTCAAACGTTCTTCGTATCTTTTATGACAAGTTCCTTGTATGACTTCTTTTACCAATTCTGATTTAGGTTTCCATGTATAGCAATTTTGATTAGATCTATTTATCGCCTGTTTTGCCATTAGTCGATTTTTCACAGTTTCTAGTTTAAGGGAGTTTGTGGCTTTTGTTTTTATATGGTTTACTTGGGAGAAGATTCTTTCTACGCTTGCCGAAGAGTGAGGTAAAATAGTTAGACTGGTCATAAAGTTAGATAAAATCTCATATTTAGAATTATTAAAGCCATCTTTTACATTACGTAACAGATACCAAAACTCAGGGATGGTTTTGTAAGAGAAATCTAAATCTTGATTTAAACGAAATGATCTCCATTTATCATCTAGAAGATCTAGTTTGTCTTCAGAAACAAGGTGAGGGAACTGCATTGCTAAATGGAAAATTGAGGATGGCGAATTGGCACGATCATGTATCACTGCTGGGTCAAGAACATTGAGACTGGCGATAATTCCATCATCATTTAGAGGAAATATTTTTATGATTTCCATACAAAGTTCAACAAGAAATTTTAAACAATCATTTTTAAACCTGCTTTCACTGTCACCAAGTGGTGTTGAATTTAATAAGGCCATACAACGGCCTCCCAAATATATTTTATTCAGAGGCTTATGATTTATTGCATTGCTTGGATCAATTTCAACCAGCTTGCACGAAGTAATGACTTCTTCTTTTATGAAAAAACTAAGAATATTTTTATACTCAATTGAAACCATTGAATGAAGTAAGTGCAATCTGAAATGCTCAGATTGAAATTCAATATTCAGGCAGTTTATTTTCTCCAGTACATATCCTAAAAACAACAACATATGCTTAGTTCCTTTAGTGATCATAGTATTGTAAATATTCCCTGCACCATCGATTTTGTCAATTTTTGATTGAGACTGAAAATAAAGAACTGACGCATCCCACTGCTCAATAATAATTTTTATTACATTGCCACGGGATAACTAGTGTTTGTGCTAATTTGGGGATTTTATGCTTAGCAGTATCTACAACATCTTGAATCATTTTGAACTCGTTTAATCTTTTACTACTACGGGAAAAATAACAAGAGATATCTTTTATAAATATTTCTAGATATGATGGTAGTACCTTGGCTGAATGACTAGCACATAATGCAAAAGAATGACAAACACATCCCATTATAAATACTGATGGTACATCCTTTTTTAGCAATGACTGGAACCCACTCTTAGTACCCATCATAGTGGCACAATTATCACTTCCAAAGCCAACGAGATTACTTATTTGAATGTTTTTTTCTATGAAAAGATCTTTTACAGCTTGATAAAGCCCTTCTGAAGTACCATTTTCGACTCAAACAGTGTCAAGTAACACATGTACAACATCAAGTTTTTGAATATCAATATATCTAACAACAACAGCTAGAACTTGCGATAAAGATAAATCTGTACTTTCATCTATTATCATTGAAAACTTGTTGTTTCTGCATATGTTAGAAATGTATATTTTTTCATGATAGGCTATGCTATCTTGTATAAGATAAGAGACTTTAGTCGCCTTCATCTGAACTTGTTTTGCAATATTGCTATCATGAAATGCTTTCTTACATGCTTCTATAAGGTGATCACATTGCGAAAATGGAATATTATGCTCAGAAATGAGTGCAGCAATTGTTAACTCTGCCTTTGCTACTTCTTCATTCTCCGTAGGTTTACGTTTTGTGAAGAATGTGTCTAACGTTGAACTTGTCTTAGCAATATTTGCACTTTTTTTAAGTTTAACTGTATTTTTATTTTTATGAGCTAGTAACATCGATTTATTGGCATTCTTTAATTTCATTTCACAACAAATACAGTAAGACGGACCTTTTTCATTACTGTCTTCTTTCAACCAAATCCTTTAATTCCGGATCTTCTAACCATTCATTTCTAAAATTTTGAGTATACCACCATTTACTCATCTTTCTCTGTGGGGAACAAGTTTAAGACATTGTGGGCAATTTGTGGGTATGGCTAATTAGCAGTTATCTTATTTAAAATGTTCTATAAAATAAAAAATAAATCATAATCCATTAACATAAAATAGAAATAGTCACTACAATTTAAATTTATTATATCACTGTATGTAGTACACGCATAAATGTAAAAATCACACCAAATAATGCAATAATACCACGAACGATCACGAAAGACTGTGCAGTAAAGACCGCCTTCCGCCTGCTCAATAGGCTGCGCATACATGTTAGTAACACGAACATGTATGCTTACATGTATGAACATGTAAGCGTAATTTCATAGCGTAGAACCCTGCGAAAACTTTGAAATCCTTTTACATTTGTAGTATTTTGTACAAGCACTTGAGATATTACAAATTATGATCAGTATTGCTAGAATATAAAATTAAGAAAATTGTAAACTGTTATTAAATGTATTAAATTTTATTGTATTTACAAGAAATAAAAATAAATTTTGACTTAAAATTAAAAATTACCGAAAAAACCCAGATAAGGAGATATTTTTGTGAAAAAAACCTATCAACCCAGATGACAATCAAAAAACCCAGATCTGGGTGGAAAAACCCAGGAGTGGGAGCCCTGGTGTCAGCCTTTGATCCTCCTTTGTGAATTGGGGTCACATTTGCACATCTCCAGTCTGTGGGTACCTCCCCTGAGTCCAAGGAAGCTCTCATAATTATGGCTAAGGGTTTGCTTACTTCCTCTGCTGCCTCCTTTAATATAACTAGATAGATCCCATCCACCCCGGGGGCCTTTCTTGTGTTTATCTTCAACAATTTCTCCTCCACTTTACTCTCAGTTATTACAAGATTCTCTAGCTTACTGCTAGAGTTGAATACACCTCTGGCATTCCCCTCGCTGAATAACTCCTCATGTGTGAATGTCAATGCAAAATATTAATTTAGTTTGTTAGCTACCTGAGCAGGATCATCAACAGTTGACCCATCAATATCAAGTGGACCAATCTGATTCATCCCCTTCCTTCTAGAGTTTACATAAGTAAAGAACTCTTTGCTGTTTTTCTTTGCATCCCTTGCCAAAGATTTCTCGTAATCTGCCTTCGCCTGCCTAACCTCCTTTGTAACTTGGTTACAGATCAACTTGTATCTATCATAGGCTTCTGTGTCATGTGTTAATTTGTATGTATCCCATGCATTTTTCTTCTCTGCCATATGCCTCATTAGTTCATCTGACATCCATTTAGGCCTAAACCTTGAACAATATTTCTTAGTTGGTATGTAAAGCCTAGTAGCTTCCAAGATAAGTTCTTTGAATGCTTCCCATTTTGCATTTGCTTTTGGTAACATCATCAGTTGGTCCCACTGTATAGAATTTAAATACTGTCTCAGTCCATCGTAGTCGCCTTTACAAAAGCAATAACCCTTCCCTTTACCCCTAATGGTAGTTACCTCTTTGTGTAAATCCCACTTCAGCACACTGTGATCGCTGCCACCTAGTGGTTCATTTATCTGCAGATTCTTAATGCATGAAGAATCACTGCTGATAATCAAATCATGAGTATTTCTCCCTCTATTTGCTTCCCGAACATGCTGATGTAGAAAACAATCATCCAATAAATCCATAAAAGCCTTGCTAGTGTATGAGTGCCCAGCCCCCGAATTCCAGTCAATATCTGGGAAATTAAAATCTCCCATTATAAGACTCTCTGATTTACTGGCCCACTCTATTTCCCTGTACAGTTTCTTATTATACTCATCAGAGTCATTAGGCCTATAGCACACTCCTACTCTCAATTTTGATCTCCCAATGCTTATGTCACACCAAATTGACTCGACACTGCACTGTCCAGCGATGTCGACTGGCTTCACTTCCTTGGATTTTATATGTTTCTTAACTAATAGCATAACCCCTCCTCCCTTCCTATCCTGTCTATCCTTTCTGTAGACGTTGTACTCCCCAAATTCCAGTTCTGCATCCCTTATATCTGTGTGACACCACGTCTCTGATATCCCAACAATATCTGCCTTTGATGTTTTGAGCAATACCTCAAAGTCATCAAATTTATTTACTAAACTCCTAGCATTGGTGTACATGCAAGTATACTACACCTGTTTCTATTCTTAGCTACCCTAACACAACCCATGTGTTTACTTGTACCGCAATGGCTCCCAGCAGTCTCTGAAATATCATGCATCCTGTTTTTCAGGTTTCTGCTCATTCCAATAGAAGCAGTGCAAGAATCTCTTTCACCTCTGCCAGTGGCTACTGTGTAAATCCATTGGTCTTTGTCTCCCCCCAAGCTAGCAGTTTTCCGACCCACCTAACACTGCCTCGATAGCATCAGCAAATATTCTTGCACCCTTTCTATTTAAGTGTATCCCATCCCTGTAGAAGCAATCTCTCCTGTTAACAAGTACAGTCCAGGCTGAAAAAAATTCTACCACTCGAGCCTTGCACAATCTTTCCAGGGCCAAATTGATCGACAAGGCTCTCATCATATATTCCCTCCTATCGTGTCTGGGCAGAATTGCAGACACTTTCAAATTCAACTCTATTTCACGGCTTTTTTTCAACAGTGACCTGTACTTGTTAAGTAATTCGGCTGGTCTCCTACTCTTAATATCATTAGTGCCAACGTGTACAACTATATCACCTTTTGTGCCCTTGAAAGATGATATTTGCTCTACAACGTCATCAACCTTTGCCCCTGGCAGACATACCCTGGTCCTGTTCCACCTATCCTTTTTACAAAGCATGTTCCCCGTTTCCCTGACAATAGAGTCACCAACAACTACTAGTTCCTTTGGGACCAGCGCATTCTGCCTTGGGGGTTGCCGCTGTGTCACGTGATGCCCAAGTGCAAGCTCTGGCGTTGATGTGCTGAGCTGAGAGCTTGATGGGCCCCTCAATTTAGTTTCTTCGAGGGCATCCACCCTGTCCTTCAAGCTCTCATATAGGCCCACAAGAACGCTGAGTTGTTGCCTGATTTCAATACACTCCTTGCATCATGCACACACAAAGACATCCCCCATGGCAGTATCATGTCCCGTACCCGATTGCTCTGCAAACATCAAGCAAACAGTGCATTTTAAAAGGCTGTGAATCAGAGGGCAACTGTTCCCCTCAGTTCTCCTCTGAGCCACAGCACTTCCATTAGCTTGAGCCTTTTGCTTTGCTGCTCTGGTCTGAGTCATGATTTCTATTAATTAATTAATTAATTATAATTAATTATGTTATGTTATTAATTATGTTAAATATAATTAATTATGTTACGTTTGTAATCTAAGTCGTTATATGTATTTATTTAAAAGTACAATTTAAATGCTAACGAAGTTCAACTAACGCTATCTGGTACGGTATATAACTATCGTATCACAAAGGCGGGAAGTTACGAACGGTAAATCTACGGACACTTAAGTATTAATTAACTTTCAAATCTCACTGTCTCAATTCAGAATAAACTAACGATCCTTACTAGGTCTATAAGCTACTTACAGAAAATAATTCGATGTAAAAAATATTCAATAAAGCGGCTAAATATGGCTAAAGAACTTCTCGTTCAGCTGAGTTGCAACTTGTAACACGTGGATACCCTTACCGATACTTTTATGCAATTACAAGGCCGAGTAAAGAATAAATACACCAGTTTAATCAGAAAATCACAAAATAATGTTATACTACTAAATTTAAATCAAAAGTTTTAGAAAAACAATAATTTCAAATCAATAAATAAGAAAAATCCACTTAGCGGCTTTGAACACGACCGGCTCCTTTTATGCAATTACAAGGCCGAGTAAAGAATAAATACACCAAATTAATCACAAAATCACAAAATAATGCTATACTACTAAATTTAAATCAAAAGTTTTAGAAAAACAATAATTTCAAATCAATAAATAAGAAAAATCCACTTAGCGGCTTTGAACACGTCTGGCCCCTAGTAGCGTCGTCAGCAGACCTGAACATGAACTTCCCAAATATTTTTCTCTGATGAATGGTTTTCTCTGAAGAAACCTCACTGTATGTTTGGTTTAATTTTAGTCATGTATATAATACAGGCAATGATATATCAGTATGTAATCAAAAAGCAGCCTAATTTGCAAGATTTCTTATGACAGTAAAAAAAAAAAAAAAATATATATATATATATATATATATATATATATATATATATATATATATATATATATATATATTTTTTTTTTTTATATATATCTATGCACTATTTGTCCTAAGATTATTTTCAAAAATAACTAATGTATTAAACAATTTATTTTCAAAAATTTTACATCACAATTCATTACACGCAATCAGCATCAGTTATTCTTGAACAGTTTACATTTCACTTGTATCTGCTCTAATTTTCAGCAGCAATACACTGAGGCAATTCTATATCAGTCCATCCCATTCGTAAACACAGGATTCTCACAAGATCAGTTGTTAGTTTTTGTTCTTCTGGGCAGGAAAAAAGTACTTGATCACCAAGACGGTAGTGATCTTTCTTTGGCTCTATAATTAAAGTGGAATTTTCAGGCCAATGCAATGGATAACATCCTGGAACACCTGGATCAGAAAAAAAAAAAAAAAAACCTTTAGAGTTAGATTTAGTTATATTCTTTACATGTGTGGAAAAATATTTGCTATATTAACCCATCAGCAGTTGTGCCCAGTTTGTTACAAACACATTTGCATGGTAAATCAAAGTTATATAATATTTTTGATATAATATCAAAGTTATATTATGTCCAACCATGCCTTTTGTTTATAGAAAAAGCTTCTTTAAATTTGGCTTGGAGTATAATATTTCTTTTCTTAATGGATTGCAGCACATACTGTATGTTATTTTAATCTTTAATAAAAAATTAAATATTTAAAAACATATGCATTTTTACATGTCATATTTTTTAAACAAAAAAAAAAGTTATTTTGCTGAAAATGAAAAAACAGAGTACAGACCTAAAAAAACATGTGATATGGTTAAAATATTATATAGAACAACATTTAAAAAATATAACTGATATAAAAGCAAAAAAAAATTCTCTTTTTTATTAAATAAACCAGGTACAAAAACAAAATAGGTACTTTTCCATTTAAACAGAACTCATATAATACATTTTACTCTATATTCATTATTATTATAGCCTGTAAAATATCTTTTCCCCATGTTGGCACATAAACACCATTTTATTATTTTTAATATTGAAAATACATGTTCACATGTTACTTGTGTGGATGACAGTGTCAATACACACTCAGTGTTCACTAAATTATGACTACCCCTTCCATAATGAACTATGCAGAATAGCTCGCAGTATAAAAAGCCAAACAACTTTGTATGCTAGAGCAGTAGTAATTTGTATCTGGTTGTGAAAGTCAAAGTGATAAAGTAGCGGTTATGGGACAAAGTAAAATTATCATGGAGTTTCAAAAGGGCATTGACTGTGGGACTTCGTGTCGGGTACTTCCATATTAGAAATGGCACATCTTATCAGTTATAAAATACATGTTCATATGCAATACATGTTTACTAATCACCCACCATTGGATTTTATTAGCATTAGCAAAGGCACATGATGCAAGAAAGCAAGCTTGTATAGCATCAGCCGAAAAAAACCAAAAAAAAAACCCCTTATTTCACCCATCCACTCGCACCAAATGTTTGTCACGTTCTGCCTTGAATCTATTTAAGTTATCAACTTCTACAACAACAACAGATGGAAGTTTCTTCCAGCAATCAACCACCCGCTGGCTAAAGGCAAACTTCTGCACATCTATCCTACAACCGTGTTTCCTCAGTTTGAATTTATGCCCTCTCAGGCGATTATTCTGAGCAAGAGGAAGAATCCCATCTGCACTGAGCATGCTCACATCATTCAAGGTTTTATACAGCTCAATCCGATCACCTCGCAGGTGCCTAGTCTCCAGACACTGTAATTTGTAAAACTTCAGCCTTTCTTCATAAGAGCAACCCTTTGCTCCATTCACTAATCTTGTTGCCCTTCTCTGTACTTGTTCCTTCTTAAAATGGAGGCCTCCAGACCTGCAAACAGTACTCAAGGTGTGGCCTGACCATTGCCTTATACAAGGGGATAATCACCTCCTTATCCCTGCTAGAAAATTTCCTGTATATCATTGACAAGACACCATGAGCTACTCTTGCAGACCGTCTGCACTGCTCAGAAAACTTCATATCTACCTGCAAATTACCCCCAAGTCCTTTTCATTCTCTACCACTGTCAGTGTGGTACTACAGAGTTGATATGTTACTCTGGGATTACTGCTTCCCATATGTAGTACTTTACATTTGTCAATGTTAAACTTCATTTACCACCTCTCAGCCCATCTGCTCAACTTTTCTAGATCCTGTTGAAGCAGTGTAATGTCATTAGTGTCATTAACAACCCTGCCAACCTTCGTATTGTCTGCAAACTTGGACATTAAGCTTGATATACCATCATCAATATCATTTATAAATACAGAAAACAATAATGGACCCAACACTGAACCCTGATGGACTCCACTAATAACACTAGAAGAGCAGTGTCCATTCATTACCACTCTCTGTTTTCACCCACTCAACCATCCCTTTATCCATAGCAGCAATTTGCCTCCAATGCCACACTGCTCCAATTTGTGCAGCAGTCTTCCACGTGCAACAGTATCAAAAGCCTTTCTAAGATCCAAATATATGATATCAAAATTATTCTTTGCATCCAGTTCCTTTGTGACTACATCATAGTATCCAATCAAATTTGTCAGACAAGACTTCCCCTTAACAAACCCATGCTGTGTCCGAGCTATAACTGAAGTCTTGTCTAGATGATCGTGCAATGCTTCTTTAACCAGTGCCTCCATTAATTTTTTCTGGAACAGAAGTTAAACTAACAGGTCTGTAATTACCTGTGTTTCCCTTTGATCCTTCTTTGTGGATTGGGGCCACATTTGCACATCTCCAGTCCATAGGAACCTCCCCTGAGTCCAGGAAAGCTCTCATAATTATGGTTATGGGTTTGCTTGCTTCCTTTGCTGCCTCCTTTAATATAACTGGATAGATTCCATCCACCCCAGGTGCCTTTCTTGTATTTATCTTCAACAATTTCTCCTCCACTTTACTCACAGTTATTACAAGATTATCTAGCTTACTGCCAGAGTTGAATACACCTCTGGCATTCCCCTCGCTGAATAACTCCTCATGTGTGAATATCGATGCAAAATATCCATTTAGTTTGTTAGCTACCTGAGCAGGATCATCAACAGTTGAACAATCGATATCAAGTGGAGCAATCTGATTTATCCCCTTCCTTCTAGAGTTTACATAAGTAAAGAACTCTTTGCTGCTTTTCTTTGCATCCCTTGCCAAAGATTTCTCGTAATCTGCCTTCACCTAACTAACCTTCTTTGTAACTTGATTACAGACCAGCTTATATCTATCATGGGCTTCTGTGTCACATGTTAATTTATATGTATCCCATGCATTTTTCTTCTCTTTCAGACGTCTAATTAGTTCATCTGACATCCATTTAGGCCTAAATCTTGAACAATATTTCTTTGTTGGTATGAAAAGCCTAGTAGCTTCCAAGATTAATTCTTTGAATGCTTCCCATTTTGAATTTGCTGTTGGTAACATCATCAGTTGGTTCCACCGTATAGAATTTAAATAATGTCTCAGACCACCATAGTCACCTTTACAAAAGCAAAATTGTACATTTAAATGAAATGAGCTGTATACTTTATTTTTACCTCACACAGTCTTCACAGATTTGTTTGACAATATATGAGATAAAAATTTAAGGCTGAAAGTTTTAGTGATACATTAGTGATCCATTAATTCCAGGGACAAATGTATCACATAATTTCTTCTAATGAAATAAGATGCACATGTGACTACCTAAATCTATCAACATACTCATTCACAACCTTAAATACAAATAATACACATAAGTTCTTGCCTGGTTTTACCAAGTTTTTTGTCTTTTTTCTTTCATTCTAGATAATTTTAAGTTTTACCTTCTACAAATGTTCTTGTTTATTCTCTAGGTCAGTGGAGTTAACAATAAATTATCGAAACAAATGTTAATCGCATTTAGCAGTCACGGGCTTGAATCCCGGACCACTCAAACAGCACAGGCTACTGTACTCATGCTCCTGACCACTCGGCTACATCAATCTGAATTAAAAATGTCAGATATGCCCTCTATCTTGACAAGTGTCCATGTGCAATGTTTATCTTATGTTGCCACCACCAATCTAGAAATTAAAAAAAAAAAAAAAAAAAAAACTATGAACACATACATCATCCCATTTTGCACTATTAAAAATTTAAAATTGCAATATTAAAAATTAAAAACCAGGGTACCTGCCCACCCACTGATGAAAGGCCAACAAGCCTTGAAATGGTGCCATCTGGGTGGTGGTGCCCACTGAGAATAAGTAACAATAGTCTTCTTCTCTTTCAGTGAAGCATTACTTATTCAAGGTAGTGCAATACATGGCAACTCGTTGTGAAGGAGGAGGAGCACAATATGAAATACAGATAATATGATGCCCTTTTACACTACAAACGTAGTTTTTTGCCTTTAAGAGTGATCTATAAATAAATTTTCTGTTTATACTCCGGCACGACAACCAAGTCAGTAGAGTTTACAATAAATCGTCAATACAAATATTTATCGTATTTAGTAGTCACGGGCTTGAACCCTGGTCACTCAAGGAACGCGTGCTATGCACTCTCGCTCCTGACCACTCGGCTACGTCAGGCCAAATATGGTGTTTTCACACCAATATTATATAGATTATTTATACTCTTAAACATATAGTAATAGTAATGGTGGCATGTGATGCAAGAAAGCAAGCATATAATATCACCTTCCACAACAGATGGAAGTTTGTTCCAGCAATTAACCACCTGCTGGCTAAAGGCAATTTCCGCACATCTATTCTACAGCTCTCTTTCCTCAATTTGAATTTATGCACCCTTAGGTTCGTAATCAGAACAAGTGGAAGAATCCCATCAGAATTCAGTGTGCTCAACCCATTCAAGGCCTTATACACCTCAATCATATCACCTCACAGGTGCCTAGTCTCCAGCCACTGCAATTTGAAGAACTTAAGCCTCTCTTGGTAAGAGGATCTCTTCATTCCCCTCACCAATCTTGTTGCCCTTCTCTGTACATGCTCAAGCAAATCTACATCCTTCCTAAAATAGGCCTCCAGACCTGTATGCAGTACTCAAGGCATGGCCTGACCATTTTTTTTTTTTTTTTTTTTATGTGGACCCCAAACACGAGAGGTATTAGGACCTATAGTACTTAGTACCGTGCTTGGGTTTGAGGTTAAGAAGACGAAAGAAGATATTTGTTGACATTGGACTTGAACTTCTGTAGATTGTAATTTTCAGGAAATACGTATGAAGGAAGGTTGTTCCAGAAAACGGCAGTTGAATGAATAAATGAGGAAGATGAAAAGTTGGTTCTGTGGGTTTGAAGTTGGACAGTAAATGGATGTTGGCTGGTGGCGGCACGTGTTCGGACTGTTTTGAAAGAGAGAGCAGGAATTATAGAAGCCAATTCAGAAGAACAGTGCCCATGGAAGTATCTGTAGAAGAGGCATGCAGCAGAAACAGTGCATCTATGAGAAAGCGAGTGGAGAGACTCTGTTAGAGATGAATCATTAATTAACCTAACTGCCCTCTTCTGAATGGAATCAAGAAGCCGGAGAGAGGTTTTGGGGGCACCGCCCCAGATATGGGAACAATATTCCATGGCAGGGCAAATTTGCGATTTATACAGAGTGAGCAGCTGTTTGGAAGAAAAGTAACGCCGAGAGCGAAAGAGAAAACCAAGTTTTTTAGATGCAGAGGAAGCAATATTTGTAATGTGCTTGTGCCAAGAGAGATTAGAAGTCAGGGTAATCCCCAAAAGAGATATATCATTTTGCCTAGAAATCGGAGTGTCACTAAAGATAAGCATAGGAGTAGAAGAATCCTTTTTGCGAGATATAAGACAAGACTGAGTTTTAGAAGGGTTGAAATCAACTAAGTTGTCTTTGCCCCACTGGAGAATTACCTGAAGATCGGCATTTAAGGAATTGGTAGCAGATTTTCGAGAAGTTGAAGCTGATTGAGCAGGACAAGGTTTCTCAAAATGGAAAGTTGAATGCAATGTGCTATCATCAGCAAAACTATGGATAGGATTTCCAGTCAATGGAAGAAGGTCATTGATATACAAGAGGAAAAGAGTGGGGGAAAGAACTGAACCTTGGGGGACACCGGCATTGGTGGAGAAGTTAGAAGACAGAGAGCCATCTACCATCACCCTCAGTGAGCGATCAGAGAGAAAACTGGATAACCAATTTCTAAAAACAGTTGGCAAACCATAAGATGGAAGCTTGTTTAGAAGACCTTTATGCCAAACACGATCAAAAGCCTTTGAGATGTCAAGAGCAACTACTTGTGTTTCACCGAACCTTTCCATTGAATTAGTCCATAAATGGGTAACATAAGCCAGAATATCTCCAGTGGATCGACACTGACGGAATCCATACTGGTGATCGTTGATCAGACGGAAGGTTTCTAGGTAGTTTAAGAGTTGGCGGTTAATTGATTTCTCCATTACTTTAGAAAGAGTAGAAGTAATTGCAATGGGACGATAATTGGATGGGAGGGATTTGTCACCCTTTTTAGGAACTGGCTGGATATGAGCAAATTTCCAAGCAGAAGGAAAAACACCTTTGGAATAAGAAAGTGAAAAAAGGCGGCAAAGAATAGGAGTAAGTTCAGGAGCACAGGTTTTGAGAACAAGTGGAGAAATACCATCAGGACCTGGAGCTTTCTTAGCATCAAGATTCATCAAAATCCTTCTGATATCCTTTTGACGGAAGACCACAGGAGGCATTTAATGGAGCGTGTTGGGAATGGTGGGAGGTGTTTTACCAAGATCATTAATACATGAGCTGGAAGAAAAATGGGATGCTAGAAGGTCAGCTTTGCTCTTGGCCGAAGTGGCAACAGAACCATCTGGTTTGGACAGAGGTGGGAGTAAAGATGGGCAAAAGTTGCGGCCAATAGCTTTGGCAAGAGACCAGAATGCTCGGCTACCATTAGGGCAAGAAGCAAGTTTTCTACTCTTAGCCTGTTCAAACTCTAGTTTGGACTGGTTAATAACTGCTTTACAACTGTTGCGAGCTTTGGTGTAGGCAGAAAATGAAACTGAAGAATTAGAAACAAGCCAATTACGATATGCAACATTCTTCTCTTGGACAGCCTTAGCACATTTATTGGAAAACCAAGGTTTAGATAAAGGACGAGATTTTAAAGTGGAGTGTGGGATAAAGGATTCCATTCCTGCAAGAATAATTTCACTGACACGATCTGAGCAAACGTTGACATCAGAAGTTTTGAAACAGTAATCCGACCAAGGAAAAGAAGAAAAGAAGTCTCGCAGGTCATCCCATTTTGCATTCTTGTAATGCCAAACAACACGTGGTTGGGAATAGCCATGAGATAAAGGTTCCATTGGAGAAGAGACAATCACCAAGTTGTGATCTGAAGTGCCTAAAGGACCTCTCACTTCGACCGTGTACTTAGAAGGGTTGTTTGTGAGAAAAAGATCAAGCGTATTGGCTGTATGATTAGGATTGTCCGGTATTCTTGTAGGTAAATGAACAATCTGTGCTAGGTCATTAGTAATTGCAAAAGCCTCAGCATCTCGACCTGCTGGGTCGGTGTGACTAGAAAACGGAAGCCAGCTGGAGTTGTGAACATTAAAATCACCAAGGAAAATTACTTCACTGTTAGGAAAGTTGGACTGGAGAAAGTCAAGTTGCAAAGAGAGGAAGTCAAAGAGCTCCAAGTGATTAGTGGAGTTGGGAGAACGGTAGAGACAACAGATGAATTTGACACAATGAGGTAGAGAGATTTTAAGCCAGAGAAGATCAAAGAGAGGAGATTCCAAATTGCCAAGTCTCTGACAGGGAATATCAGAACGGACATATGCATAAGTACCACCTTTGAGGCGAAAGGAATCATACAGCGAATAATTTGGGCATCTGAGATGAGCAGTAGATGAATCAACCGATAACTGAGATTCTGTCAGAAAAAGTACATGGGGTTTGGCAGACTGCAAGTGGAAACGGACATCGGTGAGATTAGAATTGAGACCACGTATATTTGTGAAATGAATTAGGAAGTCCTTGGGAGGTTTAGATCTTTTCGCAGATAAGCTTGCTCTATTAGTTTGACAATTCATGGTGTATTCAATAGTAAGGAAAAGTAGGTGGGACATGCTGTATGAAGTAATGAAATTTTTGGATATGGCGTACATGTGGTAAGAATATACCCAGATCCTTGACATAACGTGGCCTCGACAATGCTCCCCGCATACACACTACTCGGACTCCCTCCAGTCACTATCTGGCAGAGTAGAGGCAGCAAGATTATACACTAGCTGATCCGGAAGCTTCCTAGAGAGTTACCAATAGGTTCAGTCCGGTGTACTAACTAGCGGCCGGCCTGCGAACACCATTTTAGAGCTGTACCCTCGAAATGTAAGGAATATTGGATCTCGCCACGACGTTCATCATAACCTCAAAAGTCATCAATCATACAGAGGGACATTCACCATTGCCTTATACAGAGGGACAATCACCTCCTTTTCCCTGCTAGAAAAATTCCTGTATATCATTGACAAAACCCCATGACATGCTCTGGGAGCCTGTCTGCATTGCTCAGAAAACTTCATATCTGACTGCACAATTACTCCCAGGTCTTTTTCATTTTCTACCACCCTAAGTTTTTAGTACCACACAGTTGGCACATTCCTCTGCGGTTACTTCTACCCATATGCAGTACTTTGCATTTGTCAATGTTAAACTTCAGTGGCCATTTCTCAGCCCATCTTCCCAAATTTTCTAGATCCTGTTGCAGTAGCACACAGCCATTACTGTTATTAACAGCCCTGTCTTATTGCATTTAGTTTAACTTATACATTATCATGTACACCTTTTAGCATCTCTCATATTGTGGGATTATCTTCACAACTGGATTGTCATATCTGCAATACCAGGGTACCTGCCCACCCACCCACAGGTGAAAGGCCAACAAGCCTTGAAACGGTCACCAGGGGGAGCTGATATTCACGGAGTTTCTGAGAATAGGTAACAACAGTCTTCTCTACTGGGGAAGAGATTCCTATTCGAGGAATTTATGAGTGGTGTGAGATGAAGGAGTTACTATCCTTTTCATTCTTCTACACCGTTTCTTTTCTTCTTCCATTCCTACTATAACTTTCCCTCTACTTTTTGCTTTTCTAAGTCTAATAGGGACAAGTGGACAGTAGAGTTATTATCCCACATATATACAAACAAGCCTTGAAACGGTGCCGTCTGGGTGGTGGTGCCCACTGAGAATAAGTAACAATAGTCTTCTTCTCTTTTAGTGAAGTGTTACTTATTCAAGGTAGTGCAATACATGGCAGCTTGTTGTGAAGGGGGAGCACAATATGAGATACAGATAAAATTATGCTCTTTTACACTACAAATGTAGTTTTTTGCCTTTCAGAGTGACCAATATTATATAGACTATTAAAAATTGTACAAACGAGGCTAAGGCACAAAAATTGCTTATTTACATAAGAATAAATCAAATGGAACCAAGCCAACAAATTGCATGCATAAATATACTTGTCCAGAATTCTTTACGCATAGTGTAATAGCAATGTATAGTAACAACTGATGTTTAATTTTTGTTCATATAGATATGCTAGCAAAAAGACAGTGTGATCTAATTTTTATTCTTAGCAGCTGACCATAATGAGATTCAGAGAACTGTGAGATGAATAGAGAAGGTAAATGTAATTTCCCCCAATGGTATTAGTATTAGTAGTAGCAAACGACGGAGCAATAATTGACTGAAGGAGGTGCCATCCATCAATGGAAGATCATATGTGGCCAGGTCAGCTGCACTGCATCATTACATACAAGACAATTTTTAACGAGAATGCTTTAGTGAAGAACAATTAATGAATTAGAACTTTCCCACCCCAGAGGCCTTTGAAGAATTAATAAATATCGAATGATGAGTTGGTTGACATTCTGAATTAGAGATAAGCACACAATATTCTTCATAAATATTTGATCAGTTACTCTTGCTACTCAACAGAAAGTGAAATATTCAGCTTGGCACTAACGTATTTATTTATTATAGAGTCAAAGATGTTTTTTTTCCTGCACTGTATCCTCACTGGTGACAAATCATGGCATCACCATGACAAAAAAAATTAAAGAATTAGAAAGGTTTTGATTTTCCACCACCAAAGAAAGTCGAGTTCTCATTAATGGTTTAAAAAGTTTTGCTTATATGGATTATTGGTCACTGAAAACATGGAGAATGTGTTAGTGTACAACATTAACATCAGATATTAATCCATTTGCATAATGCCATCGTGGGCTTTTCAAATGAGTGGATACTGCATAATCATCACGTAGCAGCAAGCCTCAGAGGCAACAAAATTTACTTTCATAGTAATAAACTTTTGTCAATAAAAGGGAACATTTTTAAATTTAAATACAGGTGCAAATTAAACGTGATCCCAGGAAAAATTCTGATGCCATATCATGAACAAGATAGTGGCACAGTGAGATAAATGCATTAATGCCATTGGAGAGTTTCTTAAATAAATGTAATTGGCTTCTTACTATGTATCTAGGTAAACTTGCATTTGAAATGCTCTGATAAATTAATAACAGCTTTATTTGATTAAAAAAAATTATTTTTTTTTAGATTTATGTTCCTAGTTTTCTAAAGCATCTGAAGAAGTTTCACTAAGAAATACACTTAAGCTATGAAGCAACTGTGTATGTTTTTGCTTATATTTATACCTGCAAAGAAATTTATTTTAAAAAATATTTTCTAATTTTTTAAAAACTGACATTACTACAAATAAAAAATTCAATAAAACTGAAATGATAAAAAAATGATGTAACTAAAATGAAATGGTTTATGTGTGTGTGCATTGTTCAATCTTTAGAAATTGCATTTAATAAGAAACTTTTAAATACTGAATCAATTTCTGGAGTGGCATGTCCACTCCAAAATTTTAAAAGAACCATGCTTTTTACAGGTGCTTTAATTTGAATTCTTTGTCAATGTAATAGTAAAACAGATTGGAGGACGTATTTCTGAAAACCTGTGCATGCAAAATGTTCTTAATGTTAGACATTAAATCTAACTTAATAAGTACAGTCCAACTTACATTGAACATCTCCTATGCTCCACTGACCAGTCTCGGTACAATTAGCCATTCTATTACCTTGAATCACATAATCGGATGACTCGCATTCTAGTTGTATGTGCATACCTGCTATTGGCGTAATATCAGGCACCATATCTGGAATTACATATTCTGGCAACTTCTCAGCAAGTTCATAAATAGGGCATTCAGCAACTGCAAAATTAAGAAGACATAAATATAAGTTATGCAACTAAAGTTTGTTATCCATTAAATGCATCAATAGCAGCATTATGCTTTTATGAAAGTATCAGAGATTTTCTGTGCTTCTCTCCAGTAAGCTGGATATATTACAAACAATAAACAGAACAATTCAGAAGTAGCTTCAAGATTTCATAAACTAATAGCTTTCTGTATTTTAAACTTAGTAAAGCATACTTGCATAGTGTGTGCAAAATCACTGTTACCTCAAAAAGCAGATAATATGATGCCTGTGTATTGTGCATTCAAAGTAGTTTGACAATTGTCAAAGTGACAACAGAAAGAACGACTTTCTGTTTTCACTTTGACAATTGTCATTGTTTGCTTTAATAATCTAAGGTGATTATTTTGCATGCACTTTTGGGATACACTTAAATAGAAAAGGTGCAAGAACATTTGCTGGTGCTATCGAGGTAATGTTAGGTGGGTCAGAAAACTGCTAGCTTGGGTGGATTCACAGACTAATATATTAAGAGTAGCTGCAGGCAAAGGTGGGAATGTTTCTTTCACTGCTTCTATTGGAATGAGCAGCAGCTTGGAAAGCAAGTTGCTGGGGATTTCAGAAACTGCTGGGAGACATGAAACAAGTAAATACATGGGCTGTGTTAGAGTAACTAAGAGTAAGAACAGTTGCATGTATACTTGCATGTACACCAATGCTAGGAGTATAGTAAATAAATTTGATGAATTTGAAGTGCTGGTTAAGACATCCAAGCAGATATTGTTGGGATATCAGAGACGTGGTGTCACTCAGATATAAGGGATGCAGAATTGGAATTTGGGGAGTACAATGTATACAGAAAGCGTAGACAGGATAGGAAGGGAGAGGGGGTTATGCTGTTAGTTATGTTGTTTGTTTGTTTGTTTGTTTGTTATTTGGTTTTTAGGAGCATTAGCAACTAAGGCCATATTGCTCCAGGGATATGCGGTGGTCATTCCCTGACCTTTCCGCATCCTCCATATTTGGTGGTCATGGGCTCGAACCCCGGTCTAATCAAGAAGCGTGTGCTACGCACTGTGCTGTTAGTTAAGAAACATATAAAATCTAAGGAAATGCATCCAGTGGGCATAGATGAACAGTGAAATGTTGAGTCAGTTTGGTGTGATGTAAGCACTGGGAAAGCAAAAATGAGGATAGGAGTTTGTTATAGGCCTAATGACTCTGATGAGTACAATCAACAATTATACAGAGAAAGAGAGAGGGCCAGTAAATCAAAGTGTCTTATAATGGTGGATTTTAACTTCCCAGATATAGACTGGAACTTGTGGGTTGATCACTCACAAACTAGCAAGACTTTTGTGGATTTATTGGATGGCTGTTTTCTTCAGCAGCACATTAGAGAGGCAACAAGAGGAAGTAACACTCTTGATCTGATTATCAGCAGTGATTATTCATGCATTAAGAATTTAGAGATAAAAGAACCACAAGGAGGCAGTGATCATAGTGTACCGATGTGGAATTTACTTAAAGATGTAACTACCATCAGGGGTAAAGGGAAGAGTTTTTGCTTTCGTAAAGGCGACTATAGTGGTCTCACAGATTTTTTAGGTTCTATACAGTGGGACCAACTGATGATGATGTTACCAACAGCAAATTCTAAATGGGAAGAATTCAAGGAAGTTGCTAGGCTTTTTATTCCAACTAAGAAATACTGCTCTAGGTTTAGGCCCAAATGGATGTCAGATGAACTAATGAGACTCATGGCAGAGAAGAAAAATGCATTTGATGCACTTAAATTGTCAGGCAACACAGAAGCCTATGCTAGATACAAGCTAGTCTGTAATCAAGTCTCAAAGGAGGTTAGGTAAGCAGAAGCAGATTATGAAAAATCTTTGGCAAAGGATGCAAAGAAAAACAGCAAATACTTCTTTACTTATATAAACTCTAAAAGGAAGGGGATGAATGAGATTGGTCAATTGATATCGATGGTTTGACTATAGATGATCATTCTCAGATAGCTGCCAAACTAAATGAGAATTTTGCATCTACATTCACACATGGGGAGTTATTCAAGGAGGAGAGGGCCAGATGTTTATCAAACTCTAACAGGGAGTTAAATGATTTTGTAATAACTGAGAGCAAAGTGGGTATTGTTGAAGTTAAACATAAGAAAGGCACCTGGGGCAGATAGGATGTATCCAGTTATATTAAAGGAGGTGGCAAAGAACATAAGCAAATCCTTAGCCATAATTATGAGAGCATAAATGAGAGGTGATCTGATTGAGGTGTATAAGGCCTTGAACGGATTGAGCAGGCTCAATGCTAATAGGATTCTTCCTCTTGCTCAGATTACAAACCTGAGGGGGCATAGATTCAAACTGAGGAAAGACAGTTATAGAATAGATGTGCGGAAGTTTGCCTTTAACGTGCGGGTAGTTGATACTTCCATCAGTTATTGTGGAAGTTGATAGTTTAAATAAATTCAAGGCAGAACTATGCAAACATTTGGAATGAATGGATCAGTGAAATGAGAAAGCTTTTTTTTTTTTTTTTTTTTTTTGGCTGATGCTGTATAAGCTTGCTTTCTTGCATCATGTGCCTGTACTAATGCTTATTACACTTAAAATTCACTACTGAACGGGTCAGTAGTGAATTTTAAGGTGAATTTTGCACCATGTTTTGTTCGTAGTGAACTGTCCAAGTTGATAGGTATCGGTATATTGAGGGTCAGATGGCTCTGAGGATTTCTCCCATTTCTGAGTACATTCAATGTATCGAGTGATAGTACCCTGTCTATGCCAGAGGTTTAAAAATAAAGTATGGGTCATGTGGTATATAGTTTGTTGTGCCCATTGTTCATCTGGCCTGTTGGCCGCCAGGCCCCCTAGTGGGACCTGGCGTTACCATACCTAGTGACAGGGATGCCGGCCGGGTGTACCAACAGACTAATTATACTCTGGCAGGTCCTGCCACTTACTTTCCTGGGATTTTGGTGACTAGGACCTAAAATAAAGGTTGGAGCAATCACAGTTGATTTAGGTAAAATTGCATTTAGAAAGCGCATGGGGGTTTTACGCTGAAAGAACTATTTCTAGAGAGCCTAAAAGGGCAGACAAAATTTGATATGATTTAAATTTGGACATGTGGGGCAGTCATTGTACAAGAGAAAGTGTTGGGAGGGGGAGGGTAAAGACTGGGGGGGGAGAAAATAGGAAGAAGAGGGGTCGGATAGGAAGGTGACCCCCCCATTTTCAGTGGGACATGCTCATGCCCCCACCAGAGTGAAAATATGGGGAGGCGAGGAGGGGTCCATGTTGATAATTGACATCATTTTAATTGTACTGTACCTCATTGTGGATACCTTCATAATGAGTGGTCAAGGTATTGCACTGCTTTGAATAAGTAACACTTCACCAGTGGAGAAGACTTAATGTTACTTATTCTCGGTGGATAACACAGATGGCACCATTTCAAAGCTTGTTGGCTTACTCATCGGTGGGTGGGCAGGTACCCTGTTGTTACAATAGTGACAACCCAGTTATGAAGCCTGAAATGTATTTATACTCATATACCCAACTCTTATCACCAGTGACAACCGTAGAAAGGAAGTTTTGATCACTCCTGGCCTGTTCTTGAAGCTCTCTGCTAACTTCCATGCAATGCTGTTTTTGGTCTTCACTCAGTAACCATGGCACGAACTTGGCTGCAATCCTTCTCATGTTCAACTCATCTGACAAAATCTGCTGACATGTGCCATACAATAGTCCTACAATGCCACAAATGTTGTGGATGATCTGCCTGTGGCCTTCACAGATTGCCGCCCAAACTTTTGCGACATTTTCCGGGGTGGTGCTCGATGATGGACGCCCAGAGAGTAATCGTCATCAACTGACATTCAACTGTTTTTAAAATGGTTAAACCAATAGTAGGCCTGCGTCTGGCCTAAAGCATTGTCACCAAAAGCTTGTTTAAACTTCTTATGGGTTTCTGTTGCTGTAGCGTTAAGAAGGAAACAAAACTTGATGCAAGCACATTGCTCTCTCACATCAGCCATCGCAACAATAAAGTGCTTCCATAGCCAGGTGGGCAGGAGTGGCAGTGCGTAGCACACGCTTCTTGATTAGACCGGGGTTCGAGTCTGTGACCATCAAATACGGAGGATGCGAAAAGGTCAGGGAATGACCACTGCATATCCCCGGAGCAATATGGCTTTAGTTGCTAATGCTCCTAAATAACAAACAAACATAATCGCAACAATTTCAAACTATGCAAAACGCACTACCAAAGAACTGCACATAAATATTCAATGACTCTATCCAGCCCAACACCACGTGGCACACTGATTCACAAAGGATGCATGCAGTGTTACCTAGCACCACAAGTCCGTATAGATGTAGTTCCCATGCAATGTTCAAATTTCAGGAACATTTGGGTAGCACCTCATATAAGTCCACAATATGAGAGATGCCTGATGGTGTGTAATAGTATAAACTAAGGCAATTATTTTGCATGAAGCATGGGACTACGCTTAAGATCCACTATTGAATGGGTCAGTGCCTTTGCACCATGTTTTGTTTGTAGTGAACTGTCCAAGTCGATAATGGCATCGTTTTAATTGTATCTCATTGTGGATACCTTCATAATGAATGGCCAAGGTATTGCAATGCTTTGAATAAGTAACATTTCACCAGTCGAGAAGACTAATATTACTTATTCTTAGTGGATACCACCACCCAGATGGCATCATTTCGAAGCTTGTTGGCTTACTCATTGGAGGATGGGCAGGTATCCTGTTGTTGCAATAGTAACTCCACTGGAGAAGCATTACTTATTAAATACAGTGCAATACCTCGACCACTTGTGAAGGTATCTACAATATGAGATACAATTAAAATGATGCTAATTATCGACTTGGACAATTCAATATGAACAAAACATGGTGCAAAGGCATTGACCTATTCAATAGTGAATCTTAAGCATAGTCCCATGCTTCATGCAAAATAATTGCCTTACTTTATACTATTGCACACCATCAGGAATCTCTCATATTTCAGACTTATAATTCATAACTGGGTTGTCATTATTGCAACAACAGGGTACCTGCCCACCCACCAATCAGTAAGTGTAGTCCCATGTTTCATGCAAAATAAGCCTTAGTTTATACTATTACACACCAATAATTACTTAATTATTACATCAATAATTACTTTAATAATGAATAATGGAAGAATAAAACCAAGTGGAGGTCAATACAAAAAACCAGCTAATAAAAAAAGTAATAGAGAAAAAAAGATGTAAATATTATAATAGTGCTGAAACTTTAGCCGGTGGTGATACTGTGGACAAATTAAGAAGGGCTACAAAAATTAAAAGGAAATTACAATTCAATAAATCTTGGATGGCAATGCAAAAGAGACTAGAGATCAATTTAAACTTGGAAAAACATTGTCATTTTGGGTAGCTATTGAACTAAATTTAAAAAATATATATTCTGCATATAAAATATTAAATGTTAAATTTTCTGTGCTCATAAAATTAACTGAATTGGTTCAAGAAGAAAAAAAATAAAAGACTATGTTAGCTAATTCTGTAACTGCTTTCCAAAGGACATTCAAATACCTTCACTGATGAATGCTTGCATTTTCTTAAACACCTATTCATGAAAGTACAAAAACAGTGCTAGATTTGCAAAAATATTTGTAAGGTTAGATAAGGTAAGATTTTCTGTATCTGAATATTTACATCATGCTGAGATTGCTCTTAAGCAGACCAGGCCATGAATTGTACTATACAAAATTCTTTTCTATACAAATTATTTATATTTATTAATATTTAAAATTTTAAAATATTGAAATTATTAAAAATATAAAATAATTTAAATTATTAATAAGAATTATTTATGATCAAACATCAGAAGCAGAATAAACACTGGCAATTCTTCCAATCAAATCAGAATGAAGGTCATCATTCTTGAAGGATGGTAACATTAATTTCTTTGAATGGACAAGGGGAGAGGTAATATGTGCTTTATAAATTTAAAAGCAAGTTCATAATATAGTAAAGATATATATAAATATGTTTAAACATTCATTTTTATAATAAATAAAATTTTCATAATTAATAAATAAAGTGGAGTTATAAGGTTAGTACCTATAAGCAACAAAATCATATTTTTGCTTCTGGGCATGGATTTAGTACTATAAAATGTATTCCAAAACCATGGCAAAACTGTTCAAGTAAAGGATTTTTAAATAAATATGAACAGGCAATTACTCTGAAACTAATTATTTTGTGAAAAAAAAAAAAAAAAAGTCAACGGGAGAGATGTTCAGCTCAGGTAATAAAATAAATTTGACAAAATATCAGAAATGACCGGTTGAATAACACAGTAAGCTTTCTTGTGCATTCCACATCACAGGAACTCATCGATAAATTCTACACATTTCTTTAAAGAAGGGGATATGCTGGTGAAATTCAATTTCAACTGATATTCCTTAGCATTTCCACAGCAGGAGGCAAGGCTAATCTAACAAAATCAACCAGAACACACACACTACCATGCCCTCCCCCCCCTCTTCTACAGAGGATATAATGGCTGGCCAAGCCTGGTTCTATCTCCAAAATTAGGGAATCAGTTTGGGCCCCCCACATCACTGTCCCATCCTTATGGAGGTTTTCATAGTGGATTTAGAACCTGTGTCATATCAAGCCACCACAAATGACAAAACTGTAGATCTAATATGTCACACAGTGTGGAACTGCCAGAGTTTGAATCCCATTTATAGGCATAAAATACATGTCATTTACAAAAGCTGGCACCTCACAGTTTCTGTTGCTCTGATGTAAGAACAAATCAATACATCAATGGCATTTTTGTTATTCAAAGTCATGGCAAGGAGAATTAAGGGGACTGCCCTGAATGCTTCCAGAAATATCATTTCCTTAATAGCTATTCAACTAGGCTCTATGAGAATGCCATGGTTCTACACCATAGACAAATTTCACAGCCTCAAGACCCCTAAGTTTCACCTTTTCTTTCCACCTGGAAATTGGGGGGTGGGGTCTTCAGAATACCTAGATGCCCCAGTAAGGTATTTAACTGAGGACAGGAAGGTAAAATGATTATTTACATACCCCCCTGCCCCAACAAAAAATTAGGGATGCAGTATCCTGGGTTGAACTGTTAGTGTACATTATTTACCACACTAGCTTGTCCATCCAGAGTGATAAACATTTAATTTTATGTTTTTCATATAATTTTTTTCATATTTTAGTTACATTCCATTTTTTTTAGTTCTATTATGCTTTAATTTATTTCTGCTGCTAAAGAGGAGCCTAAAGAAAAGCCAAAAGACTGCGTAATTATCACAATTTGCATGCATTCAATCGGGCAGTTATACTTGAAATTTAAATCCAAATTCAAGTGCTCCAGGCTTACTATACTGGGAATATTGGCAAAACAGTGAGGCAACTTCCACACCAAGCATCATATCTGTGGTCAGAGCCAGATTTAGTGAACCTAGGATTCCTTCCCCCCATGTATAATTTTGCTGGAGCCCATGCAAACAACAGGAAAAAAAAATGTAAGATATATTTATTTTCTTGAACATTTTTTATTTCACTGACACTTACAACATTTTGAGCCCTGTCCTACTACTACCTCCCATTAAACCCAGCCTTATCTGTGGCATACCATCACCAAAGAATAGAATTTGTGCAAGCTTTAATGATTCAATCCAGTTCCTTCATGAACTACAACAGTAGTAGGTGGGCTACAATTCCCTCTCCAATTCCTGGTTCTTTCTCTTCACACAGTCCAATATAAAAAACACAATAACAGACGTCAAGACCTCATTCCAGTAAACTAATAGAAGAAAACAAAACATTTATATAACTTCATGTCTCACCAAATAAACAATGTTCCTCCATATTAATACCAGATCCCACCCAGGTTACCACATAAAATCTGATCCTTTGGATTGGAGAGGGAATTGTAGCCCACCTACTACTGTTGTAGTTCATGAAGGAACTGGATTGAATCATTCAAGCTTCCACAAATTCTATTCTTTAGTGATGGTATGCTCAATCATAGGTTATCCCACCTTTCCCAACATATTCAAAATAACACAAAAATGGACTAAAACATCCAATTACAAGGCAAAAATAGCATATAAGTACTGCTCACAACCATGCATTCTCATTTCAGTTTGTAACCAGACCCTGAAAAATTGCAGGTAATCTAGAAGCAAGATATTGTGATTCACTATTTCAATTTTAATATAATTTTTGCACAGATCTGTCATATTTTAGTTAAATTTCGGTTTTATAGTTCTGTCACAATTTAACTTAATTATTTCTGGCACTAAAGAAAAACCATAAAAAATATTTGCATTCAAATTGTGATCCAGCCAAGGACAGTTTCAAGTGAACATTTGTTCAAGTTTAACCATACTTATAGCATGCATATCAAATTTATTTATTCATTTTTAGGCTATTTTTAAACATTAATAAAACACTTAATTTTATTGCTAATTAAAACAATTTTCCTATTAAACATAATATTTTTATTTCGCAAAATAAACATGCCTGTTTAAGTTTATTTTAAATACCCTGTATATGCTTCACTTTTGTAAATTAAAACAAAAAATTAGGGAGTTGCTTATCATATAATTATACTGTATATACAGTATAATTATATTTGAATGAAATAAATAAATACATAGGGAAATTTCTATTCCTTTAAAGAGCATTCCTCCAAAGGAATATCAGATCTAAATGAGCCTTACCAAGTTACCATGTAAAATCTGACCATTCAGCAGTCAATTACAGGCTGTTCTAATTTTTAGGATGGCTTCTAAGCAGATTAAAAAAACACATGAATGTACTAAAACAATGTATTACAAGGCAAGAACAGCATATAAGAACTATTCACAACAATGTACTTTTAGTATTAGTAGTGACAAATGATGCAAGTGAGCTTATAAAGCATCAGCAGAAAAACACTTTCCCACCTCCACAACAACAGATGGAAGTTTGTTCCAACAATCAACCACCCACTGGCTGAAGGCAAACTTCAGCACATCTATCCTTCCTCAATTTGAATTTATGTCCCTTCGTGTCTAGTCTGAGCAAGAAGAAGAATACCATCAGAACCATTCAAAACCTTAAACACCTCAATCAGTCACCTCACAGTCTTTATATGCTGCAATTTGCAGAACTGAAACTTTTCTTTGCAACACAACCCGTTTGTTCCCTTCACCAATCTCATTGCCCTTCACTGCACCCATTCCAGCAGATCTATATCTTTCCTAGAATGAGGCCTCTAGACCTGTATGTAGTACTCAAGATGCAGCCTAACCATTGCCTTGCACATTGGTATAATCACCTCATTATCCCCGCTAGCAAAGTTCCTGTATATCACTGACAAAACTCCAGGAGCAGCATGTCTGCACTGCTCAGAGAACTTCATATTTGAAAGCACTCTTGCATTGGTTTGTAACTTGATCCATATTAACTACTTAGGCAGAACTAAGATAAAAATTCCGCCTAAGCTGTTTTTTTTTTTTTTTTTTTTTTTTTTTATCTGTAAGTTGGACATAAGGTCAAGCTTAGGTACTGATTTCTTGATGTCAATCTTTTGGGGGAAGCAGAAAGTTTCCTGTGACCATATACCTAATACAGTAATGTGCTCTAAATATATAGGGTTGCAGGGAGTTTCTGAACACTAACTGAAATAAAATCAAAACTCATACATGTTATCTGCATTTCATTTCAATCCTGAGGAGACTTTCTGCTCTTACTGGAGAATGAATGGCTTGCTCTCAGCACCAATGTGAGCCCAAGGCTTGGGCTTACATTGAACTTGAGACAAATACCATTATCCATGGTATTTGTCTCAAAACTAAAATTGAATGCCTGAATTATTAAATATCTTTTTAAATTGTACAGCATTTAAATTGTACAATCAATTCACCACATAGGTGAATTGATTGTACACTTAAAATGCAAAACATGCTAATTTTGATTTTAATTCAACTACTGCATTGAAAATCACTCCTGCAACCCTATAATATTTTACTGATAAGGCAAGTGTGGACCAATTCTAGGAATTAAAGGTAGACATAATAACAGTTGTCAAGTTTAAAAAATGGAAGTTTTACTTCCAAGTCCCACTTGAAGTTTTACTATCATACACTGGTACAAGTGTGCTAATAGAGACCACATGCCAGCTGATAAGAAGCTAGTATGCTTTGAAATTGCTGTCCTGGCACTTTCCCAGATTTTTAAATGTATAATGAGTTCACCTAATTGGGTGATGCTATACAATTTAAAGAGATATTAGCAACTCAGGCAGAACTGAGGATAATGGTGTTTGTCTCAAGTTGGACATAAGCCCAATCCTTAGTGCTAACACAGCACTCAGTCTCTAGTGAAAGCAGTCTTTCCAGGATTGACATCAAATACAGGTAATACATAAAAATTTTGATTTTATTTGCCTCAAACCTTGAAATTTAAGTTTAAAAAAATTCTATATTAATATCTTAAATAAGTACAGTGAAACTTCTCCTAACGGACACCTCTCGTTAACGGACATCTCTCTACAACGGACATTTTCAAATTCCCCAACTCACCTCCATTGGTTTTAACGTGTTTGCAGCTTCTGTCTAGCGGACATTCTCTGTAACGGACGCGGACAGGCAATCTGCACTGTTTCGTTTAGATTAGCACTTAATTTGATCTCCCCATAATGGACAGCGGGCGAGCTCATGGCCCTTTTTCTAGGAACGTTTCTTCCACGTATTGCCTCAATCGTGTGTTTATTTTCTATTTCCGATTCTCTGAATTTTATCAAGGTTTATGTGGCGGTTCTAAACCCTTTTTCAAGAATTTTAAGGCACGTGTAAAACTTCTGATGAATTCAGTGTGTGCAGGGGGGGGGGGGGGAAATATGGTCTGCCTTTCGTCTTTTCAGTTTCAGTTTTCAGTTTTGTTCAGTGTCGTGTGAAGTGCACAATGTCTTCTCGTAAACATTTAACTTTAAAAGATAAAGTCGAACTCATTAATGCGTATGATCGGCAAAAAAATAGTGTTCGCAATCTCGCTGTAATATTCAAAATCGGGAAGACGCAGGTAAGCGACATCCTAAAGAAAAAAAATGAACTGCTCAAACAATTTTGGCAACACGGAAATGATCAGGTTCAAAAATCATTCCCGAAAACTGTTGGACTTCAAATTTGTCGCGCACGTGCTAAAAAAATTCCCATTAATGAGCCTATTATTAGGGAAAAGGCTTTGGAGGTTGCGAAATCTATGGGAGTAAATGAGTTCAAAGCTTCTGTGGGATGGCTAGACAAGTTCAGAACTCGGCATAAAATTTCTTGGAAAACCGTAAGTGGTGAAGGTGGATCTGTTGATACTGGGGTTGTAACAGAGTGGACCGTCAAATTGGAAGATTTATGTCGTGATTTTGAAGCTAAGGATATTTGCAACTGTGACGAAACAGGGTTGTTTTTTTAAAGCTCTTCCTGAAAAAACAGAGTCTTAAAAACGAAAAGTGCCAGGGTGGAAAAATTTCTAAGTAACGCTTGACTGTACTATTGTGTACAAATATGCTGGGAGACTTTGAACAACCTCTTGTTATAGGAAACCCACAAAATCCTCGTTGTTTCAAGGGCATAAAGTTGAATCTTTTGGATGTTGACTGGAAGTCTAATAAAAAAGCGTGGATGACACGAGATATCATGAGCGAATTGATAAGTCACTTTAACCAAAACATGATTCGTCAAAACAGAAAAATTATTCTTTTCATGGATAACGCTGCATCTCACCCGCACATTGAATTGTCCAACATTCAAATCGTTTTTCTGCCACCAAACACATCTGCAGTATCAGCCCTTGGATCAAGGGATAATAAAAAATTTTAAACTTCACTACAGAAAATGTGTTTTAAGACATCTCATTGCAAACATGAACGATGTAACATGTGCGAGTGACCTTGCAAAGAAAATCAGCATCCTAGATGCGATTCAATGGATTTCCTCTTCAGTAAACGCAATTAGAAAACAAACTGTCGTGAACTGTTTTGTAAAGTCTGGCTTCTCAAACGCAAAAATTGAAGTTGTGAACAGCAATGTGGAGCACCAAGAAGAACAAGAACTTCAACATCTATTGATAATGTACGATACTTCCGCTGCAAGTGACCCTGGCTACAAAGATATAGACTCAAACCTCACTACAGAAGATGGTGTTCTAGATATCAACGACATTATCATCGATATTTTTCAAGAAGTTCCTCATGAGGATGAAGAAATGGAAGGAGGTCATTCTGTCGAAGAACATATTAACGACAAACCACCGATGAAAATAGAAGAAGCGCTCATACAAATCAATCGTTTAAAAATGTTTTTCGCTGCTGAAGAAGATACTGAAGGACTTTTGATGGTTTCTTCACTCCAAACAAATGTTGAAAACAAAATTATCAGCCGGAAGAAGGTGCAGAAGAAAATAAGTGATTACTGTATGTATTTTTCTTAAGATAAAGTCATAATATGCATAGCACAATTGTATGTATATTATTTAGAAAAATATTGTGCAAAATCTGTATATAATTTAATTTAATTTTACATTAAACGTTTAACGATTTTTCTTTATCTCTTGTGTATGTAATTGTATATTATTTACAAAAATATTGTTCAAAATCTGTATATATTTTAATTTAATTTTACATTAAACGTTTAACGATTTTTCTTTCTTTCTTTTTTTTTTTTCTCCCTCAGACTTCTTTTTAGCGGACACTTCTCTCTAATGGACACATTTTCGTTCCCCATGGCTGTCCGTTAAAGGGAAGTTTCACTGTATATGTAACTGATCATTGATAATGGCAATTTAAACAAATACAAACAAATGTATTTATTTTAACCACACATAAACAAAAAGATTTATGATCCCGTATCAAGTCTAATGAAAACAACTCCACTCTCCACTTCTAAGTCTGATTCTGGTTTTAATATGAAAAATTTTTGTAACTTTCGGAACATTAAACAATATTTTAGTTGCATGGTGTGCAGGTATATTAACATTAAACAATATTTTAGTTGCATGGTGTGCAGTTTCATATTTGTTAAGTTTTAAGTTTGTTTCATGTTTGTCATGAAATTAAAGGCAGCTTACATTCCATGCAGGTTTAAGTGCTCATTATTTCGCCAGTTTCCAGTTCTTGATATACCTGCACACCATGCAACTAAAATATTGTTTAATGTTCCGAAAGTTACAAAAATTTTTCATATTAAAACCAGAATCAGACTTAGAAGTGGAGAGTGGAGTTGTTTTCATTAGACTTGGTACGGGATCATAAATTTTTTTGTTTATGTGTGGTTAAAATAAATACATTTGTTTGTATTTGTTTAAATTGCCATTATCAATGATCAGTTACATATACAGTGAAACTTCCCTTTAACGGACAGCCATGGGGAACGAAAATGTGTCCATTAGAGAGAAGTGTCCGCTAAAAAGAAGTCTGAGGGAGAAAAAAAAAAAAGAAAGAAAGAAAAATCGTTAAACGTTTAATGTAAAATTAAATTAAAATATATACAGATTTTGAACAATATTTTTGTAAATAATATACAATTACATACACAAGAGATAAAGAAAAATCGTTAAACGTTTAATGTAAAATTAAATTAAATTATATACAGATTTTGCACAATATTTTTCTAAATAATAAACATACAATTGTGCTATGCATATTATGACTTTATCTTATGAAAAATACATACAGTAATCACTTATTTTCTTCTGCACCTTCTTCCGGCTGATAATTTTGTTTTCAACATTTGTTTGGAGTGAAGAAACCACCAAAAGTCCTTCAGTATCTTCTTCAGCAGCGAAAAACATTTTTAAACGATTGATTTGTATGAGCGCTTCTTCTATTTTCATCGGTGGTTTGTCGTTAATATGTTCTTCGACAGAATGACCTCCTTCCATTTCTTCATCCTCATGAGGAACTTCTTGAAAAATATCGATGATAATGTCGTTGATATCTAGAACACCATCTTCTGTAGTGAGGTTTGAGTCTATATCTTTGTAGCCAGGGTCACTTGCAGCGGAAGTATCGTACATTATCAATAGATGTTGAAGTTCTTGTTCTTCTTGGTGCTCCACATTGCTGTTCACAACTTCAATTTTTGCGTTTGAGAAGCCAGACTTTACAAAACAGTTCACGACAGTTTGTTTTCTAATTGCGTTTACTGAAGAGGAAATCCATTGAATCGCATCTAGGATGCTGATTTTCTTTGCAAGGTCACTCGCACATGTTACATCGTTCATGTTTGCAATGAGATGTCTTAAAACACGTTTTCTGTAGTGAAGTTTAAAATTTTTTATTATCCCTTGATCCAAGGGCTGATACTGCAGATGTGTTTGGTGGCAGAAAAACGATTTGAATGTTGGACAATTCAATGTGCGGGTGAGATGCAGCGTTATCCATGAAAAGAATAATTTTTCTGTTTTGACGAATCATGTTTTGGTTAAAGTGACTTATCCATTCGCTCATGATATCTCGTGTCATCCACGCTTTTTTATTAGACTTCCAGTCAACATCCAAAAGATTCAACTTTATGCCCTTGAAACAACGAGGATTTTGTGGGTTTCCTATAACAAGAGGTTGTTCAAAGTCTCCCAGCATATTTGTACACAATAGTACAGTCAAGCGTTACTTAGAAATTTTTCCACCCTGGCACTTTTCGTTTTTAAGACTCTGTTTTTTCAGGAAGAGCTTTAAAAAAACAACCCTGTTTCGTCACAGTTGCAAATATCCTTAGCTTCAAAATCACGACATAAATCTTCCAATTTGACGGTCCACTCTGTTACAACCCCAGTATCAACAGATCCACCTTCACCACTTACGGTTTTCCAAGAAATTTTATGCCGAGTTCTGAACTTGTCTAGCCATCCCACAGAAGCTTTGAACTCATTTACTCCCATAGATTTCGCAACCTCCAAAGCCTTTTCCCTAATAATAGGCTCATTAATGGGAATTTTTTTAGCACGTGCGCGACAAATTTGAAGTCCAACAGTTTTCGGGAATGATTTTTGAACCTGATCATTTCCGTGTTGCCAAAATTGTTTGAGCAGTTCATTTTTTTTCTTTAGGATGTCGCTTACCTGCGTCTTCCCGATTTTGAATATTACAGTTAGATTGCGAACACTATTTTTTTGCCGATCATACGCATTAATGAGTTCGACTTTATCTTTTAAAGTTAAATGTTTACGAGAAGACATTGTGCACTTCACACGACACTGAACAAAACTGAAAACTGAAACTGAAAAGACGAAAGGCAGACCATATTTCCCCATGGCTGTCCGTTAAAGGGAAGTTTCACTGTATATGTAACTGATCATTGATAATGGCAATTTAAACAAATACAAACAAATGTATTTATTTTAACCACACATAAACAAAAAAATTTATGATCCCGTACCAAGTCTAATGAAAACAACTCCACTCTCCACTTCTAAGTCTGATTCTGGTTTTAATATGAAAAATTTTTGTAACTTTCGGAACATTAAACAATATTTTAGTTGCATGGTGTGCAGGTATATCAAGAACTGGAAACTGGCGAAATAATGAGCACTTAAACCTGCATGGAATGTAAGCTGCCTTTAATTTCATGACAAACATGAAACAAACTTAAAACTTAACAAATATGAAACTGCAACTAATTTATTAACAACAAATTAAATTTATTAATCATTTCCACTTGTTTAGCAAACTAAATCAACCACATACCTTTACAAACAGGTATTTCAGCTGACCAAATACCATTAGGCAAGCACTGTAGAAGAGGATGACCTTCTAACATGGAAGGAAAAGCACATTCAAAGTGAGCATTACTGTATGGTTTTCTATATGGGTCGTCGTATGTCACAATCATTGTCCTAGATGGAATGATTTTAGGGCATTTCACATCTGAAAAATGTTATTAAGCAAATAAAGGCTATTAAACAGATAAACTATCATGAATTCAGCATGGAATAAATAGAGTAGATAAAGGATAACTCTCGTTAGTATTCCATGCAATTTTAGAGTAAAATCTTCAAGCAATGGGATATATATATATATATATATCCAACTGATGCACCATTAGTGTTACAGCATCGTGTTGTACAGAGCTACATAATAATAGGAAACAAAGTTTGCATAAGAGGAATCATTCCAGAACATCTTACATTGCAAATCCCTTAACAAGTTGTCTTATTCATGTACCTCAAATAAACAGCACTTCCTTAGAAGGAGAAGTATACTGCTATTTATTCTCAGTTTAGCATCATTGGGGAGGCATTTAATGACTATTTTTAATAAAATTCAAGTGATTAATAATATAAGAAGAATATGAGTATATTCTGGAAGAGCTGCATATATTGTATATATAAATAAATAAATATGATTTCTATTTTTTATTTATTTTTTTTCATATTGCCTCAATAAATAAATAAGTCTACAAATGCACTAGCTCTCAAATTATTAGGTGCAAACTTCAGATTTTAAATATTTGTTTCTGTAAGATTAAAAATATTAAATATAGGATAAGAAAATTTTCACTAATAAGGAGTGTTTATGAATTGCATTTATAATGTCATTTTTATTGTATGTTTTATGAAATATGCATCTCTTGATTATTTTCAAAATGAAATATAGTATTACCATTAAGTTTTAGATTACTGAAAAGAAAACATAATTATTGCAGATTATGTTCCCTTGTTAATGATGAACTAGCAAAGCTCAAGTCTGAAAACAGTATTACTACCACATCAAGTAAAAGGAAATACTTTTATTGACAGAAATTCACTACAAAACAGTAAATGTTTTTGATCCATATTCTTCATTAACAAATAACAGTTTTTGTTATATGTGATTTAGGAAACCTTGTTTAATAATCATAGGATTATAAGCATTCTTTAACCATCTAACAGGTACACCCGATGCCCCCAGTTCCATACTGCCACTTTTTTTAAATAAAAATTAAGAAATAATAAAATTTTAGTATTTTTAGTATTCCTCAATTAATGTTTTTATTTTTGATATGCATCATTAACTGTTTTAAAAATTCATAAATATTTTTGTAAAAAAATAAAATGCAGTCATAATCCTACATTCAATTTGCAATGTGATATGCCATGCCTATTTGATTAACTGTGTTAATTATTTAATAATTGTAAATCCTGCAGCTAGCACTATTTATGAGGCAAGGATAATCGGAATAGCTTGTTTGTTATTTTGGATTTTAGGAGCATTAGCAACTAAGGCCATATTGCCCCGGGGATATGCGGTGGTCATTCCCTGATCTTTCCGCATCCTCCGTATTTGGTGGGCATGGGCTCGAACCCCGGTCAAATCAAGAAGCGTGTGCTCGCACTGCTGCTCCTGCCCATCTGGCTACAAAGCCAATCAGAATAGCTATATCAGAAATATAACTAAAGAAGAATGTGTGGTTTTCCATCTGTGGTCTTTCATCATTCTACTGTGTTTGTGTGTGTGTGTGTACACACACAGTAGAATAATGTGCACACATACAATCTAGTAAAATCATTATAACCAACTACCTAATAGTGAGTGGCTCCTCTTGCTGCAAGTACTGCTGCCACACTGTAAGGCATGGACTTTATAAAGCCTCTGAACACAGCAGGTTGTGGGGTTTTTTTGTTTTTTTTTATGAAAAGCCCAAACACGAGAGGTATTAGAACCTATAATATTTAGTCCCATGCTTGGGTTGGAGGTTGAGAAGACAAAAGAAGATATTTGTTGACATTAGACTTGAACTTCTATAGACTAATTTTCAGGAAATACGTATGAAGGAAGGTTGTTCAAGAAAACGGCAGTTGACTGAATAAATGAGGAAGATGAAAAGTTGGTTCTGTGAGTTTGAAGTTGGACAGTAAATGGATGTTGGTTGGTGGTGGCATGTGTTTGGGCTGTTTTGAAAGAGAGAGCGGGAATTATAGATGCCAATTCAGAAGAACAGTGCCCAAGGAAGTATCTGTAGAAAAGGCATGCAGCAGAAACAGTACATCTATGAGTGGAGAGACTCTGTTAGAGATGAGTCATTAATTAGGCTAATTGCTTTCTTCTGAATGGAATCTAGTAGCCTGAGAGAGGTTTCGGGGGCACAGCCCCAGATGTGAGAACAATATTCCACAGTATGGCGGATTTGCAATTTGTACAGAGTGAACAGCTGTTTGGAAGAAAAGTAACACCGAGAGCGAAAGAGAAAACCAAGTTTTTTTTGATGCAGAGGAAGCAATATTTGTAATGTGCTTGTGCCAAGAGAGATTAGAAGTCAGGGTAATCCCCAAAAGAGATATATCAACTTGCCTAGAAATCGGAGTGTCACCAAAGATAAGAATAGGAGCAGAAGAATCCTTTTTGCAAGATATAAGACAAGACTGAGTTTTAGAAGGGTTGAAATCAACTAAGTTGTCTTTCCTCCACTGGAGAATTACCTGGAGATTGGCATTTAAGGAATTAGTAGCAGATATTTGAGAAGTTGAAGTGATTGAACAGGGCAAGGTTTCTGAAAAATGGAAAATGGAATGCAATGTGCTATCATTGGCAAAACTATGGATAGGAATGCCAGTCAATGGAAGATGGTCATTAATATATATGAGAGGAAAAGAGTGGGGGAAAGAACTGAACCTTGGGGAATACCAGCATTAGTGGAGAAGTTAAAAGACAGAGAGTAATCTACCATCACCCTCAGTGAGTGATCAGAGAGAAAACTGGATAACCAATTACAAAAAACAGTTGCCAAACCATAAGACGGAAGCTTGTTTAGAAGACCTTTATGCCAAATACAATCGAAAGCCCTTGAGATGTCTAGAGCAACTGCTTGTGTTTCACCAAACTTTTCCATTGAATTTGTCCATAAACAGGTAACATAAGCCAGAAGATCACCTGTGGATCGACACTGACAGAATCTATACTGTGGTGATCATTGATCAGATGGAAGGTTTCTAGGTAGTTTAAAAGTTGGCGGTTAATTGATTTCTCCATTGTTGTTGTTTGTTATTTGGTTTTTAGGAGCATTAGCAACTAAGGCCATATTGCTCCGGGATATGCGGTGGTCATTCCCCGACCTTTCCGCATCCTCCATATTTGGTGGTGACGGGCTCGAACCCCGGTCTAATCAAGAAGCGTGTGCTACGCACTGCTGCTCCTTCCCACCTGGCTACGGAGGCGCCTCGATTTCTCCATTACTTTAGAAAGAGTAGAAGTAATTGCAATGGGACGATAATTGGATGGGAGGGATTTGTCACCCTTTTTAGGAACTGGCTGGATATGAGCAAATTTCCAAGAAGAAGGAAAAACACCTTTGGAATAAGGAAGTGAAAAAAGGCAGCAAAGAACAGGAGTAAGTTCAGGTTTTGAGAACAAGTGGAGAAATACCATCAGGACCTGGAGCTTTCTTAGCATCAAGATTCATAAAAATCCTTCTGACATCCTTTTGGTGGAAGACCACATGAGGCATTGAATGGAGCGTGTTGGGTATGGTAAGAGGTGTTTTACCAAGATTATTAATACATAAGTTGGAAGAAAAATGGGATGCTAGCAGATCAGCTTTGCTCTTGGCCGAAGTGACAACAGAACCATCTGATTTTGACAGAGGTGGGAGTAGGATGGGCAAAAAGTTACGGCCAATAGCTTTGGCAAGAGACCAGAATGCTTGGCTACCATTACGGCAAGAAGCAAGTTTTCTATTCTTATCCTGTTCAAAATCTAGTTTGGAGTGATTAATAACTGCTTTACAATTGTTGCGAGTTTTGGTGTAGGCAGAAAATGAAACTGAAGAATTGGAAACAAGCCAATTACGATATGCAATATTCTTCTCTTGAACAGCCTTAGCACTTTATTGGAAAACCAAGGTGTAGATAAAGGACAAGATTTTAATGTGAAATATGGAATGAAGGATTCCATTCCTACAAGAATAATTTCACTGACAAGATGTGAGCAAACGTTGACATCAGAAGCTTTGAAACAGTAATCCAACCAAAGAAAAGAAGAAAAGAAATCTCGCACGTCATGCCATTTTGCATTCTTGTAATGCCAAACAACACGAGGTTGGGAATAGCCATGAGATAAAGGCTCCATTGGAGAAGAGACCATCACCAAGTTGTGATCTGAGGTGCCTAAAGGACCATTCACTTCATCTGTGTACTTAGAAGGGTTGTTTGTGAGAAAGAGATCAAGCATGTTGGCTGTATGGTTAGGAGTGTCCGGTATTCTTGTAGGTAAATGAACAATCTGTGCAAGGTCATTAGTAATTGCAAAGCCTCAGCATCTCAACCAGCTGGGGCGGTGTGACTAGAAAACAGAAGCCAGCTGGAGTTGTGAACATTAAAATCACCAAGGAAAATTACCTCACTGTTAGGAAAGTTGGACTAGAGAAAGTCAAGTTGCAAAGAGAGGAAGTCGAAGAGCTCCAAGTGATTAGTGGAGTTGGGAGAATGGTAGAGACAACAGATGAATTTGACACAATGAGGTAGAGATTTTAAGCCAGAAAAGATCGAGAAGAGGAGATTCCAAATTACCAAGTCTTTGACAGGGAATATCGGAACGGACATATTCACAAGTATCACCTTTGAGGCGAAAGGAATCGTACAGCCAATAATTTGGGCAACTGAGATGAGCAGAGGTTCAATCAACTGATAACTGAGATTCTGTCAGAAAAAGTACTTGGGATTTGGCAGACTGCAAGTGGAAATGGACATCGTTGAGATTAGAATTGAGACCACACATATTTGTGAAATTAACTTGGAAGTGTTTGGGAGGTTTAAATCTTTTCGCAGATAAGCTCACTCTATTAGTTTGACAATTCATGGTATATTCAATAGTAAGAAAAAGTGGGGGGGGACATGCTGTATGAAGTAATGAAATTTTTGATTGTGGCGTACATGTAAGAATATACCCAGATCCTTGACATAACGTGGCCTCGGCAATGCCCTTCCGCATACACATTACTCAGACTCCCTCCAGTCACTGTCTGGCAGAGTTGTTGTTGTTGTTATTTGGTTTTTAGGAGCATTAGCAACTAAGGCCATATTGCTCCGGGATATGCGGTGGTCATTCCCTGAATGACCTTTCCGCATCCTCCGTATTTGGTGGTGACGGGCTCGAACCCCGGTCTAATCAAGAAGCGTGTGCTACGCACTGCTGCTCCTTCCCACCTGGCTACGGAGGCGCCTTGTCTGGCAGAGTAGAAGTAGCAAGATTATACAGGCAGCCTCCTAAACAGTTAACAGTAAGTTCGGTCCAGTGTACTAACTAACGGCCAGCCTGCGAACACCATTTTAGTTCTGTACCCTCTAAATGTAAGGAAGACTGGATCTCGCCATGATGTCCATCATAACCTCAAAGTCATCAGTCATACTGCATGATGGAAGAGATGGGGAAGGGTTGACCAGAACTTAGTTCTGGAGACTAAACATGGGTTCCTCCACTTCAAGTCTCCAATAAGCAAAGTGGTGGTATTTCCCCGGTTGATGAGAGTCATCTACCACCTGTATTGTACCACATTGCCAGGATTGCTTCCTACAGATCTGCGATAGTCCATGGTGGAGGAGGAGGGTGCCTCCGTAGCCAGGTGGGAAGGAGCAGCAGTGCGTAGCACACGCTTCTTGATTAGACCGGGGTTTGAGCCCGTCACCACCAAATACAGAGGATGCGAAAAGGTCAGGGAATGACCACTGCATATCCTGAAGCAATATGGCCTTAGTTGCTAATGCTCCTAAAAACCAAATAACAAACAAACCATGGTGGAGGATCCAAGCACCAGATTTAAATTCACATAATCCTGTGATATTCTTCAGGATTCACATCCAGTGAATTCAGCAGCCAAGGTAGCACCTAGAAGACATTTCTGTATTTGGTGCTACCTTGTCACTCTTGAACAAACTAGCAATGTGGCTGGGTGCATTATCCTAGTGAAACACACCTCTGCTATCTGGGAAGACAGTCAACATGAAGGATTGTTCCTGATCAGCCACAATAGATAGGAAGTATTTAGCATTCAGAGTGTGGTCTGTGGGCTCCAAAAGATTCTCCAAAAAATACCCCCATACCATAATACTGTCACCACTTACTTGTTTCACTTGGACAAGGACATTGGAGTGATGTTTCTCCACAATATTACCATAATTGGAGGTCTCACTTTAGGAAGGATGTTGATCTGCTGGAATGGGTACAGAGAAGAGCAACCAGACTAGTGAAGGGAATAAAAGGATACTTTTACCTAGAAAGGCTTCAGTTCTGCAAATTGCAGTATCTCAAGACTAGGAACCTGTGAGGAGATCTGATTGAGATGTTTAAAGCTTTGAATGGATGGAGTTAGCTGAATGTTAATGGCATTCTTCCACTTGCCAAGACTACACACATGAGGGGGCATAAATTCAAGTTGAGGAAGGATGGTTGCAGGATAGATGTGCAGAAGTTTGCTTTCAGAGACTTCTGGGAGTCATTGTGGTACAAGAAAACACATGGGTTGTGCTAGGGTAGCTAAGAATAGGAACAGGTGCATGTATACTTGCATGTACACCAATGCTAGGAGTTTGGTTGTTATTGTTGTTGTTATTTGGTTTTTAGGAGCATTAGCAACTAAGGCCATATTGCTCCAGGAATATGCGGTGGTCATTCCCTGACCTTTCTGCATCCTCTGTATTTGGTAGTGACTGGTTCGAACCCCGGTCTAATCAAGAAGCGTGTGCTAAGCACTGCTGCTCCTTCCCACCTGGCTACGGAGGCACCCCCAGGAGTTTGGTAATAAATTTGATGAATTTGAGGTATTGCTCAAAACATCAAAGGCAGATATTGTTGGGATATCAGAGATGTGGTGTCACACAGATATAAGGATGCAGAACTGGAATTGAATATGAGGAGTACAATGTGTACAGAAAGGATAGACAGGAGAAGAAGGGAGGAGGGGTTATGCAATTAGTTAAGAAACACATAAAATCCAAGGAAGTGAAGCCAGTTGACATCGCTGGACAGTACAGTGTTGAGTCAGTTTGGTGCGACATAAGTGGGAGATCAAAATTGAGAGTAGGAGTGTGCTATAGGCCTAATGACTGCTCTGATGAGTATAATAAGAAAAGGGAAATAGAGTGGGTCAGTAAATCAGAGAGTCTTATAATGGGGGATTTTAATTTCCCAGATATTGACTGAAATTTGTGAGTTGGTCACTCACACACTAGCAAGGCTTTTGTGGATTTATTTGATGATTGTTTTCTACATCAGCATGTCCGGGAGGCAACTAGAGGAAGTAATACCCTTAATCTGATTATCAGTAGTGATTCTTCATGCATTAAGAATCTGCAGATAAAGGAACCACTAGGTGGCAGTGATCACAGTGTGCTGAAGTGGGATTTACTCAAAGAGGTAACTATCATCAGGAGTAAAGGGAAGGGTTTTTGCTTTCGTAAAGGCAACTACGATGGTCTGAAACAGTATGTAAATTCTATACAGTGGGACCAACTGATGATGTTACCAAGAGCAAATTCAAAATGGGAAGCATTCAAAGAACTTATCTTGGAAGCTACTAGGCTTTACATACCAACTAAGAAATATTGTTCAAGGTTTAGGCCTAAATGGATGTGAGATTACAAGAAATCTTTGGCAAAGGATGCAAAGAAAAACGGCAAAGAGTACTTTATTTATGTAAACTCTAAAAGGAAGGGGATGAATCAGATTGGTCCACTTGATATTGATGGTTCAACTGTTGATGATCCTGCTCAGGTAGCTAACAAACTAAATGAATATTTTGCATCGACATTCACACATGAGGAATTATTCAGCGAGGGGAATGCCAGAGGTGTATTCAACTCTGGCAGTAAGCTAGATAAGCTTGTAATAACTGAGAGTAAAGAGTGGAGGAGAAATTGTTGAAGATAAACACAAGAAAGACACCTGGGGTGGATGGGCTCTATCCAGTTATACTAAAGGAGGCAACAAAGGAAGTAAGCAAACCCTTAGCCATAATTATGAGAGCTTCCTTGGACTCAGTACCCATAGACTGGAGATGTGAAATGTGACAAAGGAGGATCAAAGGCTGACACAAGTAATTATAGACCTGTGAGTTTAACTTCTGTTCCAGGAAAATTAATGGAGGCACTGATTAAAGAAGCACTGCAGGATCATCTAGACAAGACTTCAGTTATAGCTCAGACACAGCATGGTTTTGTTAAGGGAAAGGCTTGCCTCACCAATTTGATTGGATACTATGATGCAGTCACAAAAGAACTGGATGCAGAGAATAGCTTTAATATTATATATTTGGATTTTAGAAAGGCTTTTGATACTGTTGCACATGGAAGGCTGCTGCACAAATTGGAGCAGTGTGGCACTGGAGGCAAATTGCTGCTATGGATAAAGGGATGGTTGAAGGGGAGAAGACAGAGTGGTAATCAATGGATACTGCTCATTGTGGACTAATGTTATTAGTGGAGTCCCTCAGGGCTCAGTATTGGGTCCATTATTGTTTTCTGTATTTATAAATGATATTGATGATGGAATATCAAGCTTAATGTCCAAGTTTGCAGACGATACAAAGGTTGGCAGGGTTGTTAAGGACACTACTGATGCTATGCTGCTGCAACAGGATCTGGAAAAGTTGAGCAGATGGGCTGAGAGGTGGCAAATGAAGTTTAACATTGACAAATGTAAAGAACTACATATGGGAAACAGCAACCCCAGAGCAACGTATCAACTCTGTGGTACTACACTGACAGTGGTAGAGAATGAACAGGACCTGGGAATAATTGTACAGGCAGATATGAAGTTCTCTGAACAGTGCAGATGGGCTGCAAGAGTAGCTCATGGTGTCTTGTCAATGATATACAGGAATTTTTCTAGCAGGGATAAGGAGGTGATTATTCCCTTGTATAAGGCAATGGTCAGGCCACACCTTGAGTACTGTATACAGGTCTGGAGGCCTCATTTCAAGAAGGATGTAGAGCTGCTGGAACGAGTACAGAGAAGGGTAACAAGATTAGTGAATGGAACCAAGGGTTGCTCTTACGAAGAAAGGCTAAAGTTTTGCAAATTACAGTGTCTGAAGGCTAGGCGAGGTGATCTGATAGAGATGTATAAAGCTTTGAATGGTTTGAGCATGCTCAATGCCGATATGATTCTTCCTTTTGCTCAGAATAATCACCTGAGAGGGCATAAACTCAAATTGAGGAAAGACAGATGTAGGATAGATGTGCGGAAATTTGCCTTTAACCAGCGGGTGGTTGGTTCATGGAACAGACTTCCATCCCTTGTTGTGGAAGTTGATAGCCTAAATAAATTTAAGGTTCAGCTGGACAGGTATTTTGAACGAATGGAGGGGTGAAATGGGAGTGGTTTTTTTTTTTTTTTTTGCTGTTGCTGCATAAGCTTGCTTTCTTGCATCATATGCCTCTACTAATGCTAATGTGGTTGATTGTTGGAACAGGCTTCCATCTGTTGTTGTGGAAGCGGATGGGTTGAATAAATTCAAGGAAGAACAAGACAAATTCTTGGAGGGTACAGATGGGTGAACTGTGTTGGTGTTTTTTTTTTTTTTTTTGGCTGATGCTATATAAGCTTGCTTTCTAGCATCATTTGCCATTACTGCTATTACTTTTCATCTACCATGCACATGGTATAGCAGGATATGTGATTAATTGAAAATGAAACTTTTTTCCAGCCATCAATGGTCCAATGACACCATTTAGATGCAAACTTTGTGTCAGTGGCACTGAATGACTAAGCACAAGTACCTTGATCAAGTATCTACTCTAGCAGCCTACACAGATGAGAGCTAGTTGGATCATGGTCTTGAAAATACTGCTGGCTGTCCCTTGATTAAAGTCCATTGTCAGCTGTTCCACCATTTTCTATCTATTGGCTTGCACAAGGCAGGAAGGACAGCCTATGTTGACCATGACCTTTGATGAGGCATGGGCACCTGCTATTGGCCTAGTGACTGCTGCTCTATCCACTGTCCATTCACTCTTGGAATACCTTAATTACAGCACTCTATGAACAGCCCACAAGATTTTTGGGCTGTTCCATAATACTGCTACCATCCAACCAGTGCCAGACAATCATCCCTCCTCTTTCAAAGTTTGTCAGATCATGTCCCTTGCCCACGCAGATCAAGTACTTTGTATGGACCAAATGCCATGAACTTGACATATCACACTGACCAATTCTCGTTGTGATACATATGCCAACAAGTGGGGTGGAATGGCCAACTACTAAAACATAGGGGCAGTTGTAATGTTTTGACTGAACAGTGTTCACATACATATTATATTTTTGTTTGTAGATATACACTGAATGGACAGAAACCATGGATACCTACATAGTAATGGGTAGGCCCACCTTTCGCACAGATAAGGGCACTCACATTGAGTGCCCTTATCTGTGCATTGAGGCATTGAGTCCACTAGTTCACGAAAATGTTCACAGGTATTTCTACCCATGCTTGCTGCACTGCTGTCCATAATTCTGTCTCATTCCTGAGTGGAGGACCCAAAGTTCGAACAGAGCTTTCCAAACCATTCCAAACATGTTCCACAGAGTTTGTGTCCGGTGAACGGGGAGGCCATTCCATGGTGGTAAAATCTGCAGAATTCTCCTTCAAACCATATTCTAGTCACCACGGCTCTGTGGGGGAGTGCATTGTCCTGCTGGAAGAGTCCATTGTCCTGCTGGAAGAGTCCACTGGCCTGTGGCTGCACGATGACCATGAAGGGACGCAGATGGTCTGCAAGGATGGATGTGTAATCTGGACCATTTAGAGATGCTTCTAGACATACCAGAGGTCCCAATGTGAGCCAGCTGAATACACCCCAGACCATTACTGACCCTCCACCTGCCTGAACAGTTCCTTGTTGACATGATGGGTGCATAGCTTTGTGCAGTTTCTGCGAGATACACACCCTCCTGTTGCTCGAAATAACTGGAAATGGGACTCATTGGACCAGGAGACCCGTCTCCAATCATCCAAGGTCCAGTGCTGATGTTCTTTTGCCCAGTTGAGGTGTAAAGTCCTGTGTCGTGATGTTAGCAATGGGAATCTGGTGGGTCGGCAGCTCCCATAACCTATTGTGGCTAATGATAATGCTCAGAATAATCACCTCAGAGGGCATAAATTCAAATTGAGGAAGGACGGATGTCGGATAGATGTGCGGAAATTTGCCTTTGGCCAGCGGGTGGTTGGTTGGTGGAACCGACTTCCATCACTTGTTGTTGAAGTTGATAGCCTAAACAAATTTAAAGCTCAACTGGACAGGTATTTCGAACGAACGGAGGGGTGAAATGGGAGTGGGTTTTTTTTTTTTTTTTTTGGCTGATGCTGAATAAGCTTGCTTTCTTGCATCATATGCCTCTACTAATGCTAATGCTAATGCTAATGATCATCTGATGGTCTTAGTGGAGATATTTCTGGCACCTACCTCGTTGAAGTCAGCGGTAATTTGTGCCATTGTCACTCTTCGGTCAGCTGAAACAATGCGAGACAGATGTTGACGACCATGTTCATTCACCATTTTTCTCCGCCCACAATGTGATGTTATTCTGGAAATGGCATTTTCCTGATACACTCTTGATACTGTACAAGGGGATAGTGCAATTTCTGTACCACCTCCATGATAGAGCGATTTGTGCATTGAGCACCCACTATCATCTCTCTTACAAAGTTGGTTAACTCACAATGTTTATCCATACTGACATCGAATTACCATCTATGTGAATGCAGTGTACCTATATACCTGCCAAGCAGTGGGTTCGTCAAGCAGTGAGAGGTGACAGCGTTGCATTACCCAGAAACCAAGTATCCCATGAATTCTGTCCTTTCAGTGTATATATATTTTTGTCAGCTGTTCACTTTTAGCCAGCAAATGGAAGCTGCTAGAAGAAAGGTGGATGCTTTTGTTCACCCGGAGTCTGTTAAATGCCAATCAAAAATTTAACGTCTCATAATTCATAGTATACCATAATCAAAACAGAAAATGTATAACCAGTTAAATAATACTAGTGGGTAAAGGTACACATGAAAATTTGACTTTATTGACAAATTTAAAAAAATAAGTAACAAAAAATTTTATAAAAGTGGCACCTGTCAGATGCATGTTAGCAATGGATAATTAATTTATTATTCCTAATTTATATATATATATATATATATATATATATATATATATATATATATATATATATTCTTCATATGCTGCAATGCATTAGAAGTAGTCTCATTTCCCAGTTTTACATGCATCAACATTCATATCACACTTTTTTCACTTTTTTTTTTTTTTTTTTTTTTTTTTTTTAAAGTACTGGTTGGAACACTTCATGCACACTGAGCTTGCTGATGCAGTCATTCACTGAATATGTCACCCTTTTCTTTAGCTTATTTCTTTTTGAAAATCATTTTACATTTCATAGTATACTGTATACATCTATAGACACACACACACAATGTGTTTTCTCTATACAAATACCATTAAGATGCATATGCTATGATGCTGAAAATTGTTTTTGGTACAATGCCAACAATATTAAGCATGTTCTGTGCTTGCTCATGTGTCCAGCTGGTACTTTTTTTTTTCAAAAAGAATTATTAAAAAAATATGTTTACAATTCAAAAAAATTTAAAAAAATGGTTTGTTCATACATAATACATTTAAAATACTGGGTGGCATAAAAAAAGTGAACTATTTTAAATTATTTTTTAAGATTTTAAAAAGAAAGCAAGTGTTTTTTTTTGTGCGGCATGCATGCCAATTGTAGGTAAATAGGTGTATCTGATGAAGTGTTAATCACATATAATGGCATATACAATTTGAGGAGGATAGCTGGTCACTCAAGTAATTCAGCATTAAATGATGAAATAATATGAAATTGGGGACCCATTTCACAAACTTATTCTTCCTTATGATCATTATTTCTGCTATATTTATTAATTTCATTAATAAGTTAGGACACCAAGCAAAATATGAAGTATAATATGCTTGTTCTGATTATTTATTTTTAATCTACATTAAATTTTCATAAGAAATGTTTCTAATAAAGCATTCCAACAATCTTGGTTTTAGGCAGTTGTACAGTGCTAGTTGAGGGACTTTTAAGTATTTATTACCTTTTCTTTAATCACTACAAGAATTCATATAATTTAAATTCTATGAGTTCTTATATGATTAAGCAGAAGGCTTATTTCCACAATATCCATGCACACAGAGAATTAAATCACAAATTCCTACCTAAAACTTTTACAAGAAGTGATCGTGATCTACCCAAAACGGATATGCATGTATAGTTTCCACTATGTCCACTTGTAGAACTTTCAACGGTCAATTCCATTTCTTTTTGGCCATAATTCCTAGTACCTGAAAAGAATGACAATTTAAATCAATTTATTAATAGTTTTAATCAATAATAGTTTTTAATCAATTTATTAATAGTTTTTAATGAATTTCGCCAAGCTGTCAGCCTCCACTACCCACAGAGGTGACTTATTCCAGTAATTAATGATTTGCTGACTAAAGGAAAACTGCCTACAATCCAGTCTAAACCTCTTCCATAATAATGTGAATTTGTGGTCTCTAGTTGCAGAATCTTTTATAACCATACAAATTTCATCCTCATTCATTTTACTATCCCCTCTCAGAGCCTTACATGTCTCAATCAGGTTCCCCTCTAAGATGCCTTGCCTAGTTATGAGCTCTGTAACTAAACATATCCAGTCTTTTTCATATGGGCACTCTTTTACTGAATTCACACTATTTTTTCAAATTAATAAGAATGGTATATGTGGCTTTTGCTGAATGAAAATTATGAAGCATAGTTTTATTCTCTCCCTAATGGGATTACCAGAACTCACTATCATTTTTTTTCTATCCATCAGTTTTCAAAAAATGACATTACACATTTTCTACAGGGCACCCAGTTAGCATATAGAACATATCATGAATTGTATTTTCTAGTAAAGAAGTGTTGCAGCTGATTTATTTGTTAAATGATTATTAATATGTGTTATTATTATTATTATTATTACTAATGTAATACTTTTTTTTTTCAGATAATGTTGCATTGTCAGCATGTTAACAATCCACATTCCTTATCCTACACTTGTGAAAATGTTAAACCACAAAACCAGAGACAAAGAACCACTGGATTTTCCGACAATCAACCATTCGTGGGCTAAAGGAAAATTTTCGCACATCTATTCTGCAACTGTCTTTCCTCACTTTGATTTATGCCCCTGATTGTTATATTGTTCAAATAATGGATTTTTTACTATTTTTGTGATACATGTAACTATTAAAATACATAATCTACCTATTAAGTTACATATTTCCATACATGTATTTTTTTTATTTCCGTACTATTCCCTCACAGTACATAGAATTCTAAAAATAAGCTAATCATAGCTTAAGGCAGAAACTTAAATAAAAAATAACTTTTTATGATTTGACCAAACACATCTCATTGCTTCTAGATGGTAAAATGCGATAAACTGACGCGGCGGTAAATTGCTGGCGGTAAATTTTCCTAGACTCGTTCTTCTCTGTACTTCCAGCAGCTCTATAAACCTTCCTAAAATGAAGCCTCCGTACATGTATGCAGTACTCAAGGTGTGGCCTGACTATTGTCTTACACAAAGGGATAATCACATCCTTATCCCGCTAGCAAAGTTTTTATGTATAATTGAAAAGACCCTCCATGGGCTGTACTGGCAGCCTGCCTGCACTGCTCAGAAAAATTCACATCTGGCTGCACATAAACCCCCAGGTCCTTTTCATTCTCCACTACCCTGAGTGTAGTACAGCACAGTTGGTATGTTACTCTGGGGTTACTACTACCCATATGCAGTACTTTGCATTTGTCAATGTTAAACTTCAGTTGCCACCTCTGAGCCCATCTGCCCAACTTTTTCTAGACTGGTTTCAGTAGCGTACTGTCATTAACAACCCTGCCAACCTTTGTATCATCTGCAAACTTGGACATTACCTGATATATCTTCATCAATACCAATAATAAATATAGAAAACAACGATGGGCCCAACACAAAACCCTGGAGGACCCCACTAATGATATTAGTCCACGAAGAGCAGTATCAACGGACACTGCTCATATAACATATGTTTACACTACATGCATTCGATCATACACGATTTATAAATAGGGGAATGATATCGTATATAACATGAACCAAATTCGCTTATGCACGATTCGCCTTTGTGTTTACAAGAAATGGCAGTCGGACGCGGAATCACCCCAACCAAACGCAACACGATAGGAATGAGGAGAAGATTCTGAAAATGTATTTATGTTTTTTATATCAGTGAAGGGGAAACATTTCACCATAATAACGTAAAATTCCAGCTAACGGTATTATCGAAAATGCAGTTAGATCAAGTTTACTACCAGTTTATAACAGATTCCACTAGCAGGAACGCAACTGGAAATTGTTTTTATTGTTTTATGATAGTAACCCCTAGAAATGTGCTTTAGTAAAATGTGAGCTAGTGAGGTGTTAATAGAGTTGTCTCTGCCTTTACGGTGTTGTTTATTCAGCTGCTACACGCACACAGCTTTGTTTATGTGAATCAAGCATGCCTCCTCTTTTGTAATTGTGCTTTATTCCCTAAAATGAGTAAAATACTTAAAAGGTATGAAAAGGAAGCATCCTGGTGAAGACACTACAGATTCAGAGAGAAAAAGAAAAGCAATATCAATAAACAGAGGTGGACTGGGTCAAAAATTCTTACCCGGGAAAATTTGTAGCGGCCTCACACTAGCGTTTATGGCCAAAATCACACCGGCCCCCGGCCCACCGGGGTTTCCCTGATAAGGCTTATGGCCAGTCCGCTTCTGTCGATAGAGAAAAAAATATGAAATTGTGAAACACTTTGAGCAAAATGAAAGACCATATGATATTGCACGTGCTACAGGCCTAAATGAGGCAACACCGAGAATTACAAAGAATGCAAAGAAAATAAAAACTTTCATAGCAGGAACAACTCAAAGTGTAATTAAAATCCATTAGATTAAGACACAAAGAATTGGAAGAGATGGAACAGCTGTCATCTGTTTGGACAGAAAATCAAACAAAAAACAAGTTTGCTTACGATAGAAGCAAAAACATTAGCAATATTTTATTATGTAATAGTCGTAATAAAATACGTAAGTATTTTATTATGATTATTTATTGTGTTTGGTAATGTTTTGGTTACAAATGTGTGTCCAATCTTGGGTGGTTGGCACCTAACCCTATTTTTCCCATAGGGCCTGTTGTTTATATTGCACGATTTTGCATTGCACAAGAGTTTCTAGGAACACAACTATCATGCTATACGAGGACTGACTGTATATGATATCAAAATTATTTTTTGCATCCAGTTCCTTAGTGACCACATTGTAGTATCCAATCAAACTATTCAGACAAGACTTCCCCCTAACGAACCCATGCTATGTCTGAACTATAACTGCAGTCTCTTCTAAATGATCCTGCAATACATTAACCAGTGGCTCCATTATTTTCCTCGGAGCGGAAGTTAAACTAATAGGTCTGTAATTACTTATGCCACCCTTTGATCACCCTTTGTGAATTGGGGATACATTTACACATCTTCAGTCCATGGGGACCTAAAGTTTTATTATTAGTAGTAGCAGTCACAGTAAATTATGACAAAAAAACAAGCTGAACCAGCATCAGGCAAGAGAAAAAAAAAAGCCATTCCATTTCATCTGCCCATCATCTCTACAGCTCATTTAGTTTTTTCTTGAATTTATGCAAACTATCCAACTAAACAATGCCAGATGGGAGTTTGTTCCAACAATCATTCACCTACTGGCTGAAGGCAAATTTCTGCACATCCAACCTGCAACCACCTTTCTTCAATTTGAATTAATGCCCCCTCATGTGTGTAGTCTAAGCAAAAGGAAGGATTTTAACAGCATTGAGCTCACTCAATACATTTAAGGCCTTAAACACTTCAATCAGATATCTTTTCAGGTGCCTAGTCTCCAGACACTGCAATATGCAAAACTGAGGCCTTTTGTGGTAAGAGCACCCTTCTGCTCCCCTCACCAATCTTGCTGCTCTTCTCTACACCTGTTCTAACAGATCCATATCCTTCCTAAAATAAGGCTTCCAGACCTGTGTACAGTACTCAAGATGTGGCTTAACCATTGTCTTATACAGTGGGATAATCAACTCCTTATCCTTGCTGCCAAAATTCTTGTATATCACTGACAAAACCCTAGGATGTATCCTGACAGCCTATCTGCACTGGTCGGAGAATTTCATATCTGGTTGCACAATTACCCCCAGGTGTTCTTCATTCTAAATATCCTGAGCATGGTGCTACACAGCTGTTACATTAATCTGGTATTGTTGCTCCCAATATGAAATCTACCAAACCAACATGTAAGATATCACTTAATGTTACTATTAATTCGCTGTGAAATTTTTTCAAAATTAAATAGCCTCTTAATACAAAGAAGGGTTGCTATTATAATAGTCTGATACCTGTATCAGTATGTTCTTTCAATACTACATTTGAAAAAACAAAAAAAAAAAGTGGTTCTTTTTTTCCCAAACACTACTTGTCAGTCTAGCCTTGTCGAATATTTCACATGGCTACATTCATGCTGCCAAAGCATATATTACCTTATGCTTTTCACTCAACAAGATGCTATTTTTAATCAATGGTATTGTTTTTGGAATATAACGATTCCTGTATATCACTGAAAAAGAAGAATACCATACAGAGTGATATTCTTCTTCTTATTTCTTCTTTACTGTCAAAAAAGAAGAAAGAAAGAGCATCACTCTGTACTAAAAGCCACTATTAAGAATGGTCAGAATAAATTTTAGAGATAAGATTCATTTGACTTAAATATGAACACATATAGCATAAATTTCTAAGAAATTTTCACTGTAACTGAAAAGATTTGTAGTTTGATCCATTCTATACAAAAAAAGCATTATGGTATACAACAAATCTATACTTTGTGGTATAAGACAATTCATCACTTTAACTCAGTGGCATGCAAAACAGCATTATGGTATACAAAAACTCTATACTTCATAGTATGGAGTTATTCAATGAGGGCAGTGCCAGAAGTTTATCAAATGCTAACAGGGAGCTAAGTGATTTTGTAATAACTGAGAGCAAAGTGGAGGAGAAATTGTTGAAGTTAAATATAAGGAAGGACCTGGGGTGGACTGGGTCTATCCAGTTATATTAAAGAAGGCAGAAAAGGAAGTAAACAAATCCTTAGCCATAATTATAAGAGCTTCCTTGGACTCAGGGGAGATCCCCATGGACTGGAGGTGTGAAAATGTATCACCAATTCACAAAGGGGGTTCAAAAGGTGACACAAGTAACTACAGACCTCTTAGTTTAACTTGTGTTCCGGGGCAAATAACGGAATCACTTGTTAAAGAATCATTGCAGGATCATCTTGACAAGACTGCAGTAATAGTTAAGACACAGCATGGGTTTGTTAATGAGAGGTATTGTCTGACCAATTTGATTGGATACTATCATGTGGTCACAAAGGAACTGAATGCCAAAAATAATTTTGATGTCATATACTTGGATTTCAGGAAAGCCTTTGATACTCTTGCACATGGAAGACTGATGTACAAATTGGAGAGGTATGGCATTAAGGGTAAGTTGCTACAATGGATAAAGGGATGGTTGAGTGGGAGATGACAGAGAGTGGTAATTAATGGACGCTGCTCTTCGTGGACAAATGTTATTAGTGGAGTTCCCCAGGGTTTGGTGATGGGCCTATTGTTGTTTTCAGTATTTATCAAAGATATTGATGAAGATATATCAAGTTTGCAGATGATATAAAGGTTGGCAGGGTTGTTAATGGCAGTAAAGACAGTATGCTACTCCAACTGGATCTAGATAAGTTAGGAAAATGGGCTGAGAAGTGGCAACTGAAGTTTAACATTGACAAATGCAAAGTACTGCATATGGGTAGCAATAACCAAAGAGAAATGTACAAACTATGTGGTACTACACTCAAGAAGTGGAAATGAAAAACACCTGGGGGTAATTGTGCAGTCAAATATGAAGTTCGCTGAGCAGTGCAGATCATGGAGTCTTGTCAATGATATATAGGAATTTTGCTAGCAGGGACAGGAAGGTGATTATTCCATTATACAAGGCAATGGTCGGGCTACACCTAGAATACTGTGTACAGGTCTGGAGGCCTCATTTTAGGAAGGATGTAGAGTTGCTAGAATGAGTACAAAGAAGGGCAACAAGATTGGTGAGGGGAACAAAGGGGTGCTCTTACCAAGAAAGGCAAATTGCAGTGCCTGGAGAGTAGGCACCTGCGAGGTGATTTGATCGAGGTGTATAAAGCCTTGAATGGGTTGAGCAAGCTGAATGCTGATGGGATTCTTCCTCTTACTCAGACTAAGAACCTGTGAGGGCATAGTTTCAAACTGAGGAAAGATAGTTGTAGAATAGATGTGCAGAAATTTGCCTTTAGCCAGTGAGTAGTTGATTCCTGGAACAACTTCCATCTGTTATTGTGGAAGTTGATAGCTTAAATAAATTCAAAGAGGAACTGGACAAATGTTTAGAGGGATGTGTGTGAAATTGGAGGGTTTTTTGTTTTTTTTTTGGCTGATGCTGCATAAGCTCGCTTTCTTGCATCATATGCCTCTACTAATGCTAATGCTAGACAATTGTCTATTCATGAAGTACAGAAGTACGTCTATAACACAAAGCTGATGAATTTCAATTCATCAGTTTAACTCAGTAGAATGCAAACTGTGTTTTGTGGGGGATCCACAAAAAGGTGGACTTCCTGAGCATTATGTATGTCACAAATAAGCTGCACAGCAAAAAAGATAAAAGCACCTGTAAGACTAATTCTGAAAGGTAAGCTGTTGAAACTTCTTGCTCTGTCTAGCAATTTCTGGAAGTGAAGATATAAGCAATATATCAAGTGGACTTCATATAGACAGACAGATTTTTAATTTTATTTTTTAAATCTGCATATTTTGAAATGTAGAAAGAAAAATTTTGTGGGTGGGGTAAAAATATTTTTGTCTGGTAAACAACAAATAAAAAAAATTTTAATTTGGGGGGGGGGGGGTCTGCTAGTAAAGCCAGAATAAATAGGGGTTTGTAGTCAAAAACATCTCATGACACTGGCTTAATTTGTAATGATTCATGACCAATAGATACATTCATATCCATAAAAGAAATTTTTATTTATTTTTTTATTTTGGTAGTTGTTGGCGCATCGGCTTCTGTGGCCATTATGCACCTCCCAAGGTTTTTGCAGTACTTTGATCCAAGCCCGAGGCGGGATTCGAACCCGCGACCTTTGGGTTGCCAGGCAGGCACTTTACCCACCCAGCTAGCCCGGTCGGCGAAACAGAAATCTAAAAATATATCTGTGATACTGGTATTGGTTATGGAAAGTGCTTGAACATTCAAGAGGCAGCTAATCACTAATGCAATCACTAAATAACAAATCACTAAAGCACGATGGAAGGATATTTTTGATAAGAACAGGTCTGAGTTCTCAATGTAGGTAACAACACAAGAATATAATGTGGGACATCTTAACATTATAATTATTTGAAGTTAAAAAAAAAATTACAAAATATCCAAATTATAAAATTCTCAGGTGATTAGTGAATTGGAGGGAACATGCTCACAAAGAAATTTTTTCATTGATGCATAAGCACAAAATGCACCATTATTCTTGAGGTAATGAACTAAAGAAGATATATTAAGAAAACAATTTTTAAAACATCCAAGCTATATGGTAATAAAAATAAATTTCACTTTGAGGACTTGTTTTTCAAGCCAGCTAAATTCTTAAAAATTTATCATCAAATCTGTTTGTGCAATGCTAAGCAAAAACAAAACTAGAATATTGTTTATGAAACACCTCTAAATTGATAATATTCAATAATATAATTAATAGATATCAGATCTGCAATGTCTTAACTAATCAATAATATAATATATTCAATACTAACGTTTTGGTATAATCTGTAAAGAAGCATTACTTCTCAGTAAAGCCTGCTGTCCATTTCTTGTGAAGCATCTTATAGAAAATGATGTGTTTGGTTTAATGAGAAAAATACCTCCAGACGAAATTAGAACATTACTTGGTTCAAAAATAATAATCGGATCATCTGTAAAAACAAAAACTTACATTAAATACAAAAAAAAAATTGGCTGTACAAATATATATACAGAGTAGAGCTTTGACAAATGCAGAGTCACAATCACATAGGAATGTGACTGATGACAGATTTGAAAATCATTGACAGCTTTGGGAAAAGATGTCCATGATTGCAAATCTGTGATCAAAAAGTGAAGGACCAATGAAAAAAATGCAAATTTAGTTCCTAGATTGCAAGATATTTTTATTTAAAATATATTTTATATCATACTAATGACTATGGGCTACTCATTCTGCCATTTTTGGTAGTACCAATTTTTTTTGGTAGTTGTTGGCGCATCGGCTTCTGTGGCCATAATGCAGCTCCCAAGGTTTTTGCAGTACTTTGATCCAAGCCCGCGACCTTTGGGTTGCCAGGCAGGCACTTCACCCACCCGGCTAGCCTATTCTGCCAGGTAGAAACTCAGTAGAAACATAGAAGTATCTAATTATACATAAAATTTTTTAATGATATTACAATCAGCTATGTATGATAATCATCATACATTATTTTCTCTAATGTCCGTGTCACATTTCTGTAGTCATCTTTAATATGAACAGATTGTTCAGCAGGAATTGATGAGTGTATCTTCCCATTGTGAAGCAACACACAGCTTTCAAACTTTTACTTGGAACTGTGTATGAAAATAGGCATTCATCTGGATTGTGGCTAATATCAATTTCTTCACAAAGACCAATCAAATCAAAACAACAGTGCAGGATTCTGCAACAGTGGAAAAACATGCATAAGTGATGTGTATTTTTCTGTGTGTGGAAGACCTGAAGCTGGGATTCAGTAGATTCCACCCTTTTTAAATGAGAAGGCAGGAACTCTGCACTGAATGTAGTTAGATCCAAGATTTTCTCCTTACAAAATCTTGTGTTCCTTTGAGAAAATAATTTCCATCTATACGACCCCATATTGCATTCTTAATCATCACTGCCTCCATGATTTTCTATGCTACTAAAGCCAGATTGACAAGTTTGGTTATCCATTTTGTTCTCAGAACCATCTTGTTCAGCAAAATATTGAACCTTCCCCAATCCAAAGAAATTGCTTCTCAGTATAATTAAGCGCTCATAATTAACCTAAATGGTTTAATGTACTCCCTCACCACTTCCTCAAAATAACTAGGTATATGCAAACTACTCCATGGCCTTTAGTTTCTTTCAAGCTCAAATAAACAAACAAGCTCTATAATAAACAAATCTGTAATTTCCATTTCACTGATTTCAGAGAGTTTGACTTAATTCATATAGTTTCTCCTCATTGGGAAAGAGCTTTCATTTTTAAAAATTGATTGGGTTCCCACTCAATTCATGAACTACAAGAGGTGGGTTATTGATGACAATTTTGCATCCATTATATAAGGGTCTGATCTGATTTTCTCTTTTCTTCTTTGTATTTATGCATATATAAAACTTATTCCCTTCCTGTGCTCTTTCAGCTAGTGATCTCAGATACTCAGCCTTTGCTAGTTTCACCATTTCTGTAATACTATTACAAACCTACCTATAACTATTATATGCTTCAGAATATCACCACTCTATATAACTGTCCCATGGTATCTCTGATAAGTGAGCTCTTCACTAGCTCTCACTTAATGTAAAGTAAGGTCAGTAAGATGTTTTCTGTTTGTATCAAAACATTGTTAAGTGCATCATGTTTACTAGGTTTTAATTCCTGCCCAACAGGCCATTCTCTTCTGATATGGTAATGGCCTATTGTTCTGTCTTCTCTAGACAGAAGAAGAAGCAAAGATACTTAGTGTAATCATCTTGCAACCCAAGAAGGAATCCTGGCATCTTCCAATCCCCAGAGACATCCGATTAATAACTTTGATAGTTGATCTTCTCTAACAATTGACTCACAATTTAAGTTTTCCTTCACATGAAATGAGCATGCAACTGGAATTGACAGAAATTCATTCACACTATAAAGAAAAACAGCCTTTAATAGATCTATGATTGGGCTATCAGTAAACACATTACATACTCTGATCACTGTACCTTCTTCAAAATAACAATTTACGTTTAAGGTAGCACAAAGAATCAGCAAGATATGAAAGTGATATACCTTTTCCTATAGGTGGATATCATGCAGTTCCTCTTTCAGATGAGATGTAAGGATCTCTGAACTAGATTTGGTAAAAGCTGAGCCCCTTACTATGTCATCCTTCTTGCTGACCAAGGAAATTGGGAGATTTGCTTGAACATGATTCTTTGGAATTGCAGTCAGCGTCCTATTCATCAGGTGAGTCTTCCACTTCTGTAAATTTTTCTGAAGAAAATGGAAATTGGTGAGCCCTCACTGTGTGGCGACAGAGGGCATACTAAGATACATAGTATTTGTTCAGTGAAGTATTTACAAAAAGGTGCATGCCAAGTAATATAATTTAAGGTGTAATATAATTTTGCCTTTCCTATTAATTGTACTCTATTCTAATTGTATGTCTTTATGCTTTACTGTAAGCCCCTATAGTTGTTGCATTAGTTGTCCTGGGGCAAGCTCAGCATTGTCAGCATGTTTATTATACTGTATTGATGGCACATCTCCACATGGCCACGCTGGTCTGGCAAGTTTGTCCAAGACCAGCGTGGTCTCTTGAACAAAGCTGCAATCACTGGCTTGTCTGGAGCTGTTGCCTCTATGCATTGTAGGAACGAGTGACCAAGAGCTAATAACAGAATTTATTATTATTATTATTAAAGTGTGCCTCAGGGCCCCAAAAATCCCACAACACCTTAAGGTTCCAACTGATCTGAACATATCACTACATTTTTTCAATCTTTAGCTTTTTTATACATTGAACTGGCTACTATACAAGAGTAGCAATCATTACAATGATTAGAGGGACTCTTGCCAAATTTTAAGAATTCTTAAATATTTAGGAATGATATTCCTAAATATTTAAGGAATATCATATTAGCCACCACATAGCAAGCCTAATGTAGATCAGCAATTACCCCAACAAAAGCAAGGAGGCCATGATCTGTCTTGGTCACTCACAGGAATTCTGAAACAAACTTCAAATGCACTGAAAAACTTAGTGCCATCTGCATTCTTGTTCTTGACCTGGTGTAATATCAACAGACATAGCAAAATTCTACAGAGAGCTTACAACCTCCACAGGTAGCCACTAACAATCTGAAACCAAATAAAAAAATAATTTATAAACGTTTAAAAAGTCAAAATGTGTGTTTCTTAAATATCATGACTGCAACAAAACCAATGCAAACATTATACTCTGTACAACGAAGTTATGAAAGAAACAGAAAAATCAACATAAATACATTTTTAATTCCAAATTTGAAAATAGTGATGAAACAGTTTGTTACATGTTTTTTACAATGATATTTAACAGAATAACTAATAATAATTACCTTTCTTTGGTTCCACACATTTAGGAAAGCTATGTGGCTGCCACGAACCATTAATACACTTTATTTCCTGCTTAACTTCCAAATATCGATAACCAAATGGCAAGCAATGAAACTGAAGTACAGCATCATGAGGAACTTTATTACCAAACTCAAGCTGTTGCTCTTCATAAAATGCTATGAGATTCTTCTCATTTAATGAAAATGTACAGTCTGTAAGAGATAATACTGTTTCATTTAATGCTTCTTCATAAATTGAACTAGTGGTATTTTCAACTGAAGATTCCAAATCAGGTACATCAGGCTGCACAGTTGAGTTAAACTCATCCTGTTTTGCAGCACTAACAGAAGATGGTTGCAAAGGTGATGATGATGATGTTGTAAAATAATCAGTATTTTCACTAAAACCAAACATAGCCTTAGGAGGAGGTGAAACATAAGGATGCAGGTCTTCATTTTCTGTTATGGCAAGAGGTTTCATAGTTGTTGGAGTTACAGGAACACTTCCAACTAAAAAAATGTTTCACTTAAATTAATATTACTTTTTTTTTTCTTGAATGACAAATATTTAAAAAACTATCTTTACACACAACTGAATTCACATAGAAGCAAAATCCACACATATATTATGTATTGTAGACATTTTAGCATGGCAGTGAAAAATGTTTCCAGTATGCACTGTGCATGATACCACTATTTAAGGCATCCTATTTTTCATGTAATACAAATAAAGACTGGGCTTTTATTTTTTTGTTTATCATTAAGAAGTCAAATTGCATTGGACATAATAAGATTATTGACTATGAAATATTGGCTTTAGCTATTATTTGCGCAAGATCTTATGAGACATATCATTCAAGTAAGCAAGTTTATTTAGATTAAGGCAAATTAACTAATAAACTAAGCAAATTAACAAATAATGTACCCTATAAATGGTTTTTGATGAAGTAAGTCTGATATTCTTAAATGCAGAAAGTGTGTTTTCTTGTCAGGAAACTCTCTTTAACATATTTGGACATGTTTGAAATCTTGTCCTCTTAAAAATTTGCATAATAAAATGGATAAACACAGTGATTAAAACTTAGTCATGCCAGAATTAAAATAAGAAATAAAATTTACTTTTAAAATCTGAGATTTTGTGAGAGCAGAATAATGTTAGAAAATTTCTTAAGGAATGAGCTGAATGGCATATCTGCTAACTTTTAGAAATCAGAAATCATACAGAAACAGAAATAGCCCTATTCAATATTTTTTTTAGAAAATCTGTATTAAAAGTTCATTCATAGTAAAGGAATCATGAATGAACTTTTAGTACAGATCTGCATTTGTAACTCTGCATTAAAAATTCACTAACAGAAAGACTAAATTTTCTGCATTTGGCCTACAGCTTATAGATAATCAGCAAATAAAAATAAAATCAAAACAGATGCTAGCATTTTATTTGACTTGGATAATTTAAATTCCATTCTGTTGGGTTTTTTTTTTGTGAGACTGAAAACATATTCTGCATTACTGTGAGGAATAATGAGGATAAACAAAATTAAATATGTTACATATTTTAATATTCCATCTGCTACACAAAAAGCCAACCTAGCTCATTCTGCAAAGGTTGGGCAGATGGGCTGAGAGGTGGCAAATGAAGTTTAACATTGACAAATGTAAAGTACTACATATGGGAAGCAGCAACCCCAGAGCAATGTATCAACTCTGTGGTACTACACTGACAGTGGTAGAGAATGAGAAGGACCTGGGGATAATTGTGCAGGCAGATATGGAGTTTTCTGAGCAGTGCAGATGGGCTGCAAGAGAATAGCTCATGGTGTCTTGCCAATGATATACAGGAATTTTTCCAGCAGGGATAAGGAGATTATTCCCTTGTATAAGACAATGGTCAGGCCACACTTTGAGTACTGTATACAGGTCTGGAGGCTTCATTTCAAGAAGGTTGTAGAGCTGCTGGAACGAGTACAGAGAAGGGCAACAAGATTAGTGAATAGAACAAAGGGTTGCTCTTATGAAGAAAGGCTTAAGTTTTGCAAATTACAGTGTCTGGAGACTAGGCACCGGCAAGGTGATCTGATAGAGGTGTATAAAGCCTTGAATGATTTCAGCATGCTCAATGCCAATGGGATTCTTCCTCTTTCTCAGAATAATCACCTGAGAGGGCATAAATTCAGATTGAGGAAAGACAGATGTAAGATAGATGTGTGGAAATTTGCCTTTAGCCAGCAAGTAGTTGGTGGAACAGACTTCCATCCTTTGTGTTGGAAGTTGTTGTGTTGGAGGGGTGAAATGGAAGTGGTTTTTTTTTTTTTTTTTTTTTTTGGCTGATGCTGCATAAGCTTGCTTTCTTGCATCATATGCCTCTACTAATGCTAATGCTAATGCTAACATCCTCTTCTACAGTGATAATGGCTGAAATATCATCCATTTGACAATAAGGTAATGTGAATTTCTTCTGAACTTCATGTTTCAAAATGGAAGAATTTTTTATTCTACAGCAGGTACCTGACATCTGATACATTAAGAGAATACAATACTTTCAAAAATAAATTAATCCTCAGTAAAACAAAGTTTCCAATTTTTTTTCAAGAGCACAAATCACAGAAAATACAGAGATACAAACCAAACCAAGAGTAAAATCACATAACAGCTCATGTGCTCAGCATATACTGTGAACTAGAGACAGCTTTTAAGCCCATAACTAACTTATTCAGTAAGTCTGTATTTGAAACACATAGCATGTATGCACATTTAAAAAAAAATTATAAATTTTACTGAAATCCAGAAGAAAAGTAAACTTCCTGTAAAACTATAAAAGGTGTATTTTATGGGAATCTTTGGCAGCAATGTAAAGTTACTGAAAAACTATAAAATGGGGCAGTGGGGATATTTTTAATGGACTTCTATTGCCCTTTTTAATTATTATCATTTTCAATTTCATTAACAATGCATAGATGCTCTTTATTAAAATCAGATATCAGTAATTATCTGTAGTCACACAACTCGTGCATTTCGCTGTAATCCAATAAACACAGGCATCGCCCAAGTTATGCAACTTCAAGATGGTTTTTGCATATACATAAACTATGTTGTTAGAAGCATTTTTGAGATATGCCACTACAATTTTATAGAATCCTAGTATCACATGTGGAATTTTTTGAACACACAATCTGTCCCAAAAATCTCTTTTTAAAAAAATTTTTTTTTTTAAAGAAATTTTTTAGAACTGTGGTACCATAAATACTGAGACTTTTCTACAGGCATCCCCAGGATCTCCAGGAAATGGTTTGGAGGTCCCTTGGAAAGGGACCTCCAAACCATTTCCTGGAGATCCTTTTTTTTTGGAGGGGGGTAGCATCTTGTGCACCCACACCAATCTGCCACTGCCATATTACAAATTGGTTGCACATGTTTGTGCATGTGAGTGTATGTAATTGCACATTTATGTAATGAATTTTGTTGATTGCTGCTTCAGTATTACTAACAACAGTAGCAAATGACACAAGAAAGCAAGCTTATATAGCAACAGCCAAAAAAATAAAAAACACTTTCTACATCATCACCTGTCCATCCACTCTAATAATTTGTCTAGTTCTTTCTAGACAAATTATTACCTCACCTTATGTGTGTTATCTGAGCAAGAGTAAGGCTGCCATCAAACCTTTAACTTACTAAATCCATTCACAGCTTTAAACACCTGAACAGATCTCTTTGTAAGTGTGTAGTTTCCAGACACTGCAATTGCAGAACTGAAGTCTTTCATGGTAAGAGTACCCTTCTGTCTCCTTCACTAATTTCATTTCTCTTCTTCGCATCCTTTCCAAGAGATCTACATCCTAAAATGGTGCTCCCAAACCTGTTTGCAGTACTGAAGACATAGCTATCGCTTTATACAACAAAATAATCACTTCCTTATGCTGCCTGGCAAAATTCCTGTATATCATGGACAAAACCCCATGGATTGTCCCAGCAGCCTGTCTGCACTGGCCAGAAAACTTCATATCTAATTACACAATTATCCCAAGGTCTTTTTCATTCTCCACTACTCTGAGTATGGCACCATACAGTTGGCACATTAATCTGGGATTACTGCTACTCATATGCATGCAGTACCTTGCATTTGTCAATTTAAACTTCATTTGCCACTTCTCAGCATGCCTGTCTAACTTTTCTAGGCCTTGTTGCAGTAGCATAACCTGATTACTGTCATTAACCACTCTGCAAACCTTTGTATCATCTTCAAAATTAGATATTAAGCTCAATATGCTTTCATAAATATCATTAACAAATATTGAAAACAGCAATGGGCCAGCACTGACCCCGAGGAGATTCCACTAATTACAATATTCGAAGAAGAGCAGGGCCCATTAATAACCACTCTGTATTCTCCCACTTAACTATCACTTTATCCATAACAGTAACTTGTCCCCAATATCACACTGGCCCTTATACAGCAGTCTTTTATGTGGAACAGTACCAAAACTTTTCTGAAATCTAAGCATATGATGTCAAAATTATTTTTTTGCATCCAATCCATTCTGTTAATGTATCATAGTATCCAATCAGATTAGAACAAGACTGCCCCTTAACAAATCCATGCTGTGACTGTTGTATAACTGCCTCCCTGTCTAGATAGGCCTGTATTACCTTTTTAACCAGTGACTCCATTATTTTGTGGATTGGTCACTCACACACTAGTAAGGCTTTTTTGGATTTATTGGATGATTGTTTTCTACAGCAGCAGCATTTTCAGGGGGCAACTAGAGGGAGTAATATGCTTGATCTGATTATCAGTTATTCTTCATGCATTAAGAATCTGCAGATAAAGGAACCACTAGGTGGCAGTGATCACAGTGTGCTGAAAGTGGGATTTACTCAAAGAGATAACTACCATCAGGGATAAAGAGACGAGTTTTTGCTTTCGTAAAGGTGACCACCGAGGTCTGAGACAATATTTAGATTCTATACAGCGGAATGAACTGATGATGTTACCAACAGAAAATTCAAAATGGGAAGCATTCAAAGAATTAATTTTGGAAGCTACTAGGCTTTTCATACCAACTAAGAAATTCTACAGGCCTACTGCGCTTCTTTCAGTAGTTAGCAAATTGTTTGAAAAGCTACTGCACAAATGAATCCTCCAAATACACTGATTTCCAGCTAGCTGGCCTCCTAGCTGGAAATCAGTTTGGATTTAAACCAGGATCCTTCACCCATAACTTCACCCATATCAGAAACCTACTTAACAAGGTCAAAGAATGTGATAACAAGTATTTCCTTGTAATATCAATTGACTTTGCTGGGGTGTTCAACTCACTCTGTTGGCCGAATGTCCTGGGCAGACTCAGGGAAGCTAAAGTACCCATCAACCTCTATAAAGTCATAGAAACCTATCTCTCACAAAGAAAAAAAATTGAGATAAACACTCCATACAAAAAAGATCGCAAGAACAGTACACAGAGGATGTTCACAGGGGTCTGTATTGGGCCCACTCCTCTGGAACTTGGTACCTGATGAGTTCTTGAGAATGGACCTAGAAGCAGTGGGGGGTGCAGGCCTTCACAGATTACCTGATTTTGACAGTGCAAGCAAACTCCAGAGCCCAATTGGAAATCCTAGCTAATCAGGCCCTACAGATACCCCAACAGTGGGCCAAGAAGAATTTCTTAACAATGTCACCGTTGCTTAAAGAAACCCTGCAACTGAGACGACCACCCCAGATTAAGATTGATGGGACAACTATCAAGTTCGCCAGTAAACTAAAATACCTGGGTGTCATACTAGACAATAACTTATCCTTCCAACCACATCTCAAATTCCTAAGACAAAAGATCAGAAACTACTCTGCCATGGTAGCTAGGGTCACAAGGCGAGACTGGGGTCTCAAAAAGTATACCCTAGCCTTATACTAAAAGACAACTTTCCTCCCAATAATTACATATGCTTCAGCAATCTAGTACGACAAAACTGCCTTGGTCGTAAATAAGAGAACCCTGGATGCAATTCAATGCATCCAGGATTCTTTTATTCATCCTGCTCACTACAACCAGCGCCTGCAGAACGGTGAGTAACCCAGTGCTGCAGATGAAAGCAACAGTACTTCCACTTGATCTTGAAATTGCAAGAACAGGACTCCTCTACTACTTGTCTAAGGGAATAACCACCACTTTCCTGGAATTTACAATAGACCCAACAAACAACCACAAGGCAGAAAAGATCCTGCTTCGGCCTCACCTGCTGCAGGTGTGGCAGGACAGGTGGACAGAAACAACCAAAGTAGCCATCACCCACAAGTTCTTGCCGCAACTTGAAAAAATTTATCCAAAATCGCTGACTTGGTTCTTTCCGGGGTTGCAAACAACATACTTGCTAACTGAACACGGCCCCTTCAATGCAAAGTTAATGGACTTCGTCCTTGTAGAGAACCCATGCTGTACATGTGGAGAGATCGAAACCTGGGAACACCTCTTATATGACTGTCTGCGAAATGAGGATCTCAGGTGCATCCTAATCATGAGTATAAGATACCTCTCCAAAGGGCAAGAGTTTCACCTACTGGATTCACAGGAGGAATACAGAGCCTTAACCAACTTCGCTCAAGAACTCTTCTCAAGAAGGAGAAACTAAATACAATACACCATGAGTGAAAGACGACCAGCCAGATAACAAATCAAAACATCCTTTCAGACACACCCCAGAATGATAATTATGTGGAAGATACTAGCTGTCTTGCCTAGGAATAGTGATGGTACACTTCCTACAATGATACGAATTAACACTGGAACCAAGAAACCCTGCCTATGTACTGTACCAACAAATATGAGACCTAAATGAAACTGACAAATATACTAACTGAAGATAGAGAACCAAATACATTCAACCTGGACGGGACACTGTCCCATGAGCGACTCTACTACTGGACATGATCTTATGACTCAGCTACAACTGCTGCAGCCTCACTGCCATGTAGCCAAATGGTGATCTGTACCAGCATCCTTGCCTGGTATCTTTTTTCCTCTCCCCAGCGGGGGGGGGAGGAGATGGTCTACCTGTCTCCTCCCTCCATCCCCTGCCACCCTATATACTTTGCCTGGTGAGGCACGGGCATGCCTTACTGACCACCTGGGGTGGCCTTTCCTATCACCCCATACGTTTGTCTTTCCCCCAGTCTTCAGTCTCTTCCCCCCCTATTCTGACTAATACGCCAGCGTAAACCCCACACAACTAATCAAAATTAACAATTTCTAAATTGAAACCTGAACCACATTAACCTCTCCTGGCTTATTCTAAACTTAAGTGTCCCCCCCCTTTTTTTTTAAGTTCTAGCCACTAAAATCTTAGTAAATTAGATGGCAGGACTTGCCAGAGTATATATAAGCTACTGGGTTCCTGGTCTTCCTCCATGGGGTGTAAGTGGGGCAACGTTGGACTCCAACAGGGGTTCAGTGGCTAAACGACAAGAAGAACAACAGTACACAACACTAAATGATCCAAGACCCACACACTTTTAAATCTCTGGCATTTACAGCATACTGTAACACACCACAACGTAAATTACGCAGAAATGGAGGAAACCCCTGGTGCCACTTCACCCTAAACACACTTACAATTACACTTACACTTACCAAGAAATATTGTTCAAGGTTTAGGCCTAAATGGATGTCAGGTGAACTTATGAGACATGTGGCAGAGAAGAAAAATGCATGGGATACATATAAATTAATGGGTTACATGGAAGCCTATGATAGATATAAGCTGGTCTGTAACCAAGTCACAAAGGAAGCAGGCTAAGGCAGATTATGAGAAATCTTTGGCAAAGGATGCAAAGAAAAACAGCAAAGAGTTCTTTACTTATGTAAACTCTAGAAGGAAGGGGATGAATCAGATTGGTCCACTGGATATCGATGGTTCAACTGGATGTTGATGATCCTGCTCAGGTAGATAACAAACTAAATGAGTATTTTACATCTACATTCACACATGAGTTATTCAGGGAGGAGAATGGTTGTTTGTTTGTTATTTGGTTTTTAGGAGCATTAGCAACTAAGGCCATATTGCTCCGGGATATGCGATGGTCATTCCCTGACCTTTCCGCATCTTCCGTATTTGGTGGTGACGGGCTTGAACCCCGGTCTAATCAAGAAGCGTGTGCTAAGCACTGCTGCTCCTTCCCACCTGGCTACGGAGGCGCGGAGGGGAATGGTTTGGGCATGCTCAATGCTGATGGGATTCTTCTTCTTGCTCAGAATAATCGCCTGAGAGAGCATAAATTCAAATTGAGGAAAGTTATTTGTTATTTGGTTTTCAGGAGCATTAGCAACTAAGGCCATATTGCTCCGGGAATATGCGGCGGTCATTCCCTGACCTTTCCGCATCCTCCGTATTTGGTGGTGACGGGCTCGAACCCCGGTCTAATCAAGAAGCGTGTGCTACGCACTGCTGCTCCTTCCCACCTGGCTACGGAGGCGCCTCAAATTGAGGAAAGACAGTTGTAGGATAGATGTGCAGAAGTTTTCCTTTAGCCAGCATGTGGTTGATTGCTGGAACAAACTGCCATCTGTTGTAGAAGTTGATAGCTTAAATAGATTCAAGGCAGAACCAGACAAATATTTGGAGTGAGTGGATGGGTGAAATTAGATTTTTTTTTTTTTTTTGGCTGATGCTATATAAGCTTGCTTTCTTGCATCAGGTGCCTTTACTAATGCTAATTTTCCCTGAAACAGAAGTCAAACTTATGGCTCTATAATTACTCACTTCACCTTTTGATCACCATTTGTGAATCGGGAACATATTCATACATCTCCAACCCACAGAGACCTCCCCAAATCCAAGGACACTCTGTAATTATGGCTAAAAGCTTGCTTACCTCTTTTGTTGCCTTTTTTAATATAATTAGAGAGTTCCTATCTGCCCCAGGTATCACACAAACAGCCTTTTGACATACAAAAGTGAATCATGAAGGTTGACGTAGCTTCGGGAGCAGATCTCTGAGGCAATTTTGAGTAAAAAAATTCATATTATTAACACGGGTCAGATTCTAAATAATTATGCAATGTTCAAAGAGTCTCAGCAACACACCACTGCTAATTGTGCTTGTAACTTGTACCCCTGCATGATCTTGAATGAACACAGCCTTACAAAACATGTGCAGTGTCATTCCTTTGTGTTCCACCATTACTTTCAAGATGCCTTTTACATTTACAATTGCTGAATATGCTAATATGGTATATATTTATGAATTTTTGATTCAAATGCTGTTCTTACTGTTCCTGAACACTACCAAGATTTTCCAAACCACAGAGTTCTAAACTGACAAGTTATTAGCCAAGTTTTCCAAACATTTAGAGATACCAACTAACTTCTCAGCTTTCACAACCCATATGAGTGATGGTTCAACAAAATGTGGCTGACCAAGAGAATATCATTGAGGTGGTACAGTGTAGTCCTTGTGGCAGTAAATGAACGATATCCATTTGTCTTAGTGCTTCCCAATCAAGAGTATGGAGAACATTGCATAAAGGAGACCTGTAGCCACAATATACAGGGTGTCTCAAAAATATTGATACAAACGTTTAGGGGAGGTAGGTAACATCTAAAGGAATGTGAATCGCATAGGAACCCATAACTGGAATCGTTACCGTAAGTCGGTACACGTCGGTACTCATTCAAGCAGTAGTCGCCGCATGAAGAGCATGCATCAATATATATGAACTGTGAGCTGGCAGACATGCACCTAGTGTATGGATTAGCAGAGGGCAATGGACGAGCCGCTCAACAAATTTATGGAGAACGCTTCCCAGACAGACATGTACCAGACCACCATTTGTTTGAGCGTGTGCATCAAAATTTGTGCGATTATGGGTCATTTAGAGGTAACAGGAGTAGTGCAGGCAGACCACGTTAGATGCGAACTCCCACCATGGAAGAAAGTGTGTTGAATGTCGTCCAGAATAATCCTACTACCAGCACATGTGCCGTTGCCTCTGCCTTAGGAGTGTCTCGCTGCAGTGTACAGCGTGTCTGGCACGATGATTCCTTACACCCCTTTCGTCTCCATAGGGTTCAGTTACTGCTCCCCCAAGATCATCCTGCACATGTGGCTTTTGCACAGTGGTTTCTCCAAGAAAGTGTTCAAGACTTGAATTTTCCAGCCTATGTTTTGGTCACGGATGAGGCTTATTCAACCAGCACAATGCTCATGTGTGGGCTCACGACAACCCACACGGTGTGCGCCCCCATGCGGCACAACATCGCTTCGCAATAAATGTGTGGGCAGGTATTGTCGGTGACTGCTTAGTCGGCCCATACCTGTTACCATCTCGCACAAACTCCGCTAAATATCGGATCTTTCTTGAACAAGTCCTACCAGGGTTACTTGACGATGTTCCAGCAAATGTGAGACTCAACACTTGGTTTCAACATGGTGGATGTCTGCCCATTATGGAAGGTGTGTTCATGACCATTTGAACAGGCATTTTGGGCATCGATGGATTGGCCGTGGTGGACCCGTTGCCTGGTCCCCATGCTCACCTGATATATCGAGCCTTGATTTCTTTCTGTGGGGGACCCTCAAATCTATCGTGTATGAATTGCCTGTGGAGACAGAAATGGATCTCGTGGCGAGACTCGTCTGCACTGCTGCTACTGTCAAAGAAACTCCAGGTGTGTTTGACCGTTTCCACCAATCCATGCTGCGTCGGTGTCACCCATGCATCGTGTCTCATGGTGGTGTTTCATGGTGGTGTCACAACAGCAAAACAACAGTTGAACAAACGACATCGACCAAAAACTTAAAAACTTATAATTCAAATTATTATCCAACAGAAAATTATAATCTAACTCACACACTTCAAATTGAAACAATGACATGTAAGATATGATATTAAACCCAAAAATAAATTAATATTAGGGATCAACATTCCTCTAAAAGTAATTTTTCTAACCCATGATGTTCATTTTTATTACAAACTCTTGGTGTTCTGAACAAATGTTTAAGCTTATTGTTATCTGAAAAATCATATCTGAGTAATAGGCATGTGAGATGCCTATTACTCAGATATATTTTTTTACATACTTCTCAAATTCCAACAAAATCAGGGATGCAGATCAAAAATATACTAAACAAATGTTATAATTCGTATTTATTTCAATCTAATAGCCATTTTAATTTTAATTTTTTTTTATTTGGCACATGCCATATGATGTGGCTGTTGCTAGGTTAAAGAATTTAGTCAAAAAAATTCCATACAAAGAAAATATACCCAACATATCTATACCAAAACAAATTCTAATTATATAATTAAATTGATTTTTTTGATTCTAGAAGTTGCAGAAATATTGGAGTCAGTGTATAATGTGTCAAGGAAGCTACTCTGAAGAAGATCCATCCAAAGAGGTGGTAAGCTTCATCATTTCTCAAATACTAGTTCAGTCCAGGAACTTTTCATTAAAAGTAATTTGTCTAGTTATGAAGACAAAGATGTGTTTTTAGTACTGAAACTGAATGAACAAAATAGTTATATATGGCATTCTGCCAATTCCTTACTCATTTCAAAGTGTTCCATTACTCAAAAAAAGTTGGAAAACATTGTTCTAATGGATAGGGTGAAAATGCAAAGTAGGCAATACTTTGTATATGAGGGCGCCTCCGTAGCCAGGTGGGCAGGAGCAGCAGTCTAATCAAGACTGCTGCTCCTGCCTCGGTCTAATCAAGAAGCACAAGCTTCTTGATTAGACCGAGGTTCGAGCCCGTGACCATCACGGGCTCGAACCATGGGCAAGGAATAACCACCGTGACCATGCGGTGGTTATTCCTTGACCTTTCCGCATCCTCCATATTTGGTGGTGACGGGCTCGAACCCCGGTCTAATCAAGAAGCGTGTGCTGCGCACTGCTGCTCCTTCCCACCTGGCTACGGAGGCACCTCCTGGCCTCAGAAATGATCCAACACATCACAGGGGGATGCAAGGTGATCACCCAGACTGAGTACACTCATAGACATGACTACGTAGCCAGGATAATATATCAGAAGCTAGTGAGGAAATACCAGTTGACCAAAGAAAGTGTACCATAATACAAGTATGAACCGCAGGCAGTACTAGAGACCCCTACCCACAAGCTGTACTGGGACCACGCCATAATAACGGATAAGACCATCCTGAACAACAGACCGGACATAACCCTTGTGTACAAGACAGAAAAGGCTACCTACCTGATTGACATAGCGGCACTCAACACTAGCAATGTCCAGAAAACCCATGACAAAAAAATTAGGATGTAAGGTGTAAGGTATATTGATGTCATGCGGCACCAGGGGTTCCCCCCATCTCCGCGTTGCTTTCATTGTGGGTGTACCAGTTTGCTGGGAATGCCAGAGATTTAAAAGTGTGTGGGTATTGTACATGTGTAATGTCGTGTACCGTTGTTCATCTGGTCATTTAGCCGCTGGGCCCCTGCTGGAGCCCAACGTTGCCCCACCTTCGCCCTGTGGAGGCAGACCAGGAACCCAGTAGACTTAGTTACTCTGGCAGGTCCTGCCGCTTAGCTTCCTGAGATTTCGGCGGCTAGGACCTTAAAAAAAAAAAAAAATCATAATATGTATGTATATGCACATGTATATACTCATTTCACTTGTCTGCATACACCATATGTTGTATGCCTATACACACCGCTGGGGGGTTTGATATTACATAGATGGATAGGCCGAGACTGGGCGAAGATTATTTTGAGTGTTGTTAAATTTAGTGTGTGGGGCGTTCGCATTGTATATAGATAGAGTAGGAGGGGAGACAGAAGACTGGGGGGTAAAGATAGAAATATGGGAGCGATAGAGAAGATGCCCCCAGTTGGTTAGTGAGGCATGCCCATGCCTCACCAGAGAGGAAAGGGGGAAGGGGGTTCGGCGAGGGGAGACAAGGAGTCTCTGCCCCGCCGTGGTAGGGTTGGAAAGGAATCGAGTCAGGTGCTCGATTCTGGTCCCCAACGAGTCTTGATGGCAGTGAAGCTGCATGGTTCAGGTCCATGTGGCCCTTTCGCAGATTCAGGGTTCAGTCAGTCGCGGAGTTGTAGGCCATGTCCTTTTATTCTCATTGGAGGTATGGAATTTGTTGTGGGAATAGTAGCTTGTCCCATTTAGTTTCCAGTTGTGTTGTTATTTGCTTGTTGGGCCAGTGTGGCTCGGCGTCTGTTAAACAGTTTCTGTGCAAATTCGGTGAATGCCATGTATGGTCCTTGATCATCCAGAATGAATTGCTCCTGATCCTTGGGTGAATGTTGTAGTCTTGTCACCAGCTGGCAGCGGATGTCGTCGTATTGGTGGCAGTCATACATTAGGTGCGACCAAGTTTCTGGAATGCCACAAGTGCAATTTGGGTTTTCAATTATTCGAAGAGTTGTTAGTTTGGTGTTTAAGGCACCATGTCCTGTGAGTAGGTACATCACAAACAGACCAGGTGCATACCAGGTTGGTAATTTAGGTTGGAATCTATGTATATTTGGAAAGAATTTATTTGTTATCCGACCTTTAATGGAGACATCCCACTGTGCCTGCCACACCTGCAGCAAGTGGGTCTGGAGTCTTCTTTTTTTCCGCAATGCGGTTATTTCCTGGATCTCCGTTGAAGTCAAGGTGTGTACAAGCATTGCCTTTAGCGAGCTCATGGAGGATGCCTATCCTCACCACCTCTAGGTCTAAGGGGAGGGTTCCTGCGATGACTTGCAGAGCGTGTGTGCTCACTGTGCTGCAGGCGCAAGTAGCAGTGAGTAGCATGATTCTATGTATGGAATCAAGTATTCTTAGGTTTGCAGCTGTGCTGGCCTACCAGGCACCAGCTGCGTATGTTGCGATTGGTAAGAAGGCTGCTTTATAATAAAACATCATCGTTCTCTGTTTCAATCCCCAGTCTCTTCGGGCAATTCTGTTTATTAAGGCAGTGCAGTTTCTTATTTTTCTTCTTACGTAGTTTAGGTGCGGTTTGAAGGATAAGCGGGTATCCAAGATGATGCCCAAGTATTTGAGCTCTGTGCTGAGCCTTATTGTTCTAGTGCCAATTTTAATTTGGGGTGGTCTGTGGATGTTCAGTGTTCCCTTTAAGAGTATGGAGTTGGTCTTCGTCGGTGAGATTTGTAGTAAGTGGTGTGTGGCCCAGTCTTGGAGAATTTGCACAGCGCGGTTTGCCAGTATTTCCAGTTGTGCCCTGGAATTAGCTTCTATTGTTAAGATGAGGTCGTCCGCGAAGGCTTGTGAGCGGACCCCTTCCAGATCCTTGTTTAGAAACTGGTCCATCAGGAGGTTCCACATTGTTGGTCCAAGTACTGACCCCTGTGGGCACCCTCTATATATTTTTCTTTCTATTTCTTTGTAGGGAGCTTTTATCTTGATTGCTCTGTCGGTGAGATAGCTTTTAAGCACATTGAAGAGGTTGCCAGGAACCCCTGCCTCCCGGAGCCGACCCAGGACGCTCGGCCACCATAGGGTGTCGAACGCCCCGGCAAAATCAATTGAGATAGCTAGCACGTATTTTTTCTCAGATTCTTGTGCTTGGGCAATTAGGCTTTGGAGTGCATCTACTGTGGATCGACCTGGTTTGAATCCGTACTGGTTTGGTGAGGATAGGTTTGCCTGTTAGTAGTGGTGATTTATTCTGGATAACAGTAGCCGTTCAAAAAGTTTACTTAGTACTGTGAGTAGTGTGATCGGTCTGTAGGAAGATGGCTGTTCTGGTGGTTTGTTTGGATTCTTAATTATTAGTTTAACATTGGCCATTTTCCAATCTTGCGGGTATGCTCCCACTGTGAGGCATAGGTTAAAGAGTTGGAGCAAGAGTTCCGGTTCTATTTCTACGACTTTTTGATTATTTCCAGCTCCAGGAGGTCTGGACCTGGGCATTTTTTCGCTGCTATACATGAAGCCGCCAGGATGAGCTCATCCGTAGTGAATCGCGGTTCTGCATTATCTGTTCTGTACTTATCATTTTCCCTACAGGTCTGGATCTGCTCCTCCGTTTGTGGGTCTTTGTGGGGATGAAAGGTGACATCTAGTATATTGTTTATTGATGCCTCCCAGGAACAGGTTTCTTCTCCTTGGGGTGTGACAGTGGTTGTAAGCACTTCACCTCTGGGGAGCTTTTTTGTGACAACCTTGTACACAACACCCCAGGGGTCAGTGTTCCCTGAGTTTGCTACTAGTCTCTCCCAGGTTTCCTTTTTATTTTTTCTTATGAGGGCGGTATAAGCATTTCGTGCTTCTCTATACAGATTTCTGAGCGCGTCCACCTCCTGCTCAGGCCAAGTTCTTCTTGCATTTTGGAAGTTTGTCCTTTTGGTCTGGATGTCCTTGCGAAGCTGTTGAAGTTCTTGGTTCCACCAAGGTACAGCACCAGGTTTGGGCCGTCTCCGTTTGATTGAGGTGTTTGTAGCCACTGTTATAATTTCGGTGATGGTCTTCTGGAGTTCATCAGGGTTCTCAGCTGTGTTGATTTCTTGCATCTGTCTGTTTTTGTTGTCTGTGAGGCTTTTCTGGAACAGGTCCCAGTTTGCAGTTTGCAATGCATAGCGTTGGGGCATTCTTTCTGCTGGCGGTTGTCAATTTAGGTTCCTGTTGAGTTGGAATGTCAGGGCCCTATGGTCTGAAGTGGTCCAGGCATCCTGGACCATCCAGTCTGTGATGTTTCCTGCTATGTTTCGAGTGGCAAGAGAGACATCTATTGTAGCCTCCCAACGGAGGTTGCAAAAAGTTGGCAGCTGGTTTGGTCTATTGAGGACTACGATAGATGAATCGTAGGATGTACACGAACCTGAGATATGAGGTCAAGGAGATGTGGCATATGCAAGAAGACCATCCCGATCATCGTGTCAACCACTAGTATGGTGCCAAAGACCCTACACAGCAGCCTAGCAGCAATAGGTCTCCCAGAGAATACCTAAAAGAACTCCAGAAAGGCACAATCCTGAACACTTGGAGGATAATCAGAGTTCCTCGACCAACAGTAACACAGACATTACAACCACCCTGTGTACTTGGTAGCAGTACATGTCATGGAATGGAATCCCCCAATCAGGGAGAAATAATATAAGAGCAACAACAATAATAATAATAGTAATGGCAGAGGGAGAGGCCTACAAATACTTGGGGATGATGCAGGCTCAGCAGTTACAGCACAAGGAAATTAAGGCCTGCCTGACCGAAAAATACCATCAGAGACTCAGAAGCCTGCTGAAAGCAAAGATGAACAGAGGGAACACAGTTAAAGCCATAAACACCTATGCAGAACCAGTGCTAACATACTCCTTCTGGGTCATTGATTGGACTAACACCGAGCTGGAAGATATCATGAGAAAGACAAGGACAATGATGACCAAGAGCCGCCAACACCACCTGAAATCAGCCATGGAGAGACTGACAATTGCCCGGAAAGAAGGAGGAAGGGGCCTGATAGGCCTCATCAAGCAACAGAAAACAGCGATACTAATCTGAAGGATTATCTCCAGAAACACACAGCAGCACTCTGGCAGGCCATAAGGAAGATAGACGAGTGATATACCCCACTCAACCTAAGCGAGGAGTCCCCTCCCAACTAGGAGGCACAAATGAAGCTAGAAAGATGCTCCATGGCAGACACTACAATGAGCTCCATCAAGATCACATAGATAAAATTGCTTTCAATGTATGGCTCTCAAGCAGGACGCTCTTCCCCGTGACCGAAGGATTCATGCTCGCCATCCAAGACCAGGTAATCAACACCAGGAACTATAGAAAATACATCGCCAAGGAGCCCGGAGTGTCCGATAACACATGTCAACGATGTCACCTGGCCTCAGAAACAATCCAACATGTAACCACAGGATGCAAGGTGATGGGTTGGATCGTGAGGCCAGACTGAGTACACTCATAGACCCAACCAGGTGACCAGGATAATACATCAGAAGCTAGCAAGGAAATACCAGTTGATCAAAGAAAGTGTACCGTACCACAAGTATGAACCCCAGGCAGTACTAGAGACCTGAACCCACAAGCCATAATAATGGATAGGACAATCCCGCACAACGTTGTGGACAAGAAGGAAAAGGCTACCTATCTGATTGACATAGCAGTACCCAACACTGGCAACCTGCAGAAAACCCATGGGGAAAAACTCAGGAAGTACACGATGGTTTTGTTTGTAATACTCTCGTATTCAGTCACAAATGAAATTTGAAACACGCCATAGCGGATATAGCAGCACTCAGATAACAATACCTAAGACAGGAGATCAAAGAGATGTGGCATATGCCACATCTCTTTGATCCCCATCATAAACTGATGTCAATAACAACCATTCCTATCATCGTGTCAACCACAGGTATGGTGGTTGACACGATGATAAAAACCCCCTACATAACAGCCTAGCAGCAATAGGCCTCCCAGCAAACACCTACAAGGAACTCCAGAAAGTCACAATTCCGAACACCTGTAGGACAGTCAGAAAGTTCCTCAACCAACAGTAACACCAGACATAACAACAACCACCCTGTGTACTTGGTAGCAATACTTGTCACAAGGTAGAACCCCCAATCGGGGAGAAATAATATAAGAGTAATAATAATAATAATAATAAATATTAAAATCTTCATAAAAGTATTCACCTTTAAGGCAAGCAGGAAAGGGTTCCCATCTCCCATCTTTGCAATGTACTCGAACATATTTGTCCTTGTGTTCCAAAATACCTTGAAATGCAAGAGGAGGATGACAGAATACGTAATAGTCAAAATCAAGTCTTACACGGTGAGGCTGATATACCTATAGGAAACTGATGTCAGATGATGTTTTAAATTTGCTTATTTCAGAAAAGAAATATAAATTATATAAACATGATTACTGTTCATTAATGGTTTGCACTGATTTTTAATCTTAACTTTGAATAAAAGCATCCATTTTATACTAACTTTATGGCATTAATTAACATGTCTGCTACCAGCTTTGGCAAATCAAAAGAAAATTATTCTTAAAAACAGGAGTTTTTTCCCACCCAGGTGGATTAAAAACCCCTTCATGTGCATCATCCAAAAGTGAGCATGTTGAGAGAAAGAATAAAAAAAGGAGAGTTACGGTTTATTTAGTACTTTAAATTAACAGGATGTGCCCATTACACAGGGTTATACAGAAATATTTAGCAATACTGTTGTAACACCGTGCTAGTAGTTGTAAAGTTTTATATTGGACTAGTGTATACGAGGAAAAGTGAATGAAATGAAAAAATCTGCTAATATTACAAAATTTACAATAGTATACTCCATAATAATTTAGCTATTTACATAATTTATTATTATTAGCCATATAGTGCAAGGAAGCCTGAGGCTTATGCTGCACCAGCCAAAAAAAATTCCCTGAGTCGTTACCCTGAGAGAGAGAGAGAGAGAGAGAGAGAGAGAGAGAGAGAGAGAGAGAGAGAGAGAGAGAGAGAGAGAGAGAGAGAGAGAGAGAGAGAATCAGAAATAGAAAGGCATCACCAAGAAAGAGAAGAATGATGATATCCTTTGCTCAAGGTTAAAGAAATGTTTCTGTTACTTTCCATTTCAATTATCCACAAACAGTAAGATGGCCAGCTGACACCACGAGGCAAAAATGAGTTTTAAAGCCTAAAATTCAGGAGCAAAAAAAATCAAAACTTTGCCATGCTTAGGTAACAAATTTGGCTTTAAAAAGGAAAAAAAGTAAATATTTACAAAAGAGAGCGTATGGTTTAATTTATTATAAAAATAATTATATTTTTTATTTTAATTATATTTTAATTTATTATAAAATTAAATATATCGCAGGAATAAATAAGCAGTTATCGCAATACACCATGTGCCAAAAGTGTTAGTCAATTATATTTTATTGATTAAAATTAGTTTTGTAAATTTTTATTGAGCATCTTCCTGTCCTAATCATCTTATAAATGTACATGTTAAACTTATGCTAAATTTACATAACATAGTTAGAAAGAAAAAAAAAATGCCCACAGACCATAACAAGATCTATTAAGCCAGTCATCAATCCTTTCTTTCTGAAGTTCTAAAATGAAATGTTTAGCAAAGAAAACTGATTAAATAAGTTTCTGCCAATTTGGAATTCAATATCAGTAATATTTTCAAACATTTTCTACCTCCTCCCAAATTGCTGTATCTTTTAAAAACATACATTCCATAAATCTGAATTCATTGAATGATTCATCTCATTTTTATTTACAAGTTATTTATTACATATGAAATATTTCATTTTTAAACAGTTTCATTTTGAATACCATGACCAGTTAAAATTTTGCAAAGAGAAAAAAACTTTTCTTCAATGTGTAACTTCACCATTTTCATTGGGTGAGGTACTTAAATTTGTTAATTTAACCTCATTTTAACATAACCAATGAATGTTCCAAAAATTGTGCAAGTTTTGGATCATTAAATTCAAAAAAGTATTTCCTTTTTGAATGTGGCAAGCATGGAATGAAAAACAGAGAAGGTCTCATTTCATGGTGGTTCAAAAAATGTTAGTGTGAATTTTAGCAGCTTTTATTCTGCAAGAGATAAATAATGCCTTCAATATGTCAAAGATTTTTAATATTTGGTTGGCCACTTAGTATAAACTTAACCAGCAAGTTTTTGAATGTGTCAGTATCTTCTAAAGAACAAACTTCTCAAATTTACAAACTTCGATCAAATAGAAATTAAAATTACATTGCATCCTTGGGTAAGATCCAATCTCCACTGAGATTGCAATGCAGATTATTCCACCACAAAATGCAAGATTTTTCAGCAGGAATGATAGATGATGAAGAGAGATGCAGCAGTAGTTAAAGGAATGGGTTATAATTTCATGAAAGGAAATTAAGACAGCTTAAGGTGCTACATGGCCTCTATTAATTGGGTAATATCTCACAGAGAACAAATACAATTGATTTATGGTATATCTTTAAAACATCAATCACAGAAGCCTTGAATGCATATATACCATTAAAAAAATACTCAATGAGGAGGATTCCAAGTTGAATGAATAATGAAGTTGCCAGATTACTTCAGCAGAAAAAGAAAGCATAGAAAAGTTACAGAGCAATAAAAAGTACTGACACCTATAACGGCTATGAAATGATCTGTAATAGTGCCACAGAAAAGTTAGGCTGGCAAAGGCAGATTATGAGAAATCGCTGGCAAAGAGAGCAAAGAGTGGGGATAAGGAATTCTTCACATGTATAAATGCAAAGAAGAGAAGGACAAACCAGATCGAACCTTATGTAATGGATGTGGGACAGTATTAGATACCCCAGCTGATGAACTCAACAGTTACTTTGCATTGATATTTACAGAAGAAAAACCCTTTGTATCAATGAGAAATTATGGGAGTGGAGTTCGAAAATATGTAATTAATGATATTGAAAATTCGTGATTATTTAATGAAAAAACTTTTGAGCCTATAGGCGAGTAAGGCTCCTGTGTTTGATAGCACATACCCTATAATTTTAAAGGAGGCGGCAAGTGAGTGCATTGCACCATTTATGAGATCATCACTGGACTCAGGGGAGATTCCAATGGATTGGAAAAGTGCCAACGTATCTCCAATACATAATGGCAGTTTTAAGAGTGTAGTGGAAAATTATCAACTGGTCAGTCTAACTTTAGTAGTAGGGAAAATCATGGGGGCAATGATCAAGTGTAGATTTCAGGATCATTTAGATAGAAATGGAATTCTGAAGGATACACAGCATGCTTTTATAAAGGGAAAATTACAATTAACAAATCTGGTTAGCTATTTTGACAGGATTACTCATGAGCTAGATTTAGGGAATAATTTCGACATTGTTTATTTAAATTTCAGCAAAACATTTGACTCAGTCCCACCTGAGCAGTTACTTTATAAGCTGGAATAGGCTGGAATCACAGGGAAAATCCTTAGATGGATAGCAGGATGGCTTCAGGGCAGGAGGCAGAGGGTTGTGACAAATGATTCCTCAGATTGGGTTAATGTAAGAAGTGAGGTTCCCCAGAGTTCAATACTGGGACCACTGTTGTTTTTGATTTTCTTAAGTAGCATTGATGAAGGGATAGAGGGTGAGGTGTAAATTTGCAGACGATTTAAAGATAGGTAGAGTAATTAATGATTACCGCCAAGCAGAGCCTCTTCAGAGTGACCTAGATAGACTTCAGGGTTGATCAGAAAAGTGCCAGCTCTGCTTTAATCCAGCAAAGTGCAAAGTCTTACACCTCGGGAACGGTAACCCCAAAATAGCTTATACAATTGGTGGAGCTGAACTAAAGTCAGTAGTAGAAGAAAGGGACTTTGGAGTTACGATACAGTCAGACACGAAGTTCTCCAAGCATTGTACCAGGTTGCAAGGAAGGCTGCATTGTGCACAGGTTGCATGGTGTCCTATCGAAGATTTATTGAACATTTGCTAGTAGAGATAAGGACATCATAATCCCATTATATAAGGCTATTGTTAGACCCTTGGAATAATATTTCAAGTACGGAGACCACACCTAAAAAAAGACATTGAGCTTCTTGAAAGGGTCCAAAGACAGGTAACTCGCCTGGTGAGATCAGCAAAAAAGCCTTCCATATGCGGAAAGACTTCAAATATGTGGGTTGCACAGCTTGGAAACTAGGTACCTTAGAGGAGACTTGATTGAGGTGTTTAAGGCTCTGAGAAGTAAAATGAATGAGGATGAAATTTTCACGGTTATAAATGGATTTAGAACTAAGAGCCATAAATTCAAGTTATGGGGGGTTAGTTATACTGGATTGGAGGAAGTTTTATTTTAACCAGGGAGTTATAAATTACTGGAATAAGTTACCTACGTGGGTGGTAGAGGCTGACAGTTTGGGAAAATTCAAAGGTCAGCTGGATAGTTACCTATGGGAGGAGGGAAATGCATAGGTTGTTTATTTACTTTCCTTTTATTATTTATTAATTATTTATTTTATTTAATATTATTATTTTACTTATTTTTGTTGGCTGGTGCAGCATAAGTCTTAGCCTTCCTTGCACTATATGGCCATTACTAATACTATCCCCTCTGAGAGCCTTGTAGATCTCAATCAGGTCCTTTCTGATGTGCCTGGTCACCAAGCTCTATATATTACATAACTGAAGTTTTTCTTCATACAGTTGCATTTTTGCAAATCTCACTATGTGGCTTGCCCATCTTTGGACCCTTTCAAGAAGCTTGATGTCTTTTTTTTTCAGGTGAGGTGTCCATACCTAGACATAGTATTCCAAGTGGAGTCATACGATTGTCTTATACAGTGGAATTATGACTTCCCTGATCTCTACAAGGTACTGTTTGATAAATCATCAATAGGACACCATGGGCTTTCCTGGACACCTGTTTACATTTCTCAGAGAACATCATATTTACCAGTATCACAACTCTCAGATCTCTTTCTTACTCTATTGCTTTTAATTCAACCCCACCAAGTGTATAAGCTATTTTGGCATTTTTATTCCCCAAGTGTAAGACCTTACACTTTTCAGAATTAAAATATACCATATTTCCCCATGTATAAGACGTACCCTTTTTCAAAACATTTGGGGTCTAAAAACTGGGTGCGTCTTATACAGTGGTTGTAGATTTTTTTACTTGCATTTCCTGCTTTTTCACACTTGTCTTTGCGCTCATTGTTTCGAACTTGTTACCGGTATATTAGGTTATGTTTTGCCACGTTCTGCCCAGAAATGGCTCAGAAAAGATTTTCGCACAGTGCTGAATTCAAGTTAAAAGTGATCCAGTTTGCAAAAGTGAATGGAAATCGTGCTGATGAATGTAAGTTTGTTCCTCCTCCAACTGAGAAAACAATCGAGACTGGCTACGGGAAGAAGAAACCCTACTGAAAACACCACAGCAGAAGAAAGCCATGAGAGGCAAGTCAGCAAAATAGCCTGATTTAGAAAGGGAATTAAAGATATGGATTGAAGAGCAAAGAGCAATTGGAATTCCTGTGTCCACAAAGATGGTTCAGCATTAGGCAAGAAGAATTGCTGATGAAAAAGAAGTTACTGATTTCAAAGGAGGACACAATTGGTGCTTCAGGTTCATGAAATGGAATGGACTAAGCATGCGTACATGCACCAGACTTGCCCAAAAGATGCCTGAAAGATATGAGCAGAAAGTCCTTGAATTTCATCGTTTTGTCATTCGATGTCGGAAGACACATCAGTTTGAGTTGGGACAGATTGCAAATATGGACGAAGTCCCCTTTCAATTTGATATCCCAAGTAACAGAACTGTTGATAAGAAGGGGGTAAAAACTGTAACTGTGAAGACAAGTGGACATGAAAAGAGCCATTATACAGTTGTTCTAGCTTGTTGTGCCGACGGAACCAAGTTGCCTCCTATGCTGATTTTCAAACGCAAAACAATGTCAAAAGAAGACATTCCTCGAGGAGTGATTGTCCACGTTCATGACAAGGGTTTGATGGATTAGGATGGTATGAAGATCTGGTTTGAGAAAGTTTGGAGCAGGAGACCAGGTGGGCTCTTACGCAAGTCTGCCCTATTGGTGCTTGATCAGTTCAGGGCACACATAACAAAAAACACAAAGAAGATTGCTGCAGAGCAAAAAACAAAACTTGCCGTCATACCTGGAGGCTTGACATCCCAGCTCCAACCACCTGATGTCAGCATTAACAAACCCTTCAAAGCTGCCATGAGAGACGAATGGAACCAATGGATGAAGTCTTCAGGGGACAATTTGACACCAGCAGAAAGAGTGAAGAAACCAACTATAGGAGAAGTTTGTACCTGGGTGAAAAGATCCTGGGATAATATCAAGATTGAGATCGTTGTCAAGTCATTTAAGAAGTGTGGCATTTCAAATGCCACAGATGGAACTGAGGAAGAGGCAATATATGAAGACAGTGATTCATCATCAGACACAGATGAGGACAAGCTAATAGATGATAGTTTTGACAGTGATGAGGAGTTGTATGAATTTTATAATGAATAAAACTTGAGTTCAATAACTTTATGTAATACATTTTTTTTCAAATTTCGGGCCCCAAAATTAAGGTGCATCTTATACATGGGGAAGTATGGTAGTTGCCACATTTCTGGCCATTCTTGAAGCCTTAAACAGGCTTTTTTTTTTTTTTTTTTTGGTAGTTGTTGGCTCATAGGCTTCTGTGGCCATAATGCACCTCCCAAGGTTTTCGCAGTACTTTGATCCAAGCCCGAGGCGGGAATCGAACCCGCGACCTTTGGGTTGCCAGGCAGGCACTTTACCCACCCGGCTAGCCCGGTCGGCTAAACAGGCTTCAAGAATGGTCAGGTAAGAAGATTATTTTTTGTTTGATGGTATATTTTTGAGGGTATATTATACAGGAATTTTGCTAGCAGGGATAAGGAGGTGATTACTCAAGGCAATGATCAGGCCTGCTCTTACCAGCAAGGCTTAAGCTCTGCAAATTGCAGCATCTAGAGACTAGGCACCTGCGAGGTGATCTAATTGAGGTGTATAAGGCCTTGAATGGTTTGAGCAGGCTCAATGCTAATGGAATTCTTCCACTTGCTCAGCTTACATGCTTGACGGGGCATAAATTCAATTTGAGGAAAGATAGTTGCAGAATATGTGTGGAAATTTGCATTTAGTCAATGGGTGATTGATTGCTGGAACAAACTTCCATCTGTGTGGAAGTTGATAGCTTAAATAAATTCAAGGAGGAACTGGACAAACTTTTGGAGCAATAGATAGATGAAATGGGAAGTGTGTGTGTTTTTTCTGGTGGCTGATGGTGTACAAGCTTGCTTTCTTGCATCATATGCCACCACTAATGCCCAAGGATGGTCATTTTTGCTTTTGACATTATTTAATTCCTAACTCTTAACAAATTTTATTCCCACAATGCCATGGAATACCATTCCTGTACAGTCTGTCCTCGTATAACACGTGTTTGCATTACATGAATTCGATCATACACGATTTATAAATAGGGGAACAATGTCGCATATAACATGAACGTAATTCGCTTATGCACAATTCACCTTTGTGTTTACAAGAAATGGTAGTCGAACGCAGCGGAATCACCACAACTGAACACAACACAACACAGTAGGAATGAAGAGAAGATTCTGAAAATTTGTTTTTATGATTTCGTGGAAGGGGAAACACATTTAACATAATAACGTAAAAATCAACAGAATTTCAGCTACTGTATCGGTATTATTGCAAATGTAATTAGTTCGACTTTTACTACCTGTTTATAACAGACTCCACTAGCAGGAACCACCAATAAACGGAAACTGCAAATTGTTTTTATTGTTTTATGGTAGTGACCTCCAGAAATGTGCTTTAGTAAAACATAAGCATGTAATATGTGAGAATAGTGTGTTTCCGCCTTTACTGCATTGTTTATTCAGTTTGTACACAGGCGTTGCATCGTTTATTCAGTTGCTACTTGTTTGCTGTGCGTTTATGTATATCAAGCTTGCCTCCTCATTTTTGTTCATTTTATAATTGTGCTCTATTCTCAAAAAAATGAGTAAAATACTTGAAAAAAAAGTATGAAAAGGAAGCGTTCTGGTGAAAATACTTCAGAGAGAAAAAGAAAAGCAATATCAATAGAAGAAAAATATGAAATTGTGAAACGCTTGGACCGGAATGAAAGAACATGCGATATTGTGCATGCTACAGGCCTAAATGAGGAAACGCTCAGAACAATTAGAAAGAATGCAGAAAAATTAAAAGCAACTTTCATAGCAGGAACAACACAAAGTGTAACAAAATCAGTTAGATCAAGACACAAAGAACTGGAAGAGATGGAACGTCTTTTATCTGTTTGGATAGAAGATCAAACAAAGAACAGATCAGGAACAAGTTTGCTTACGATAAAAGCAAAGGCATTGGCAATATTTGAAGACCTCAGAAATAAAGCTGAAAACACTCAAGAAGTGCCTTCCTTTACTGCCAGTAGTGGCTGGTTCAACAATTTCAGGAAACGTCACGCTTTCCATAATGTGAAATTATCAGGTGAAGCTGCGAGTGCAGATGAAGCAGCAGCAAAGGCATTTCCGCCGATACTGAAAAAACTAATTGAGGAAGAGGGCTATACACTGGACCAAATTTTCAACTTTGATGAAACCAGACTGTATTGGAAAAAAATGCCATCACGAACATATATCTCAAGAAAGGAAGCACGAGCTTCAGGCTTCAAGGCTGCTAAGGATAGGTTTACCGTTATGTTATGAGCAAATGCAAGTGGTGACTTGAAACTGAAGCCTGTTATTGTTTATCATGCAGCCAATCCATGAGCGTTAAAAGGGATCACAAGGACTACCCTGGGTGTTTACTTTAGGAACAGCAGAAGAGAATGGATGACAGGGCAGATCTTCACTGAACTTCTACTACATGTGTTTGAGGATGTGTTTCAAAGCTACTGCAAAAAGAAAAATTTGGATTTTAAGATTTTAATTATTTTGGACAATGCACCAAGTCACCCTTCAACCCTTGCTGAACTGTCACCAAACATCAAAATCCTGTTTTTACCGCCTAACACAACATCTCTTATCCAGCCACTTGACCAAGAAGTAATTGCTGTTTTTAACACTATTACACAAGCCGGACATTTAAGATGCTGATAGCAGAAACAGAGGGCGAAAATGCACCAACAGTTAAAGACATCTGGAAGCGATTCAACATTAAGAATGCAATTTACATAATTGTGGAGGCTTGGAACGAAGTGACAAAAGAATGCTTACATGGTGTTTGGCGGCCTCCTTTACCAGATTTTATTCGTGATTTTAAGGCTTTGATCCTGTAAATGAGCTTCCTAAATTAAAAGCACATTGTGTTGCCCTCGCAAAGCAGGTTGGCTTTGAGGAATTGGAGGAAGATGATTTAGAAGAGTTGCTTCAGTCTCATGAAGAAGAACTTTCAACTGAACAACTGCAACAACTTGTTGCTGGAGGGAAGGTGGAAGATGAGAAAGACGACGAAGTTGAATGCCTGAACACCACCATAAAACCGCTTTCTACTTCAGAGTTATTTTCAGTTTTAAATTCATTTGAGAAAAGTATGCAATGGCTAGAAGATAACGATTATAATGCAGAAAGAAGCAGAAGAGCACTTCATACAATTCGGTCTGCTTTGGAGCCATATAAGCAGCTGCTTTGTGAAAGGAGGAAGATTGCAAAACAACAGAAACTAGATGTCTTTTTTATGAAAACACCCAAGAAAGAGACAGAAAATGAGCCGCAGCCCTCTAGTTCTGGCGTGACCACATTTCGTCCAAAGTCTTCATCGGCATCTCCTCCACCTCCCAGTTCCAATAATGATGACAACCTGCCGCCACTTTCCCCATAATTACGCTGCTTCAGCCCTTTCCCTCAAGCTGTCTTCATTTACTTTTAAGGTAAGAATCTAAATTTAAATGATTAAATTATTAATTTTACATTTTTCAACTGTAAGTGTTTTATTACGATTATTTATTGTGTTTGGTAATGTTTTGGTTAAAAATGCGTGTCCAATCTTGGGTGGTCAGCACCTAACCCTATATTTTCCATAGGGCTTGTTGTTTATATTGCACGATTTTGCATTGCACGAGGGTTTCTAGGAACACAACTATCGTGTTATACGAGGACCGACTGTACACTGTACTTGATTTCATAAAACAGTTTTCATCTTCCTTCTCAACCAAAAACCTATATACGGTACTGGAGTATTATATGTTTCAACAGTCATTTCTGTTGGGATCATTATAAAAAAAATAAATAAATAATATTAGATACATAATTTGTAAATATAATAATTATTATTGGTAAGTAAGCATAGCTAGATAGCCATATCATTGTGACTTTCCATATGAATTTTCCTTAGAAAAATATCATAACGGTCACATGATTATTATTTAGTTGATTTGTGTATCTTTGCCTTAGGAAATTAAGTTAAAAGGATATTGCCCCTTTATATTATTTTAGTTAATAACAAAAAAATAATAAATAATAATAATTTGTTATTTATATATGATAAAATTTTAAATATTACATGCAGCTTATTAATTTGTTAGTAACCTCTAAATCCAAAATCCTATTAAGGGTATTTAGTTGCATACATCTAAAGCCATCCCTCATCCCTTAAAGTGGTAATATTACCTCATATATCCGACGACCATAGATAAAGATAACTTGTCCTCCCTCCAAAAGTGGAATTTCACAGGTATCTAATAAAATTATACCATATCAAAAAGTACAGTATTAGAGTAAAGAAAATATTTAACATTCTTTAAAAATTAAGAGAAATACACATTTCACTGTGTAAATTATGGTATGCATTTAATGAAGAATTTAGAATAACATAGTCATGTAATTATAGGATAACACAGTCATGTAATTATAGAATAACACAGCAATGTAATTATTACCAGCTGCAACTCCTCCTCTCTGAGGGCCTGCATCGGTAGCTAGATCAATGTTATAATGGAACTATTTACAGGATGATATACACTGAGTTGGCTTTGCATTAGCAACACTTATCTAATACTCCATGGGGCCACCTTTTGCCCATAATACTGCTCATACACATCTTGGCATGAACTCCACAAAGTGTTGCAGGGTGTCCTGTGGTAAAAGTGTAAAGTGTTCATTGTCTAATGGCCCAGGGTTCCCTCCATCTCCATACTGTGTACTCTGTTTGTGAAACACAGAACACTGTGAAGTCAGAGATTTTAAAAAGTGTAAGGTATATGTTTATGTTGTGTAGCGTGATGCTGTGTTGTTCCTCTGACCTTTTAGCCATTAGTGGGACCCCCCCCCCCCCCGTTGCCCACACTTTGCCTTGAGGAGGCAGGTCAGGCATAGAGGAATCACATTAGAAGTAAATACTCTGGCAGGCCCTGCCACTTAACTTCCTAAGATTTCAATGGCAAGGGCTTCAAAAAAAGCATATATTCAGTTAGAGTATGGGTGAAGACTGAAGAAAGGGGGGGAACAGATAGAAGTATGGAGATGATAGGGAAGGCAACCCCAGAAAGGTCAGAGGTGACTGGCCCCACCAGGAGAAAAGGGGGTGGCAGGGAGGGGGAGGAGACAGAAACTCGTCCCTTCTCCCTCTCTACCAGTGGAGGGGGGGTTTAAAGTGAACTGAGTTAGGGCACCTGGTTCAGACTGCCAGGTGACCAAGAATGGCAGCTGACATCTAGTGGCATGCTGGCGGCATTGTCAATTTTCATCTAGAAGATTGTGTTATTGATCACATCCGTGAGAGTCAAGTCCAGTAGTATATGAACCTTTTGTCTTTTATAGGTTGTCTTAATTCGTGGGTTGTCTCTATTCATAGGTTTTGGAACATTTCGGTGGTAGTTCCTGGGCAAGTTGTTCTTCACTTGGTAGTTGTCTTTGGTGGGTGACATCTTTGGAGCATGGATGGTGGTTCAGACGATGGTAATGCTGGTAAAATTTTTCCTGCCTTGTTCCAGTACCACAGGGTCCTGGGGTTCAATTAGTTGAGAGGGTTATCACGTTGCTGCGATTAGTTGTCTTCTCCTTGAGAAAAGCTGCTGTGTGTAGTTGGTGAGAGCTCAAAACTCTTCCTTAGTATCCAGTAGGTGGTTTTCCTTGCCTTTTGGTATATACGTCAGCTTTGTGATGAGCCGGCAGCGGAGGTCATCATAAAGAGGGGCACTCATGCACGAGGTGATCCCAGTCCTCAGTTCCTCCACAGGATCACATTGGGTTCTCTTCTAGGACAAAGGCTGTTAGGTTCGCCTTTATTGCACCATGGCCAGTAAGCAAATACGCAGCATACAGGCCTAGAGAAAACCATGTCGGGGATTTTGGATAGACTCTGCTAATATCTGGGATGAATCTCCTGGTGATGTCCCTCTTGGTTGAATTTGTCCAGTGGTCCTGCCACACCAGCTGCATGTGTGCTTGAAGTCTCCTCCTCTTCTCCATTTTTTGGTTGTTGGTTAGATTCAGCTCGGATCCCAAACAGGTCTGAGACATGCCCTTAGAAAGATGATACAGCATTCCTGTTCTCACCACCTCCAGGTCGAGGGGGAGGGCCCCCACCAGGACCCGGAGAGTGTGAGTACTCACAGTTCAGCAGGCATGAGAGATGGAGAGCAGGACCGTGCACTGAGTGGAATCCAGGATTCATTTGTTTAATTTGTTGGCAACAAGATTAGTGAATGGAACAAAGGGTTGCTCTTACGAGGAAAGGCTTAAATTTTGCAAATTACAGAGTCTGGAGACTAGGCACTGGCGAGGTGATCTGATAGAGGTGTATAAGGCCTTGAATGGTTTGAGCATGCTCAATGCCGATGGGATTCTTCCTCTTGCTCAGAATAATCACCTGAGAGGGCATAAATTCAAATTGAGGAAAGACAGATGTAGGATAGATGTGCAGAAATTTGCCTTTAGCCAGCAGGTAGTTGGTTGGTGGAACAGACTTCCATCACTTGTTGTTGAAGTTGATAGCCTAAACAAATTTAAGGCTCAGCTGGACAGGTATTTCGAACGAACGGAGGGGTGAAATGTGAGTGGTGTTTTTTTTTTTTTGGCTGATGCTGAATAAGCTTGCTTTCTTGCATCATATGCCTCTACTAATGCTAATACTGCAGTCGTAGCCCTGCTAAACCAAACTCCGGCTGCATACGTATTCACAAGAATGAAGATAGCCTTGCAATACACTGAGAGGGTTCACTTGCTGAGGCCCCAGTTCTGATGGGAGACCCTAGCAACCATGGCAGTATAGTTTCTTACTTTGGTTCTGATGTATTTGAGATGAACTTGGAAAGAGAGGTTTCTGTCTAGTACTATTCCAAGATATTTGAGTGGCTCCGACAACTTTACGATCTTGTTTCCAATTTTAATCTGTGGCAGTCTTGTAATACAGAGAGTTCCTTTAAGAAGCAGACAGTTTGTTTTTGATGGTGATATGGTCAGGTAGTGTGTTTTTGCTCAGTCCTGGAGAATTTAGAGCACATGGTTTGCCAAGGTTTCTAGCTGGGTCCTGGAATTTGAAGCCATCATCAGGATGAGGTCATCAACGAAGGCTTGATCATACCTCCCCGAGGTCAAGGCGTAGAAATTCGTCCATCACCAAGTTTCATAAGGTCAGCCCCAGGACTGAGCCCTGGGGGCAGCCACGGTGTATCTGTCTTGTGAGTTTCTGATAAGGAGCATTTACTGTGATCACCCTATTTGAGAGGTAGCTTTTCATAATATTGATTTTCATAATATTGAACAGATTGTCCAGTACATTTGCTTGGCTGAGCATGTGGAGGACACTCGGTCACCATAGGGTGTTGAATGCCCCTGCAAAATCTATTGCAATCATCAGGAAGTATTTTCTGTGTACTTGGTGGGTCTGAGTGAGCAGTGCCTGTAGAGCATCAGCTGTGGAACACCCCAGTCTGAAGCCATACTGGTTTGGTGATACTAAGTTTGCTTTCTCATAGTGGCTTTGGATCCATACATGGAGGAGACGCTCTAGGAGCTTGCTGCATACGGATGGGCCTGTATGAACTTGGTAGATGCGGTGGTTTTGTCGGATTTTTAAGGATCAGTTTCACATTTGAAACTTTCCAGTCATCCAGGAAGGTGCCAGTGTGCAGGCAGAGATTGAATAGGTGCAACAACAGCTCCGGGGCAAGCTCCACAACCTTCTTCATAATCTCAGGCTCAAACAAGTTGTGGCCCCAGACATTTTTCCCCCTTGATAAGAGCTGGGGCAGCTTGGAGTTCTTCCTGTGTGAACTGCAACTCAACTTGTCCAGTCTGATAGGTTTGTAATCATGCTGCTTGGTTGTTCTTGGATTAATGTGCAGATGAAAAATGTTGTTTAAGATATTTGAGACTGAGTCCCTCCAGGTGGTAGTTAGGTTTCCCTGTGTGGTTTCCATAGCAGTTTTCACTTCCCCCCCTGGGGATTTGTTTGTGGCGATTTTGTTCACCACCCCCAGGGATCCAAATTTCCTGTGTAAGAGACAAGTTGCTCCCAGGATTTCTGCTTTGATTTCTTTATTCTTTCCGTATACACATTTCTTGCTGTTAGATATACTTGTTTAAGTTCTTTGACCTCCACATCAGGCCAGGATCTTCTTGCCCTTTGGTACGCTTTCTGTTTGGCTTGTACTTCCTTTCTCATCCTTCAAAGCTCCTCGTTCCACCAGGGCACTGCCCCAGAGAAGGTTTTTTCCTTTTAATTGTAGCACTGCAGACTTGTGTTAATAAGGTGGTGATGGTGATCTCTTTTTGAAGAAGGTTTGGATTTTCAGTTTGCTTGAATTTCTGCTGCTGCTGTCCCACCACTTCCAGCAGGGCACCCCTGAACATCTCCCAGTTTGTTTTTTCTATTGCATATCTATGTTGCATTACTCTGGAAATGGGTTGTCTATTGTGATTTTTCATGATCCTGAATGTAATGGTTCAGTGATCCAAGGTCATCCAATCATCTTGGACCTTCCAGTCACAGATATAGCTGGCTGTGTTTCTTGTAGCCAGAGAAATGTCAGTGGTGGTTTCCCAAAGGGTGCTGCTGAAAGTGGGGAGGTTGTTAGTATTAGTATTTAGTATTAGTAACGGCCGCATGGTGCAAGAAAGCCTATGGCTTATGCTGCACCAGCCAAAAAAGAAATGAAGAAAACAATGATAAAAATAAATAAATAATAATAATTAACAAAAAAAATGAAATTAAACCTATCGTCGTATGCGCTTCCCTGACCCGAAAGTACTATCCAGATGACCTTTGAATTTCCCCAAACTGTCAGCCTCTACCACCCATGTAGGCAACTTATTCCAGTAATTTATAACTCGCTGGCTAAAATAAAACTTCCTGCAGTCCAATCTAAACATTTCCCCCCGTAACTTGAATTTATGTCCCCTAGTTCTAGCATCACTTATAATCTTGAAAATTTCCTCCTCATTCATTTTACTGATGCCTCTCAGAGCCTTAAACACCTCAATCAAATCTCCTCTAAGGTGTCTAGTTTCCAAACTCTGCAACCCACATATTCGAAGTCTTCCTTCATAAGGACGCCCTTTTGCCGATCTCACCAGGCGAGTTACCCGTCTTTGCACCCTTTCAAGAAGCTTGATGTCTTTCTTTAGGTGCGGTCTCCATACTTGAACACAGTATTCCAAGTGTGGTCTAACAAAAGCCTTATATAATGGGATTATCACGTCCCTATCTCTACTTTCAAAAGTTCGGTAGATCATCGATAGGACACCATGGGCCTTCCTTGCGACCTGTTTACAATGCTCAGAGAATTTCATGTCTGACCGTATCGTTACACCCAAGTCCCTTTCCTCCAGTACTGGGTTTAGTCGAACTCCACCAAGTGAATAAGTTATTTTGGGATTACTGTTTCCCAGGTGTAATACCTTACACTTTGTTGGATTAAAGCATAGCTGCCATTTTTCTGACCATTCCTGAAGTCTATCTAGGTCTCTCTGAAGAAGCTCAGCTTGACAGTGATCATTAACCACTCTACCAATTTTAACATCATCTGCAAATTTAGACATCAAGCCCTCTATCCCTTCATCAATGTCGTTAATGAAAATTAAAAACAACAGTGGTGCTAATACTGATCCTTGGGGAACCCCACTTCTTACATCAACCCAATCTGAGGAATAGCCATTTATCACAACCCTCTGCCTCCTGCCCTGAAGCCATCCTTCTATCCATCTAAGGATTTTCCCAGTGATTCAAACCTGTTCCAGCTTATAAAGCAACCGCTCATGTGGGACTGAGTCAAAAGCTTTGCTGAAATCTAAATAAACAATGTTGAAATTATTCCCTAAATCCAGCTTGTGAGTGACCCTTTCGAAATAGCGAACCAGATTTGTTAAACATGATTTTCCCTTTACAAAACCATGCTGAGTATCCTTGAGAATTTCAATTCAATCCAAATGATCCTGAATTCCACCCTTGATCATTGCTTCCATGATTTTCCCTACTACTGAAGTCAGACTGACAGGTCGATAATTTCCAACTTCACTTTTAGAGCCACCCTTATGTATGGGAGATACATTTGCACTTTTCCAATCCAAGGGAATCTCCCCAGAGTCTAGTGATGCTCGCATAATTAGCCTTAATGGTTCAATGCACTCACTTGCCACCTCCCTTAAGATTATAGGGTATATTCCATCAACTCCAGGAGCCTTACTGGCCTGTAGGCTCGAAAGTTTTTTCATTAAATAATCTTGCGAAATTTCAATATCATTAATTACATATTTTTCAACTTCGCTCCCACAATTTCTCATTGCCACAAAAGGTTTTTCATTTGTAAATATCGATGCAAAATAACTGTTGAGTTCATCTGCAACGGCAGCTGGTGTATTTAATACTATCCCCTTTCCCTTACGTAAAGGTCTGATCTGGTTTGTCCTACTCTTCTTGGCATTTATATATGTGAAGAATTCCTTATCCCCCCCCTCTTTGCTCTTTTTTGCTAGTGATTTCTCATAAACTGCCTTTGCCTGTCGAACCTTTTCTGTGGCTCTATTACAGATCATCTTGTAGCTGTTATAGGCTTTGGTACTTTTTATTGCTCTGTAACCTTTCCATGCCACCTTTTTCTGCTCAAGTATTGTGGCAACTTCACTATTCATCCAACTTGGAATCCTCCTCGTGGAGTATTTTTTTAATGGTATATATGCATTCAAGGCATCTGTGATTAATGTTTTAAAAGCGTACCACAGTTCAAATGTATTCATTCTCTGCACGATATCTACCCAGTTAATAGAGGCCATGTAGTACCTTAAGGCATTGTAATTTCCTTTTCTGAAATTAAAACCCATTCCTTTGCCTTTTACTACTGCTACCTCTCTCTTCATCATCCACCATAGAACTCCGTGATCACTTCCTGCTACTGGTTCCTCTACTGTCAGCCCTGTTATGTCATCTGATTCATGGGTGATGATGAGGTCTAGGATATTCTTTTCTCTAGTACTTTCCCTGACATGTTGATACAAATAACAGTCATCTAGTTGATTTAAAAATTTTGTTCCCCACGTTGAGTTTCCTTCCCATTTACTCCAATCAATTAGAGACAAATTGAAATCACCCATAATAAGACATTGACGCTTACTTGCCCATTCCATTTGCATGTAGAGGCTTTTGTCATAATCTTCACAATCACCTGGTCTGTAGATTACTCCTACTCGCATTATACCTTTGATTCCAACTATCTCGCACCATACAGACTCTATACTAGCATGTGAAACGTCTGAATCCGGGAAAGCTATCATCGCACTCAGGCTGCTTCTGATAAGAAGCATTACCCCACCACCCCTTCTATCTACCCTATCCTTCCTAAATACATTACACAAGCCGTACTGAAACTCGTCATCCCCAATTTCCGGGTGGCACCACGTCTCCGTAAGCCCTATTATGTCCGCGTTACTTGTCTTAACCAGCAGTTCGAATTCGCTCATTTTATTGACAACACTTCTAACATTACTATATAAACAATTAAGATTTACTGTTCTTGTATATTTAACAACCCTAACACAACCCTTGAAATTTTTTAGGCTCTCTTCCCTGGCATTAGCTACCCGCTCGTGAAACGTTTCTGCCCCCAGAACATCTAGATAATACGTCCGGTTGGGGTAGCAGATAAGAACTCTTAAGGTATGTGCAAGAGTTACTTTGACCAATATTATCAGATAAACGTGTGTCAGCATTACCTACATCCCCCCTAGCTAGCAGTTTCCCTGAACCTTTAAGGTATCCTCAATAATACTGGCAAAAACCTTTGCACCACCTTTGTTTAAGTGTATCCCGTCTCTACCAAACAAATTCCTTCTACCTACAAGTGTGGGCCATGCTGATAGAAATTTCCCCCCTAAAGCCTTACAGAGTCCTTCAAGTCTTGAGTTAATCCACAAGGCTTTTAACTGTTTGTTTGACTGATTGAGGATTCTGAAGGGGGAGTTACCCAGGTAGTCCTAGTCTTTAGCCATTTGTTGCTCCTCGCTGGTCTGGTGTTGTGCTGTACCACGCCGGGAATCTGAAGTTTATATCTGCCCCGACGATAATTCTCCCTCCTGGGAGGTGTGTTTTGAAGGAATCTTATAGCCCCGATAATATCTTCACCTGGATGGCAGTGAAGGGCAACAACATAAAACTTTCTAGGGCTGTAATAATGTGGGCACATACGGCCCAGGCCGTGCAAAGTTGGGTTATTTTTGTGGCTGTGATGTCAGGGTTTCTTACAACTATTGATGGCCAGGGGATTTCCCCTTCCACCTGGATGACTTTGTAGGTGAAGGGATAGCCCCTGACCTGGTTCTTATGGGCATATGGCCCTTGTAGGATAATTACGTCCACATTGTCCTCGTCTGCCCAAATAATGATTTGGCCAACCACAGCCCAGGCCCATAGTGCGTTAATTTGCATTATTTTTACCTCTTTGAAGTTAAATTTTTTAAGGTGTCTCCCCATAATTGATTCGTTGTTGGTGCTGATCCTTGGCTTTTATATAAGTTGGACATTTTCGGTCTCTGATAGAATGTGCCGAGTCCATTTTGAAACTTTTACAGTTCACACAAATAGGATCTTTGGGGTTTTTTTTTTTTTTTTTTGGTAGTTATTGGCGCATCGGCTTCTGTGGCCATAGTGCACCTCACAAGGTTTTTTGCAGTACTTTGATCCAAGCCCGAGGCGGGATTCGAACCCGCGACCTTTGGGTTGCCAGGCAGGTGCTTTACCCACCCGGCTAGCCCGGTCGGCTTGGGTTTGTTAGGACAGCTGTTAAATTTATGGCCTTTTTCAGAACAATGGCCGCACGTTTGCACTGTCTGGGTACAAGTGTGTGAGGTATGGCCGAATCTGCAACACTTTAGCATTAGCATTAGTAGAGGCATTTGATGCAAGAAAGCAAGCTTATGCAGCATCAGCCAAAAAAAAAACCACTTCCACTTCACCCCTCTGTTCATTTAAAATACCTGTCCAGCTGAGCCTTAAACTTATTTAGGCTATCAACCTCCACTACAAGGGATGGAAGTCTGTTCCACCAACCAACCACCCGCTGGCTAAAGGCAAATTTCCGCACGTCTATCCTACATCTGTCTTTCCTCAATTTGAATTTATGCCCTCTCAGGTGATTATGATTATTCTGAGCTAGAGGAAGAATCCCATCAGCATTGAGCATGCTCAAACCATTCAAGGCTTTATACACCTCTATCAGATCACCTCGCTGGTGCCTAGTCTCCAGACACTGTAATTTGCAAAACTTAAGCCTTTCTTCGTAAGAGCACCCCTTTGTTCCATTCACTAATCTTGTTGCCCTTCTCTGTACTCGTTCCAGCAGTAGCATTTAGGCACAGCCACGTGTTTGCGAAAGCAGTGGCTGCTCCAGTTTATGTATACCCTTGCTTGATTGTTTAGGACCTTCCAGGCAATTGGGTTGAGTTGAATAATCTAGTTTTGGCCTCTTCCTCCTCGTTTTAATTTTTTTGAGTATTTAGGTGTGATTAAGGCATCTGCCTCTAAGTCTGGGAAGTACTCCTGCAAGTGCCTTCAGTATTGTTCCTCAGTGAGTTGCTGTGGGGTCAAGTTGTCACCGAGGTCAAAAGTGATGATAGATGGCCCAGCTTTTTTGGTGCCTCTGCCTTTAAACCCATCATCGTTATTTTTGCATTGGTCTAATTTTGTTAGCTTCTTTTTTTAATTTCCATTTTGATCGCTATGCCTGTATTTCCAGTTTTTCTTATTGTTTTTATTTTCATAGTTTTGAGATCATCTTTCAACTCTGCCATTATTTTAGTCTTGATTTGTTCACTTGTATGTGATTCTTTGGAGTTAATGGGTCTGATATGACTGCCAGATTTGGCTGTTTTATCAGGGCTCTCTTTCTTATATGCTGGGGGTCTGTCGACTGGTCTGTGGTGGTTGCCCTTGGATGGAGGCACCCAGTTTAGAGGTTGGAATGTTCTTATACAGTGCCGGCACAGGAGGGTACTGTAGATGGTTCAGGTTCTGTGGTTAGGCCCAGTTCCCAATCAGGTGAGGACTGGGGGAGCTTAGTGCAGATGTCTAAGGCCTTTTCTAGTATTGCAGATCTCATCTTGATTTTTTCGTTAACAGCTTTTAGCTTCTCATTCTCGATTAGAAGAGCTGTTGTGATTGTTTCTAGGCTTGTCCAAAGTTCCTGGAGAGTTCCCAGTGGCTTTAGTGAATCTTTTGGAGCCTTGGTTGAGGAGTGCCACCAAGTTCCTGTGCAAGACAGATGATCTGATGGAGGGAAGTGGTTTCTCCCTCGTTAAAGGGGGGGCAAAACAGGTGGTGCAGGAATGGCGAGAATACTGGATGGTGGGATCCCAGATGAGACCACTTGGTCCAGAGAAGATGGTAGTTGTGTTGCCAAGGTGCCTGCTGGGACAGGTTGAGGTGGCGGAGCTGATGGAATCTGGTGAGCACCTGAGGAGACTCGCGTCTCAGGAGCAGCAGCCACAGGAGTGTCTGGAGCTGCAGGTAAGGCTACATTTGAGGTGGAGTTTGCCATCGATTCGAGGATGGAGGCAGCTATTGATGATATAGAGATGCTTTGGTCCAAGGTGGAAGCTGAGTGATTATGGTGTATGGAAGGTGATATACAGTTACTATTCGTCTGTGTGGGTTTGTTTGTTTAGTTTTTTAGGAGCATTAGCAACTAAGGCCATATTGCTCCGGGATATGCGGTGGTCATTCTCTGACCTTTCCGTATCCTCCGTATTTGGTGGTGACGGGCTCGAACCCCGGTCTAATCAAGAAGCGTGTGCTAAGCACTGCTGCTCCTTCCCACCTGGCTATGGAGGTGCCGTCTGTGTGGGAAGAGGAGAGCAAGAGGAGCGCAGAGGACTAAATCTGGATCTTCTCTTGGACTTCTTTTTCTTTGAGGAGGCTTTGCCAGGTACTCTAAAAAGCAGAGAATTAAGTCTCCAATTTATCTCTCTCTCTCTCTCTCTCTCTCTCTCAGACGAGCTAAACTTGTCCTGTGAACTTTCAGCATTTTCATTATTTTCAATCATTTTACTCTGTAGGGAGTAAATTTTAAGGTTGGGAAATGAATGGTTCTACTGAATTTGAGTCAAATCTCCAGAAAAGTCTACTGAAGAATTTAAATAATTAACAGAAAAGGAGAGTTCCAACTTTTGTCAGTAGGGGGCACTGAAAGATGGGAAGAAATTTGCATATTGTATTCTTGGGCGACAGAGGACTGCTGATGTCATTCGAGGGTCAGCAGTCAGATGTATCAATGCACAGTAAAAGAAAGTCCCCTTCAAAAGCTGGTATGCAAACAGTATGTTCCAAAATTAATAACTACACATTATTTTATTTATTTTTTGTTAGTTGTTGGTGCATCAGCTTCTGTGGCCATAATGCACCTCCCAAGATTTTTGCACTACTCTGATCTAAGCCCAAGGCAGGATTCGAACCACCAACCTTTGGGTTGCTATTGTTATTGTTATTTTTTGGTTTTTAGGAGCATTAGCAACTAAGGCCATATTGCTCCGGGATATGCGGTGGTCATTCTCTGACCTTTCCGCATCCTCTGTATTTGGTGGTGACAGGCTCGAACCCCGGTCTAATCAAGAAGCGTGTGCTACGCACTGCTGCTCCTTCCCACCTGGCTACGGAGGCACCCTTTGGGTTGCCAGGCAGGCACTTTACCCACCTGGCTAGCCCGGTCGGCCACATATTAATTAACTCAATAAACAATAGATATTAATTACTAATGACATTATAATTAATAAATAAATGTTCCAAATTAAAAGTTCTAGCTTTAGTTGCTGGCTTTGGGAGGACCAATGGCCAATTGCCCTGGAGGTCACGTGACTTGTTATTTCAAACGAATCTCTTTGTTCCCACTGGGGAAGAAGCAATGGCCGAAGAAGACAAGACAAATTATTCATGCCAAAACAATATGTCCCTCAAAATCACAGTAATCAAAACAATTTCACTATAAAATCAGTATCAATTAATGTGAAATTAATTAAGGCACCTCCCAAGATTTTTGCACTACTCTAATCTAAGCCCAAGGCAGGATTCGAACCGCCGACCTTTGGGTTGCCAGGCAGGCACTTTACCCGCCTGGCTAACCCGGTCGGCCACCGACCAGGCTAGCCAGGTGGGTAGACGCCTTAGAAGTTTGGCATAAAATAAACATCAGTTGACTCACCGAACCAAACAAATCCACTTCGACTTGAATTTAATCCAAAATGATAAATTGGCATCACTTTAGAAAACACACTTGGAAGAGAACTAATTAACACAACCAAAAAGCACGTGCCGCTGGTAGACTTTTTCAGTGTCCTGTGGTAGTGCTACCCATGCATTTCATATGTCCAGGGTCCCCAGCAATATTTAAATTTGAGGCCCTTTAATATATGTATATATAAATACAAATACTACATAGGTTTTTATATTTATATTGTGAATAATAGTTCCTTGATAAAATGTAAAATGAGAGGTCAAAATTGTTTTATGTTTTTTGACTTGAAAAATAAAGAAACAATAAAAATAATTTTAATAGAAACTTTTATTTATTGTACAATAAAAGGGTATAAGAATAAAATTTAAATCTTGGCTTATTATTATTATTATTATTAGAAATTTTTATCATTACTTTAGAAAATATTTATACTGAAAATGAGGCCCCTCTTCAGGTGAGGCCCCTGGCCATGGCCGGTTTAGCCATAGCATTAATGCGGCCCTGCAAGTAATGCCTGCACATTGCCAGGTGGATGATCGAATATCCTTTTCCAGTAGGTCCTAAAAATGCCAATTGTATTGAGGTCAGGTGAATTGAGCAGTCATGGAAGGCCAAAGAATTCACTGCAGTGTTCCCGAAACCTGCTGGGCTTTGTGGTATGACACATTATCTTGTTGACAGAAGCCAGAGTTGATGGGATACAGTGTCATCATGAAGGTGAGTACATGGTTGGAAATGGGACTGGTTGGCAACAACAGAAAAGTAAGCATTCCCATCAAGCTGATGACCCAGGGTATGTTATGAAAACAGCCTAAAACCGTAACCGTAACTGCCTTCAGCCTGTCAAACACTAATAGTGCATCCAGGTGCCATGGCCTCGTGTTGCTTTCTCCAAATGCAGATATGCCCATAAGCATGACACAGTTGGAAATGGGGACCAGTCCAGGAGACTGAGTTCCACATGTCAATGGTTCAGTGTTGGTACTGACATGCCCATGCATTGCAGTTCCTTGTGTCTCACAGTGAGTACAGGTATCTGTGATGGCCATTTACTACCATAACCTATATGAGTTAATGTCTGGCATATAGGACATGTTGATAGGCCAATGAGAAGACCCTGCTTTTCCAAGGGCCACACAGCTAAGAGGCCAGATGACCAACACAACACTACACAGACCACACAAAATAACATAAACTATCTGGCCTTTACAGAGTTTGTTCTGTGACTCAAGTTGTGGCCTGACCATTGCCTTATGCAAAGAGATAATCACTTCCTTGTCTCTGCTAGAAAAATTCCTGCATATCATTGGCAAGACCCCATGAGCTGCTCTTGGCAGCCAGTCCGCACATTTCAGAAAACTTTGTATCTGACTGCACAATTACCCCAGGTCTTTTTCATTCTCCACCTCCCTGAGTGTACTACCTCAGAGTTGGTGTGTTTCTCTTGGGTTACTGCTACCCACATGCATTACTTTGCATTTGTCAAACATCACTTGCCACTTCTTGGCCCATCTGCCCAACTTTTCTAGATCCTGTTGCAGCAGCATACTGTCATTACTGCAATTAACAATTGTGCCAACCTTTGAAACATCTGCACACTTGGACATTAAACCTGATAATTCCTTCATCAATATCATTGATAAATATACAAAATAACAATGGATCCAAAACAGAACCCTGGGGGGACTCCACTAATAACATTAGTCCACAACAAGCAGTGTCCATTGATCACCACTCTCTGTCTTCTCCCACTCAACCATCCTTTTATCCATAGCAGCAACTTTCCCTTAATGGCATACTGCTCCAATTTTTCAGCAATCTTTTATGTCCAACAGTATCAAAAGCTTTCCTGAAATCCTAGTATATGATATTAAAATTATTTTTTGCATCCAGTTCCTTTGTGACCACATCATAGTATCCAATAAAATGGTCAGATATGATTTCCTTTAACAAATCCATGTTGTATCTGAACTATAATTGCAGTCTTGTCTAGATCGGTGGTCTCCAAACCTTTTTGATCGCACAACCTTATTTTACTTAAAAGAACTAGTGCGCTCCACCATAATAAAAAATGAAATATATAAGTTTAATTTTTTTTTTTTATAAATCATTTACATGGAAGGCATTATATCTAAAATCACATATAATTTTAAAAGATCACAAATAAAAAAATACATAACAAAATTAAATCAAAATTCAAGCACAAAATTATATGAAATCATTAATGTAACAAGTGTAGTAAATGTAATGTAATACTATTTGTTTTATTTATAAATAATTTACATGGCATGCATTATATCTAAAATAACATATATAAAATTAGCATTAGTTGAGGCATATGATGCAAGAAAGCAAGCTTGTACAGGATCAGCAGCCAAAAAAAAAAAAAAAACCCTTCCCATTTCACCCATCCAGTCACTCCAAATGTTTGTCTAGTTCAGCCTTAAACTTATTTAAGCTATCAACTTCTGCAACAACAGATGGAAGTCTGCTCCAGCAATCAACTACCAGCTGGCAAAAGGCAAACTTCTGCACATCTATTCTACAAATGTCTTTCCTCAATTTGAATCTATGCCCCCTCAGGTTCTTAATCTGAGCAAGTGGAAGTATCCCGTCAGCATTGAGCCTGCTCAAACCATTCAAGGCCTTATATGCCTCGATCAGATCACCTCGCAGGTGCCTAGTCTCCAGATGCTGCACTTGCAGAACTTAAGCCTTTCTTCATAAGCCCACCCCAAACACAATCTAATTCAAAGCAAAAATACAAAACAAAATGAAGCAAAAATACAAAACAAAACGAAATTGAAATTAAAGTACAAAGTAGTACAAATCAAATCAACAGCATTTTTTAGTGGGAACAATGTGCTTGAGTATTTTTCATTATTGCTGTATATCTTGGTTTCATATTTTGGGACACAGCTACCAAAGATCTGGTTCCAAGTTAAGTTTATTTCTAAACATAGTTTTAATAATAGTCATTGCAGAGAAAGTCACCTCACAAAGGTACATTGATCCAAATGAAAGGATTGAATCGCTCGCTCTGCTTACCAAATCACCCCATGGATCATCTGCACACCCCATGAATCATCTCACGCACCCCGCTTTGGAGACCACTGGTCTAGATGATCCTGTATTGCTTTTTTAACCAGTAATTCCATTATTTTCTCCAGAACAGAAGTTAAACTAACAGATCTATAATTACTCATTTCACCTTTGATCCCTCTTTGTGAATTGGGGATACATTTGCACATCTCCAGTCCGTGAGGACTTCCCCTGAATCCAAGGAAGCTCTCATAATTATGGCTAAGGGTCTGCTTACTTCCTTTGCTGCCTCCCTTAATATAACTGGATAGATTCCATCGACCATTTTTTGTTTACTATTCTTTTCTTCTTCTTTGTGCTGCTATTTTCAGTTTCAGCAAAACATTAACAAGTAAGTTTCTCACAAGACATCTACTACTAATACAGAAACTGGATACTCTGCTTTATTTTTAATTATTATATAACATGGTTTCCTGTTTAAGAAAATAATAACACAGTTTTTCTGCCTTTACTGCATGGCAACACTATTGTCCCCTCCATTAACAATGACAGAGCTTTGGCTTATGACTCACTTTAGAAACAAGTACTTTTATCAACAGTTCAACTATAAGTTAAAGTTAGTGATATCATTTTTAATCTAATAATATCACCAAGAAAGTGAATTTATTATTCATTAAAAACTCAAAGGATTTGTTGTGGCTGGTTTCAGAGCTATTTGACTCTATTGCCAAACAACATGTCTCCCAAATTAGAAATCTAGTGTTGAATGGTAAATAAATGTGCAGAATCTAAACACGCTGCCAAGGTGTAGAAGAGAAACTTAAAAAATTGTAGAAGATAAACTTAAAAAGGTGTAGAAGATAAAACAGTGTGGAAAGATAAATTTAAAATTTAAAACTTTTACTATTTGCATAATATACTCCTATTACTGAGCTGCACTGGCTCAACACAGCCAATTAGTAAAGAAGTGGAATACTATTGAAATAATTTGAGAAAATCATACTTTTCATTAAGTTTGTAAAGAAGAATGAATAACTGCAAATAATTAGTGAAGAGCAGTGCTTTTTTTGTAAAAAACATAGGTGCTGGTACTCATTCTTTGCTATCAGGAAAAATTTAAAATTAAAAGGATATGAAAAGTACTCTGAAATTTTTTTTTTCCTGATATTGTTACTTTAGCAGTAATGTTTTCAGAATAAGAACAACAAATTAAGTGTATTAACACACAGTTTACTAAGCATAAATTTATTATTCAAGTTCTCGCATTGTTCAGACAATGGTTTCTTGATTTATTTTTAATATAGTTCACGTTCAAAAATATTTGCTCGCAGAAATACGTCAAACCAAAAACTGGGAGAAATCAAACGCAAATATTTTCAAATTTATATATGGGTCCGGTAAGCTACTCCACGCATCGCACACAATTTGTTCTGCATTTTAAAGTCATCTATTGCCGTCCATTTGTGTAGAATTGCAAGGGTAGCCTTTTGCCTCTCCAAATTCTCAATTTCAGTTTTAAGGCATATTTTAGTCTTGCACTCCATATGTCCTTGATTTTTAAGTCCTCTAACTCCATTTCAAATTATGTTTCATGTTTGTTTGTTTCGGTTTTTTTTTTTTGGAGCATTAGCAACTAAGGCCATATTGCTCCAGGATATGTGGCGGTCATTCCCTGAACTTTCCACATCCTCCGTATTTGGTGATGACGGGCTGGAACCCCGGTTTAATCAAGAGGCGTGTGCTATGCACTGCTGCTCCTTCCCACCTGGCTACGGAGGAGCCTATGTTTCATGTGAGCTGTAAAGTTAAAGAGCTGCATGCAGCTCGCAAGCCACAGGTTGCTGACCCCTGTTATATGCCGACTTCTTTTCTTCCTCTTTGTGTGTCAGTTGCTGAATGACATATCCAAAGAAGCCACGAATCGACATATTTTTCTGGATCGAAGTGGGTCAGCAGTGGGCCTACAATTTTAAGAAACAGTAGTGAAGAAACTCTTTTTGTTATGAACGAAGTGCTGGTTGGGCTAGCGATCAGATTCATTTGTGAAACTGATTTGTGAATCCTCGTTCACATTCACTTGATGAAATTGGTATCGTACTCAGAGCATTCATCAAATGCTTCAATTCTTCTGAAACCTTCTTATCAATTAGGTATGCCTGAATTGCATCTCTTTCATTTAACTGTAACCTAATTTACAATTTTCTAACTTCATTTTCACCAAATGCCAACAATTCATGTTTAGTAGGATTAATACCTTCATTGTCCTCGTTTTCTTTCTCTCGTCATCGGTATTGTCACTAATTCTTAAATTTTAATTTTTTCTTTTCTTTTACTCGAAACTGTCCATAATGTCAGTGTCATTCGGATATTGAGGTACTGGAAATTTACGGAAAATGTGGATAACGCACTTCCGCGAAACAACAGATGATTATTTGTCGGGGTAAAAGAAGATCACTTTTTTAATTCTCAAATGGGGTGCTTACGGTTGATTCACAAAGGTGTCCAACCTACGGCCCATGAGGAAAGTGAACTAAAACATTTTAAATTTTGTTAATTATCAAAAAAATTTTCTCATTAAATGTTTTGTTCAGTAAATGTAATTGTGTATTGTACTTAATAAAATTTTCGAATATTTTCAATTTTACTTTTACATGCAACAAGATATGGAAAATGTAACACACTAAAGAAATCTAACTTTGAATTTTTTTGAATATGGCCCCTGTACGGGAAAAGGTTGGACACCACTGCAGTAGAAGGTGGGCCAGAGCCCACTGGGAATACACTTTGATCTGCTCACTCTTGACTAGTGCAACTCCTCCGTATGTGGGACTTGTGGTCGGATAGGTTTTACCAGGTACCACTAAGTTGTAGAATACATTAGCTCTCTTAATTCTCGCAGCAGCACTAATTGCCTAAAATGCCTGCAGGCCAGAAATGTGAACAGTGCGTACCGAGTTAATTCTCTCCTAATCCGTTTGCTATATGAAAATTTTCTTCGCTCAACGGAAACTTTAAATGTAACTTCCAAGGGGAATTCAAAATAATTGGCTATAAGAGGACTTCATTAAACAGAGGTCCAACTAAATAATTTAGAATTATAAAAATGATTATACAGTTTTATATAGAAAATATCTTAAAAAATAGACAGTAAAAAATGCAAATTTAGTTAAATAATTTTAAGCTTATTTGAATAGTAGGTAAACACGTGAAAAAAAATTACGGAATATTACAAATTTCGAAGTGCACTGCATCCAAATGTCACACACCACTGTTAATAAAGGTGCCGGTACGCTGTACCGTTGCATACCATCCCAAAAAAAGCACTTGTAAAGAGTAACAAAATAATTAGCAAACAAATAACTGCATTATTCTTTACTAATTGGTTGCATTTGGGGCAATTTAATTCAGTAATAGGGATTGTGTTATACAAATAATGAATATTACATTTTTCAATTGGAAGTTTTTCTTCCATATACTGCTTAGCTGCTTATTGAGATTCAATACACTATTCATTGCTGGATACAAGGTCACTAACTGAGGCTACCTATCTGATGATGGAGAAAAATATCACTAAAACTGGTCACAATGGTGCTTTTGGATGTTAGTGAATAAAAGGTTTGCCTTATCCTGAAAAAGGTCTCTGAGGTTGGGCAAATTCATATTTTAGTAATAAATAGACTGATACACCAACCATGAAAATATAAGTATTTTACTGTAACTAAAATATTTACAAATTAAAATAAATATTTACAAAAACTGCTATTATATTAAATTAAATTATGTACATTGTAAAAAAAACAAAAAAAAAAACATTAAAACTGTGATGAAATCCTTGCGATAAAATACACTAAAATAAATCGGATTAAAAGTGATAAAAACGATAAAAATCTGGAGCTTTCGGAAGCATCAGCTTTCTTCCTCAGCAGTAACAAAACTTCCTGCAGCACGTCCTTATATGTTTTTTTTTTTTTTTACAATGTACATAATTTAATTTAATATAATAGCAGTTTTTGTAAATATTTATTTTATTTTATTTTAATTTGTAAATATTTTAGTTACAGTAAAATACTTATATTTTCATGGTTGGTGTATCAGTCTATTTATTGCTAAAATAAGGTTTGCCTTCTTGGTGATGTTAATTTGATTAAAAACAATATTAGCAACTTTAGGTTTACTCATAGATAAATGCAGCTGTTTCTAAACTAAGCATAAGCCCAAGCTATTCCATTATCACTAGAGGGACAATACTGCCCCAAGGCAGTAAAGAGAGAAAAACATAGCACAGTGTAGCATTAGTTTCTCACACTATTTCAATACCTGCATTGAAATAATACCCTGCTTTTTTGATAAATGGTGTCTTGTTCTGATTATTATTATTATTTATCTATATTTTATTATTTTCAAAACATATTAATAAGTGAGCAGTGCATGTAGGCTTCCAGGACAGCTCATGAGGTTTTGTCAATGATATACAGGAATTTTGCTAGCAGGGATAAGGAGGTCATTATCTCCCATTGTATAAGGCAATGATTATATTGCATCTTGAATGCTGCATACAGGTCTGGAGACCTCATTTTAGGACCACAATTTAAAAAGGGGAATCAAAAGGTGGCATAAGAAATTATATCAGTTAGCGTAACTTCTGTTCCAGGAAAAATAATGGAGTCTCTGGTTAAGAAGTAATGCAGGACAATCTAAACAGTTATATTTTGCACAATGTGCATTTGATAAGGGGTGATCTTGTCTGACCAGTCTGATTAGATACTATGGTGCAGTAACAAAGGAACTGGATGCAAAAACATCACCAAACAGTTCAGCTAATTATTGACTTACGTAATACTCGACTTCCGTAAATTCGACTTTATCCATTGCACTGGAATTAGGTTTCGCTGCTTCAACAGTGAATGCTATTTTAAAGGACAGTGTGCGTGTAAACGATCATGTTAAAGGATCAACACATTTAAGAATTGATCACAAAACAGCATTAGGCGCTATATCAAAGATGGAAAGGCTATTAATAATATGGATGGAAAATGAGATTCAGAAGCGAGTGCACATGAGTCTAATGACCATTCAAGCAAAAGAAAGAAGTATTTATGAAGATATTAAGGATAAGTGAACCCCAAGCCAAGTTTGTGGCAAGCAACAGGTGGTTTAATAGGTTCAAGCTGGTTTCCACAACGTTAAAGTATGCAGTGAAGTCACCAGTGCCGACTCTGCAGCAGCAGAAAAATTTTGTGATGTGTTGGAAAAAACCCCCTTCTAAATTTCCAGAGCCCTCAACCTCTGCAGTGGTGTACTTATCAGCTGGAAACATTGATTCTGGCAACGATGCTCAAAAGGTAAAACTTGCTGACATTATGCCTGTCCCCTCCTTTTTTTTGTAATTTTATCATTTTGAAATTTTTGTAATTGTACACTTTTTTAATTTTTCCTACACATGAAATAAAAAAAATTGAATAAATAATTCTGTTTACATGTTCATTGAACATTTCTTTTTTGCTTCAATCAAATTCAGCAAGCATAGTTGTGAGTGCTGCATAAGCCTTTAGGGAAATTCTGACACATAAAATGACTTACGCAGAGTTCTGCAAAATGCAACCCTTATATAAGTTAGGGAGCACCTGTACTTGGATTTCAGAAAGCTTTCGATACTGTTGCACATAAAAGAATGCTTTACAAACTGGAGGAATGTGGTATTTAGGTCACGTTACTGCCATGGATAAAGGGATGGTTGAGTGGTTATTAATAGACAGTGTTTTTTTTTTTATTATTATTTTTTTTTTTAATTAGTAGAGTTCCCCAGGATTCAATGCTGGGCCCACTGTTGTTTTCAATATTTATTAATGATATTGATGAAGGTATATCAGGCTTAATGTTTTAATTTGCAGATGATACAAAGGCTAGCATGGTGATTAATGACAGTAATCAGGGCAAGCTGCTGCAACAAGATCTAAAAAAACTAGGCAGATGGGCTGAGAAATGGCAGTTGAAGTTTAACATGACAAATGCAAGGTACTACATATGGGTAGCAGTAATTGCAGATTAACATACCAAATGTGTGGTATTACACTCAGGATAGTGGAAAATGAAAAATACCTGGGAGTAACTGCAATCAGATATGAAGTTCTTTGAGCAGACAGGCTACCAGGACAATTCACGAGATTTTGTCAATGATATATACAGGAAATTTGCTAACAGGGAAAAAATATGTGTTTATCCTCTTGTGCAAGGGTTAAGCTGCAACTTGAGTACTGCATACAGGCCTGGACTCATTTAGGAAGGATATAGATCTGCTGGAATGGGTGCAGAGAAGGGCATCAAGATTGGTGAAGGGAAAAAAAGAGTGGTCTTACAAAAAAAAAAAAAAAAAAAAAGGCTTCAGTTCTATAAATTGCAGCATCTGAAGATGGCATATGTGAGGTGATCTGACTGAGATGTTTAAGGCTTTGATTGGATTGAGCAAGATCAGTGCTGATAGCATTCTTCCTCTTGCTCAGGGTGCCTCCATAGCCAGGTGGGCAGGAGCAGCAGTGCGTAGCACACGCTTCTTGATTAGACCGGGGTTCGAGCCCGTCACCACCAAATACGGAGAATGCGGAAAGGTCGGGCAATGACCACCGCATATTCCCGGAGCAATATGGCCTTAGTTGCTAATGCTCCTAAAAACCAAAATAACAACAACATCCTCTTGCTCAGGCTATACACACAAGGTGGGCATAAATTCAAATTCAGGAAAGATGGTTGCAGGATAGATATGAAGGTTTACCTTCAGCCCGCAGGTATTGATTATTGGAACAAACTTCCATCTATTGTTACGGAAGTGGGTAGTTTGAATAAATTCAAGAACTAGATAAATTATTGAAAGAGATTGACAGGTGATGTGGGAGAGGGTTTTTTTTCTTTTTCTTTTGACCGATGCTTTATAAGCTTGCTTTCTTGCATCATATGCCACTACTACCACTAATAATAATATGCTCCTTCATTCAACATGGTTGTTGTTGTTGTTGTTATTTGGTTTTTTAGGAGCATTAGCAACTAAGGCCATATTGCTCCGGAGATATGCGGTGGTCATTCCCTGACCTTTCTGCATCCTCCGTACTTGGTGGTTCGAATCCCGGTCTAATCAAGAAGAGTGTGCTACGCACTGCTGCTCCTGCCCACCTGGCTATGGAGGTGCCAATTCAACATGGAGTCATCAAAGAGTAAAGTGAACTGTGATAAATGTTGTATCATATAGCCTAATGCTCAAAAAACCAAATGAGATAGAAATTCTGTTTTTCAAGGCAATTAACATGTCATTGTGTCAACAAGTCATTGTACATGTCAGGCACCACCATTTTGTATGTAGATGTGAGAAAACTGGGTTGTTATTTGTATCAATCACATTAGTATTATTAATGGAAGGGAGCAAACTTATACAGAATTAGCCAAAAAAAAAAAAATTCCACTAACACCTGTACATCCCCTCTAATGATTTTTCTAGTTCTTCCTTAAATTTATTCAAACTGCCTACTTCCACAACACAAGATGGACATTTGTTGCAACAATCAACTACCTACAAGCTGAAACCAAATTTACTTTTAATCTCTTTGTGACTGCCTTGCAACAGAAGTAACTGCATTTTGCTTTTGTGCTGTTAAATCCATATAACACAATGGAATGGATTGGTGTATTTTCACATGGGAAGATAGAGACTTGGAAAAATAGAATGAATTTAACATATGATCTGAATTTCTGAAGTGATTGAAATTTTCAAAAATACATAAGGAAAAGTTGTTCCAGAGAAGAGGAACAAAATAAATGAAGAGAAGTTAATTCAACAATTTTGCAGTTTTACAGCACAAAGACGTTGCTACTACAATTCCTAATAGATTTCAAAGAAAATTAAAATTTTAAATAGGAAGTGGAGTAACTCAATAAGAAAGGGATCAATGATTTCTTTATATTTGGTTTCTTTCATATATAAGCAATTTTGAGAGAAATTTTAGGGAACAGCTCATCAGATCTGAAATGGTATCCGGGGGAGAGAGGTTTTGAATTTGGAATTTTTATAAATTTAGCAATTATTCAGAATAGATGTATTGGCAGGAGTGTAGAACACTTGTACAACAGATCTGCTCTGATCCTCCTCTTACAAGTATATATTCTTTATTTTAAGATGTTATTTCTGAACATTTCACATATGTTATTCAGCTTTTCTATAGATATTTTCATGAGCATTGTTCTTCCAAATTGGCACCTATAGTTCCTTCATTTTCTTCAAAATCTACCAGAATGTGTGTAGCAGTGAGTTAGTATTCTTTTATTTTTAAAAAGCTAATTAAAATATTGATATTAAAAGTTTTTGTTCATTTTTCAAAATAAAGTTTATCAAAGAATAAAGAATGTGGAATGCTACAATTAGTAAAGCTAATTGCCAAAAACTGTAAAGATGAATGTCCGTGGTAGGGTAGGAGGCAGAGGGTTGTGATAAATGTTTATTCCTCAGATTGGGTTGATGTAAGAAGTGGGGTTCCCCACCGTTGTTTTTGATTTTCATAAATGACATTGATGAAGGGATAGATGGGGTGATGTCTAAATTTGCAGATGATATAAAGATTGGCAGAGTAGTTAATGATCACCGTCAAGCAGAGCTTCTTCAGAGTGTCCTAGACAGACTTCAAGGTTGGTCAGAAAAATGGCAGTTATGCTTTAATCCAACAAAGTGTAAGGTATTACACCTGGGAAACAGTAACCTTAAAATAACTTATACACTTGGTGGAGTTGAACTAAAGCTGATAGTGGGGGAAAGGGACTTGGATGTTACGATACAGTCAGACATGAAGTTCTCCGAGCATTGTAGACAGGTTGCAAGGAAGGCCCATGGTGTCCTTTCGATGATTTATTGAACAATTGCTAGTGGAAATAAGGATGTCATAATACCATTATACAAGGTTACTGTTAGACCATGCTTGGAATACTGTGTTCAAGTATGGAGACCACATTTAATCGAAGTTTAAGGCTCCGAGAGGCATAAGCGAAATGAATGAGGATGAAAATTTTCCCAGTTATAAATGAATCTAGAACAAGGGGCCCTAATTTCAAGTTACGGGGGGGAAGATGTTTAGACTGGATTGCAAGAAGTTTTATTTTAGCCAGTGAGTTATAAATTATTGGAATAAGTTACCTATGTGGGCAGTGTTCTCCCCAGAAAATTTTGCCAGTCGGGTGGCATTATGAAATAGCTGAGCGGGAAGGGTAATACTTTGCAATATTATAAAAGTTTCTGTTATTTATGAATGTGATTTAAGTGATCCAGAGCAAAAATTAATTGAAAAATTTAACATTATATGCTCCTGTCACATTGAACTCAATCGCATAGTATGTTCAAATTATTAATCGAGATCAGTGAGCAGTACCATACAGTACCATGAGAATCACTTAAATTTTACCTGAGCGGTCAGTTAAATTCACCGGGCGGTGCGCCCATTCAATAGGTCCCGGGGAGAACACCGATGGGGGGTAGAGGCTGACAGTTTGGAGAAATTCAAAGATTAGCTGGATAATTACCTATGGAAGGAGGGAAACACATAGGTTGTCTATTTTCTTTTCTCTTATTAATTATATTATTCTTATTTTATTATTTTTTTTATTATTATTATTTTTTGTTATTTTTTTGTTATTTTATTTTATTATTATTATTATTTTATTATTTTTGGCAGGCAGCATAAGCCATAGGCTTCCTTGCACTGTGTGGCCATTGCTAATACTAATACTAAATCATTGATGTATAAAAGTAAAAAAAAAAAAAAAAAAAAAAAAAAGAGTATGAAAGAAATAAGCCTTTTTGTAAACAGTTAGTTTAAAAATCAGAAGATAAATCAGAAGAAAGGTCAGAAAATAAATCAGATCTGTCGTCATATACAACTGAGTATTAAATGAAAAAAGGAAACACTAAAGTACAAAAAAAAAAAAAAAAAAATCATAAATGGAAGCTCACAAAGACATCTCTGTGCTATAGCCCAAAAAGCTTTGAAATACTAAAAGCAACTACATGAGATACAAATTTGATTATATTAAATGATATTAAATTTAGTTTTGTAAAATAATTTTATTTTTTTTTGAAAGAAAGTAAAAATAAACAATTTAATTATTTTAAATAAAGTTACACTAAATGAAACAAATAATTTATTTAGTTTAAAATGAAACTAAAAATAATTTAGTTTCATTTTAATTTCAGCCAAAACACATCATGAGTATTTTATTGAAAACAATTATTTTTAAACTATGGTAAAATCATACTTGGTACACAAGGAGAAGATGCAGGTGGTCCTTCCCATTCACCATCAATACATGTTAAAGAAGGAACTACAAGTGTATAACCAGCATTGCAAGAAATCCTTTTCTCTTTGTTAGGTTGAGTTGGTGAAAAATCCTCTTTAACTCCATCCTTATGTGGCAGACTTGAAAGATAACACTGTTCTGCAATATTCATATATATTACTCATCTTCAAATCACAAATTGAAGTATCAGTACAGTCAAAGCTCTTTATAGCAACCCTCGTTTTAATGTCCCTACATATTATAACATCCTATGTGAAATTGAGAATTTTTTTTCAAATGAGAAATTGGCCAGAACCAGTTGGTCCCAGCCAATTTCTCATCAGCCTAATGTTATTTTACATTCAGTATAACAAAACTGAAAATAAAGGGATTTCTCTATAAAAACCATAAATTTCTACCCCTCAATCTGAATTTTTACTTTTTTATTACAATATTCATGTTGAACCCTTCAAATATATTGAAGTATTGATGAACTTGCAATCTGACCGTGAGAAATCATTTGTTAAGATTTCCCATGCTCTTTTCTCACAGTACAGTAATGAAATGAACATCAGCTAGAAGTTAATTTCATTAGTTAGAGTATATGTTTATTGGTATGGCTCCAAGAAAGTGGATAGCTTTGCCAATCACAGATAAAATTATGATTTTGAAAGCTGTAGATAATGGTGTGCGTTCTAAGGCCAACATCACCAAACAGTTCAGCATTCCTAAGAGTACTCTGTTCACTATTTTGAAAGATCAGAAAAAGATTGAAAGTTTAGAGAAATCTGCTGCACCAGGTAGGATTCGAGCATGAAAGGCGAAGTATCTGGATCTTGAAAAGGTACTTTTGGAATGGCTAATCCAAAATGCATGCAAAAATCATTCCTGTAGATGGCAATCTTTTAAAAGCTAAGGCTGAATCATGTGTGCATTGAATGAATATTGAAGAATTTAAAAGTTCAGATGGATGGTTCCAGACCATTTAAGACTCATCCTGGTCCATCTTTCAAAAACGTGTGGAGAAAGTGCAACCGTGGACATTGACGCTACAAAGGAATGGAAGGAAAATCATTTAAATAATGGTTTGCTGACATATGACCACAATGACATCTTCAATACTGATGAAACTGGACTCATTTTTAAATTGCTACCAGATAAAACACTTACATTTAAAGGCAAGAAATGTAGTGGTGGAAAAAATGTCAAACAGATTACCGTTCTCCCAGCAGCAAACATATCTGGCACAGAGAAGATTCCTCTTTTAATCATTAGGAAAGCCCAGAAGCCTCAATGCTTTAAAGGTTGGAAGACATTACGTTACCTACTATGTATCAAGAAAACCAAAAGGCATGGATGACTTTACAAATTCACGAAGAATGGATCAGAGACTTATATTGCAGAATGAGTGAAAGAAAAAAAAAATTTTTGCTCTTTGTGGATAACTGCGCCCCTTATTGTCAAGTAAACAACCTAAGTGCAATCACTGTCATGTACCTGCCACCAAATATGATGTCAGTTCTTTAGCCATTGTCTTGAAAGAAAAATTCAGAGTGAAATCAACATCCTACAGAGAATGTATTTATGCATTTCAGCACGGCATGAAGTTGATGAAAATGTGATTGCCAACTGCTTCAAACATTCTGGATTTACCAACTTGAATGATTCAATGTGTGAAGCTTCACATGCTTCTTCCTCTATTAATTGTAAAGAACAGTCTGATAATAAAGAAGAAATATTTGACCATGTGCACCATCACCTAAACTTACAGGCAACTTAAGCTTCAAAAGTTACACAGAAGTGGATACAGAGATTGAATGTTTCAGGATATGCATGAATGAAAAGGAAATCACTGCAGACTTTATGGAATCTTCTAAAATTTGTAATGATGAAGATGAGGAACCTACTGTTGTTGAACAAGAAGTTTCAGTGAAAGATGCTCATCAAGGATTAGAACTTGTATGTTGATTTTTTCAAGTGTGGCCCTAAAGGGAAGGGTTATTGCTTTTGTAAAGACGACTGGGATGGTCTTAGACAGTATTTAAATTCTATACAGTGGGACCAACTAATGATGTTACCAACAGCAAATTCAAAATGGGAAGCATTCAAAGAACTTATCTTGGAAGCTACTAGGCTTTACATACCAACTAAGAAATATTGTTCAAGGTTTAGGGGGCGCCTCCGTAGCCAAGTGGGAAGGAGCAGCAGTGCGTAGCACCCGCTTCTTGATTAGACCGGGGTTCGAGCCCGTCAGCACCAAATACGGAGAATGCGGAAAGGTCAGGGAATGACCACTGCATATCCCGGAGCATTACAGCCTTAGTTGCTAATGCTCCTAAAAACCAAATAACAACGTCAAGGTTTAGGCCTAAATGGATGTCAGATGAACTAATGAGACATATGTTGTTTGTTATTTAGTTTTTAGGAGCATTAGCAACTAAGGCCATATTGCTCCGGAATATGCGGTGGTCATTCTTTGACCTTTCCGCATCCTCTGTATTTGGTGGTGATGGGCTCGAACCGCGGTCTAATCAAGAAGCGTGTGCTACGCACTGCTGCTCCTTCCCACCTGGCTACGGAGGCGCCAATGATGTGAGACATATGGCAGAGAAGAAAAATGCATAGGATACATATATTAACATGTGACACAGAAGCCTATGATAGATATAAGTTGATCTGTAACCAAGTTACAAAGGAGGTTAGGCAGGTGAAGGCAGATTACGAGAAATCTTTGACAAAGGATGCAAAGAAAAACAGCAAAGAGTTCTTTACTTATATAAACTCTAGAAGGAAGGGGATGAATCAGATTGGTCCACTCGATATCGATGGTTCAACTGTTGATGATCCAGCTCAGGTAGCTAACAAACTAAATGAATATTTTGCATCGACATTCACAAATGAGGAGTTATTCAGGGAGGAGAATGCCAGAGGTGTATTCAACTCTGGCAGTAAACTAGATAATCTTGTAATAACTGAGAGTAAAGTGGAGGAGAAATTGTTGAAGATAAACACAAGAAAGGCACCTGGGGTGGATGGGATCTATCCAGTGATATTAAAGGAGGCAGCAAAGGAAGTAAGCAAACCCTTAGCCATAAATATGAGAGCTTCTTTGGATTCAGGGGAAGTACCCATAGACTGGAGATGTGCAAATGTAACCCCAATTCACAAAGGAGGATCAAAGGCTGACACAAGTAATTATAGACCTGTAAGTTTAACTTCCGTTCCAGGAAAATTAATGGAGGCACTGGTTAAAGAAGCACTGCAGGATCATCTAGACAAGACTTCAGTTATAGCTCGGACACAGCATGGTTTTGTTAAGGGAAAGTCTTGCCTGACCAATTTGATTGGATACTATGATGCAGTCACAAAAGAACTGGATGCAGGGAATAACTTTGATATTATATACTTGGATCTTAGAAAGGCTTTTGATACTGTTGCACATGGAAGACTGCTGCACAAATTGGAGCAGTGGCATTGGAGGCAAATTGCTGCTGTGGATAAAGGGGGTGGTTGAGGGGGAGAAGACAGAGAGTGGTAATCAATGGACACTACTCATCGTGGACTAATGTTATTAGTGGAGTCCCTCAGGGTTCAGTGTTGGATCCATTATTGTTTTCTATTTGTAAAATAATAAGAGGAGTTTACCTCAATATTGTATGTAGAACACTTCCGTATGATACTCTCCAGAAATTAAAACGAAAAAATCGAAAACTTACATTAGAATAAAAAATAAATAATTAAAAACCAATTCAAATCAATTTAACACAATTTAATGAAATTAAAAATTAAAAAGAATCTAACGAAAATATTCAAAACGATTTTCCTTCCTTTATACTTTCGTTAGATTCTTTTTAGAGGAAGGAAAATCGTTATGAATATTTTCGTTAGATTCTTTTTAATTTTTAATTGCATTAAATTGTGTTAAATTGATTTAAATTGGTTTTTAATTATTTATTTTTTATTCTAATGTAAGTTTTCGATTTTTTCGTTTTAATTTCTGGAGAGTATCATACGGAAGTGTTCTACGTACTATACTGAGGTAAACTCCTCTTATTATTTTACAAATATTAATATCAACGTAGAATGTATTGAGTATTACAGCTCTGATTCATACTATCTAATTATTGTTTTCTGTATTTATAAATAATATTGATGATGGTATATCAAGCTTGATGTCCAAGTTTGCAGACAATACAAAGGTTAGCAGGGTTGTTAAGGACACTACTGATGCTATGCTGCTGCTGCAACAGGATCTGGAAAGGTTGAGCAGATGGGCTGAGAGGTGGCAAATGAAGTTTAACATTGACAGATGTAAAGTACTCCATATGGGAAACAGCAACCCCAGAGCAATGTATCAACTCTGTGGTACTACACTGACAGTAGTAGAGAATGAAAAAGGACCTGGGGTAATTGTGCAGGCAGATATGAGGTTCCCTGAGCACTGCAGACGGGCTGCAAGAGTAGCTCATGGTGTCTTGCCAATGATATACAGGAATTTTTCTAGCAGGGATAAGGAGATTATTCCCTTGTATAAGGCAATGGTCAGGCCACACCTTGAGTACTGTATACAGGTCTGGAGGCCTCATTTCAAGAAGGCTGTGAAGCTGCTGGAATGAGTACCGAGAAGGGCAGAAGATTAGTGAATGGAACAAAGGGTTGCTCTTACGAAGAAAGGCTTAAGTTCTGCAAATTACAGTATCTGAAGACTAGGCACCTGCGAGGTGATCTGATTGAGGTGTATAAAGCCTTGAATGGTTTGAGCATGCTCAATGCTGATGGGATTCTTCCTCTTGCTCAGAATAATCACCTGAGAGGGCATAAATTCAAATTGAGGAAAGACAGATGTAGGATAGATGTGCGGAAATTTTCCTTTAGCCAATGGGTAGTTGGTTGGTGGAACAGACTTCCATCCCTTGTTGTGGAAGTTGATAGCCTAAATAAATTTAAGGCTCAGCTGGACAGGTATTTCATACGAACGGAGGGGTGAAGTGGAAGTGTTTTTTTTTTTTTTTTTTTTTTTTTGTTTGGCTGATTTTGCATAAGCTTGCTTTCTTGCATCATATGCCTATGATAATGCTAATTACAAAAGTGAAATAACAGCTATCACACACCTTTATAATTCTCGTTTAAAACATACTATACCATTGAAACAGCATGTTTTGACAGATTATTTTAAAGTATGAAACAATTCTCTTGTTAGTTCTTGATAGGTATGCAGCATATGTAGTAAGATTTACAATTTAATTGTAACCTTACTGCACTCTACAATCAATGCAAAATTTACAATCGTAATTTTCTTGTTTAATACTGTTACTAAGAATTACATTAAATGTTCAAGCCTTTACTTGTTTTGTTGCTGATTTTATGAATGATCCATATAACAATCATTTTACTCATTCCCTTGGGGGTCATTATATAGAGCTTCAACTATAATATGAAAAACCTAACTTAAATCTTTATACTGTATAACAATTTGCTTTCCATTAAAATAAAGAGACAGTGTAATATAAACAGAAAGATAAAAAAGAAAATGAATATTGTTCCATATTTTTATTATTTTTTTATTTTATTTACAAATGTTATTCTATTTTCAAAGAAAATATTCATACCATTTTCTCAGTAGTGTAAATACATTTTGACTAAAGATCTACACAAAGTTAAACTTTCTTGCCTCTCTAAATTCATGAAAAGTGAAAATGGAAATATTTCTATAGGAATTATTTTTTTCTGGTCAGTAATACTAGGAATACTTAAAGATAAATTTACATGTTCATCAGTTGTAGCAACTCCGTTTCGAAAAAAAATTAAACAGCTATTATTCTTTAAATTTTCCAAATACCATTATTATTCATGAATATGTGAGGCACATTACATAATCTGAATACATTTCTAATGATGCTTAACATAGAGGATTTAATGCTGAATTAAATAATTGGTTAATTTAATTAATTAAAACTACCACTGTGAACTAACACTAACAAATAAGTAATGCAGTAATAATAATAGTGTAATAGTGAAAGCCTCTAATATCACAAGATAAACTCCAAAGATACAAATTGCATGTTTTCAATGCCTAGTTAAAAATTTGTTAATGTACACAATGCATTTACAGTTCAGGCACGTTCAATTTTTTTTTCTTAAATTAAACAAATTTCTTTTCTTTTCTGTGATTAATACGAGTGAAAAGTAAATATAATTATCTCCTTATTATAATTAATTACAGGTAACCCTTGTATAACACGGTAGTTAGGTTCCTATAAAATGTCGTGTTGTGAGAAACCATGTTATATGAAACTAAGTAAAAGTACAAAAAGTGAGGTTACGTTCCAAAAGCTAACAAAAATACACTATTTTGTTAACAAAACTAACAAAAATACGCCATTCTAGATTTCGTGTATCTTCTGCTCTCTTTAAAAAATCCATAACCTTGGTTTGTTTGCTTTCTCTTGATAAATCTTTGTGAATTTCATCATATGGAATTAAGCATTTTTGAAGCCCCCTTTTGAACTTTGGGCTCCTTTCATTCAGGAATCTGCATTCAAAAAATAATATTCGAATTGCTCGGCTAACTATATGCCTTCCCATAATCATATCTTTTTTTATTTTTTTAGGAGCATCGGCGACTAAGGCAATGTTACTCTGTGTATATTGTCTATAAATTGGTGTGTCCTGAGGTCAGTTTTCTGTTTTGCTGGATGAAAAACCTGAGTTTCCAGGAGAAACAACCATGCTACCCTCGCCTGACTAACTCAGCCGCGTTGTGAAAAAGATACATAAAAATTCCTCCCGTCATCGACAGGATTCAAACTTGGGTCTTTTCCACCAAGTGTGGGGAGGAGGGCGATTCTATCAACTGTGATACACACGAGAGCTTCAGTAGTCATACCCACCTCCTGCCAAGGTAGCAAGTTCTATTATCGCACCGATTCCGTTTCCTGTCGGTTCGACCATATTTCCTGAATGAACAGACTCTGGTCATACATTTTGCCACACGCATTTAACGTTGATGGTTTTACTTCTTTCAATGATAAAACTATTATTCTGATACAGTCCATAATTGAGAAATGTTTCCATGCTTCCATTATTTCAATAGATTTGGAATCAATTTTTTCCAAAATCCATTGTAACAATTTTCTGATGCAATGAATTTTAAAGGTGGGGTACAATGCCTTGATCTAATGGCTGAATGAAAGAAGTTGTATTAACTTAGTACCACTGTGGTGGTAGGAATATTTAACCCCGGGGGGGGGGGGTCACATCTGGTGAGTATGGGCTTGGCACACCCAGGGTCCTGAACTGGATATCATCATTCTTCTCTTTCTTGGTGATTCCCTTCTACTTCTCTCTCTCGGGGTGGTTTAGAAAATTTTTTTTGGCTGGTGCAGCATAAGCCTCAGGCTTCCTTGCACCATATGGCTAATAATAATAATAATAATATAACTTCAACGTTTGGATGACTTAAATATTTTGGATGGCCTGGTGTGCTATCCAATAGTAATAAAATTTTGAAATCAGGATTTTTCCACGAGTTCTACAAGCACAAGTTCAATAGTATTGAACAAAATAAAATATAGAGATTTCTCAATATTTTTTTTTTTTTTTGATTAGCGAGTCAACAGTGGGGATTCAAAAAGAGTGGAAATGTTGAAAAATTACATCCAACATAATCATTTTCCCCACAAAAAAGCTGAAAAATACCGTGTTATGTGAGGTTTACAGAAATTCTCTAACCGTGTTATATATGTACCATGTTGTGTGAGGATTGCCACAATTTCAATCGTGTTAGAGCAAAACTATGTTTTTTTTTGTTTTTTTTTATGAAAACCCCAAACACGAGAGGTATTAAAACCTATAGTACTTAGTGCCGTTTTCGGTTGGAGGTTGAGAAGATGAAAGAAGATATTTGTTGACATTAGACTTGAACTTCTGTAGACTGTAATTTTCAGGAAATATGTATGAAGGAAGGTTGTTCCAGAAAACAGCAGTTGAATGAATAAACGAGGAAGATGAAAAGTTGGTTCTGTGAGTTTGAAGTTGGACAGTAAATGGATGTTGGCTGGTGGCGGCACGTGTTTGGACTGTTTTGAAAGAGAGAGCAGGAACTATAGAAGCCAATTCAGAAGAACAGTGCCCATGGAAGTATCTGTAGAAGAGGCATGCAGCAGAAACAGTATGCCTATGAGACAGCGAGTGGGAAGATTCTGTTAGAGAGGAGTCATTAATTAACATAACTGCCCTCTTCTGAATAGAATCTATCTAGAAGCCTGAAAGAGGTTTTGGGGGCACCGCCCCAAATGTGGGAACAACATTCCATGGTAGGGCGGATTTGCGATTTGTACAGAGTGAACAGCTGTTTGGAAGAAAAGTAACACCGAGAGTGAAAGAGAAAACCAAGTTTTTTAGATGCAGAGGAAGCAATATTTGTAATGTGCTTGTGCCAAGAGAGATTAGAAGTCAGAGTAATCCCCAAAAGAGAGATATCATTTTCCCCAGAAATCGGAGTGTCACCAAAGGTAGGCATAGGAGCAGAAGAATCCTTTTTGCGAGATATAAGCCAAGACTGAGTTTTAGAAGGATTGAAATCAACTAAGTTATCTTTGCCCCACTGGAGAATTACCTGGAGATCAGCATTTAAGGAATTGGTAGCTGATATTCGAGAAGTTGAAGTTGACTGAGCAGGACAAGGTTTTTGAAAATGGAAAGTGGAATGGAATGTGCTATCATTGGCAAAACTATGGATAGGATTTCCAGTTAACAAAAGAATGTCATTAATATAAAAGACAAAAAGAGTGGGTGAAAGAACTGAACCTTAGGGGACACCAGCATTAGTGGAGACGTTAGAAGACAGAGAGCCATCTACCATCACCCTCAGTGAGCGATCAGAGAGAAAACTGGATAACCAATTGCAAAAAACACTTGGCAAACCATAAGATGGAAGCTTGTTTAGAAGACCTTTATGCCAAATACGATCGAAAGCCTTTCAGATGTCAAGAGCAACTGCTTGTGTTTCACCAAACTTTTCCATTGAATTTGTCCATAAATGCATAACATCACCAGTGGATCAAAACTGACAGAATCCATATTGGTGATCGTTGATCAGATGGAAGGTTTCTAGGTAGTTTAAGAATTGGCAGTTAATTGATTTCTCCATTACTTTAGAAAGAGTAGAAATAATTGCAATGGGATGATAATTGGATGAGAGGGATTTGTCACCCTTTTTAGGAACTGGCTGGATATGAGCAAATTTTCAAGCAGAAGGAAAAACACCTTTGGAATAAGAAAGTGAAAAAAGGCGGCAAAGAACAGGAGTAAGTTCAGGAGCACAGGTTTTGAGAACAAATGGAGAAATACCATCAGGAGCTCGAGATTTTTTAGCATCGAGATTCGTCAAAATCCTTCTGCCATCCTTTTGATGGCAGACTACAGGAGGCAATTAATGGAGCGTGTTGGGAATGGTGGGAAGCGTTTTACCAAGATCATTAATACAAGAGTTTGAAGAAAAATGGGATGCAAGCAGGTCAGCTTTATCCTTGGCTGAAGTGACAACAGAACCGTCTGGTTTTGACAGAGGTGGGAGCAGAGATGGGCAAAAGGTGCGGCCAATAACTTTGGCAAGAGACCAGAATGCTCGGCTACCATTAGGGCAAGAAGCAAGTTTTCTACTCTTAGCCTATTCAAAATCTAGTTTGGAGTGATTAATGACTGCTTTACAATTGTTGCGAGCTTTGGTGTAGGCAGAAAATGAAACTGAAGAATTGGAAACAAGCCAATTACGCTATGCAACATTCTTCTCTTGAACAGCTTTAGCACATTTATTGGAAAACCAAGGTGTAGATAAAGGAAAAGATTTTAATGTGAAATATGGAATAAAGGATTCCATTCCTACAAGAATAATTTCTCTGACACGTTCAGAGCAAATGTTGAAGTTTTGAAACAGTAGTCCGACCAAGGAAAAGAAAAAAAATCTCGCAGGTCATCCCATTTTGCATTCTTGCAATGCCATACAATACGAGGTTGCGAATAGCCATGAGATAAAGGCTTCATTGGAGAAGAGACAATCACCAAGTTGTGATCTGAGGTACCTAAAAGACAACTCGCTTCGACTGTGTACTTAGAAGGGTTGTTTATGAGAAAAAGATCAAGTGTGTTGGCTGTATGGTTAGGATTGTCCAGTATTCTTCTGGACAATCCTAACCATACAGGATAATGTATGGTTAGGATTGTCCTAACCATACATTATCCTACTATACACCAACATACAGGACAACTCCAGCTGGCTTCCATAAAAATGGAAGCCAGCTGGAGTTGTGAACATTAAAATCACCAAGGAAAATTACCTCACTGTTAGGAAAGTTGGACTGGAGAAAGTCAAGTTGCAAAGAGAGGAAGTCAAAGAGCTCTAAGTGATTAGTGGAGTTGCAAGAATGGTAGAGACAGCACATGAATTTGATGCAATGAGGTAGAGAGATTTCAAGTCAGAGAAGATCGAAGAGAGGAGATTCCAAATTACCAATTCTCTGACAGAGAATATCAGAACAGACATATGCACAATTACCACCTTTGAGGCAAAAGGAATCATACAGCAAATAATTTGGGCAACTGAGATGAGCAGTATTTGAATCAACCGATAACTGAGAATCTGTCAGAAAAAGTAACATCTTTTTGCAGGTAAGCTTACTCTATTAGTTTGACAATTCATGGTGTATTCAATAGTGTGAAAAAGTGGGGGGACATGCTGTATGAAGTAATGAAATTTTTGGATATGGCGTACACATGGTAAGAAATAACCCAGATCCTTGACATAATGTGGCCTCGACAATGCCTGCCACATACACACTACTTGGACTCCTCCAGTCACCATCTGGCAGAGTAGAGGTAGCAAGATTATTCACTAGCTGATCCGGAAGCTTCCTAAAGAGTTACCAATATGTTCAGTCCAGTGTACTAACTAGTAGCCGGCCTGCGAATACCATTTTAGAGCTGTACCCTCAAAATGTAAGGAAGACTGGATCTCGCTATGATGTCATAACCTTAAAAGTCATCAGTCATACTGCATGATGGAAGAGTTGATCGGAACTTAGCTCTGGAGACTAAACATGGGTTCCACCATTTCAAGCCTCCAATAAGCAAAGTGGTGGTATTGCACCGGTTGATGAGAGTCACTACCACCTAGTATTGCCTGGTAACAGAGGGGCAGCATTCCTCCATGTGGTGTCGGCACCACACCTCGACCCCTGCTTACATTGGATCGTACCTGGGTGGTCACCCATAGTGTGCTTGTGCATGGAGGTTATACCTAGGATTACTAACAGTCCCACCATTAAGGTGCAAGCAGAGGATTTGCTTGTTACAGACCATCCGGACTTCACCAAAATTGGGTCTACTTGACTTGAATGTCACCCGAATATCAGTTCCATCAGCGTTTTAGACTCCCAGGTAGCCAGTACAGCTTGTCTGGCATATCTGAGAGAAAGTCTGTGACATCCTCAAGGACCTAATATTGTAGAAGTACCATGTTATATGGGGTTGCCTGTACTAAGATTATAACTTGACAGTACACTTAAATCAGTGGTTCTCAAACTGTATGTTGCAATGCCCTGGAGAGGTGCCATAATTTACCAGGGGTGTTGCAGACAATGTAATAGTTTATGTAAGATTTCCATGGCAATTATTAAAAATGTATTAAGAATGATTTTTTTATTATTAGATATCTACTGCTATTTGATCTGTATTATTAATGTAAATAATTATAGAAAGAAAATTTTTTGGTATTTTTGACGAAGAGAATGCATCACAGTCCCTGACCGTATTCTTGGGATCCGATTACTACGAGCGATTGGTTTTCGGGTATTTTCGCATGTTATTTGACCTTGCATGAGTGTGAATTATTGTATTAGCATATTAAAAATAAGAATTGCACAATTATAGATGTTTTACTTCGAGGAAGGTGCCAGGAAAATTTTACAGGTCAAGGGAGGTGTGGGCTCAGAATGTTTGAGAACCGCTGACTTAAACTATAGTTTTACATTCTCCCAAACTTAGCCATTCAGTTTACAACTATATAATTTTTATTACCCTCCTCCTGATTACTTTTTTTTTTTTTAAGTCTCTTTTATGTTTGCATTTCTTCACAAGCGGCACCATGTTCACGAGACATACACAACAATACATGCGAAGAATGCATAGACTGTCTAAATCTAACAACACTGCATTACAAAAACATTTAATCTGTGAATTTATTTTTTCCATACAAATTATATGAAAAAAGATTTATATCTGTCCAATTTTAATGAAATTTGGAATGACTTGACAAATATTTCTAAAAGGCCTAAATATAACATTTCATGAAAATCCACCCGCTGGGAGTTGAGTTATTGCATATAGACAGACATATAAATGGACAAATGGTGAAGACAATAGGAGCATATGCATATATATATATGTGTGTGTGAAATGCACCTAAATATGGAACTTATACACCATTGGTATTCAGACCAGTCCATCAGTATACATGCCATTTCCACCTATACAAAAACATGCTATCTCAACGTTCACAATCATGAAATCTATTTGTAATATTATCTGTTCATACATTCATGAAATTCATTAAATATAAATTGCTATGGTCATCTGTTACAGCAGTTAATTTATAAAAAAACTTAAATAACAGCTTTTGTTCTTTAAGTTTTCCAAATACCATTATTATTCATGAATACATGAGGTACATTTTTAAGCAATCTGAATAAATTTCTCATGACACATAACACAGTACTATAAATCAAAAATGTATGCACAGAATAAATTATACTTAATTATGTTCATAAAAAATACACATTTATTGTTTTAATAGACTGAAAGGTTGAAATAGTCATTTAATTATAAACAATGAGCATGGTGATACATATTTAAATTTGATAATCAAATAAATTAACATTTGCTTTCTTCAAATTACAGTTACATAAAAAAATTAAAAGCAGAACAAAAATTATTTTATAAAAAGCATTTGGTGACTTCAAAAAACACATACATATATAAAAAATATATGAAATCCACAAAAGTTTACTAATTATCCAATTTGAAAAAAAAAATATTATCCAATTTGTAAAAAAATATTATCCAATTTAATTTTAGTTTTATTTGCTAAAGAAAACTCTAATTATACTAATTTGACAAAAATTTTTAAACTTTGTAAAACTTTGGATATTTTTGGTACTTTTAGATTATCGCAATTTTCTTCAACTCTCTTCATCATCCATATCTTCATTATTATTGTCAACAATGTTGCTGTATTAAAGTATAAGGTCAAAGGGGCACCTCCATAGCCAGGTGGGCAGGAGCAGCAGTGCTTAGCACATGCTTCTTGATTAGACCAGGGTTTGAGCCTGTGACCACCAAATACGGAGGATGCAGAAAGGTCAGGGAATGACCACCGCATATCCCCAGAGCAATATGGCCTTAGTTGCTAATGCTCCTAAAAACCAAATAACAACAACAACAAAGTCAAAGGATGAATTTGATAACCATATTGTTGTTCTGTACAGTTACCAAGAACACTAAAATCAAACCACTGTTTTAAAAACACTTTTGATCCATATTTCTTAAACACACTGTAATGAGCAACTAAGGAAGGGTGCTGAATCCAAAGCATTAATTTTTGAATCAGATTAAATACATTTTTTAAAAAAAATTGGCTTTGTAATGAGTTGTTTCTGCATCAACTTTGTATAATGGCTTTAATATTTTGAATTACACCATTATTGTTGTTATTTGGTTTTTGGGAGCATTAGCAACTAAGGCCATATTGCTCCGGGGATATGCAGTGGTCATTCCCTGACCTTTCCGCATCCTCCGTATTTGGTGGTCACGGGCTCGAACCCCAGTCTAATCAAGAAGTGTGTGTACTACACACTGCTGCTCCTGCCCATCTGGCTTCGGAGGCGCCAATTACACCATTATAATTGCCTAACAGTTTTAATACTGATGGTGTGTTTATTGTGGGAAAAATGATGACTGGAAAGTTAACCCTTGGATAAGTTTCATCATATTAATAATATTCAGATTATTCCTGTTTTCCTCATTTCATATTTCTTTTTAATTCTTTTGGGAATTTAATAAATATCATGCTTGTCTTCCAAGCTTTTTAATTTACCTTGCAGAAATTTCCTCAAGACTAGTTATTTATGGATGCCACTACCTTCCATTGTACATATTTTTGATAGTTTCGATGTTGAATGTTTAAGTGACAATTATAAGTGTTAAGTCTGAATTAATTTTTACATCAGTAACCACATTTGAAAATTTTTCTCTCTTCAAACCAAATCTTAATGTTCTGTGTATTATGCTTATTCCTAATCGTAACCCATGCATATCTCTAGCATATAATGCTAAGGCATTTTCTTGCTACTCATTGAACTAATATGATATAACAAACATAATCTGGAATTTAATGTCATTCTCTTTTTATTAGATGGCATATATCCAGTAATTTTGAGGGAAACCGCCATGGAGTGTATCAAACCATTGAAATTAATTTTGAGGGCATATTTGGAATCAGGAGCGATTTCTTTGGATTGGAGACTGGTTAGTCTGACTTCAGTAGTAGAGAAAATCTTAGAGGCAATGATTAACAGTGCAATCCAGGGATATTTAGATAGATAAGGCATTCTGAATAACATACAACATGGTTTGTTGAGGGAAAACAATGTTTAATTAACTTAGTAGGCTATTTTGATACAGTTACGCATGAGCTGGATGTAGACAATTTCAACATAGTTCATTCGAATTTCAGAAAGGTATCTGACTAGGCTGACCATAATTTCTTGAGGCCAAAGCCATATGGGAAACGATGAAAACGGGATGATGAATGAGCTGATGATATGAACCGAATCACAAATTTTCTCAGTATCCTTATGTCTTTGGCTACTAGATGTTGATTAATGTCACTCCTACCTCCATGAGCAACAGAAAAATGAACATTACAATGTTGACAAATCACTTTTGCTTACCACTATACCAACTGTCCAGTCTAATAAATTTGAATTCTTTTTGAAGGTCTTCATGAAATGCGCAATTTCTGCTTTTTGGCATTTAAAATTTTGAGGCTTAAAACTTTTAAAATTATAAAATAAAAACTTTCAAGTGTGTATATGCGACAACTGACAAGCACACAGAACAAATGTTGACTACAGGCTACTGATCAACTACTGACACGCAACATGTTGCTAAACTGATGTTAAAGACCTATGATGAAAAGACCTATGATGGAATTCTTGGCATTTGATCGATCCACCTCTACAAATGACTACTACCTACAATGGCAGCCATCCTATGATATAATCATGATTATAGGTTATGTCTCACCAATATTTAAGCATTTTTTAAAGTTTTTTTAAAAAAATGGCCAAAAATAATATTTTTACTAAAATGACAGGCCAGCTGGGAGGGACACAGCATAAAAACGGGACTGTCCCAGCCTACGTCTGACTCAGTCCCTCATGAGACGCTACTGTATAGGCTGGAACATGTTGGGAACGGGAAAAATTCTAAGATGGATTACTGGGTGGCCAGTTGGGTCAGTTAAAGATTAAAGCTTTAATTTATATGCTTCTTTAATAAAATCACAATCCTCCCATTACCTCTTGTCTTATATACCTTTTCTGTATACATTGTACTTCCCATATTCAAATTCAGCATCCCTTATGCCTGAGTGACACTGTGTCTCTGCTATCCCTATAATATTTGCATTTGATGACTTAATCAGTACTTCAGATTCATCAAATGTATTTACTATGTTCGTAGATTAGTTTATATGCAAGTATATATGAACCTGTTCTTATTCTTAGTTACCCTAAGATGCCCATGTATTTACTTGTTCTGTGGTGACTCACAGCAGGGCTTGAAATCCATGAAACGCTTTCCAGGCCGCTGGATATTCCAATAGAAACTATGCAAAAATCACTTTCGAATCTGCTTAGTTAACCTATTAGTCTGTTTATCCTCCCCTCCCCAAGCTAGTAGTTTTCCAACCACCTAACACTGCCTCAATAGTATCAGGAAATATCCTTGCATTCCTTTGATTTAAATGTATCCCATCCTTATTAGGAAGGATGTAGATTTACTTGAGCATGTACAGAGGCAACAAGATTGGTGAGGGGAATGAAGGGATCCTCTTACGAAGAAAGGCTTAAGTTCTGCAAACTGCAGTGGCTGAAGACTAGGCACCTGTGTGGTGATCTGATTGAGGTGTATAAGGCCTTGAATGTGTTGAGCACGCTGAATTCTGATGAGATCCTTCCACTTGTTCAGATTACGAACCTAAGGGGGCATAAATTCAAATTAAGAAAAGACAGATGTAGAATAGATGTGCGGAAATTTGCCTTTAGCCAGCGGGTGGTTAATTGCTGGAACAAACTTCCATCTGTCGTTGTGGAAGTTGATAGGTTGAATAAATTTAAGGAGGAACTGGACAGGCATTTGGAGGGAATGGTGTGATTTTTTTTTTTTTTTGGCTGATGCTGCATAAGCTCATACACATGGTTTCTTGCATCACATGCCACTACTACTACTATAAAAGCGTTCTCTCCTGTTAACAAACACAGACCACACTGAGAAAATTCTACCCCATGAGCCTCGCACATTATCTCTACAGGGCCGAACTGATCGACAAGGCTCTCAACATATACTCCCTCTATCGTGTCTGGGCAGATTTGTCAAAGCTCTCACTTTCAAATTTAATCTTAACTCATGACTTTTTCCCAACATTGCCCTGTACTTGTTCAGTAAGTCCTAATCTACTCTTGATATTATTAATGCTAATGTATACAACAATATCACCTTTCCTGCTCTTAAAAGTTACTATCTGCTCTGTAATCATCATCTACTTTTGCTCCAGGCAGACATACCCTGGTCCTATTCCACCTATTCTTTTTGAACAATATATTTCCATTTTCCTGACAAATAGAGTCACTGACAACAATAACTACCTCCTGTGGGACTGGCACATTCTGCCTTGGGCATTGCTACTGTGCTGCCTGATGCACATGTGTAAGGTCTGGCATTGTGTTGGTGAGCCGAGAGCTTGGAAGACTCATTTTAATTCCTTCGAGGGCATCCACTGTATTCTTTAAGCTCTCATAAATGCCCATTAGAATGCTGAGTTTGCACATAATTTCTTTACACTCTGTCCTGAATGCACAAAAAAGACATTCCCCTAAGCTGTATCATGTCTTCTTTGAGATAGATCTGCAAACATCACACAGGTAGCACATTTTGGAAGGCTCGGATTTGAAGGAGAACCGCTCCCTTCAGCACTCCAACTGCTTTGAGCCGTTGCTCTGCTGATCTAAACAGAAATTATGTGAAGCATAATTTCTGTTTAAATTCAAATTAATTTAAAAATACTACATTAACATATACCTATATGCAATAATATATATTAAAGTATCAAGTTTATGTATTATGCTATACTGTTGCATTCACAGAGTTTAAAATTGGTTATAGCCTTACTAGAAATAAAATTTCTTAGCTAAAAACAATAAAAAAATATAAGCCAATTTATGTGATTAGAACCTTTTAGCTACTTATTTGCCATAATTAAAACCCTACAATTCAACTATCACGTACTACTAGTTATGTGATATGATATTCACACAAAATACCAATACAAAAGATAAATGAATATTACAAAATCATAACTTACAAAATCTCTCGTTAAATTTTAAAATAAGCTAATGAACATGACCAGGACTATTAAACTATTTAACACAATTTAATATGTTAATTCCATCAAAAAAATACAGCAAAATTTTTCAAAAAAAACATCCATTTCCAAGAGCTCAAAACTATTGTACCAACTGTGTGGTATCGCACTCAGGAAATGGAGAATGAAAAAGATGCATAGCTCACAGGTATATAATTCTTTGTAGACAGGCTGCCAGGACAGTTCATGGAGTTTTGTCAACTCAAATTTTGCCAGTAGAGATAAGGAGGTGTTATTCTGTTGTATAAGGCAATGGTTAAGCCACTTCTTGAGTACTGCATACAGGTCTGGAAGCCTCATTTGTGAAAGGATGTTGATCTGTTGGAATGGGTACAGAGAAGAGTAAAATGATTAATGAGGGAAACAAAAGAGTACCCTTACCAGGAAAGGCTTCAGTTCTGTAAACTGCAATGGAGATCTGATTTGAGGTGTTTGAATGGAATCCTTCCTCTTGCTCAGACTATACATGAGGGAACCTAAATTCAAATTTAGGATGGTTGCAGGACAGTGTGTGAAAATTTGCCTTCAGCCAGTGGGTATGTGATTTAGGGAAAAAACTTTCATCAAGTGTTGTAGAGGTGGGTAGTTCATATAAATTCAGGAAAGAAATAGACAAACTGTTAGGAAGAATGGACACACTAGCGTAGCTACCCTTTTTCGGGCCAGGAGGCAAAGAACATGTTCGGGCCCCTACTTAATTAATGAAAATTGCAAAAACAGGAGAGAGCCAAAGACGCCGGGCCCCTAAAAGGCCCGGGCCCAGAGGCAATTGCCTTGCCTGCCTACATGGTAGCTATGCCACTGAATGGACATGTGGGCTGTTTTTTTTTTTTAGCTGTTGATGTATAAGCTTGCTTTCTAGCACCATTTGCTACCAATAATACTAATACATATACATATTACAGCACAAAAATGTTCTAGAGAAGACAGCAGTGCTATATTCCTCATGTAGCAACTACAGCCACTGAAAGTAGTTAATTACTGCATGTTCATGTTTTTAGTAATCAAAAGAAATTTTTGATATCTGCATTTCACCAATCATTTCTTCTAAATTATTGTACTCTATTAAATTAAATAATAATCATTATTTTATTTAATGGTAATCATCCACTTTTTATTATTTTATCCATAAGATAATAAAAATAGTAATAATAATAAAAGATAATTATTACTATTACAAGGGTAAGGAAAAAGTATTTAATTAATCGTTTAGCAGCAAAAAAGGAAAAGCAAACAAAAGAAATGGTAAATAAAATTTGGCCAAACTGAATTTTAATTTTAAAATCATATCAAGTTTAATCTGATGGGATAATTAAATATTAGTGTTTATGGAAAATGGCAATCACTTACCGTTTTTACAAATCGGCTCTTTTCCTAGCCAGTTTCCCATATTGCAAACTACAGCCTCATTTTCAATGAGATTGTATCCTTTATTGCATATATAAGTAGCAGTCATGCTATGCTTCCAATTTGTTAATGGATTTTGTACTCTTCCATTTGTCACTTCAGGAGGTGGAGTTTTACAGCTAGCTGCAGATAAAATAAACATATAAACTGGTTTTATTTTACATAGTAAAAAGCAGCCTAGTTTAAATACAAAAAAAAAAAAAAAAAAAGCATACTTAAATATGACAGCAGCAGCAGCATCATCAAAGTAAAGTGCTACTGGATTTCTTTTTTGACAAAAATCATTTTGTTATGGTAACAGTTGGTTTGCAATTAGCTGATCAATCTTTTGAAAATGGGGTATCGATCAGCTCATTTGAGTGGAATATCCCTTTTTAAAAAGAGGTACTGGTCCACTTATTTAGTGCTGATTTACACATTTACTAGTCATAGTAAATAAATAGATATGAATAGTATTGATCTGGCACAATCCACTTATTATTTCAACCTATAACATTTGCACACTATCCAAGGGCTTTGTAATGGGGCAGATTTACTCAATATAAATGTCATCCATATAAAGAACACAGATGGCAAGCAAAAGAAGAATGGCAGGAGATGTCTTCTATTTGTAAAAAATGCAAATTCTTTTTCACATCAGTGACTCCATCTGGCTTAGAAGGTGTTAAAATTCTACTTTCCAGCAAATTGGCTTAGCTAGTTGTGTGCAAAAGACCACTGAGTGAATACTAGTGACACTGGATGATAATCCTTGAGCCATTATTGTTTCTGTATATGGTCAAACTGAATATGCCACACCTAATGAAAAGACAAAATTTTATACTGATCGCTAAGATGCACTTCAGAAGATTCCCATGCAAACTTTTTGTTTATTGGAGTATATAAAATACATTTTTTATAGTGTTTTTGATGTCCAAAAACACTATAAAAAAATGTAGGTAAAGTTTTCTTCCATGATTTCACAAACCACAATGGTTTAAAACTAATGGACCTCAGCAAATCACTTAGTCTGATAAATGTACAATAGATTCCCACATTATCAAGGAAGGAAATGGTCTTGGTAGCATCTTAATGACAGTAAAGTTCAAATGAATTGCATTCTTGTCAATTCCTAATAGATTCAATTAGTTCATAGCCTCATTTTTTTTAGTTCATTCATTCATATTTTTTTAGTTCATAGCCTCAATTAGTTCAACTCCTGTATCAATGATCTTGGTAAAACACCTCTACAATTGTCAACAACACGTTCCATTTAATGCTTCCTGTGGTCTTCCGTCAAAAGGATGTCAGAAGAATTTTGACGAATCTTGATGCTAAGAAAGCTCCAGATCCTGATGGTATTTCTCCACTTGTTCTCAAAACCTGTGCTCCTGAACTTACTCCTGTTCTTTGCCACCGTGTTTCACTTTCTTATTCCAAAGGTGTTTTTCCTTCTGCTTGGAAATTTGCTCATATCCAGCCAGTTCCTAAAAAGGGTGACAAATCCCTCCCATCCAATTATCGTCCCATTGCAATTACTTCTACTCTTTCTAAAGTAATGCAGAAATCAATTAACCGATAACTCTTAAACTACCTAGAAACCTTCCGTCTGATCAATGATCCAGTATGGATTCCATCAGTGTCGATCCACTGGTGATATTCTGGCTTATGTTACCCATTTATGGACAAATTCAATGGAAAGGTTCAGGGAAACACAAGCAGTTGCTCTTGACATCTCAAAGGCTTTTGATCATGTTTGGCATAAAGGTCTCCTAAACAAGATGGCTCTCTGTCTTCTAACTTTTCCACTAATGCTGGTGTCCCCCAAAGTTCAGTTCTTTTCCGCTTGTTGTTGTTATTTGATTTTTAGGAGAATTAGCAATTAAGGCCATTCTGGGGATATGCGGTGGCCATTCCCTGATCTTTCCGCATCCTCCGTATTTGGTGATCATGGGCTCGAACCCCGGTTTCCTCTTATATATTAATGACCTTCTTCCATTGACTGGCAATCCTATACATAGTTTTGCCAATGATAGCACATTGCATTCCATTTTCCATTTTGAGAAACCTTTTCCTGCTGAATCAACTTCAACTTCTTGAATATTTACTACCAATTCCTTAAATGCCGATCTCCAGGTAATTCTCCATTGGGGCAAAGACAACTTAGTTGATTTCAATCCTTCTAAAACTCAGTCTTGTCTTATATCTTGCAAAAAAGTATTCTTCTGCTCCTATGCCTATCTTTGGTGACTCCAATTTCTAGGCAAAATGATACATCTCTTTTGGGGATTACCCTGACTTCTTATCTCTCTCTTGGCACAAGCACATTAAAAATATTGCTTCCTCTGCATCTAAAAAACTTGATTTTCTATTTCGCTCTCGGTATTACGTTTGTTCTAAACAGCTGTTCACTCTGTACAAATCGCAAATCTGCCCTACCGTGGAACATTTTCCCACATCTGGTGCCACCAAAACCTCTCTCGGGCTCCTAGATTCCATTCAGAAGAGGGCAGTTAGGTTAATTAATGACTCCTCTCTAACAGAGTCTCTCCACCTGCTGTCTCATAAACGTACTGTTTCTGCTGCATGCCTTTTCTACAGATACTTCCATGGGCACTGTTCTTCTCAATTGGCTTCTATAATTCCTGCTCTCTCTTTCAAAACAGTCCAAACACGTGCCGCCACCAGCCATTTACTGTCCAACTTCAAACTCACAGAATCAACTTTTCATCTTCCTCGTTTATTCATTCAACTGCCGTTTTCTGGAACAACCTTTCTTCATATGTATTTCCTGAAAATTACAGTCTACAGAAGTTCAAGTCTAATGTCAACAAATATCTTCTTTCGTCTTCTCAACCTCCAACCCAAGCACAGTACTAAGTACTATAGGTTCTAATACCGCTCGTGTTTGGGGTTTTCATAAAAAAAAAGAGACATTATTCATTGTAAATAACTAGATACATTGTAAATAACTAAATACAATCATCATGCAGTCTTTGTTTTTAAAGTTCTTCAGCCCTGGTTTCTATCCACCAAAATGAGGTCAATTGTAGCATTAATCAGTTTTGGGACAACCTGCTTATGCTACCTCTTTGGGAAGACATATGTCTCACTCAAGAATCCATGAAGAAGCTGAACAGGAGCTCATAGTCAAGAAAAATATCAGTTCAGCTGGCTAGGCCATCAACTATGACATGATAACATTCTGTAATTCTTGGCTATGGCTTACTACAATCCCACCATGGGTAAACGAGGCCAGAAACAACTAAGGCAACTATTTAACCAAAACATTACTAGCCTATTTGTGGAACATCTGCATCTTTCCTTGCTTCAAATAAATTATACTAGGCCAAGGTCTCTAGTAAGAACTGCTAAAGTCTCGTTAATTTTGTAAATATTGTTTATTTTATTTATTTATTTACTGATGTTAATATTTGTCATCTGTGCCTTGTTCTACTCTGTTTTGCAATTTGCAACTTGTAAATTTTTGTAAATAAACCATGATGGATATTCATACTGATCTACCGACAATGGTTCATTTAGATGGCTACAAGAGTTATGAAGATGTTATTGCATTATGCATAACAAATTGGTGGCATGCCATTGCTAACAAAATTCAACCCTGGAGATGAATAGTGCTTCTCAATTTTCCATAAATTGCAGACCTTGCACCCTAGCTGGTTTGGTTTAAAAGTAGAAAAAGAAAAACATAACTTCCAGTAACATTAGATATAATGTAATGTTACTGGAAGTTATGTTTTTGTTGTAGTGAACCATCTGCAGAGACTTTTTTTTGATCACATAAAAATTTATAAAATAAGTCTTAAACCATTCAAAAACTGGATGAAACCATTCATTCATTAGGGTAACTAAGAATAGGAACTATTCATAAGGGTAGCTAGGAACAGGTGCATGTATACTTGCATGTACACCAATGCTAGGAGTTTGGTAAATAAATTTGATGAATTTGAGGTATTGCTCAAAACATCAAAGGCAGATATTGTTGGGATATCAGAGACATGGTGTCACACAGATATAACGAATGCAGAACTGGAATTTGAGGAGTACAATGTGTACAGAAAGAATAGACAGGATAGGAAGGGGTTATGCTATTAGTTAAGAAACACACAAAATCCAAGGAAGTGAAGCCAGTCAACATCGCTGGACAGTGCAGTGTCGAGTCAGTTTGGTGTGACATAAGCATTAGGAGATCAAAATTGATCTCCTAATGCTTATAGTGTGCTATAGGCCTAATGACTCTGATGAGTATAATAAGAAACTGTAGAGGGAAATAGAGTGGGCCAGTAAATCAGAGAGTCTTGTAATGGGGGGATTTTAATTTCCCAGATATTGACTGGAATTTGTGGGTTGGTCACTCACACACTAGCAAGGCTTTTGTGGATTTATTGGATGACTGTTTTCTACATCAGCATGTCCAGGAGGCAACTAGAGGGAGTAATACTCTTGATCTGATTATCAGTAGTGATTCTTCATGCATTAAGAATCTGCAGATCAAAGAGGTAATTACCATCAGGGGTAAAGGGAAGGGTTTTTGCTTTTGTAAAGGCAACTACGATGGTCTGAGAAAGTATTTAAATTCTATACAATGGGAACAACTGATGATGTTACCAACAGCAAATTCAAAATGGGAAGCATTCAAAGAACTTATCTTGGAAGCTACTAGGCTTTACATACCAACTAAGAAATATCGTTCAAGGTTTAGGCCTAAATGGATGTCAGATGAACTAATGAGACATATGGCAGAGAAGAAAAATGCATGAGATACATATAAATTAATGGGTGACATGGAAGCCTATGATAGATATAAGCTGGTCTGTAACCAAGTCACAAAGTAGATTAGGCAGGCAAAGGCAGATTATGAGAAATCCTTGGCAAAAGATGCAAAGAAAAACAGAAAAGAGTTCTTTACCTATGTAAACTCTAGAAGGAAAGGGATGAATCAGATTGGTCCATTGGATATTGATGGTTCAACTGTTGATGATCCTACTCAGATGGCCAACAAACTAAACAAGTATTTTGCATCTACATTCACACATGAAGAGTTATTCAGGAAGGGGAATGCCAGAGGTGAAGTAAACTCTGGCAGTGAGCTAGATGATTTTGTAATAACTAAGAGGAAAGTGGAGGAGAAATTGTTGAGGATAAACATAAAAAAGGCACCCGGGGTGGATGGGATCTATCCTGTTATATTAAAGGAGGCAGCAAAGGAAGTAAGCAAACCCTTAGCCATAATTATGAGAGCTTCTTTGGACTCAAGGGTACCCATAGACTGGAGATGTGCAAATGTGACCCCAATTAACAAAGGAGGATCAAAAGCTGACACAAGTAATTTTAGACTTGTGAGTTTAACTTCTGTTCCAGGAAATTTAATGGAGGCATTGGTTAAAGAAGCACTGCAGGATCATCTAGACAAGACTTCAGTTATAGCTCGGACACAGCATGGTTTTGTTAAGGGGAAAGTCTTGCCTGACCAATTTGATTGGATATGATGCAGTCACAAAAGAACTGGATGCAGGGAATAACTTTGATATTATATATTTGGATCTTAGAAAGGCTTTTGATAATGTTGCACATGGAAGACTGCTGCACAAATTGGAGCAGTGTGGCATTGGAAGCAAATTGCTGCTATGGATAAAAGGATGGTTGAGGGGGAGAAGACAGAGAGTGGTAATCAATGGATACTGCTCATCGTGGACTAATGTTATTAATGGAGTCCCTTAGGGTTCAGTGTTGGGTCCATTGTTGTTTTCTGTATTTATAAATGATATTGATGATGGTATATCAAGCTTAATGTCCAAGTTTGCAGACAATACAAAGGTTCGCAGGGTTGTTAAGGACACTACTGACGCTATGCTGCTGCAACACGATTTGGAAAGGTTCAGCAGATGGGCTGAGAGGTGGAAAATGAAATTTAACATTGACAAATGTAAAGTACTACATATGGGAAGCAGTAACCCCAGAGTACTGTATCAACTCTGTGGTACTACACTGACAGTGGTAGTTTGTTATTTGGTTTTTTTAGGAGCATTAGCAACTAAGGCCATATTGCTCCGGGAATATGCGGTGGTCATTCCCTGACCTTTCCGCATCCTCCGTATTTGGTGGTAATGGGCTCGAACCCCAGTCTAATCAAGAATTCATACAAGGTCTGGTCATACACAAACGTGTGCTACGCACTGCTGCTCCTTCTCACCTGGCTACGGAGGTGCCAACAACAGTGGTAGAGAATGAAAAGGACCTGGGGGTAATTGTGCAGACAGATATGAAGTTCTCTGAGCAGTGCAGACAGGCTGCAAGAGTAGCTCATGGTGTCTTATCAATGATATACAGGAATTTTTCTAGCAGGGATAAGGAGGTGATTATTCCCTTGTATAAGGCAATGGTCAGGCCACACCTTGGGTACTGTATACAGGTCTGGAGGCCTCATTTCAAGGAGGATGTAGAGCTGCTGGAACGAGTACAGAGAAGGGTAACAAGATTAGTGAATGGAACAAAGGGTTGCTCTTACGAAGAAAGGCTTAAATTTTGCAAATTACTGTGTCTGGAGACTAGGCACCGGCAAGGTGATCTGATAGAGGTGTACAAAGCCTTGAATGGGTTGAGCATGCTCAATGCTGATGGGATTCTGCCTCTTGCATAGAATAATCACCTGAGAGGGCATAAATTCAGATTGAGGAAAGGCAGATGTAGGATAGATGTGCAGAAATTTGCCTTTAGCCAGCAGGTAGTTGGTTGGTGGAACAGACTTCCATCCTTTGTGGAAGTTGATAGCCTAAATAAATTTAAGGCTCAGCTCGACAGGTAATTCGAACAAACGGAGGGGTGAAATGGGAGTGGGTTTTTTTTTTTTTTTTTTTTTTGGCTGATGCTGCATAAACTTGCTTTCTTGCATCATATGCCTCTACTAATGCTAATGCTAATTCTTAAACCAGTCAAGAAAATTTTATTTTTCTTACTATTCGAAATAACATATGTTAATTTACAGTTTAAGCATCTCTAAGCTCATATTTTAAAGAGTTAAAAAAAATGCTATAAAACAAAAGATAATAAAAATACACAAACATATAATATTTATAATATATATAAAAGCAAATAAGTTTTTACCAGGTTTACAAGGTGGATATGTCACATTCCACTGACCATCTCTGCAAACAATTTTGTCCGCTTTAAAATCACGCTCAAAGCCTTCTTTACATATGATATTTATTGATTCATTATCTGTATAAACTTCCCTACTGCTCTTCTCGATTCCAGAAAAATAAAGTTTACTTGCAAAACAACGAGCTGCAAAAGAGAAAGTTAAAAATAAATAATAATTTGAATAAATTATTAAAAAAAACAGTGGAAATAACCGAACTGTACCAAAAGTCCAATATACACAGATCAAGTTCTGCAGTAGATGAAATGTATACTTTAAACAGTAAAATCAGTAAATAATGGGACCCATAAAATATTACTGGTCGACATATAAAGTAATGGAAGTAATTCAAATTTTATAGTACAGGATGTGCACTGTACAAGTATATTTTCAGAATAAAAAGTTTGATATAAACCTTATACAAACTTTATTTATTTATTTATTTATTTACAATTTATAAAAGGTTGAAGGAAGTCCTTTATATGATGTTTTTTGACACTTAACAGAAAGTGTTTATTTTCAAAAATGTTATTAATCCCATACCTTATTGTTTTCATCAGTTTGTTTAAAGTTTTCAGCTTATTAGTGTAGAATATGATCCTTCAGTTATCCATAGATAAAAAACCAATGGTGTGAGGTATAATGAACAAGGAGAGCAAAGTCCTTTACTAATAATTTGACTGCCAAAGAACTATTGAGCCATAATTGTAGCAACTGCATGTGCGTGGAACTATCTTGCTAAAACCATGTTCAATTGCTCACTCTGATCTACTGTTCAAGCTACAGCATGTGACTGATGCACTACACCTTTAATAACATTTTTTTAGTTTTTACAAATATGTGACGCAAAAGCTACTTTGTTTTACCCCATATTTCACAATATGAGAAATGCAGGGCATTATAGCTTTTGGTGTCTTAACATTTTACTATGTTTACTATGCAAACATAAGGGGCTCACATATCTGGTGAGCATGGGCTTGGCAAACCCAGGGTCCTGAGCTGGATATCATCATCCTTTTCTTTTTTTGCTTTCTTGGTGATTTCCTTCCTTCTCTCTCTCTCTCTCAGGGAAAAAGGGAGAATTTTTTTTATTTTTTTTTAGGCTGGTGCAGCATAAGCCTCAGGCTTCCTTGCACCATGTGGCTATAATAATAATAATAACTTATTTTTGCTGTCTATTATAAGAAATGCAGGACATTAAAGCATTTAGTGCCTAATAATTTTTTATGTTTATTATATAAAAGTAATAAAAAGTTATAAGCCACCAAATGTATGAAGAGAAAGCTACTTTTGACTTACCCTGTGTATTTCATAATATGAGAAATGCTAAATGATTCTGCACTGTTATTGCAAATGCTATTAAAAACAAATTATATTTTTCTTTGATGTTAATATTCTCCAACTCAAGTAAATTTAGAACAAAAGCTTCAGTCGTAAAAGGGCTGGACAACATTACTCTGCATGGGGCAGGCAAAAATCTAAGGTGATGTATGTAACAAAGGGCAACCCAAGTGTCCTACAAAACTGATTAAGATTTAAATTGTGATTGATGAACTTTTATAGTAAACATGGTTTGCTTTTTTGCTATGTGCACAGCCATGATTTTTGTTAATACATGCAAAGTAATGTTCTCGTATGCCTGAAACTTTTTCTCTGAGTTTACAATCACCAGCTAAAATAATTGCTTCCAGTTACATGAATTTAGCATAAAATTAATAATTTCATCAAAACTTTTTTATACATAACTTGCTTCCAAGTAATGGTAAGTGAAAATGGAACAGCATTGAACAATCAACTATGTGACTGAAGTAGTTCAGTGTAGAAGTAGTAGTTGTAGTAATGGCAAATGATGCAAGAAATCAGCTTATATAGCATCAGCCAAAAAAAAAAAAAAAAAAACCTACACAGTTCACCCATCTATAGCCTCCAAGAATTTGTCTAGTTCTTCATTGAATTAACCCATCCACTTCCACAACAACAGATGGAAGCCTGTTCCAACAAAAGACCACCTGTTTGCTGAAGATAAACTTCCACATATCTATCTTGCAATCATCCTTCCTCAACTTGAATTTACGCCCCCTCATGTGTGTAGTCTCAGCAAGTGTAAGAATGCCGTTAATGTTCAGCTTACACAACCATTCAAGACTTTACACACCTCAATCAGATCTTCCCGCAGGTGCCTAGTCTCCAGATGCTGCAATTTGCAGAAGTGAAGCCTTTCTAGATAAGAACACCCTTTTGTTCCCATCACCAGTCTAGTTTTCCTTCTCTGCACCTGTCCCAGCAGATATACATCCTTCCTAAAGTGAGGCCTCCAGACCTGTATACAGTATCCAAGATGCGGTGTAACCATGGCCTTATACAAAGAATTAATCATCTTCTTATCCCTGCTAGCAAAGTTTCTGTATATCATTGACAAAACCCCATGAGCTGTGCTGACAGCCTGTCTGCACTGCCCACAGAATTTCATGTCTGACTGCACAATTATCCCCAGATTTTTTTCATTCTCCACTACCCTGAGTGTAGCCACACAGTTGGTATATTAATCTGGGATTACTGCTACCCATATGCAGTAACTTGAATTTGTCAATGTTAAACTGCCTATCAACCCAATTTTTCAATCTTGTTGCTATTATTGTTATTATTTGTTTTTTAGAAGCATTAGCAACTAAGGCCATATTGCTCCAGGAATATGCGGTGGTCATTCCCTGACCTTTCCGCATCCTCCGTATTTGGTGGTGGTGGGCTCGAACCCCGGTCTAATCAAGAAGCGTGTGCTGCTCCTTCCCACCTGGCTACGGAGGCGCCAATCAATCTTGTTGCAGTAGCTCCTTGAGGTCATTGAGGTTGTCGCAGACATACTCTCAGATATGCCAGCCAAGCTGTGCTTACTACCTGGGAGTCTAAAACGCTGATGGAACTGATATTCGGGTGACACGCAAGTCAAATGGACCCAATTTCGGCAAAGTCTGGACGGTCTGTGACAGCCAAATCCTCTGCTTGCACCTTCACAATAATGGGACTGTTAGTAATCCTGGGTATAACCTCCATGCGCAAGCACACTGTGGGTGGCCACCCAGATGTGAACCAACATAAGCAGGGGTTGAGGTGTGGCACCCACACCACATGGAGGAATGCCACCCCTCTGTGTTACCAGGCAATACTAGGTGGTAGATGACTCTCATCAACCGGTGCAATACCACAACTTTGCTTATTGGAGGCTTGAAGTGGTGGAACCCATGTTTAGTCTCCAGAGCCATATTGCTCCAGGAATATGCGGTGGTCATTCCCTGACCTTTCCACATCCTCCGTATTTGGTGGTGATGGGCTCGAACCCCGGTCTAATCAAGAAGCGTGTGCTACGCACTGCTGCTCCTTCCCACCTGGCTACAGAGGCGCCAATCAATCTTGTTGCAGTAGCTCCTTGAGGTCATTGAGGTTGTCGCAGACATACTCTCAGATATGCCAGCCAAGCTGTGCTTACTACCTGGGAGTCTAAAACGCTGATGGAACTGATATTCGGGTGACGCGCAAGTAAAATGGACCCAATTTCGGCAAAGTCTAGACAGTCTGTGACAGCCAAATCCTCTGCTTGCACCTTCACAATGATGGGATTGTTAGTAATCCTGGGTATAACCTCCATGCGCAAGCACACTGTGGGTGGCCTCCCAGATGTGAACCAACATAAGCAGGGGTTGAGGTGTGGCACCCACACCACATGGAGGAATGCCACCCCTCTGTGTTACCAGGCAATACTAGGTGGTAGATGACTCTCATCAACCGGTGCAATACCACAACTTTGCTTATTGGAGGCTTGAAGTGGTGGAACCCATGTTTAGTCTCCAGAGCCAAGTTCCGGTGAACCCTTCCCCATCTCTTCCATTATGATTAAAACCATGCCGAGATCAAAACTTCCTTACATTTCAATGGTACACCTCTAAAACGGTGTTCTCAGGCCAGCCGCTAGTTAGTACACTGGATCAAACTTATTAGTAACTCTCCAGGAGGCTTCCGGATCAGCTAGTGTATAATCTTGCTGCCTCTACTCTGCCAGATAGTGACTGCAGGGAGTCCAAGTAGTGTGTATACGAGGGGCATTGTCCAGGCCATGTTATGTCAAGGATCTGGGTATATTTTTATCATGTGTATGCCATATCCAAAAATTTCATTACTTCATATAGCATGTCCCTCTCTCGTCAACTTTTTCTTACTTTTGAGTACACCATGAACTGTCAAACTAACAGAGCAAACTTATCTGCAGAAAGATCTAAACCTCCAAAACACTTCCTAGTTCATTTCACAAATATACGTGGTCTCAGTTTTAATTTCAATGATGTCCATTTCCACTTACAGTCTCCCAAACACCATGTACTTTTTCTGACAGAACCTCAGTTATTAGTTGATTCAAGCACTGTTCATCTCAGTTGCTCAAATTATTCGCTGCATGATTCCTTTCGCCTCAAAGGTGATACTTGTGCATATGTCCATTCCAATAGGATGTCAGATGAACTGATGAGGCATATGGAAGAGAACAAACATGCATGAGATACATACAAATTAACATGACACAGAAGCCTATGATAGATACAAGTTGATCTGTAACCAAGTTACAAAGGAGGTTAGGCAGGCGAAGGCAGATTACGAGAAATCTTTGGCAAGGGATGCAAAGAAAAACAGCAAAGAGTTCTTTACTTATGTAAACTCTGGAAGGAAGGGGATGAATCAGATTGGTCCACTTGATATCGATGGGTCAACTGTTGATGATCCTGCTCAGGTAGCTAACAAACTAAATGAATATTTTGCATCGACATTCACACATGAGGAGTTATTTAGCGAGGGGAAAGCCAGAAGCGTATTCAACTCTAGCAGTAAGCTAGAGAATCTTGTAATAACTGAGAGTAAAGTGGAGGAGAAATTGTTGAAGATAAACACAAGAAAGGCACCCGGGGTGGATGGGATCTATCCAGTTATATTAAAGGAGGCAGCAGAGGAAGTAAGCAAACCCTTAGCCATAATTATGAGAGCTTCCTTGGACTCAAGGGAGGTACCCACAGACTGGAGATGTGCAAATGTGACCCCAATTCACAAAGGAAGATCAAAGGCTGACACAAGTAATTATAGACCTGTGAGTTTAACTTCTGTTCCAGGAAAATTAATGGAGGCACTAGTTAAAGAAGCACTGCAGGATCATTTAGACAAGACTTCAGTTATAGCTCGGACACAGCATGGTTTTGTTAAGGGGAAGTCTTGCCTGACCAATTTGATTGGATACTATGATGCAGTCACAAAGGAACTGGATGCAGGAAATAACTTTGATATTATATACTTGGATCTTAGAAAGGCTTTTGATACTGTTGCACATGGAAGACTGCTGCACAAATTGGAGCAGTGTGACATTGGAGGCAAATTGCTGCTGTGGATAAAGGGGTGGCTGAGGGGGAGAAGACAGAGAGTGGTAATCAATGGACACTGCTCGTCGTGGACTAATGTTATTAGTGGAGTCCCTCAGGGCTCAGTGTTGGGTCCATTATTGTTTTCTGTATTCATAAATGATATTGATGATGGTATATCAAGCTTAATGTCGAAGTTTGCAGACGATACAAAGGTAGGCAGGGTTGTCAAGGACACTACTGACACTATACTGCTGCAACAGGATCTGGAAAGGTTGAGCAGATGGGCTGAGAGGTGGCAAATGAAGTTTAACATTGACAAATGTAAAGTACTACACATGGGAAACAGCAACCCCAAAGCAACGTATCAACTCTGTGGTACTACACTGACAGTGGTAGAGAATGAAAGGGACCTGGGGGTGGTTGTGCAGGCAGATATGAAGTCTCTGAGCAGTGCAGACGGGCTGCAAGAGTAGCTCATGGTGTATTGTCAATGATATATAGGAATTTTTCTAGCAGGGATAAGGAGGTGATTATTCCCTTGTATAAGGCAATGATCAGGCCACACCTAGAGTACTGTATACAGGTCTGGATGTTGTTGTTGTTGGAGTGGGTTTATTGGCGCAAGGGCTGCTATGACCATATTGCGCCTATACCGTTACTTTGGAGTGTTTGTCAATATAGGAAAGGAGACTATTCTAGAAGTGATTGTATGCGTTAATCATTTTTAGAAAGGTGAACAGTTCTGATAAAGTGGCATCATTTCCAAGTATGTGGCTTAGTTGCAGAGGTTTTTGTGAGCTAATTAAGGATCTGAAGCATGCGATTCTAGCTGAATGATAATGTGCACATTCAATGATAATATGTTTTACAGTAAGTATAGAACTACAATGCGGGCAAAGTGGAGGATCTTCTCCTAGCAGTAGAAATAGGTGTGTAAGATGTGTATGGCCAATTCGTGCTCTTGCCAGCACGACCTCTTCCTGCCTGTTTGATCGGGAACTGGATCTCCACAGCTGTGGATTGTGTTTTATTTCAAGAAGTTTGTTACCGGTTTGATTATGCCACATTTCAGACCACATCTCAGTACATATCCGCCGTATGATTGGTTTGTAATCAGAAAAAGGAACAGGGGTGGAATCGAAGCAAGTAGGGTGTTTTGCTGCTTCGTCTGCACGCTCATTTCCTGGAATTCCAACGTGGCTCGGTATCCAGCAAAACGTAACAGTCCGATTATTTTTGTTGAGTTGGCATAACTGTGACCTGATTTGTGAGAGGAATGGATGCAAATGTTGTGATTTATTCTGCAGAGCATTCACCGCACTTAAAGAGTCTGTATATATTATTACTTGGGTGTTTGGAACATCGTTAAGGAGTTTTAAAGCCATTTTGATGGCGTATAGTTCGGCCGTAAAAACACTGCATTCAAGTGGTAATTGGACAGAGACAGTGCATGCAGGACTCATTACTGCAGCTCCCACGGAGACATCAGTTTTGGAGCCGTCCGTGTATATCTGAAGACTGTGAGCATTGGTCAATGCGTGATTCGCATGTAGTTGTCTAAGATTGTGGTTCGATAAGGAGTGTTTTCCCCACTGAAGAAAATAGTCGTCGCAATGAGGTATATACATTGCCCATGGTGCCTGTACTGCGTCCGTAGCTTGAAAGATATTTCCAAGATAGATTTTCCAATTTTGAGTTACCTCTTGTAGCCGAATACCAGCAGGTTTGTTTTCGTTGGGTTTATTTCTATATAAGTTTTCCCACTGCGGTTCAAAAAGATATGTCCAGATGGGATGAGACGGGTGACTACGTAATTTGACTGCATAACTAAGAAGCAATACTTTTCTCCTAAGATGTAGTGGAGGTTCATTGGCATCTATATACATACTTTGCACTGGGGATGTCTTAAAGGCCCCTAAGGCAATCCTGAGAGCACTATGCTGGACCGGATTGAGCCAAGCCAATGCTGTCTTTCGTGCAGAATCATAAACTGGGGCTCCATAATCTAGACGAGATCTTATTAAGGTTCGATACAGATGTAGAAGAGTGAAGCGATCGGCTCCCCATGTCATGGAAGATATAACTTTGAGGATATTAATCTTTTTCATGCACTGAGTTCTTATTTGTCGTATATGTGCCTGAAAGGTAAGTTTGGTGTCAAGTGTAAGGCCCAAGAACCGGATACTTTTGCTAAGTGGTATTTTTTGGGTTCCTAATATTAGCTCGGGATCTGGATGGAGCTGACGCTTTTTGCAAAAATGGATAGCAGTTGTTTTTGTTGCAGAGAGACGATAGCCATTGCGGGATGCCCATGATTCTATTTTATTTATCGAGAGCTGCAATTGTCGCTCAATGGACCGCATGCTTTGTGAATGATAGGATATAGTAAGGTCATCTGCATATAAATAGGTGTCAACATTAGCCGGAATATTTTCTGTTGCATTATTTAGCCTAACCGCAAAGAGCGTTGCACTTAGAACTGATCCTTGTGGGACCCCTTCTTCTTGGACAAATGTACGGGAGAGTGAATTGCAGTAACGCACTTGAAAGGTCCTGTTTTCTAGAAAACTCTGTATGATAAGGGGTAGTTGACCCCGGAGCCCTGTGGCATACAGATTTTGAAGTATGCCATACCGCCAGGTGGTATCAAAGGCTTTTTCGATATCCAAGCAAATCATGACTAGATGTTCTTTACGGATAAAAGCATTGCGTATGTTCGATTCTGCCTTGACCATAAGGTCTAGAGTTGACCGATTTTTCCGAAATCCGTACTGATTCTTATTCATCACCGAATGAGATTCTAGATACCATACTAAACGGGCGTGGATCATTTTTTCTAGTGTCTTACCAAGGCAACTGCTGAGAGATATTGGCCGATAGTTTCGTGGATCTGATTGATCCTTTCCAGGTTTAGCAAACGCTAGAACTATTGAGTGACGCCAAGAAAGAGGAAAGTAGCCATCTGAGAATATCCGGTTGAAGTATATTAGCAATGAATTCAAAGCTTGTTTGTTTAAATGTTTAAGCATTATATAGTATATCCCATCAGGCCCTGATGCACTATCACCCGACCTATTTAGACAGCTCTCTAGTTCAAATGATGTAAAAGGTCGGTTATATGGAGGAGATGCCCTTGTATTGAAGTTCAGGTTATGCTTTTCTGCTTTAGCTTTTAGCTGTTTAAAAGTAGACTCATATGCTGATGCTGCGGAGATTTGGAAAAAGCAATCTGCCAGGGCATTTGCAATTTCTGTTGGAGTAGAGAAGTCTTTACCTTTCCAGCTTATAATCGGCATTGATTCGGGGAACAGTTTACCATTCAGTTTTTTGATTTTATTCCAGATTTTTCTGATCTCTGTATTTTTAGTAATAGTGGAAGCGAACCGGATCCAAGAGTCTTTTTTCGCTTTTTTCTGCACATAACGTGCCTTTGCTTTAAGTTTCTTAAAATTAATCAAGTTTTCAGTTGTTGGATACTTGCGAAATCGATTCCATGCTTTATTCTTTTCTCTTTTAGCATCACGGCATGCATCATTCCACCAGATATTGGCATGTCTGCGAGGACTGGCTGTGGTTTTTGGTATAGCACAGGTTGCAGCTGTTATTATCTGTGCAGTAATGTGGTCGGTAACTTTATCTATGGACTGGCTTTTGATGACTTCATTATCAAAGGAAATTGAATCTGTGAACTTGTTCCAGTCTGCTTTTGAAAATTTCCATTTTATGCGGCTGGCTATATGTGTGGTTCTGTTTGTTTGCAATTTGCAAATAATTGGGTAATGGTCACTGTTTAGTGGGTTACTTGAAACTATCCACTGAATGATTGGGAATAGTTTTGGGGAACATATTGATAAGTCTATGGCAGTAGATACTCCGGTGGGAAAATGAATATAAGTGTCAGCACCAGTGTTCAATAATGTGAGATTCTGGCTCTCAAGAACTGTTTCAATAAGTTTTCCTCGTTTGTCTATCTGGGGAGATCCCCACATAGTGTGGTGCCCATTGAAATCTCCTAGTAGAATGAAAGGAGATGGAAGCTGCTTTATAAGGTCCTCCAGTTCTTTCACAGTGAATTCTTTGTTTGGGGAAAGGTATACAGAGACAATGGTTAAAGTAAAATTTAAAACAATACGTATGGCTACAGCTTCTAATGTGGTCTGCAGGGAGATCTGTTTTGTAGGAACTTTGTTGTCAACTAGTATGGCTACACCTCCTCTGGTTGAGTTAGTATTGCTTCTGTCTTGTTGATAGATACTATAATTTTTAATCACTGGAGTCACCTGCGGAGTTAGATTGGTTTCTTGCAAGCAGAGGCTGATTGGACTGTGCTGTTTGATTAGGTCATAAATATCAAATATATTGCTTCGTAGACCTCTACAGTTCCACTGTATAATATTCTGCATTATTTAGTTTTTGGGATTGAGTATGGTTCTGTCTGTTTTTTATGTCCAACCTGCTTGTGTCGTTCTGGTTTCATCTTTTCTTTTTTTGGGAAGCTAGGACGCCCAAGGTCCATATCATCTTCTGCATGTAAATCTAATATTGTCTCATCATGCGGGGTACCAGCATCTGTGTCCATATTTCCTGAGTATGGTTGTTGTGCAATATTTGGGGATGATGCTTTCAATTTCACAGTTTCTGGTAGAGTATCAGTTGCAGTTGGTGGGACTGTTAGCGGAGTATTGTTAGCACAAGTCACTTCACATTGTTCTGTAGGTGGCTGCTGTGGGACCGACAGCACTGATCGGGCCCAATCAGCAATTGAGATGGATGGAGGTACTGTGACTGCCGTTTGTGTTGCAGCTGACTGGTATTTTTTGGCTGCCGCAGCATAGGTAATTTTTGGTATACTGAGCATAACTTTTTTCCTAGCTTCCTGGTAGGTGACCTTTTGCTCAACTTTGTATTTCTGGATCTCTTTTCCTACCCTCCAGAGTTCACATGATTTTGAGTATGCTGGATGCTGGCCTTTACAATTTGGGCATTGTGGCGTTTCTGCATTGCAGTCCGTTTGTGCATGAGCTTTAGAACCACAGTTTGGGCAGATGGCGTCTCCTCGACATACTGTTTGCGCGTGTCCAAATTTTTGACACTTGAAGCATCTGATTGGGTTCGGAATGTAGGGACGTATTCGGCAATTAAGGTATCCGGCTTTGACACATGATGGTAAGGTTGGTGTACTAAATGTGAGGATAATATTCCTAGTGGGAACAAGTTCACCATCTTTTTTAATTATTATCCGCTTTGCTTGAACTACCTTTTGATCTTTTAGTTCTTCTACTATCTCGTCTTCAGTGACATTCATCAGGTCCCACTCTGCTATTACTCCTTTGGAGCTATTTAAAGTGGCATGAGGGGTGACCTGTACTGGTATTCCGCCGAAAGTGGATAATTTCAGTAGAGACTGAGAATGCTGGTGCTTAGTTGTTTCGACTAGAAGATCTCCAGATCGGAGTCTTTTCACCATTTTCGGTGAACCAGCCACACTTTCCAAACATTTCTGGATTAGAAATGGTGAAAGTGAACTCACAGGTTTGGCAGAAAGAGAATGTAATATGAGGAACGCTGGATATTCCTGCTGATTCTCATTTTTGCGTAGTCTCTTAGATTGTGATTCGTCACGTTCGGGTTCATTTGAGTCATGACATG